>NC_141873.1:290197042-290820042 GCF_056163025.1 Triticum urartu
GACAACTGGAGGCGGGAGCACCGTCTCGGCATCGCCGAGAGGGATGAGGAAGCCATGGCGCTGTGGCGCCAATGCTTCTCGCAGGACATCATCAATGGGCAGCGAGTTCTACATGCAAAGGAGGGCGGAGAGGGATAAGAGGAGGGCGAAGCAAGCCGCCTATCGCGAGGACAAGCGTAGGCGAAAAGGGGATGCTCAATTCAACATGAGGCTAGGAGCAACGTCGCCCTAGGAATCCGACGATGATCGGTATCTTCACGCCTACAGTCAGACATCGGGGGAGGACATCACCAAGGAGGAGTCGGACGACGAGGAGTAGTTGAATAATATATATTTTTATCTATCTATGCTGAGAACTATCCTCTACTCTCTAATCTCTACTCTCTATCTCTACTTCTCGATCTCAGCACTGTAAACGCTTTTTTAAAGCGTCGTGCGTTGCGATTCTGTTGGAGATGCTCTAACATGGCAGACGGGTGCTTTAATGTTGCCCACAAGATGCGCGAGTATTACTAGTAGTATATTTTTCTTGCCATGTTGTGATTTTAAAACCACGAGTGCGAACATGCAGAGGAGCAATGAAGACCAAACACGGGATATTGGGGACATCTTCAAGGAGCATGGAAAATTAAAGAGGAGCTGGGCCGAACCTGTAAAACGAGCTTTGGTAAGTAACACCCTTTCAATTACATTCGTTTAGCCTCGTGTTCTTCGATGTGTATATGTTGTAGTTTCTGTTTCTCTTAAGCCCCATGTTCTTCGATGTGTAATCAGAAGAGTCTTAATCGTCGTAATGCTTTCGTTTTTAGCTTGATGTAGGAAGTGGGTGTTCTCACCTTGTAGTCTATTTTTATATTTTTTTTTCCTTTTGAATTCACTTCTCCCAGTTCTGTTTATCTGGCTTCTACTAAATGGATCTGGGTTGCTCTGAGTATTTTTCTAAAAAAGAAGTTACTTCATGTTAGGATGAAGTTCCTGTGAGGAGCGAGTATGGTCAACCTCGAGATCATGTTTCCAAAATGAGGCTGGATTACACACAAGGTGCCAGTTCCCTAATGATGTTGGATTAGACACAAGGTGCAAATTCCCAGATGATGCTGGATTACACACAAGCCAGGTGGAGTCGTCAGCTGTTCGTGTCCTCGTGGCTCTAGTAAAGACTGAAAGAAAGCGTGCAGCAGCCCTTGAGAATGTAGCTGAATTCCTGAAGAAGCGAAAAGAGCAATCAGATGCTCTCTTCACTCATGCCAAATAAGAGATGGAAGAAGCCAGAAATAAGCTAGCAGAGGCAGAGCAGGCTAGGCGTCTCCTGCTATCTAAAACTATTGTCAATAAAAAAATTCCTTCATAGTAGCTAGGTTCAAATGTTTATCCAGTCAGCATGCCTGTTGTGATCTCCGTGCATCTACTGATGTGGCACAATTTTTTTTTCGGGTCATGTAATAACAGCAATTACTTTCCAAACAATAACACACGAAGCATTGCACATGTTATAGTTCACGCGCAAGCCCGGCATTCCAAGTTCAACTTCCACATCAAATTCATGTTCACAGATATCTGCACATTCATACATAATGTCCACAACCATGATTCACTTCAAAGCCAAAAAAAATTGAGGAGAGTTATGAATAAAGAAAAACCTCTAGTTCCTGCTACCAGTGCGAGCACAACAAGTTAAGACCATGTGTAATTAATTATATTTTGGTCATTTTTGTGTTCTAAAATGACGGCCGGCTCACGGAAGGACGTCTTGCCGGCACACACGTGGATTCAATGAAGGCAGGCGGGGCAGTCTGAAGCCGGTTGCATGCGGCGAGGAGGCGTGTTCAATCGGGCCTGCAGCGAGTGGGGCCCTCTTGGCCGGCGCGCCGGTTCAATGCCTGCGCTATGAGAGGTCGCGTCCGTGTTAGAGCAATCACTCCCTCTAGTCCTTTTTTGTTTCGGTATAACAAAATCTCATTTTCCATTCACATTTTACAAGTAAAATGCATGGATAAACTTTGACCCAAAATACGATGGGGACTAGTAAACCAGAACGGAGGTAGTTGTTTCCCCCTTCCGATTTTCGTTACTGAAAACCAACATCTAAATCTAAACCATAGTATTTGCCCTAGAACTACCAGGTTCAACATCTCGCAACATAAACCCATACAACCATACGCCAAGGAGGTACGTAGTACTATGAATTCCATTTTCGCTCCATACCAATTGTTCTAAAAACTACTTAGTACTTATAACGCGCCATTGAAAATCGGAACTCTTAACCCCGCTAAAAAATGATATTTTCAATGTGGCTACTCGATATGTGGAAAATGGCAAGCCACCGCCTCCAAGTCGTTCACCTGTGGTCCCGACCATCAACTCCTACGGATCAAATTATCACACGAGCTAACTATTCCTACAAAGGTGCGCTCCACCACGTACCCGGTACCCGCGAATGCAGCAATCGTGCACCTAGGGTTTTAGGGTTTATTTGCTAACATTGCCTTTACATAACACTCATGTGTGCGAGGCAGCGAGAGACCGACTGCGTGCATGCGCCTCTTCTCTTCGTATATGTACTCCACCGTTTGCCTGGTGTCCAAAACATTATAATAACTGCTAGCAATGTGCCAATGTGTTGCCACACGATCAGAGTAGATTAATACATATTCACCGATTTGATCAAAAAAAGTCTAGTTTTGAAATATGTATATCACTAAAAATATGTTATGTTTCACTCAAAATATATTCCTTTGGCGGTTTTGATGAGTTAAGGGAGGAATGTTGTTGGTTTCAAGATTCGAGAAGTGGTATATGTCTAATTTCTACTCTTACAAGCAAGATGCCCGTGCGTTGCACGGAGCATCAAGATCTTGTGGGAGAAAAGGGTGAACGAGGGAAGGCATGTGTGACAAAGACACAAAGAGTGCAGGTGTGACAAAGACACAAAGAGTGTGTGTGCGAGAGAGGGAGAGGGGAGGAGGACGGAGTGCATGTGTGACAAAGACACAAAGAGTGTGTGTGCGAGAGGTATCAGCTTAAAATGAGGCGATAGTGTGTGTGTGCACGATCGAGAGGGCGTGTCTCAAGAAGGGAAGAAAAATCTACATAGATACAAGGAGCGGGAGAAAGACATGTATGCGATAGTGGAAGCACGAGTGTGCAGGTGTATAAACCTATCTAGAGGCTAGTCGTTAAATGTTTGTGAGAGAAATACGAGTCGGGGGTGAGAAAGCGAGAGTTTTGAGTGTGTGTGAGAGAGAGACGGTAGTCGGGAAGGGGAGTGGAAGCAGGAGTTGTGTGTGTGTGAGAGAGGGGGGGAGTTTGTCTGATCGGTAAACAAATGAATAATGTCAGTATGGGATGGACATGAAAAGGAGACCGCAACAAATGCTGTTTCTAGAGGAGAGAGAGAGAGAGAGAGAGTAATTTTAGTGGTATGATTCATATCTAGAGACATATAGGGTGTGTGAGAGAATCCCATAGAGAGAAAGACAAAGTTAAAGACGAGTGGAGACTGTGTGTGGCTGTGAAAAAGAAAGCTTAGGTACCTAGTGATACGAGAGAACGGTAGAGACGTGAGAGATAATGAAAACCGTGTAATGTATAATGATAGGGAGAGTGTGACACTTTCCAAGGGAGACGTCGAGAGACCATGTTTGCGAGGATAGGAGAAACATGAAGTGAGTGTGCGGGTGAGGTGGAGAAAAGAGAGTGATAGCGACATGAAGGAGCATGCATGCGAGAGAGATGGGCGTGAAAGGAGTGAACATAAAAGGGATTCAAATATTTGAATTCGAGATGATGATACATGTAATCCATACTCGAACCAAAATTGATCTATCAAACATGCATACTCATATGAATTCACGTGCATCTATGTTATTTAATATGTAGATATTACTAATCCATACATTTTACTAGAACATAATTTGGTTTAATTTTTTGAATTCAACATTATGATTTTGAGATCATTGTATTTGTAAATCATATTATACATATAAAGGAACAGAATTCTTTGTTGTGCTTTTGAAAGTATATATAAAAAATGATGTATATAGAATTTTATTCCAATCGAAAATGGATCTTGCCCAAAAAATAGAATACAAACGGGATTCGAATTGAGTTGGAACGGTAAACGTGCACTCTGCAAAATTTGAACGAAGCGAGGAAAGTCGTAGTAACCGCCCGAAACCAAAATCTCGAGATGGAAATTACTACTGCCTATCCCTGCCACGCAAAGCCTATCTGCTCGATTTCTATAGGTTTTGATAGGGGTAGGTATGTAATTTCACTCAAACGTGACATAACCACCTCTCACCCGAATTCAGACACGGTGGGTGCCGAAACACAGTGTGTCCTCGGCCGAAATCAACTCCCTCCCCGATTCATACACGGTGGGCCCCAAAAACAAACTCTCGTCAGCAAATATACGGTGTATGCGAGATTACCGTCCTATCCCCAACCGACTAATATTGATGTGATGTAGGAAATTTGAAACGGGGGCTATGTTTGTAAATTTCCTCGCATTTGAGACAAGCGCGCCCTGAAGACATGGTTCCCCACTTCCTCTCCACCTCCATTTCCCCATTCGTACTCCGTGGGCGCCAAAACACCCTCTCCACCCCAGCCTCCTCCGTCCACCAACACATCCACCGCCGTCCTCCTCCACCATGCCGGAGCTGATACCCCGGCGCCACTGTCCATTACAAGAGATAGACCTCTCTCATCCACAACTTCGGACCGGGATCCTTGCATCCCGTCCTCTCGCTTCATCCCCACCGTCGTCCACCTTGCTGGCGCCGCTCCTACGATCATCTCGTCCACCGCGCCCCGCCGCCACCGTCTACCCTCCTAGATCTGCTTCCACGTCGCCGACAGCCATCACTACCGCAACACCGTCAAATTCTCAGCAGATGCATGCACGGCGCCACACCAGAGGTAGTACTCTTTCGTATCTCCTCAACTTATTTATCGCAACAAGAAACTAGATCGCCACTGCTTTACTCTGATTTCTTGTCCATCACTTACTTGCTAGTTGAAAACAAACATTGGTTGCGAAGTTGCCTTTGTCCGGTTTGCACCTTCAGATCCGCCATGGCACGCTCAACACTATACTCCCAATGCTTATGGTTTTCCCCTTTTATATTCCACACTAGCTAAATCACAGTAGACTAAATTTCAAAATTGGGTCAGTCGATTTTTCAGAGCTCGCCGGAGTTCGCCGGTGCGAACGAAGGGGCTCGGGTGGGGATGGTGGTTGTGGGGGCGGTGGTGGGGCCTCACCGAATGAAGAAAACTCGACGTAGGTGGGGACGGGGGTGGGGGTGGGGGTGGCGGAGGAACATAGGCGGTGGGGGCCGGTGGTCCGGCCGGCGGCCCGTGCGGTGTTCTGTATGGGAAGAATCAGAGACGAGGAAGAAGAAGGGTTAGGAGACATAGGATCTTCATCCAACCGCCTGAATTGGTCGACTGACCCAAATGACAAAAGTCACACAACTTGCATGGAGACATGCCTTTATATTCAGTACCATCATCGTACCTGCTTAGCACTGCTCTTGAATCCATCAATCTAAACAATGTGCCACTCATAATTCCAAACTTGTTGCTCAAGTATGAATCTGATATGATGTTGATATTACTAAAACAGATGACATTTAATTGGTCAGCTAATGTTCCTACTTTACTTTCAAAAAAGCACATGCACCACATATAGAGAGACAACAAGGAGTTGCTTTCTTAATGCACTCTGGTTCATCATGTGTGGGCACTGCGCAACGAACATTTTATTATCCAAAATCTTCTTGCTCTTCTTTAGCATGTTCCTCTTCCGTTCTTCTTTAATAATTACTCTCTCCGTTCCTAAATACAAGTCTTTGTATAGATTCCACCATGGACTACATATGGAGCAAAATTAGTGAATCTACACTGTAAAATGTATCTGGATACATCTGTATGTGATCCATAGTGGAAATCTCTACCAAGACTTATATTTTGGAACGGAGGGAGTATGATAGTAGTACAGTATGTTCCTTGTAGTGAAGATGAGCAGGGACATTTGCAGTGTAGAGGTCTATACGGTCGGTTGTGATGGACACTTTGAACTCTTCGGGCCTCTTTGATTCGTAGGATTTTGTAAACATGGGAATAGGATTTGTAGTGGCCTGCCCAGTTGAATCCTATAAGAATAGCAAGGAAATGCGGGAAGTTGTGTCGCCTTTGAGAGTTACACTGATATTAACAATACCGCACCTTCAGTTGAAGAGAGCTGGTATCCGAAGCCTTTCTAGCCGTACCGACAATACTAGCACATATATTCCAGCAAGTTCCACTTTGCTGATTTTACTCTGATGCTTATGATTTTCCTGTTATATCTACACTATGATCTGTGTAACTGCTTTGTGTCACACTAGCATCAGTCCACTCTTGAAGCTAAACACCAATGACTTACAAAATTGGCACCAAGGCATTGAGTGCCATTCTGGATGCAATGAAACTCATACGCTCCCCGCCTGTTGATTCTTGTTCAGAATATGATCCTAATGACTATTCTAACCTCGAGGAGTCAAAGGCAGATGGCCTGTCCTGTTCACCCATCAAGGTGCATGTTCTAATTTGGCAAGGTTTTATTGATTGCACGTATCTTGCGTATGTTGTCTTGCATTTCTTCTACTTTGTTGCACCGCCATCTGCTTAGTTTACTCATCATATATGTCGAGATGACATGCCCATCCATTATCAATACATATTCCATCTGTCATCATACCATGTTTTTCCACTCAAATGTTGTTCTTGTGCATTAGACATCAAAAAGGAAGAGGGTGATTGCCAAACCTGAAGGAGCACCAGCAAAGTCCTTGAAAAACGTGGTGGTACCGGAGAAATCAGACAGCACCCCACTTATATTGGATGTACAACCAGTGACACAAAACGTAGGACCGACTCCAGCAGACTGTACCCATACTTCACTGGCCACACCACTAGCCCCACCACATAGGACCTGCACTCCAGCAAAAGGTATCCCGATTTTAGTTGCCATAGCACCAGCCGTACCACGGAAAAATCCCACTCCAGCAAAAAGTACAGCAAGTCCACCGGCCGAAGACCTATCCCAACTGCAGAGACGGCCAATTCCTGCAGATTGGAACCCCATTCCAGTTATTCCCAGTTTAAAAGACAATGCTTTCAATGTTTTTAGGGACTACGTGCATATATTCCCATCATGGGAAGATTATAGTGAAGACAAACATCATTTTCACATCTTCCTGTCCAACTTACGTGTAAGTGCTATTATTCATGGTTATTATTTTCCTATTTTGTGCTTATTGAACAAATCAATGATTTACATTACATTATTGTAAGTGGGCGAGGGTCAATCTGGATAGTCATGACGAGCAAAGCTTGCTTGTGCTTTTCAAGGAAGCATTGCAGCAGTATCGATGTTACCTGAGGAAATCACACTTTGATGGCAAGTCTATAAACAAATTTCCGGTGAAGTCTCCTGTGCTAAATTTAGAAGACATTGAATGGAAAAACCTTGTTATGCACTGGCCTCGTTCCCAGGATGAGGTACTGTCTATGAAATCACATGACAATTTGAACTTCTACTTTTCCGCATGTGCCTTACGGATCTTTTTTGCAGGAAATCTGCTTGAAGAAGAATTCCGGTTTGAAAAGAATGACAGGATATCACAAATATGCTGCCCGCTGCTTTGCTCTTGTTAGTACATGTTGTCCTGTATCACTGTACTTGCATACATACCTGGTTCATTATTTGACAGCAGTATGCATGATAGCTTGCTTATCAATTGTTCGCTCCAAATTATCTGATCTGTATAAATGGTTACATTAGTGTGGAATATATCCAATGCCAATGAATTTTTTTAGCTCTGCATTGTTCTTGTAAGTACTTGCTGTCCTTTATCAGTGTACTTATATTGACAGGTAATTGTTCGTGTACCATCACTCTGCAGCTTATTTTCCTTTGTCCTCCATTTTCTACACATCAGATCTATATTTACTCTTACCATAAGGTTGGATAACACTGATGGTACTGAAGAAGTTTAGCTATGCATTGCTCTTGGCTGTACCTTTTGCCTGTATCGCTGTACTTACATTTATAGCTACTTGGTTATGTAGCATCACTCTTCATCTTATCTTAAATATTCTCCATTTTTTCTTATATTATCACATCTATATTTACTCTTAACAAAATGTAGAATAAAGGCAATGCTTATGAAGAAGATTCTGTGGTAAACTTCTTAAATTGCCCCCCCCCCATCAGCATGGACAAGGGCTTTATAGAGCCTGTCTTCACCAATAATGTATGTTTGTCCTTCTCAAGCCTTCAAACTTTGTTGTGTATATTTCTTTAGGCATGACTGCAACAGCTGCTTATTTTTTGTGTTTGCATCAAATTGCATGTTTAAAGTTTATTATGTAGTTCATAAACAAAAGTTTATCCTTCTCAATTTAAGTTTTCAGTTGTACAACCAAGTTCCTTCTTCATACCATGTAAATTAAACTATACATAGCAAGTGATCTTCTTTTGCACTGCATGTATGCTTCTGTTCTTGATCTGTAATCCAGTGGTGTGGTGAACCTACCAGCTATAGCACAATGTCATATTCTGCAGTGTCTTAACTATGAACAATATCATATCATTCTACTATTATTTAAACCGTCTCTTTATTTGCCAATCTAAAATGGGATAAATTGACAGCACACTAACTATTGATACTTATGAGTTCTTGATCTGTAATCGAGTGGTGTCGTGAAGCTGCCAACTCCTTCACAATGTCATTTCCTGCCATGTCTCGACCTGAACAATACCATATTGTGTTAATGCAATTTTAAATTGTGTCACTTTATTCATCAGTAAGAAATGTGATGAATTGTCAGCACTGATACTTTTATGTGCAAAACTTGTCATCTGTCTTCTTATTTATCTTTCAGAGTGAGGAGGATATAAGTGTTAAACAAGCGCAGTCTGATCAGCTTGCTCAGCTGCTTGCGTTGCAGCTCCCTAGCAAGGATAACCTTTCTTGAACCCTATTGAAGTGATGTTGGTTTTGTATATTATTTTGTCGGCGTGTTTAGTTGCATTGGTGGCGATCTTTGATGCCCGGTGTATGTAATCTGTTGTCTGCTTGTGCTTTATTATCATAGTGGCGAACTTTGATGCCCAGTGGATGTAATATGTCGTAATTTCTTTATTGTGTAGTCTAGGTTTTTTCTTATTCATGATGCTGCAGTTATTTTACTGTATATATATCCTGTCTTCGCAGTAAACCGGCCAAACCGTAAAATTACGGTACATAATCGGGCCATCATGCAATCACGATGTATGATCCGCATCAAGGGCCCCGTCATCTTGGTCTGTTAAAAGGCCTAAATGTAAACTGGCCCACTAGTAGATTTGGGCCTTTAATAGGCCGGGTAAACCGCCGGCCCTCTTTTCGCAAGAAAACTCAATGGGGTTTTAGGACGCTGAGAAGTAGGTTGGGCCTGAAACATGCCGAACAGCTCACAGGCCGGCAGCAGCCCGAAATGGACCCTGGCCCATGATTGTGCCAATCAAATCACGAGCTTTTAACAGGCCAAAATTGTCTCGGTCCTTGTTTGGCCCAATCAGATTATAGGCTGCGAGCAGGACGGATGCAAACCGGGCCATAGTTAGGCCCAACTATATGACGGGCTTTTAACAGGCCGAAATTAATATAGGGCTGAAATGTTAAACGGGCTCTTAACAGGCCAAAACTAATATCAGCCTGAATTACTAAATGGGCCTTTAGCAAGTGGGCCCAAAAGCATAGCGTCCAGTTGACGGGCCGAATCTGATATGGGCAATAATTTAGCCCAAAGCCTCTTAAAGGGCCAAACCTGATCTAGGCCGTAATATGGCCCAGAACGTGGTAGGCTTTTAATGGGCTGGATCTCATATGGGCCATTGTTAGGCCCGGAACGTGGCAGGCCATTAATGGACCAGATCAATATGGGCCGGCATTTGGCCCAAAACATGGCAGCCAGTTAATGGGTCGGCCTACTAGGGTCCTCAAAATCTTGTGGGCCTACAGCTGGGCCAATCCATTAATGTCGGCGAAATCTCATGGGCCTTTAGCTGGGCTGGCCCATTATGGTCCACAAAAATCTGGTAGGCCTTCACCTAGGTCGGCCCATTTGTCCCGCAAAAATCTTGTGGGCCTTTACCTGGGCCGGCCCATTATGGCCCACAAAATCTTGTGGGCCTTTAGCTGGGCCAGCCCATTATGGTACGCAAAATCTCGTGGGCCTTTAGCTGGGCCGGCCCATTATGGTCTGCAAAATCTTGCGGGCCTTTAGTTGGGTCGGCCCTTTTAAACTTTATGGGCCACTTTTGGGCCGGTCCATGTGTCAACATATCATAGGCGCATCTCGCCCATTGGATGACAGACACCTGTGCCAACGCGGAGCTGACACGTGTTTCCTCCAGCCAATGATGATTTTACATGTGGAAAATCCCCATTGGTCTGGGCTGTTAACGGGTTATCGGATCCAAAACCGGACCGGATAGCTTAAAGGCATTCCGTTACGGTGGATGCCACGTGTCGGTCACCCTTGATGAAAGCACTTCTATGACGCGTGATTTATCGTCATGGAAGTGGACACTTCCATGATGATAATTCTGGTAATGTCATGGAATACTTCTATGACATCATAGGTATGACTATCTTGATTCTGTCATAAAATCGTCATGGATGTACATGCACTACAAAAAACGCGACCTACTGTGACAAACATGTATCATCACGGAAGTGTATTTTTTTGTAGTGTGCACACGGAAGTTTCTAGCATGAATAATCTTATGATCCCTTTGAGCCTGGGTGGCGAAACATAGGATGATCACATGGGTGCTCTGGGATATCCTAGGACAACACTGGATTCTCTAAGTGCCCGCAAGCAATCCACCCAGATGTGTGTTTAAGTAGCCACCTTAAGTTAACCATTAATTAACCATCTCACATCTGTCATGGATACACTGAAGCCCAATCCACGTCTACGAGCATAGCATGGCAATATAAATATAACGTAGAAGTAACTCCCAAGGGTTTGATAATAAAAGGGCAATAAGTTCTACCTCATCAACTACTTCCCAGTACCCACATGTTAGTCACATCCTAATCATGCAGTGTTTGAAGGTTGTAAAAATCTGGGTAATATAGGGTATGATCAATGTGTTACTTGCCTTGCTGACGATCCGCAAACCCTAGAGACTCGTAGTAGCACGCTTCGCACTCCAGGAATTCTATCGCAAATAAACAATACCATACATAAGCACTCAAGAATAGATGCAAGGGTAAAACACAAATAAGAATATCCACTCTGAAAGTTCAACTGAAGAGATTCGATTTGCAAAAAGAATCGATCAAATCGGAGCTACGGAACTGAAACTACGGTCAAAAGAACTTCGAATTCAAATCTACTTGAAACCAAATTTTAAATTGTCCAAATCATGTTCAAGTGGATTAACCGGAAAGATAGGCTTGAGACGAAGATTTTGGCGTTGGTTTCACTGGATTTGGACGAACTATTAAAAAATTGCGAGGGTTTGAAGATCATGGGCTAATCTGTGATAAAAATAATCACGGATAGGTCCCTGGCCTAAAATAAAATAAAAATAAAAAGACTACGGCGCGAACGTTCGCTAGCAGAGGCAAACGGGCGAAATTCGTTTGTTAAGACGAACTAATGAACGAACGTTCGTTATTCAACGAACGAACTAACGAACGAATGTTCATTATTTAACCTAAACCAAGAAAACCGGGGAAAACTGAACCGATACAAAAAACCAAACAAATCTAGGGTTTTTAAAAAACCGGGACGGACCAGAAAAACCGGCGGCGGCGGGCGGGATCTGAACGGCGGCGGCGGCGGTGGTGGCGTCGCGTGTCCGCGGCAGTGAGGCGAGGCGAAGGGACTCCGGCGCGGCTCCAGGATGGCGCGAGCAGCGGCGCAGCGCGGCAGCGGCAGCGGGCGGCGGTGGTAGCAGCTTGCATCGGCGGCTCGGTGGCGGGGCTGAGGCTGCGAGGCGGAACGAGGTGGGAGGCAGCGGGGTGGTGGGGTACTTATAGGAGGCCGGGGGTCCGAGGTGGCTTGGGGGAGGGGGCAAGGCGGCGGGGTTAGGCGGAGTCCGGCTCGGGGACGAGTTCGGCGGCGACGCACTCCCACGGGGGGAGGGCGGCGGCGACAGCTGGGCTTCGTCCCGCTTGGCTGGGCCGTTGGCCCAGCCGGGTGCAACTTTTTTTAATAAATAATTCCACCGAAAAGGAAAAATCCTAAAAAATATAAAAAAATTCTAAAAATGTCAAAAACAAGTTTCATCATCTAAATTAAATATTTAGAACATAGTGAACATTTTTTTGGCCTAAAATGCAATTTTGAAAAATGCATATTTTTCTAATTCAAAATAAAATCCAAATAAAATAATTATTTGATTTTAACATTTTCCTCCCAATATTTATTTTGTTTTGGAGAAGTCATATTATCTCCTCTCTTTTATTTTTAATATTGGAAATATTTTCGGAGAGGAAAAATAATTAAAACCAAAATGATCATCTTTTCAATATTTGAGAAAATAATTCAAATATGAAAATAAATGAAATCCCCAACTCTCTCGGTGGGTCCTTGAGTTGCTTAGAATTTCTAGGATTAGAACCAAAATGCAAATAAAATATGATATGCATATGATGACCTATGTATAACATTCCAAATTGAAAATTTGGGATGTTACACTAAGATCAAGCAATCAAGCAACATTGTCGGTGTGACATTTTGGTTGAACTGCACAAAACACTCTAAAAACAAAAGTGTTTTGTGCAGTGCAACAAAAGGTCACAATATCAACGAGGTGAAATAGATAACCCTGTTTACACAGAGGTGCAAAGGAAACAACTAGTGATCAATAACGGTGGCTGACACAGAAGTCAACAAAAAGAAGCATCTAATTTATCTAAATGGGAAAGAAAGCAAGACAGTAGCATTTCTCAAAAGGTGGCATCAATTCATATTAACAGAGAGATTATATTAACAATAAAATTCGTTAAACATGTAATTTGCTTTTAACTATGGCATTGCATCAATTTTCCAGCGGCATTATTAGAGGGTGTTTGTTTAGAGGAACTTTTCGATGTAGGGACTAAAAAAAGTCCCTTTCAGTCCCATCTAAACCAAATAGGAGGGACTTGTAGGGTCTAAAAGTGGGCATTTGGGACTAAAGAAAGAAGACCCTGAGGGAGAGTCTTTTTGGGACTTTTTCCAACAGTTGCCCCTGCCCCGCATCACACCTTATGTAACTCATACCCGCCGGTGGTCGTTACTCCTGGCGAGATATAGACTAGCCCCATAGATCAATACTAGTCTTTTCTACGCACTTTGTCCTCACTCGTGCGCACCCGGGAGCAACTTCCCGTTCGGTCACCCATCCTAAAATTACTCCAAGCTGAGCACGCTTAACTTTGGAGTTCTTTCCGAATGGGCTCCCAGAAAAGAAGGAATTCCTTATTGATATGAGTAGTCTATCATCCCTAATAAGCCAGGTTATTACATACACCCCCACTCAGAGGAACCGACGTCCTCGTTGGGCCACAGCAACGTTCCCTCTTGGCACATATGTCTGTGCATCCAGTCCGGCACATGTGCCATGTCGTGTGCCACGATGGGTCACAAACGTCATTCACAAGACCGCGCACCTGTCCGCAAACATTCGTGTTTTGTAACCATGAGGGTCGGCTCTGATACCAACTTGTAGCACCCAAGATGCGATTCTATCCCAATCACGTGATGAATTCATGATTGGGGCACAACTGTATTTCGAGCGCTTAGCAAGGTGGATATCATTACAACATACCATGTACTGAATAGATGAGAATACAAGATACACTACTAGAAATTGCTTATTTGCCATCCGCCTTTTCTTTGTCATCTGCTGGCTGACGGCAAAGAAGGTCTTTGTCGTCCGCTTACACAAAACGGACAACAAAGAATTGGCTGATGGCAAAGAAGGTCTTTGCCGACAGCCACTTCTTTGCCGTCCGCTAGCGGACGGCAAAGAATCTTTGTCGTCAACTGGCGTACGGCAAAGAGAGAGGTGGGCCCCACAAACGAGCTGCATAGAAAAAACCTAATGGCCCCCTCTTTGCCGTTTGCTAGAAGATGGCAAAGAGCACAAAAGCGGACGACAAAGGATGGAGGACGGCCAAGAGTTGACCTAACTAACGGGCCGAGCCACCCCACTCTCTCTCTCTGTCTATGTTTCTCTCGTCCTCTCTCCCCGACGACCCACCGCCGCCCCCTTACCACGCCTCGTCGCCCCGCACCTCTCCTCTGTGACGCCCCAACCTCCACCGCGCCGCCGCCGCCCCCTCACCCAGCCGCCGCCGCCCCTTCGCCCAGCCGCCCCGCGCCCTCCCCTACGTTGCCCCTCGCCCTGTCCCACCACGGATGTCTGGCCTCCCCCTCCACCGGGCCGCCGCCTCCTCCAGCGGTCGCCCTCCCATCCACCGGCCGGCCCGCGCCTCCTCCACCGGCGATCCCCTGCAGGTGAGTTCTTCCCCCCTTTTTTACTTTAGTTTTTTAGTTTCTTTTACTTTAGTTTCTGTTTTAGTTTTAGTTTATTTTAGTTTAGTTTTATTTTAGATTATTTTTAGTTTTAGTTTATAAGAAGAAGAAGAGTAGAAGGAGGGGAGGAAGAGGAGGAGGGAGAAGAAGAAAGAAGAAAGAAGAAGAAGAAGAAGAAGAAGAAGAAAAGGAAAAAGAGGAAAAAAGAAGAAGAGGGGAAGAAGAAGAAAAATACATGTTTTTATACTTTCTTATTTAGGGTTCCGCCACATTTTGCAGTTTCTTTATTTTCTTTAGTTGAATGTTTTTATACTACTAGCTAGTTGCCTAGTTTGCCGACCCAAAGAAGTTAAAATAGTTATTATATGAAATCAACTAAAGTCAACATTTTTGACGACTAGTGCTACTAATAAAGTCAACTAGAGCCATCATATGTCGACAAGTGCATTGTTTTTTGAATGAGAAATGATAACTTGGTCTCTTCTGCTGCTTATCAGAGATGGGGGGAAGCCGCCACCGCAGACTCTGGTCTGCCACACCGAAGTACGAGTTGGATGCTTTCGAGTTCTTCAGTATCATACTTGGGACTTCAGTATCATCCACGAGGCAGGTATATAAAAGGAGAGATCTCCCCTTCACCCATCTCATTATGATAACTCTGTTGTTTGCTACATCACTCATTGTCCCAAACTGCAGAGGGCGCCTGACACTTTTATGAACATGCTGGGTGAAGATCCGCCAAATAATGTGAAGCTGCGACAGGCCGGCAGCGGGTTTCGCAGGCCGTGGGACGTGGAGTTGGTGATCAAGGAGGGCCACATGTACCTATGTCGTGGCTGGGAGAAGTTCTATCGTGCCTACGACATGCGACAGGGGTACTTCCTTCTCTTAAAGTACGATGACGACACCACCATGCTCATCGTGAAGGTGTTCAACGCGACTATGTGTCGCATGCGCTATGCCGAGGATGATGCTGCCAGTACGTTCTGTCTCTTCTTATTCCTCTACATTTGGCTTTCTCTCGCATTGATTGTTAACGGTCATTGTTGCATTTGCTCAGGCAATGGGAGCAGCAGCAGCGACAGTGGATACAGCCAAAGCAGCAGCGATTCTGGCTGTAGCAAAAGCAACAACAATTCTGGCTGTAGCAAAAGCAGTAGTGATTTGGGCTGCAGCAAAGACAGCAAGGAGGATGATCCGGACTGGAGTGGGGAAGAAGAGGAGCATAGTGGGCATCAGGCTGAGGATGACCTAGCGATGGTGGTGGCTGACCAAGCGCAAGAGATGGTGGTGGCGCACCATGGGCAAGAGATGGTGGTGGCTGAGGATGACCTAGCGATGGTCGTGCCTGTCCTGCCTGAAGATGGCCTGGCGATGGTGGTGGTGCCTGACAATGACCTCACGCCAGTGGTGGCGCTGGCGATCCCACAGCTGGGCGACATGACCATGCCAATTGTGGTAGAAGACTACATCCCACTACCTCGACCGCCTCGCCACTCTTGGCGCATCAGGCTGAGGAAGGAGAAGGAGAAGAACAATGAGAACTGAACTATGTCAGGTATGTTTGATCTCCAAAATGATCTATATATACTTAGCTTTGTTTCCTCCGACATGCTTAGTTACCTATGTTAGCTCTAATATGCTTAGTTACCTATGTTAGCTCTAATATGTTAAGTTATCTCTACTATGCTTAGTTTCCTATAGGTTAGCTCCAAAATTACTTATGTTAGCACAAAATGACCAAGTTTACATAAGAAGCTTATAGTCTTCTTCTTCTTCTTCTCCAAAATAACATAAGTTAGCTCTAAGCTATCTCTAATATTGTAACACCCACGATGCGGCTATATATCCCACGTGTCGAAGCATGACTTAGAGGCATAACCGCATTGTAAGGAAAGTCGCAAGTGAGGTAATCTTCACACAACCCATGTAATACATAAGGGAAAGAGATACATAGTTGGCTTACAATCGCCACTTCACATAATACATGAATAAAGCATTACATCACCCAGATACAATCAAGGCCCGACTATGGAACCACAATAAAAGAAGACTACCCCAAATGCTACACAGATCCCCAATCGTCCCAACTCAGCTCCACTACTGATCAACTGGAAACGGAACAACATGATGAACACGATCTTCAACGAGCTCCTCCTTGAGCTCGGTTGCGTCACCTGCACGATCTCATCGGCACCTGCAAGCTGGTTTTGGAAGTATCTATGAGCCACGGGGACTCAGCAATCTCACACCCTCGCGATCAAGACTATTTAAGTTTATAGGTAGGTAAAAGGTATGTGAGGTGGAGCTGCAGAAAGCACTAGCATACATGGTGGCTAACATACGCAAATGAGAGCGAGAAGAGAAGGCGAAGCACGTTCGAGAAACCTATGATCAAGAAGTGATCCTAGAATAACCTACGTCAAACATAACTCCAACACCGTGTTCACTTCCCGGACTCCACCGGAAAGAGACCATCACGGCTACAGACGCGGTTGATGCATTTTAATTAAGTTAAGTTTCAGGTTTTCTACAACTGGACATTAACAAATTCCCATCTGCCCATAACCACGGGCTCGGCTTTCGAAAGTTCAAATCCCTACAGGGGTGTCCCAACTTAGCCCATCACAAGCTCTCACGGTCAACGAAGGATATTACTTCTCCCAAGACAATCCGATCAGACTCGGCATCCCGGTTACAAGACATTTCGACAATGGTAAAACAAGACCAGCAAAGCCACCCAGATGTGCTGACAAATCCCGATAGGAGCTGCACATATCTCGTTCTCAGGGCACACCGAATGAGCCAGACACCGGGTGGGCCAGCCCAGAGTTGCCCCTGGTAGCTCCGGACATCGCTCAGTTTGGACCAGCACTCACAGGAGCACTGGCCCGGGGGTTTAAATAAATATGACCCTTGGGCAGGCCTACCCAAGGGAACGAAAAGGCTAGGTGGCAAATGGTAAAACCAATGTTGGGCCTTGCTGGAGGAGTTTTATTCAAGGCGAACTGTCAAGGGGTTCCCATTATAACCCAACCGTGTAAGGAACGCAAAATCAAGGAATATAACACCGGTATGACAGAAACTAGGCTGACAAGAGTGGAACAAAACACCATGCATAAGGCCGAGCCTTCCACCCTTTACCAAGTATATAGATGCGTTAAGTAAGGAAGATATATATTGTGATATCCCAACAAATATCCATGTTCCAACATGGAACAAACTCCAATCTTCACCTGCAACTAACAACACTATAAGAGGGGCTGAGCAAAGCGGTAACATAGCCAAACAACGGTTTGCTAGGACAAGGTGGGTTAGAGGCTGGACATGGCAATATGGGAGGCATGATAATAAAGTGGTAGGTATCGTAGCATAGGCATAGCAAAAGAGCGAGCAACAAGCAAGCAAAGATAGAAGTGATTTCGAGGGTATGGTCATCTTGCTTGAGATCCCGCAAGGAAGAAGAACGAGTCCATGAAGAAGACAAACGGACGTAGCCAACGTATCCTCACAAACGCAATGTTACCGGATTACCGAGAAGAAGTACACCGGAAAGAAAGCAAACAACATAGTAAACAATCATCACATAAGCATGGCACGATGCGTAAACAAGTATGATGCATGTACGGTTTAATGAGGCATGGCATGGAAAAATGCACAAACAATCCTACAAATTAAATGGATCTCAACATGCAACTCCCTTGCATTTAGTTCGATCTCGTTTACGTACCCAACAATATTAAATGTTGTTAAACATGGAAAGAGGGTTAAGCAAAGTAAAACTACCTACCTAGTCAAGTTTAAACGAGGCCGGAAGCAATGAACAACCATTCCGGTAAATCCCCATATGCATATATTAGGTTTGGTCCTGTTCTGCCCTAAACCAAATTTTAGAGTTGTTAAACATGCAAAGTAAGGTCACCAAGTTAAACTAGGCATTTTTCTACCCCATTTACATATAAAGTTTATTAAATTTGGAGTTACGGTTATTAAGTTATGAATGAAATCATTTTAGCATGGCATAGGGGCAAATTTGAACAAACAGCAATTTAAACATTTCAAACATAGATGAAAGTGGCATATTATGAAACTAGACAAAATTCTAAACAATTTACATATTAAGTTTGTTTAATTCCGATGCACGGTTGTGAAGTTATTATATGCATGAAGTGCAAGGGTTTTTCTGCAAATCTGCAGTCTTAGGATAATATGGAAAATCGTTGGACTGGAAAAAAAGATACCACAGGCCAAAACTAGCAGGCCCAGAAGTGCACAGGAAAGGGGGCGCTGGAGGGGCTGCTCGCTTTGTCCATGGGCCTGGCCCTGTAGAAGGAAAGGCCTGGCAGGCGGCGAAGGGGCGCGTTGGGCCTGGAGGCACGGCCCACAGCGCGTAGGAGGCAGGCCAGGGGCATGCAGCTAGGCCTTGGGGTCGCGGACAACGTGCGGCTGGGCCGGGCGAGCTCCTCTCGCTCGATCCGGACAGAGGGGAGGCACTGAAGCGGGCGCGGTCCTCTGATCTACAGGGAGCAGAGCAACGACGCGGTTGGAAGCAGAGGTTCGGCGCGAGGCGAAAGAGGAGGACGGGGGCGCAGGGCAAGGGACTTGGCGCGGTCGAGGACACACAGGAACCGACCGGATCCGAGGCTCGGTGGCAGTGAAGCTCCGTGCTAAGGGCAGTCCGCGGCAGATCGACGTGCAGACGAGGCGAGGCTCGCCGTCTCCGACAGAGCACAACAACGGTAGCAGCAGAGGAGCAGGCGGGACATCGGCAGGCACGGGAAGCGGCGGGTCGACGTGGTTCGCCGGGAAGATGGCAGCGGGCGGCGGACTTGACGGAGCTCGGCGAGAGGATCAGCCATGGCGCTAGAGCTCCTGTTGAGGTACAGAGGGATGAGGAGATTAGGGAGAGGGAGCTGAGGGAAGAGGGAACAGAAGGAGAGGGTCGCGACGGGGGCTCATCTGTTGGTCTCGGGAGGAGCTCGTCTCCCTGGTCGACGAGGAGAGCGAAGACGAGTTGGATCGAGAGGAGGCCTCGGGTGGAGTCTGGTTGGTGGGATTAGATTGGGGGGAATGAGGGGATCCCGAGGAAGAAAGGTAGGTGGCGGCGGGCAGGAGGGTGGATGGGACAAACCTCCTAATTTTAGGGTTGGACCAAATATATACATCAGGTGAAAAAGGTTAGGGTCTATCTAGAGCCTCCGATCAAAATCGGACGATCGCGAATAAAATAGCTAGGGAGTCCAAATAAGAAAACGGTGACGTTTTGTAGATGTTTGGGGATGTTCCGGACCCATCGGTCATGACTGCTCGGGTCGGGTCCGGGACAGTTTCGGACAGCGAGGCGAGGGGTCGATGCACTGAGCAAAGAGGGGTTGGCTGGGCCTAGGAGGAATGTGGAGAGCATATTGGTGTGAGAGAAGAGGGGAGAGATGCAGCCCGACACGGTTTTCCGAAGACCGAAAACGTCCGACGTTAGACCGGCTATAATGCCGCTATAGTTTAATGGTTGGACTATCAAACGAACTCCGAATGCGATCAAAATTGACAGGGGGTCTATCTACACTATAATAAGACCACACGCCAACTTTCAACCCAATCTGAGAACATTTTCCTGCCACTTATAAAATAATATTTCGGACGTGCCGCAAGCGCGTGGGAGTGTGGTTGGGCTCAGAACGGGCAACGGACGGAACTGGGGAAACCCGGACGGATGCGGGTTTTGAAAACATGATGATGCAATGCACGTGATGACATGGCAAGATGCAACACGCAAGCAAATGACAAGGCAACGTCGGCGAATAACTGGAAGACACCAGGTGCATTGGTCTCGGGGCATCACAACACTCCACCACTACGAAAGGATCTCGTCCCGAGATCTAGGATGGCACCGGAGGGAAACGGAAGAGGAAGAGAAGAGGTAAAACTAAGTTGCTTCTTTGACAAATGAGTGAAATCAAAGAACCTCGCGAGGTTGAACAAATTGAAAGAAAGAATACAACGAAGATGAACAAAGTTGAAAACACTCTGTTAGAAGAGAGGAACAAGGGACATTACTAGAACCTTGTAGTTTGCAAGACATAGGAAAAAAGGGTGTAATGGACAAGTAGTACATGCAAGCGCTCCGGTAGAAACAAGATGTACAAGGAATGATAAGGATCAATTACGAAAACACTCCGGTTGGAACAGGAAGGTAAAGAACATGAGCTTTGCAAAAGAAAGCACTTGGATGAGACTCCAGTTAGAAGAGGAATGATAGACACAACACTCCGGTTAAAACGAGATAGAGAAGGAAAAAGAATGATATAATTTGGGAAGCACTCCGACTGAAAAGAAAAGGAATTGAATAAGAACTTGATAAGATGAGAAGATACTTGATGAAAACAACAATACACTACCTCCGGAACTATTGCAAGAATGGCACAAGGGGTAAGAAACATTTCAGACAACACTCCGGTTGAGGAAAAGAGGTAAAACTTGATAAGATGAGAGAACTGGAATGAAAACATGACACTCCGGTTGAATGGGTAAACAAAAGGAAAGAGCATGATCTTCACAATACGAGATGATGAGTGAAGGGAGCATCATCACAATGCCTCCGGAAGAAAAGAGAGAATGGAATGGGATGAACAGAGGAGAAAAACAATATCTTCTATCTCGAATGATCTTGAAAGCATCTTTAGGAGAATGGACGAACGTAGTTATTGGTAAACCAACAACGATAAGAGTAAGCTTGTAGTGGGCTTATGGAGAACATCTCAAAACTATGAGGAGAAATTCTGCCACTAACGGAAAACAATAGATTGGATTGATATCAACAAGGAGACGAGAAACTTATTTCACCGGGAGGACAAATGAAGAGCTTGGGTCATTTATAAGCACCATAATAGCAAAATTATCACGCAAAGCTTTAGGTGAAATATAACCCAAGATAAATCCAAAGAAGAAATTGATGGATTTAAAATACCTCATTCTTGATAACTTGTGAATCATGGAACACGAAGGAAAATTATCAACAATGACATTGCACCACCTCAAAAGATAAGATAGAACGAATTGTACTTTGGAACACAAGATGAAGAATGCTTGAGCTCCTCTGAAAAGAATATCAATGAAAACTTGGAGAAGGAATTAAATCCTTTATGAACCATCATGTAGAGCCTCCATGAAGAACTCCGGTAAACAAAAGGATAACGAAAAGGAAGAGAAGTTGAAAACACAAGGTGAAACCTTGTAATGATTTAGATGGATCTCCGGAATAAGGAATTAATCACTTGGATGAATCCAAAATAAGAATTATGTTATGCCCATCCTTCACCAATTTAAATTGATGACAATCAACGGATTTGACATACCACTCATTCTCGTAGAAAGGATTAAGATAGATATATCGCAAACTTGATAAGGTCTTCAACGACCCACCGGTAGGATTGAAACAATGAATGAATTGATATGATAATGAAGGAAGAGAAATCTTGAACGGACCACCGGTAGAATTAGAATGAACGAAGAAAAGATAAAGAAACACCGGGAAGAATTGGAAAATGAAAGAAGATACTTAACAGAATTTGGATACCAGAGAATGAAGAGAACACAAGCTGATTAGAGATCACTTGAACGATGCACCGGTAAGATTGGAGAATGATAACTGAAAGCTGAGAATGAATAAACCTGAATTGATGGACTCCGGATAATCAAACTGAGAAGTCTCTTGAATTTCTTCGGATGGGTGAAAAGAATTCTGACAATCGAAAACATTTATGAGAGGATGGCCTCGAACTAGAACCACAAATCTCTGAGAGAACGGATAAGATATGGAGGTAAAACTCTTCTTCGGTCTTCAAATGTTGAGAATGACGACGAGAAACACCACCAAGAGTTATTGAGGCACTCCGGAATGAAGAATGGAAAAGGTTGAGCCAACGATGAAAAGAATTTGAAAAAAAATATTGGAGAAATACATATGACTGATGATGAATCATTCTTACATCAAACTTTGAAAAGAATTTAGGATAGCTCCGGGAAAATTAGAAGAGTCGGGTAAGATCATGGAAAAAGACCTGTGGGTTAGGGCCCACTCAAAAGAAACACCTTTGGAATGATTTAAAATAAAGATAGCACCGGTTGAATTAAATGTCTTGAATGAGATAACATCCTCAAAAGAACTTGAGCGAATTAAGAGTGGAAAACACGAATCTCCTGAGATATCTTCAGCACTCCGGAACAAAAGAATAGCGAGAGGTGAATGATTATGAGGTGCACCGGCATGAAAAGACATTTGAACCAAGGAAAGGAATGTGATCAAACACCGAAAACTTGAATTGAAACCACCGGAGAAGAAAGAGAACGAAGAATGATGAACTAGTAGAGCATCTTCATGAGAACTACCGGGTAAGAGCATTGACACAAAAGAATGGAGAAACTTCCCATCAATGAAATGGATACCTGATTAAGAAATCCGAGTCCTTGAAGAAAAAGGGTGGGAGGGAGGGGAAAACAAAGGCAAGTTGGGACGGATGAAACAAACAACATTGAGAAGACTTGAGTTGATCTTGCGGATGTTGAAAAAGATCGGATTCACTTGAAGAGAAAACACACCGGTTGAAAAATAATTAACATGACAAACTCGATGATCATGAAGGATTGGTATTCACATCAGAGTATGAGAACACCGGTTTGGAAAGGTATGGAATCAACACTTGACTTCGAAGCAACTCGAATACCACAACTGAAAAAACAAAACAAAGGATTGGCTTGCAGAATAAGCCGGAACAAACATATGATAGAGATTTCATCTGAAGTTTTTGTGGTGGGGCCTACACGGGCTCGATCGTCCAACACCATCATGTGCAAGGTAGTGCACATGACATACGAAGCATCCCCGAGTCAGCATAGCCAAGGACTCTTTAAGACACAACGAGGTCACTGTAAAACCAACTATGGATAGGCGGACCACTAGACGTCGAACCCCAATTTCAAATCATACATCTGTCGGAAAGATATCCTAAGAGCTACTTGAATTCCCACTTATAAACTCCCGAAACTTTCCCGGTTATGCAATCAGGTGTTGGGGATACAGGGGAAGCATAATATCTCACCCAAAACTAGCAAATCCTACATCCAGCTGTATCCATCCTTCAACACATAACCAAGAAACCTTCGGAAATGGTTTACCTCAACCTTAGAAAAGCATCCATTATACGAGTTATGGAAATACTCCCGAACTCCCGCCCCAGTACTGGGTGGCGTCGAGGTTATCTCACCAACAACTGCATAAAAGAGAATTTCGATGTCGGCGAAACTCAGGTATTCCAGAACTGCAACGATAAAATTATGACGACAACACCTCGGAGCTCAACTCCTCGGGACACTGCCACAACCCCTAAATGTCAGGAGGCACCAAGAACAATGTTCTCGTCACAAAACCATCAGAACGATTCCAAGATACCCACGTGATCGTAAAAAAAATATTAGTGAAATTTGAGAAGAGAAGAGTCAAAACTCTACGTCAGGATGCCTCACCAGAGCGACGAAGGGACTGAGGAGTAAAAAGAATTCCTACTCTCCGATATATATATATAATCCTAAATGACTCAAAACATTTTTCTAGACTCAACAACGCCAGCGATTCGATCAAGCAGGGGGCTCCTAAGGTCGGGGAAGGCTCTAATTACCAACTTGTAACGCCCATGATGCGGCTATATCTCCCACGTGTCGAAGCACGACTTAGAGGCATAACCGCATTGTAAGCAAAGTCGCAAGTGAGGTAATCTTCACACAACCCATGTAATACATAAGGGAAAGAGATACATAGTTGGCTTACAATCGCCACTTCACACAATACATGAATAAAGCATTACATCACCCAGATACAATCAAGGCCCGACTACGGAACCACAATAAAAGAAGACTACCCCAAATGCTACACAGATCCCCGATCATCCCAACTGGGCTCCACTACTGATCAACAGGAAACAGAACAACATGAAGAACACGATCTTCAACGAGCTCCTCCTTGAGCTCGGTTGCGTCACCTGCACGGTCTCATCGGCACCTGCAAGCTGGTTTTGGAAGTATCTGTGAGCCACGGGGACTCAGCAATCTCACACCCTCACGATCAAGACTACTTAAGCTTATAGGTAGGTAAAAGGTATGTGAGGTGGAGCTGCAGCAAGCACTAGCATATATGGTGGCTAACATACGCAAATGAGAGCGAGAAGAGAAGGCAAAGCATGTTCAAGAAATCTATGATCAAGAAGTGATCCTAGAACAACCTACGTCAACCATAACTCCAACACCGTGTTCACTTCCCGGACTCCGCCGGAAAGAGACCATCACGGCTACACACGCGGTTGATGTATTTTAATTAAGTTAAGTTTCAGGTTTTCTACGACCAGACATTAACAAATTCCCATCTGCCCATAATTGCGGGCTCGGCTTTCGAAAGGTCAAATCCCTGCATGGGTGTCCCAACTTAGCCCATCACAAGCTCTCACGGTCAACGAAGGATATTCCTTCTCCCAAGACAATCCGATCAGACTCGGCATCCCGGTTACAAGACGTTTCGACAATGGTAAAATGCTACCTCTTGAGCTTGCGTTGGATTTCCCCGAAGAGGAAAGGATGATGCAGTAGAGTAGCGTAAGTATTTCCCTTAGTTTTTGAGAACCAAGGTATCAATCCAGTAGGAGGCCATGCTCAAGTCCCTCGTACCTGCACAAAACGATAGCTACTCGCAACCAACGCGATTAGGGGTTGTCAATCCCTTCATGGTCACTTACGAGAGTGAGATCTGATAGATATAATATTTTTGGTATTTTTGATCAAGGCAAAGTAAAAAAGCAAAGCAAGATTAAAGTGATGGAGATTGATATGATGAGAATAGACCCGGGGGCCATAGGTTTCACTAGTGGCTTCTCTCAAGAGCATAAGTATTCTAAGGTGGGTGAACAAATTACTATTGAGCAATTAACAGAATTGAGCATAGTTATGAGAATATCTAGGCATGATCATGTATATAGGCATCACGCCCGTGACAAGTAGACCGAAACGGTTCTGCATATACTACTATTACTCCACTCATCGACCACTATCCAGCATGCATCTATAGTATTAAGTTAATGTAGCGACCAGACCTCAAACAGTCTGATCTCTGTGCTCCGGTGTCATCCCTGGATCAGTAATGCTGACACCACACAATACTCGAAGGATTTATAGCAGAGTAGCAATCACACACTTATTACATCGAGTGTCTCAAAAGAGAACTTATTACAATAAGTATGGCTTAAGGCCATCTAATAACGATAACAACGGAAGGCTTGGAAGATAAGTGAGTCCATCAACTCCAACGGCATCACTGAGTATAGAACCACGACCTAAAACTCCTCAATCGTCGTCTGAAAAGTCTGCAACATTAACGTTGCAGCCGAAAACGGGTCAGCACATGGAATATGCTGGCAAGGTAACACATAGAGAGTAATGGAATGCAACAACTATACTATATGCATATTTGGCTGGTGGAAAGCTCTATGGTTACAGTTTTTGCGTAAAGCCAATTTTTCCCTACTTCAAAGGAATAGAATTGATTACTATCATGGTGGTGGTGAAACATTGAGAATGGTTGACAGCATTCTCAATCCCAATTAAGTAACATCATTAAAACCCATCAAAATTAATTTTGAGTAACATGTTGAGATTCACATGATAATCCAGGTACTAGATACTCAAGATTTGTCCATAACCGGGGACACGGCTAACCATGATTAGTTTGTTACACTCTGAAGAGGTTTGCGCACTTTTCCCCACAAGACTCGATCGCCTCCGTTTGGTTTCTCGCACTACATGGTGTTTGACAAACGGATGATCGAGACATAGTCTTTCAGAAGCGCTAGCACCTTACGATCGGGTAGACCATACCACCTACAACCCCTACATCTGCTAGTCTACCACTGTAAGAGTTCGCACAACTTAGTCAACTATGCCAGAGCCCATAATGGCTTGTGGCTGCACACGGAAGTTTCTAGTATGAATAATCTCATGATCCCTTTGAGCCTGGGTGGCGGTCCAAGAAAACAGGCAAGTCCTGGAAACCCCAGGTGCCTCAATCCACCTAGATGTGTGTTAGGTTGCCACCTTAAATAAACCATTAATTAACAATCTCACATCTGTCATGGATATCACTCACCCAATCCACTTCTAGTAGCATAGCACGACATAATAAGCAAACGTAGAAGTAACTCCCAAAGGTTTGATAATAAACAGGTAATAGGTACTACCTCATATACTTCCCATCCCACAATTTAATTAGATCCTAATCATGCAATGTGTGAGGATTGATCTAATGCAATAAAACTGGGTTGTAGAAAAGGTATGATCAAAGTGTTACTTGCCTTGCTGATGATCCGCGTAACCTAGAGACTCAACGTAACAGGCGGCGCACTCTGGGTATTCTATCGCAGACAAACAACAAGCATACAATAAGTACTCATCTAATGCACAGGTAAAACTCAAATAGAAGATCTAACTAGAAAGTTCAACTTAAGAACCCTGGTTGGCAAAAGAATCAAATCGAACGAAGCAAAAGAGATCAAACGGCGAAAGAAAACAACTTCGTTCTAGTAATATGAATCTAGGGCAAATTTTACAGTAGCAAAAACTTGTTTAAGTTGATTATTCGGAAAGAGGGTTTCGAGACGAAACTCCAGGCGCTTGAATCGCCTGATTCCAATAAACGAGCGAAAAGTTATACTAAAACGAAAATCGGATCAGAAATCGCGATCAGAAAATAACCGAGGAAAATCCGACGAAAAAGAAAAATGACGAACAGAATTATTTTTTTTAAAAAAACTGCACGGGAAAACGAGGCGGCGGCGAACCTCGAAAGGCGCGCTCTCCGGCAACGACAACGGCAGGCGGCGGCGGCGGCGGGGGCGGCGGCGGCTGGCTAGGGCGGCGGGTAGGGTTTCGGTGGTGGCGGGCTGGCTCTCTCTCGCGGGCCTCGGGCGCTATTTAAAGGCCCCGGGCGGAGGTTTCCTGGCCGGGTACGGCCCGGAGTCGGTTCCGTTTTTTTTATAAATCCGCTCGGAAGAAAAATAAAAAGAAATACTAAACGGACTCCAAAAATCATGAAATAAATTTTGCCGGGTTTCTAAAATCAAGCCCGATAAAGTGAACATTTATCTGGGCCCAAACTACAACTTTGAAAAACGCGCATTTTTCCTAAATTCAAATAAAAATACCGAAAAACTCTGAAATAAAACTTATTTGATTTTTTATTAAATCCTCAATATTTCTATATTTTGGGAAAGTCATTTTATTCCCTCTCTCATATTTTTGTAATAGAAATAATTGATGATAAAATAAATAAAATCAAATGATCCTGTTTACATAATTTGAGAAAACTCAAATACGTAAATAACGAAATCCCCAACTCTCTCCGTGGGTCCTTGAGTTGCTTAGGATTTTCTAGGATCAAAACCAAAAGCAAAAATAAAATATGATATGCATGATGACCTAATGTATAACATTCCAAATTGAAAATTTGGGATGTTACAAACCTACCCCCCTTAAGATGAATCTCGCCCTCGAGATTCGGGTTGGCTAGAAAATAGGTGAGGGTGGTCTTTGAGCAAATCTTCCTCTCGCTCCCAGGTGGCTTCATCCTCCATGTGGTGGGTCCACTAAACTTTGCAAAACTTGATAACCTTGCTACGAGTAACTCGGCTGGCAAACTCGAGAATCTTGACTGGTTTCTCCTCATAAGTCAAATTATTATCCAACTGAATTGCTTCTAATGGCACTGTGTCTCTCAAAGGTATGTCAGTCATCTCCGCGTGACAATTCTTCAACTGAGACACGTGGAACACATCATGAACTCCTGTCAATTCTTCTGGCAATTCCAACTTGTAGGCCACTTCTCCCATACGCTCCAAAACTCGATAAGGTCCTACAAATCGTGGCGCTAACTTCCCCTTAACTCCAAAACGCTTAATCCCTCGAAGTGGGGATACTCGAAGATAAGCTCTATCTCCAACTTCGTAAACTGTCTCCTTGCGTTTAGAATCTACGTAGCTCTTCTACCTGGACTGGGCTACCTTGAGCCTATCGCGAATCAACTTCACTTTCTGTTCAGACTCCTTAATCAAATCTGGTCCAAACAACTGGCGGTCTCCAACTTCGTCCCATGACAACGGTGTCCTGCACCTCCTTCCGTACAAAGCTTCGAAAGGTGCCATCTTCAAAATGGTCTGATAGCTATTATTGTAAGAAAACTCTGCATATGGCAAATTATCGTCCCAACTAGATCCATAATCTAGCGCACAAGCTCTTAGCATATCCTCCAAAATCTGATTGACTCTCTCAGTCTGTCCATCTGTCTGCGGATGAAAAGTTGTACTAAATTCCAGCCTAGTACCCAAAGTCTCATGCAACTGCTTCCAGAACTTTGAGGTAAACTGGGTTCCTCTATCAGATACGATGCTCCTCGGAACTCCATGCAAACATACGATCCTGGTCATGTATATCTTTGCCAACTTAGCACTGGTGTAAGTGGTCTTTACTGGGATGAAATGAGCTACCTTCGTCAATCGATCAACTACAACCCAAATCGAGTCATAGCCTGAACGAGTCCTTGGTAATCCCGTGATAAAATCCATGCCTAACTTATCCCACTTCCATTCGGGTATCGGCAATGGCTGCAACAATCCTGCCGGCTTCTGATGTTCTGCCTTTACTCTCTGACATATGTCACAAACTGCTACATACTCCGCAATATCCTTCTTCATTCCGGTCCACCAGAAAATATCCTTCAAATCCAAATACATCTTGGTATTTCCTGGGTGAATCGAATACGGTGAATCATGTGCCTCTTGCAGAATCAACTTCCTGATCTCCGGGTCATTGGGCACGTAAACACGGTCTTCAAACCATAGGGTGTCGTGCTCATCCTCACGAAATCCTTTAGCTTTTCCTTTGCTTAGTTTCTCCTTTATAGCGACAATCTCTTTGTCAGTTTTCTGAGCTTCTCTGATTTTGTCCATCAATGTTGACTGAATCTCCAATGCTGCTACATAGCCTCTCGAAACTATTTCCAAACGTAGTTCATGAAAATTTTCTGCTAACTCCTTGGGTATTTCTCCCGTCATTAACCTATTGACATGGCTCTTGCGGCTTAATGCATCAGCTACTACATTAGCCTTCCCGGGATGATAATGCAATTTCATATCATAATCCTTGATATGCTCCAACCATCTCCTTTGTCTGAGATTCAACTCCTTCTGCATGAAAATGTACTTCAAAGTCTTGTGATCCGTGTACACCTCACAATGATTTCCAATGAGGAAATGTCTCCATGTCTTCAATGCATGCACTACGGCTGCTAACTCCAAATCATGCGTAGCATAATTCAATTCGTGGGGCTTCAGTTGTCGTGAAGCATACGAAACAACTCTCCCTTCCTGCATAAGCACTGCTCCAAGTCCTTGACGTGAAGCGTCGCAATACACCTCATAATCCTTGGTTTGATCTGGCAAAATCAACACTGGTGAGGTAACCAAACATTTCTTCAACTCCTGGAAACTTGCCTCACACTCCTCGGTCCATTTGAACTTAGTATCCTTCTTCAACAACTCCGTCATAGGTTTCGCAATCTTTGAGAAATTCTCAATAAATCTCCGGTAGTATCCTGCGAGTCTAAGAAAACTCCGGATCTCTCCAACTGTTGTTGGTGCTTCCCACTTGGTCACGGTTTCAACTTTAGCGGGATCTATTGCTATACCTTCTCCGAATATAACGTGTCCGAGGAATCCTACTTCCTTCAACCAAAACTCACATTTGCTGAATTTGGCATATAACTGATGTTCTCTGAGCTTTCCAAGTACCAAACGCAAATGCTCCTTATGCTCCTCTTCATTCTTCGAATAAACCAGGATATCATCAATGAACACTACGACGAACTTATCCAAAAACTCCATAAACACTTTGTTCATCATGTTCATAAAATAGGCAGGTGCGTTAGTCAGTCCAAATGACATAACGGTATACTCATACAGCCCATACCTGGTGGTAAAAGCTGTCTTAGGAATATCCTGTTCTCGAATCTTCAACTGGTGGTATCCTGATCGCAAATCGATCTTGGAAAATACCTTAGCTCCTTGCAACCGATCAAACAGATCGTTGATCATTGGTAGTGGGTACTTGTTCTTGATCGTTACTTTGTTCAATCCTCGATAATCAACAACCATCCTTAACGATCCATCCTTCTTCTCCACTAAAAGTACTGGTGATCCCCAAGGCGAAGAACTTGGGCGAATTATCCCTTATCCAGTAACTCCTTAATCTACTTCTTAATTTCCACCAAATCTTTTGCTGGCATCCTATATGGTCTCTTTGATATTGGCCCAGTGCCTGGCAATAGCTCAATCAAAAACTCAATGTCTCTATCCGGTGGCATGCCTGGCAACTCTTCGGGAAATACATCAGGAAAATCCTTTACCACTGGTACTTCCTCCTGCACAACTCCTGTTAGGCAATTTACTTGGGTCCTCTTTGGCACATGCCGGGATACATACTTGATCCTTCTTCCTTCTGGTGTGGTAAGCAAAATTGACTTACTAGCACACTCAATATTCCCTTCATACTTTGATAACCAATCCATGCCTAATATCACATCCAATCCTTGAGATTCCAATACTATTAGGTCTGAGGGAAAAACATAGTTACCAATCCTTAATGGTAACCGATCACACCATAGACTTGCCACATACTCTGCTCCTGGCGAGGTTACTAACATGGGTGACCTAAGGGCTTGGGTTGGTAGGTTATACTTATCCACAAATCCCCTTGAGATGTATGAATGCGATGCACCAGTATCAAAAAGAATGAGTGCAGTAAATGACTTAACCAAAAACTTACCTATTACTGCATTGGGCTGAGCTTCAACCACCTCCACGCTAACGTGGTTCACCTGTCCCCTGTTGAAAGGGTTCGGCTTCTTCCCAGAACTTCCATTGCCGTTTTGGCCTTCAGGACATTCATTTGCAAAATGTCATGGCTTCGAACACTTATAGCAAGTGACGTGGCTCAAATCCTTCTTGGCTGGGGTCGATGGGGTGCTGCGGTTCTGTCCATTGCTTCCTCCATTCCCATTACCATTCTTGGTGCCATTGTGGTTATGCGAGCTGCCTACTCCATGGGTATGCTGAAAATGTCCTCCTGGTCTAGGGGTAAAACGAGGCTTCTGCTGAGCTCCTGAATTATACTTTCCTTGTCCATACTTCCTCTTGCGGTTCTCAATTTGCTGCTGCTTCCCTTCAATCATAAGAGCACGATCTACCAACTCCTGGTAGTTGTTGAAGGTGGCTACCATCAACTGCATACTCAACTCATCATTCAGTCCTTCCAGGAATTTTCTCCTGCTTAGCTGCATCTGTAGCAACGTCATCTGGGGTATAACGTGCTAACTTACTAAACTCCTCCACATACTGGCCAACTGTCCGTCCTCCTTGGCGCAAGTTACGAAACTCACGCTTCTTCATGGCCATTGCTCCTGCTAAAACATGGGCAGTACGAAAAGCCTGCTGAAACTGGTCCCATGTGACAGTGTCGACTGGGAAGGTGGCTGTGAAATTCTCCCACCAAGATGCTGCGGGTCCTTCTAACTGATGTGCGGCAAACTTAACCTTCTCCACATCTGTGCATCCTGCTGTGGTCAACTCCCTAGCTATCTTGCAGAGCCAAATATCTGCTACTATCGGCTCGGTGCTACTGGAAAACACCGGCGGATTCAGCCTAAGAAAACGGGCTAAGTGGTCAACAGGTGGTGGTGGTGGTGGGTTGTTGTTGTTCCCCTGATTCTGATTCTGAACTAGCAACTGCATCAAGGTGTTCTGCTGCTGGATCAACTGGGTGAGCTCCGGCGGAAAGGCAAATCCGGGGTCACGTCTCGGAGGCATCTGAGGGTTTTAGAAAAGACGAGGTATAAGAATAGAGGGGGTCTAAAGAGAAAACACTACCCATATGCACATGAGGCAAAAGCACACAATTCAATTCAATCAAACAAACAAGACATACAATCGATCTAGCTATCGCAAAAGTGCTCGGACTACTGTATTTACATGGTGGACTACTACTACTGATGAAGGTGGTCTACTAGAAATATTCTACGGTTGTAGACTCCATGATATCCGCTCCTGCTTCATCAACATAGTCATCATCACTACTATCTTGTTCCGAGTCGGTGCCGTCGATGATGATGTAATCTTCCAGGCTAATCTCCTTGGGTTCTTCGTCTTCATCTACTGGTGTCGGGCCTCCCATAAATATTCCAATCTTCTTGATCAGATTGTCATTCTTCTCCACCAATACTTCAATTTCTTCTTCATAATCTTCGCGTGTAGCCTTGAGTTCTTCCTCCAGTTCCTTGATTCTAGTCTTAGCCTTCTTCAGTTCTATCGTGTCGGCGCACATCTGGTTCTCCTGGCGTCGAATGTGCTGGTTTAACTCCTGAATAAAAGCTGCAATTGATCTATCTTTCATGGTGTTGATCATCTCCCAGTGTTCATCTCGGCGTCCGCAAATCTGGTAGATAGTATCCTTGAGATCCTTGCGGTAGACTTCTCCAATGCGTCCCATGGCGATGTGAGCTGCCATACTCTTTCCTAGACTCCAAGTTGGTGCATCAAAAGAAAACTCTATGGGCTCAGTGACTGGCATGAACGTCCTTCCTGGAACTTGAACTTGAATCATCCAGTGCTCTTCTTCAGGTAAAGTGGCGTTGTGGGTTCTCGTGAAGCTTGGTATTCCTATGTTCAGGTATCTAATGACTTCCTTCAAGTGGCGTCCAAAGGGTGTATCTTCATCCGGTTGTGTGAAATTGTTCCTTGCATCCGCCATCCTAAAGAGTAGAAAAGATGAGAAGTCAGAAGAGAAGAGAGTGATCTAGGTCTTTAGCTTAGTGGTCGTGTCCTACAGTCAGCGTGTGCTCTGATACCATCTCTATAGCGACCAAACCTCAAACAGTCTGATCTCTGTGCTCCGGTGTCATCCCTGGATCAGTAATGCTGACACCACACAGTACTCGGAGGATTTATAGCAGAGTAGCAATCACACACTTATTACATCGAGTGTCTCAAAAGAGAACTTATTACAATAAGTATGGCTTAAGGCCATCTAATAACGATAACAGCGGAAGGCTTGGAAAATAAGTGAGTCCATCAACTCCAACGGCATCACTGAGTATAGAACCACGACCTAAAACTCCTCAATTGTCGTCTGAAAAGACTGCAACATTAATGTTGCAGCCCGAAAACGGGTCAGCACATGGAATATGCTGGCAAGGTAACACATAGAGAGTAATGGAATGCAACAACTATACTATATGCATATTTGGCTGGTGGAAAGCTCTATGGTTACAGTTTTTGCGTAAAGCCAATTTTTCCCTACTTCAAAGGAATAGAATTGATTACTATCATGGTGGTGGTGAAACATTGAGAATGGTTGACAGCATTCTCAATCCCAATTAAGTAACATCATTAAAACCCATCAAAATTAATTTTGAGTAACATGTTGAGATTCACATGATAATCCAGGTACTAGATACTCAAGATTTGTCCATAACCGGGGACACGGCTAACCATGATTAGTTTGTTACACTCTGCAGAGGTTTGCGCACTTTTCCCCACAAGACTCGATCACCTCCATTTGGTTTCTCGCACTACATGGTGTTTGAGAAACGGATGACCGAGACATAGTCTTTCAGAAGCGCTAGCACCTTACGATCGGGTAGACCGTACCACCTACAACCCCTACATCTGCTAGTCTACCACTGTAAGAGTTCGCACAACTTAGTCAACTATGCCAGAGCCCATAATGGCTTGTGGCTGCACACGGAAGTTTCTAGTATGAATAATCTCATGATCCCTTTGAGCCTGGGTGGCGGTCCAAGAAAACAGGCAAGTCCTGGAAACCCCAGGTGCCTCAATCCACCCAGATGTGTGTTAGGTTGCCACCTTAAATAAACCATTAATTAACAATCTCACATCTGTCATGGATATCACTCACCCAATCCACGTCTACTAGCATAGCACGGCATAATAAGCAAACGTAGAAGTAACTCCCAAAGGTTTGATAATAAACAGGTAATAGGTACTACCTCATCTACTTCCCATCCCACAATTTAATTAGATCCTAATCATGCAATGTGTGAGGATTGATCTAATGCAATAAAACTGGGTTGTAGAAAAGGTATGATCAAAGTGTTACTTGCCTTGCTGATGATCGGCGTAACCTAGAGATTCAACATAACAGGAGGCGCACTCCGGGTATTCTATCGCAGACAAACAACAAGCATACAATAAGTACTCATCTAATGCACAGGTAAAACTCAAATAGAAGATCTAACCAGAAAGTTCAACTTAAGAACCCTGGTTGGCAAAAGAATCAAATCGAACGAAGCAAAAGAGATCAAACGGCGAAAGAAAACAACCTCGTTCTTGTAATCTGAATCTAGGGAAAATTTTACAGTAGCAAAAACTTGTTTAAGTTGATTATTCGGAAAGAGGGTTTCGAGACGAAACTCCAGGCGCTTGAATCGCCTGATTCCGATAAACGAGCGAAAAGTTATACTAAAACGAAAATCGGATCAGAAAATAACCGCGGAAAATCAGATGAAAAAGAAAAACGACGAACAGAATTTTTTTTTTAAAAAACTGCACGGAAAAACGAGGCGGCGGCGAACCTCGAAAGGCGCGCTCTCCGACGACGGCAACGGCGGGCGGCGGCGGCGGCGGCTGGCTAGGGCGGCGGCTAGGGTTTCGGTGGTGGCGGGCTGGCTCTCTCTCGCGGGCCTCGGGCGCTATTTAAAGGCCGCGGGCGGAGGTTTCCTGGCCGGGTACGGCGCGGAGTCGGTTCCGTTTTTTTTATATAAATCCGCTCGGAAGAAAAATAAAAAGAAATACTAAACGGAATGCAAAAATCACGAAATAAATTTTGCCGGGTTCCTAAAATCAAGCCCGATAAAGTGAACATTTATCTGGGCCCAAACTACAACTTTGAAAAACGCGCATTTTTCCTAAATTCAAATAAAAATACCGAAAAACTCCAAAATAAAACTTATTTGATTTTTTTATTAAATCCTCAATATTTCTATATTTTGGGAAAGTCATTCTATTCCCTCTCTCATATTTTTGTAATAGAAATAATTGATGATAAAATAAATAAAATCAAATGATCCTGTTTACATAATTTGAGAAAACTCAAATACGTAAATAACGAAATCCCCAACTCTCTCCGTGGGTCCTTGAGTTGCTTAGGATTTTCTAGGATCAAAACCAAAAGCAAAAATAAAATATGATATGCATGATGACCTAATGTATATCATTCCAAATTGAAAATTTGGGATGTTACAGTTAAAAACAGAGTAACGCTTTAAGCAAGATGACATGATGTAGAGAGATAAATTCATGCAATATGAAATAAACCCCATCTTGTTATCCTTGATGGCAACGATGCAATACGTGCCTTGCTGCCCCTTCTGTCACTGGGAAAGGACACCGCAAGATCGAACCCAAAGCTAAGCACTTCTCCCATGGCAAGAAAAACCAATCTAGTAGGCCAAACCAAACTGATAATTCGAAGAGACTTGCAAAGATAACCAATCATACATAAAAGATTTCAGAGAAGATTCAAATATTATTCATAGATAGACTTGATCATAAACCCACATTCATCGGTCTCAACAAACACACCGCAAAAAGAAGATTACATCGCATAGATCTCCACGAGAGAGGGGGAGAACTTTGTATTGAGATCCAAAAAGAGATAAGAAGCCATCTAGCTACTAACTATGGACCCGAAGGTCTGAGGTAAACTACTCACACTTCATCGGAGGGGCTATGATGATGTAGAAGCCCTCTGTGATGACGGCCCTCTCCGGCGGAGCTCCGGAACAGGCCCCAATGTGGGATCCTGTGGATACAGAAAGTTGCGGCGGTGGAATTAGGTTTTTGGCTCCTGTCCTGATCGTTTGGGGGTACGTAGGTATATATAGGAGGAAGGAGTACGTCGGTGGAGCACCGAGGGGCCCACGAGGCAGGGGGCACGCCCTAGGGGGGTGGGCAGACCCCCCACCCTCGTGACCGCCTCTTTGACTCCTTGGAGTAGGGTCCAAGTCTCCTGGATCACGTTCGGTGAGAAAATCACGTCCCCGAAGGTTTTATTCCGTTTGGACTTCGTTTGATATTCTGTTTCTCCGAAATACTGAAATAGGCAAAAACAGTAATTCTGGGCTGGGCCTCCGGTTAATAGGTTAGCCCCAAAAATAATATAAAAGTGGAAAATAAATCCCAATATAGTCCAAAATAGTAGATAATATAGCATGGAGCAATCAAAAATTATAGATACGTTGGAGACGTATCAGACATCCCCAAGCTTAATTCTTGCTCGTCATTGAGTAGGTAAACGATAAAAAGAGAATTTTTGATGCGGAGTGCTTGGCATACTTTCAATGCAAATCTTCTTAATTGTGGTATGAATATTCAGATTAGGAAGATTCAAGACAAAAGTTCATATTGACATAGAGAATAATAATACTTCAAGCATACTAACAAAGCAATTATGTCTTCTCAAAATAACATGGCCAAAGAAAGTTATCCCTACAAAATCATATAGTCTCGCTATGCTCTATCTTCACCACACAAAGTATTTAAATCATGCACAACCCCGATGACAAGCCAAGCAATTGTTTCATACTTTAACATTTTCAAAACTTTTTCGATCTTCACGCAATACATGAGCGTGAGCCATGGATATAGCACTATATATGGAATAGAGTGGTGGTTGTGGAGAAGACAAAAAGAGGGGAAGATAGTCTCACATCAACTAGGCGTATCAACAGGCTATGGAGATGCCTATCAATAGATATCAATGTGAGTGAGTAGGGATTGCCATGCAATGGATGCACTAGAGCTATAAGTATATGAAAGCTCAACAAGAGAAACTAAGTGGGTGTGCATCCAACTCGCTTGCTCACGAAGACCTAGGGCATTTTGAGGAAGCCCATCATTGGAATATACAAGCCAAGTTCTATAATGAAAAATTCCCACTAGTATATGAAAATGACATAATGAGAGACTCTCTATCATGAAGATCTTGGTGCTACTTTGAAGCACAAGTGTGGTAAAAGGATAGTAACATTGTCCCTTCTCTCTTTTTCTCTCATTTTTTATATTTTTTTTATTTGGGCCTTCTCTTCTTTTATGGCCTCTTTTTTTCTTTTTTTTATTATTCTTCGTTCGGAGTCTCATCCCGACTTATGGGGGAATCATAGTCTCCATCATCCTTCCCTCACTTGGGACAATGTTCTAAAAATGATGATCATCACACTTTTATTTTTCTTACAACTCAACAATTACAACTCGATACTTAGAACAAAATATGACTCTATATGAATGCCTCCGGCGGTGTACCGGCATATGCAATGAATCAAGAGTGACATGTATGAAAGAATTATGAACGGTGGCTTTGCCAAAAATACGATGTCAACTACATGATCATGCTAGCAATATGACAATGATGGAGTGTGTCATAATAAACGGAACGGTGGAAAGTTGCGTGGCAATATATCTCGGAATGGCTATGGAAATGCTATGATAGGTAGGTATGGTGGCTGTTTTGAGGGAGGTATATGCTGGGTGTATGATACCGGCGAAAAGTGCGCGGTATTAGAGAGGCTAGCAATGGTGGAAGGATGGGAAAAAGTGCGTATAATCCATGGACTCAACATTAGTCATGACGAACTCATATACTTATTGCAAAAATCTAGAAGTTATCAAAGCAAAGTATTACGCGCATGCTCCTAGGGGGATAGATTGGTAGGAAAAGACCATCTCTCGTCCCCGACCGCCACTCATAAGGAAGACAATCAGTAAATAAATCATGCTCCAACTTAATTGCATAACGGTTCACCATACATGCATGCTACGGGAATCGCAAACTTTAACACAAGTATTCTTTAAATTCACAATTACTCAACTAGCATGACTCTAATATATCACCTCCATATCTCAAAACAATTATCATGCTTCAATCTTTTCTTAGTATTCAACGCACTCAAAAGAAAGTTTCACAAATCTTGAATACCAAGCATATTATTATTAAGCAAATTACCATGCTATTAAGAATCTCAAAATAATCTAAGTTAAGCATTAGAGATCAATAGTTTCTTTAAAACAAATCTACCACCATGCTCTAAAAGATCTAAGTGAAGCACATAGAGCAAAATTATAACGCTCAAAAGATATAAGTGAAGCACATAGAGTATTCTATCAAATTCTAGTTCATGTATGGCTCTCTCAAAAGGTGTGTACATCAAGGATGTTTTTGGCAAACTAACAAACAAAGACACAAATAAAACAAGACTCTCCAAGCAAAACACATATCATGTGGTGAATAAAAATATAGCTCCAAGTAAAGTTGCCGATAGAAGTAGACGAAAGAGGGGATGCCTTCCGAGGCATCCCCAAGCTTTGGCTTTTAGGTGTCCTTAGATTATCTTGGGGGTGCCATGGGCATCCCCAAGCTTAGGCTCTTGACACTCCTTGTTCCATAATCCATCAAATCCTTACCCAAAACTTGAAAACTTCACAACACAAAACTTAAGGTAGAAAACTCGTGAGCTCCGTTAGTGAAAGAAAACAAAAGACCACTTCAAGGTACTGTAATGAACTCATTTTTTATTTATATTGGTGTTAAACCTACTGTATTCCAACTTCTCTATGGATTATAAACTATTTTACTAGCCATAGATTCATCAAAATAAGCAAACAACACACGAAAAACAGAATCTATCAAAAACAAAACAGTCTGTAGTAATCTGTAGCTAGCGCAAGATCTGGAACCCCAAAAATTCTAAAATAAATTGCTGGACCTGAGAAATTTATCTATTAATCATCTTCAAAAATAATTAAACAAATAGTACTTTCCAAATAGAAATGACAGAATTTCTCGTGAGTGCTAAAGTTTCTGTTTTTTACAGCAAGTTAAACAAGACTTTCCCCAAGTCTACCCAACGGTTCTACTTGGCACAAACACTAATTAAACACAAAAAACACAACCAAAACAGAGGCTAAATAATTTATTTATTACTAAACAGGAGAAAAAAAGCAAAGAATAAAAATAAAATTGGGTTGCCTCCCAACAAGCGCTATCGTTTAACGCCCCTAGCTAGGCATAAAAGCGACGATAGATCTAGGTATTGCCATCTTTGGTAGGCAATTCTTTGATGAGGCATATATTTCCCTTAGGAATTTCTTTCTTTCTAGTTATTATCAAACTTTTAGGCACAAGATCAAAAAATTCATTTGTAGTAATTGGTTCCTTAATGATAGCAAAAAGATTGGGATGAATACTTATAGATTTAAGATCCGCAGTTTCCTTACTAGATGATTCACCCTTATTTTTAGGAACATACATAAGCTTGGCAATTTTAGTAGGAGGACTTGGAGTATTCTTTACGGAAGAAAAAGCGGTTCCCAAGTTTGTAATGATACCCTCAAGTTTATCAATTCTAGTAGAATCTAAGTTTATCTTCTCATTAACTATGGGTTCCTTTTCCTTAATATTTTTCAAAGTCATTCCTACCTTAGATCCATATTGAGTAATTTGATTGTGGATCTTTTTATCTAGATTTTCAATTAATTCAATAGTAGCAACTTTATTTTCAATAATTTCAAGTCTTTGCATAACATGCTCCAAAGTTAACATGGTTCCATTAACCAAAAGAGGTGGTGAGCCAAATAAATTTAACATAGCATTATAAGAATCAAAAGTATGGCTACCCAAGAAGTCCCCTCCGGTAATGGTATCGAGGACATATCTATACCAAGGATTGACACCTACATAAAAATTGCGGAGAAGAACTGAAGTAGAATGCTTCTTGGTAGATCTATTTTGAGCATTGCAAATTCTATACCAAGCATCTTTTAGATTTTCTCCCTCCCTTTGTTTAAAATTTAGAACCTCATTCTCGGGAGACAACGGAGAAGATATGAGACTAGCCATGACAAGCAAACAAACTAGCACACGAGTAGACAAGAGCAAATGGGCAAAAGAGGCAAACGGAAAAGAGAGGCGGAGAAGGAGAAGGAGATTGGGAAAGAGAGGGCGAATAAAACAGCAAGGGTGAAGTGGGGGAGAGGAAAACGAGAGGCAACTAATGTAATGCGAGAGATAGGGATTGTGATGGGTACTTGGTATGTTGACTTTTTGCGTAGACTCCCCGGCAACGGCACCAGAAATTCTTCTTGCTACCTCTTGATCTTGCTTCCCCGAAGAGGAAAGGATGATGCAGCAGAGTAGTGTAAGTATTTCCCTTAGTTTTTGAGAACCAAGGTATCAATCCAGTAGGAGGCCACGCTCAAGTCCCTCGTACCTGCACAAAACGATAGCTACTCGCAACCAACGCGATTAGGGGTTGTCAATCCCTTCACGTTCACTTACGAGAGTGAGATCTGATAGATATAATATTTTTGGTATTTTTGGTATAGAGATGCAAAGTAAAAGGCAAAGTAAAAATGCAAAGCAAGATTAAAGTGATGGAGATTGATATGATGAGAATAGATCCGGGGGCCATAGGTTTCACTAGTGGCTTCTCTCAAGAGCATAAGTATTCTACGGTGGGTGAACAAATTACTGTTGAGAAATTGACAGAATTGAGCATAGTTATGAGAATATCTAGGCATGATCATGTATATAGGCATCACGTCCGTGACAAGTAGACCGAAACGATTCTGCATCTACTACTATTACTCCACTCATCGACCGCTATCCAGCATGCATCTAGAGTATTAAGTTAAAAATAGAGTAACGCTTTAAGCAAGATGACATGATGTAGAGAGATAAATTCATGCAATATGAAATAAACCCCATCTTGTTATCCTCGATGGCAACGATGCAATATGTGCCTTGCTGCCCCTTCTGTCACTAGGAAAGGACACCGCAAGATCGAACCCAAAGCTAAGCACTTCTCCCATGGCAAGAAAAACCAATATAATAGGCCAAACCAAACTAATAATTCGAGGAGACTTGCAAAGATAACCAATCATACATAAAAGAATTCGGAGAAGATTCAAATATTATTCATAGATAGACTTGATCATAAACCCATAATTCATCGGTCTCAACAAACACACCGCAAAAAGAAGATTACATCGAATAGATCTCCACGAGAGAGGGGGAGAACTTTGTATTGAGATCCAAAAAGAGAGAAGAAGCCATCTAGCTACTAACTATGGACCCGAAGGTCTGAGGTAAACTACTCACACTTCATCGGAGGGGCTATGATGATGTAGAAGCCCTCCGTGATGACGGCCCTCTCCGGCGGAGCTCCGGAATAGGCCCCAAGATGGGATCTCGTGGATACAGAAAGTTGCAGCAGTGGAATTAGGTTTTTGGCTCCTGTTCTGATCATTTGGGGGTACGTAGGTATATATAGGAGGAAGGAGTACGTCGGTGGACCACCGAGGGGCCCACGAGGCAGGGGGTGTGCCCTAGGGGGGTGGGCGCGCCCCCCACCCTCGTGACTGCCTCTTTGACTCCTTGGAGTAGGGTCCAAGTCTCCTGGATCATGTTCGGTGAGAAAATCACGTTCCCAAAGGTTTTATTCCGTTTGGACTCCGTTTGATATTCTGTTTCTCTGAAATACTGAAATAGGCAAAAAAAACAACAATTCTGGGCTGGGCCTCCGGTTAATAGGTTAGTCCCAAAAATAATATAAAAGTGGAAAATAAAGCCCAATGTAGTCCAAAACAGTAGATAATATAGCATGGAGCAATCAAAAATTATAGATACGTTGGAGACGTATCATAAAACAAAGACCAGCAAAGTCACCCAGATGTGCCGACAAATCCCGATAGGAGCTGCACATATCTCGTTCTCAGGGCACACCGGCTGAGCCAGACGTCGGGTGGGCCAGCCCAGAGTTGCCCCTGGTAGCTCCGGACATCGCTCAGTTTGGACCAACACTCAGAGGAGCACTAGCCCGGGGGTTTAAATAAAGATGACCCTTGGGCAGGCCTACCCAAGGGAAAGAAAAGTCTAGGTGGCAAATGGTAAAACCAATGTTGGGCCTTGCTGGAGGAGTTTTATTCAAGGAGAACTGTCAAGGGGTTCCCATTATAACCCAACCGTGTAAGGAACGCAAAATCAAGGAACATAACACCGGTATGACAAAAACTAGGGCGGCAAGAGTGGAACAAAACACCAGGCATAAGGCCGAGCCTTCCACCCTTTACCAAGTATATAGATGCGTTAAGGAATATATATATTGTGATATCCCAACAAATATCCATGTTCCAACATGGAACAAACTCCAATCTTCACCTGCAACTAACAACGCTATAAGAGGGGCTGAGCAAAGCGGTAACATAGCCAAACAACGGTTTGCTAGGACAAGGTGGGTTAGAGGCTGGACATGGCAATATGGGAGGCATGATAATCAAGTGGTAGGTATCGTAGCATAGGCATAACAAAAGAGCGAGTAACTAGCAAGCAAAGATAGAAGTGATTTCGAGGGTATGGTCATCTTGCCTAAGATCCCGCAAGGAAGAAGAACGAGTCCATGAAGAAGACAAACGGACGTAGCCAACGTATCCTCACAAACGCAATGTTATCGGATTACCGAGAAGATGTACACCGGAAAGAAATCAAACAACATAGTAAACAATCATCACATAAGCATGGCACGATGCACAAACAAGTATGATGCATGTCCGGTTTAATGAGGCATGGCATGGAAAAATGCTCAAACAATCCTACAAATTAAATGGAGCTCAACATGCAACTCTGTTGCATATTGATGAAACACCACATTCAAGTTATTTAGTTCGATCTCGTTTATGTACCCAACAATATTAAATGTTGTTAAACATGGCAAGAGGGTGAAGCAAAGTAAAACTACCTATCTAGTCAAGTTTAAATGAGGCCGGAAGCAACGAACAACAATTCCGGTAAATCCCCATATGCATATATTAGGTTTGGTCCTGTTCTACCCTAAACCAAATTTTAGAGTTGTTAAACATGCAAAGTAAGGTCACCAAGTTAAACAAGGCATTTTTCTACCCCATTTACATATAAAGTTTATTAAATTTGGAGTTACGGTTATTAAGTTATGAATTAAATCATATTAGCATGGCATAGGGGCAAATTTGAACAAACATCAATTTAAACATTTCAAACATAGATGAAAGTGGCGTATTATGAAACTAGACAAAATTCTAAACACTTTACATATTAAGTTTGTTAATTCCGATGCACGGTTGTGAAGTTATTATATGCATGAAGTGCAAGGGTTTTCTGCAAATCTGCAGTCTCGGGGTAATATGGAAAATCGTTGGACTGGAAAAAAAAGATACCACGGGCCAAAACTGGCAGGCCCAGAAGTGCACAGGAAAGGGGGCGCTGGAGGGGCTGCTCACTTTGGCCATGGGCCTGGCCCAGTAGAAGGAGAGGCCTGGCAGGCCGTGAAGGGGCGCGTTGGGCCTGGAGGCGCGGCCCACGGCGCGTAGGAGGCAGGCCAGGGGCGTGCAGCTGGGCCTTGGGGTCGCGGACAACATGCGGCTGGACCGGGCGAGCTCCTCTCGCTCGATCCGGATAGAGGGGAGGCACTGAAGCGGGCGCGGTCCTCTAATCTATAGGGAGCAGAGCAACGACGCAGTTGGAAGTAGAGGTTCGGCGCGAGGCAAAAGAGGAAGACAGCGGCGCAGGGCAAGGGACTTGGCGTGGTCGAGGACGCGCAGGAACCGGCCGGATCTGAGGCTTGGTGGCGATGGAGCTCCGTTCTGAGGGCAGTCCGTGGCAGATCGGCGTGCAGACAAGGCTCGGCTTGCCATCTCCGATAGAGCACAACAACGGCAGCAGCAGAGGAGCAGGCGGGGCGTCGGTAGGCACGAGAAGCGGCGGGTCAACGTGGTTCGCCGGGAAGACGGCAGTGGGCGGCGGACTTGACGGAGCTCGGCGAGAGGATCAGCCATGGCGCTGCAGCTCCTATTGAGGTACAGAGGGATGAGGAGATTAGGGAGAAGGGAGCTGCAGGGAAGAGGGAACAGAAGGAGAGGGTCGCGACGGGGGCTCATCTGCTAGTCTTGGGAGGAGCTCGTCTCCCTGGTCAACGAGGAGAGCGAAGACAAGTTGAATCGAGGGGAGCCTCGGGTGGAGTCTGGTTGGTGGGATTGGATCGGGGGGAATGAGGGGATCCCGAGGAAGAAAGGTAGGTGGCGGAGGGCAGGAGGGTGGATGGGACAGACCTCCTAATTTTAGGGTTGGACCAAATATATACATCAGGTGAAAAATGTTAGGGGCTATCTTGATCCTCCGATCAAAATCGGACGGTCGCGAATAAAATAGCTAGGGAGTCCAAATAAGAAAACGGTGACGTTTTGTAGATGTTTGGGGATGTTCCGAACCCATCGGTCACGACTGCTCGGGTCGGGTCCGGGACAGTTTCGGACAACGAGGCGAGGGGTTGGCTAGGCCTAGGAGGAATGTGGAGAGCGGATTGGTGTGAGAGAAGAGGGGAGAGATGCAGCCTGGCACGGTTTTCCGGAGACCGAAAACGTCCGACGTTAGACCGGCTATAATGTCGATATAGTTTAACGGTTGGGCTATCAAACAAACTCCGAATGCGATGAAACTTGACAGGCAGTCTATCTACACTATAATAAGACCACACGCCAACTTTCAACCCAATCTGAGAACATTTTCCTGCCACTTATAAAATAATATTTCGGACGTGCCGCGGGCGCGTGCGAGTGTGGTTGGGCTCAGAACGGGCAACGGACGGAACTGGGGAAACCCGGACGGATGCAGGTTTTGAAAACATGATGATGCAATGCACATGATGACATGGCAAGATGCAACACGCAAGCAAATGACAAGGCAACGTTGGCGAATAACTGGAAGACGCCTGGCGCATCAGTCTCGGGGCGTCACAAATATGCTTACTTTCCTATAGGTTAGCTCCAAAATTACTTATGTTAGCACAAAATGACCAAGGTTACATAATAAGCTTATAGTCTTATTCTTTCTTCTTCTTCTCCTACTTCTTCTTCTTCTTCTCCAAAATGACATAAGTTAGCTCTAAGTTAGCTCTAATATGCTTAGTTCACTTAAAGATGGCATAATTAGCTAGGTTGGCATCATTTTACCTAAGTTGGCTCTAATATGCTAAGTTATTTGTAATATGCTTAGTTTCCTATAGGTTAGCTCCAAAATTACTTATGTTAGCACAAAATGACCAAGTTTACATAATAAGCTTATAGTCTTCTTCTTCTTCTTCTTCTTCTTCTTCTTATTCTGCTTCTTCTTCTTCTTCTCCAAAATGACATAAGTTAGCTCTAATATGCTTAGTTCACTCAAAGATGGCATAATTAGCTAGGTTGCCTCCATTTTACCTAAGTTGGCTCTAATATGCTAAGTTATCTCTAATATGCTTAGTTTCCTATAGGTTAGCTCCAAAATTACTTATGTTAGCACAAAATGACCAAGTTTACATAATAAGCTTATACTCTTGTTCTTATTATTACTATTCTTCTTCTCCAAAATGACATAAGTTAGCTCTAATATGCTTAGTTTCCTATAGGTTAACTCCAAAATTACTTATGTTAGCACAAAATGACCAAGTTCACATAATAAGTATGCTTACTTCTTATACTCTTCTTCTTCTTCATTTTCTTTTTCTTCTTCTAACATCTTGTTTATCATTTTTCGGATTTGATTTAATTCACGGAAGCTTGCATGGATGGAGTGCTTCTTTTCCATTTGTGCTTTTATTTTGTATCAATGAACTTGCATGGTTGGAACTTGTTATATGGATGGATGGATAATGGTGTTGGATGAACAAATGTGAAACTTTTGTAATATGTAAGGATGGAACTATATATGTGTTGGTTATGTATGTATGTATATATGATGAAACTAGTGTGTTGGATTTGCTTGTTGTGTATATATGTATATCTGTTTATATATGTGAATTGCTGTCAAATTGAATGAATTAAATTAAAAACAGGGTTGTATAGGCTCTTTGCCGTCAGCTAGCTGACGGCAAATATGCCATGTGGCAGCTACCTGTGATTCCTGGGACTGGAATGTTTGAGCACTTTGCCGTCCGCTGGCTAACGGCAAAGCACGCCGTTAACCCCTAACGGCTCTCACCCCACCTCACTATCATCCATGATCTCTGCCGTCTGCTGGCCACCATCGGCGGACGGCACAATCCTTTGATGTCCGTTTCTACGAAGCAGACGGCAAAGAAGGCCTTTGTTGGCATGTGTTCATCCAGACATTTTGTCGTCCGCTAGCGAACGGCAAAGAGGTTTGCCGTCCGTGAACCATGCCTTTGCCGTCCGCCATGGCGGACGGCAAAGAAGCTGATTCCAGTACTGATAAAGGCTTACACTCGCCACAAGCTACAACATCAATACAACAGTTCATCAATACATAGCAATCATCATACAGAAGAGCAGGATCCGACTATGGATGAAATCAAACGAAAAAGAAGAACGACATCCACCCTGCTAATCTCAGGCTCCCCGACCTGGAACCTATCCCTTGATCGAAGAAGAAGTAGAAGAACTCCAACACAAGCAAGCATCGCTCTCACGTCAGATCATCGCATTACCTGTACCTGCAACTATTGTTGTAGTAATCTGTGAGCCACGAGGACTCAGCAATCCCATTACCATGGGTATCAAGACTAGCAAAGCTTAATGGATATGGAATGGATAAGTGGTGAGGTTGCAGCAAGCGGCTAAGCATTGTATGGTGGCTAACTTACGAGTACAAGAGTAAGATGAGAAACTATACAACGGTCGCAAACTAGTAATGATCAAGAAGTGATCCTGAACTACTTACATTCAAACATAACCCCACCATGTTCTCTTTTTGAATTCACTCGAAAGAGACGGTCACGGTTACACATGTGGTTGGTGTATTTTAATTTGGATCTGATGTCAAGTTCTCTACAACCGGATATTAAAAATTCCCATCTGCCACATAACCGCGGGCACTGCTCTCGAAAGTTTAAACCCTGTAGGGGTGTCCCAACTTAGCCCATGACAAGCTCATGATCCGCGGAGACAATCTTCCATCGCGGGACCCTCCAATCAGACTCGGAATCCCGGCGCACAAGACATTCCAATAATGGTAAAACAAGTCCAGCAAGACCTCTCGGTGTGCCGACACCCTAATAGTAGCCGTGTGTATCTCGTCTCAGGCCACGACTGGATGAGCTAAGCATACAGTAACTGATGTCCTGAGTTGCCCCAGGTAGCCCGCACGGTGCTCTATTTTGGACCAACGCCATCAGCACTGGCCCCCCGTATTAAGATGAATAACGAACCTCGGGTAGCGCTAACTCCCTATGCGTCAAATTTATTATCATGTTTAGTTATTATGTTGAGCAAATGGTAAAACCAATGTTGGGCCCTTGCTGGAAGAGTTTTATTCAAAGCGAACTGTCAAGAGGGGCCCATAAACCTTCACCGTGTTAGGGACGCAAAATCAAGGAACATAACACCGGTATGACGGAAACTAGGGCGGCAAGATTGAAACAAAACACCAAGCAAAAGGCTAAGCCTTACACCCTTTACCAAGTATATAGGTGCATTAATTAAATAAGAGATATTGTGATATCCTATGATATCCATGTCTCAACATGGAACAACCTGCACTGCACCTGCAACTAGCAACGCTATAAGAGGGGCTGAGCAAAGCGGTAACATAGCCAAACAACGGTTTGCTAGGATGGTGGAAAAGGTTAGAGGATATTTCATGGCATATTGGGGGGCTTGATAAACAAGTGGTAGGTAGCGTGACATAGTGATAGCATCGAGACAGCTAGCATAGCAAAGATAGTAGTGAGATCCAAGGTGATGGTCATCTTGCCTGAAATCCCGCTAGGAAGAAGGCCGAATCCATGAAGAAGGCGAACCAACGTAGTCGAACGGATCCTCAGAATCGCAACGTAACCAGAATGATCAAGGAGAAGCGCAACCGGAAAGAAGCAAACATCATGGTAAACAACCATCACATAAACATGGCATCATGCACAATCAAATATGATGCATGTCTGGGGCATGGCATGGCAAATTGCAATAAACAATTATACAAATTAAGTGGAGCTCAATATGCAATGAGTTGCATATTGACGAAACACCACATTCAAATATTTAGTTCACTCTCGTTTATGCTACCCATCAATATTAAATGTTGATTAACATGGAAAGAGGTGAAGCATAAGTAAACTAACTATTTAAGAAAGCTTAAATGAGGCCGTAAATAACAAACAACAATTCCGGAAAATCCTCATATGCATATTTCGAAGTTGGTACTGTTCTGCCCTAAACCACATTTTATTGTTCTGAAACATGCAAAGTAAGTGCACTGTGTTAATCTATGCATTTTTTACCCCAATTACATATAAAGTTTATTTAAAATGGAGCTACGGTTATTTAGTTATTAAATAAATCATTTTAGCATGGCATTTGAGCAAATTAATACAAACAGCAAGTTTAAATATTGAAAACATGGATGAAAGTGGCATATTATGAAACTAGACAAAATTCTAAGCATTTTACACATTTGAAGTTTTTACATATGATGCATGGTTATTTAATTATTAAATGCATGAACAACAAGGGTTTTTCTCTAAAACAGGCGTTCTCTGGATAAATGGCAAAATCGCTCCATGAAAAAAACACATGATGGACCGAAACTTCTGGCCCAACAGTGCACAAGGGAGGCTAGGGGTTTTCTCACCATGGGCCACGGCCCAGACGGTGGAGCGGATCGGGCTGGCGGAGGTCGCAGCTGGGCTTGCAGGCTGCTAGCCCAAGCGCTGGACTCGTGCGGTCAAAGGCAGGGGCTCAAGCAGGTGGCTGGAGGCAATGCAAGCAGGGGAAGTAGAGGCTCTAGCGGCGCCGGCTCGAACTCTGGTGGGTGGTGCGGCCCCTGGGAAGTCATGGAATGGGCAGATCTGGCGAAGAACGGCCAAATCTAATGGTTGGCGGAGCTTGGCGACCCACGGCGGCGAGCTTCAAGGGCGGCCTCTGTCGTCCTGTGCACGGGAACAGAGAGACATGGAGATTTGAGATGGGAGGGAGAGCAACGGGAGATAAAGATTAGGGAAGTGAGGTTGGCCTGATCCGGCGGTGCTCCGACGCGATCCGATAGCCGGAGGAGGGCGGCGGTGAGGCGAAGGGGTCGAGCAGGCGCACGGGTGGTTGCCTCCATTGGAGGAGCTCGGGAGGCTGCGAGAGCTCCCTGGCAGCGGTGACTGACCCGGGCCCGAGCAGGCCTGGATCTGGGCTGGGAGGGCCCGCGCATGGAGAGGTGGGAGCTGGCGACCGAGGGGTGGAGGAGACTGGCGGCGGCGTGGATTTCGAGGAGGAGGGTAGGGTTTCTAATTGTGGAGGCTCTAGGACTTCTATTTATAGCATGGAGGGCTAGGTTTCAAAGTTTGAGGGCGCTTCGGAGCCATCCGCGCAATCCGACGGTCGGGAAAAATGGATTAGGGGAGTCCAACGAAGAAACCACATATATTTGGAGGATGTTAGGTGTTGATCCGGACCCATCTGTAACAACTGTCCGGGTCGGTCTGGGGAAGTTTCCGTACGCGCACGCGAGGGGTGTTCTGAGAGAGGTCGACAAAGACAAGGGGCCCGACAAAAGGTCAACAAAGACAAAGCAAGGAGTGGCAACTACGAACTACTACGAGTTTTATGAGAACATGCAGATGCAATGCGTATGATGTCATGACGAAATTCAACACACAAATAAAACACATGACGAAACTCGGAATACATGGAAGGCATCTGGAGCGTCGGTCTCGGGGTGTCACAACTCTCCTCCACTTACAAGAGATCTCGCCGCGAGATCTAAGGATGTCACCGAAGAGAAGCAGAAGAGGAAGAGGTAAAATAGAGTTGCTTCTTTGACAAATGAGTGAAACCACGAACCCTGAGAGGTTGAAAACTTGGAAGAAAGAATAGAACGGATATGAAGGAGATTGCAAACACTCTGTTAGCAAAGAGGAACAAGGAACATTACGAGAACCTTGTAGGTTGAAAGACATGGCATAAGAGCTTCACGAACTAAAAGAACATGACCACACCGGTATAATGAGATAGCCAAGGAACAAGAATGACAGAATTTGGACAGCACTCCGGTAGAAAAGAGAAGGAAAACTTGATAAGATGAAAAGAACTTAAGAAGAGGACACAACACTCTTGCTAAATGGATAAGCAAGGAAAATAGCATGACCTTTCCAAAACGAGATGATGGGTCAAGGAAAACATCACAATGCCTCCAGAACGAAAGAATGGAATGAAAGAACAGATAGAAGAGTAACCAACATCTTCTACCACAATGAAACTTGAAAGAGAAAGTTTACGAGGAATGTTAGAACGGAGTTGGAAGAATCAACAACCAAAAGAATAAGCTTGTTGTGGGCTTATGGAAAACATCTCAAAATTATGAGGTGGCGACCGACCACTAAAGGAAGCAATTGATTGGTTGAGATCAAGAAAATATGAAAAACTTCATTCGCTGAGAAGATAAAGAGAAAACTCGGATCATAGATACACACCACAATTAGCACAATCCTTAGGGAAGACATTAGGTGAAATCTATACCAAGATAGCTCCAATGAAGAAACGATGGGTTTAAATATCTCATTCTTGACAAATCTTTTTCGAGACACCTCATGAATAATGAATGTTATAACACCATCTCAAAAGATAGGGGAGGAAGAATTGCATTTCGGAATGCTAGAAGAAGAATACTTGAGCTCCTCCAACAAAATCTTGGCGAACACTTCGAGAATGAATGAAATCTTGATGAACCACCATGATGAAACTCTCGAAGAACTCTAGCTAGATAACAAGATGGTCGCAACGAAAGGAAGCTTGAAAAGAAATAAGAATAATCCTTGCAATGATTTAGATGGGTCTTCACGACGATATAACTACGAAAACTTGGAACTACGGAAAAGGAAAAAAGATAAAACACTTGAACCGAGAATGTGATATGATGAACAACTCTGAAAGAAAAAATTAAACACCTCAAGGAAATAAGAATAAGATTTATTGTATGCTTATCCTTCATCAAATTGAAGTGATGACAAGCAACGGATATGGCATACTACTTATTCTTCTTGAAAAGATTGAAAGAGATATAGCCAAACTTGGGAAGGTCTTCAATGAACAACCAGTAGGATTGAAATAATGAATAAATTAATATTAGAACATAGGAAGAGGAATCTTGAACAAACCACCATAAGGATTAAAACAAATGACGAAAAAGAGCATGAATCTTCGGGAAGAATTAGTGAATGACAAAGGTACTTGAGGGAATTTAGATACGAGAGAACAAAGAGATCATGAGCTAACTAGAGAATACTTGAGAGATGCACTGGTAAGATTTGGAGAATGAGAGTTGAAAGCTGAGAATCAATAATTCTGAGATGATGGGATCTGGAGAATCAAACTGAAAAGACTCCTGAATTTCTCTTGATGGGTGAAAATAATTCTCACAACCAAAAACACTTATGAGAGGATGGCATAAAGCTAGAACCATGAACCATTGGAAGAACGGGTAAGGATTTAAGAGGAACTCTTCTTCAGTCTTCAAAATCCGAGAATGACGACGAGAAACACCACCATGATTTGTTGAGGCACTACGGAATGAAGAATAGAAAGGTTGAGCGAAAGATGAAAACAATTTGAAACAATCTTGAAGAAGGCATAAGACTGATGGAAATCCATTCTTACGTCAAACATTGAAAAGAGTTTGAGAATAGCTCCAGAAAAAATTAGAAGAGTCGGGTAAGATCCTGGGAAAAGACCTGTGGGTTAGGGCCCACTCAAGAGAAACACCGTTGAAATGATTGCTTGAAAGAGAGATTGCACCGATTGGATTAAATTGCTTGAATGAGATAACAACCTCAAAATAGCTTGAACGTAATAAGAATGGAAACACAAGACTTCTGAGATATCTTTAGCACTCCGCGGAAGAAATAGAGGGAGGTGAATAATTAAGAAGTGCTCCGGCATGAGAAAGAATTTGAAACAGGGAAGGGGTATGATCATCATCGAAGCTTGAATTGAATCCACGGGAGAAGAGAAGAGAACAAAGAATGATGCACTTATAGCTCTTGAGCACCTTCATGAGGAATCACCGGGTAAGAGCATTGAAGGAAAAGAATGAAGAGGCTTCTCACAAATAAAAGGATACATGATTAAGAAATATGAACCCTTGAAGAAAAAGGGTGGGAGGTCGGAAAAAACGAAGACAACTTGGGATGGATGAAACAAACACCATTGAGAAAACTTAGAATTGATCTCGCGAATGTTGAAATGATCGGATCCACTTGAAGAGAAGCACGCCGGTTGGAAAAGAATTAACATGACAACCTCGATTATCAGGAAGGATTAGTATTCACATAGAAATATGATAACACCGCTTAGGAAAGGTATTGAATCAACACTTGACTTTGAAGCAACTCGAATACCACAACTCAAAACAAAACAAAGGATTGACTTGTGGGTTAAGCCAAAACAAAACACTTGATAGAGATTTCGTCCGAAATTTTCGTGGTGGGGCCCGCACGGGCTTGATCGTACAGCACCATCATGTACAAGGCAGTGCACATGACATACGAAGCGTCCCCGAGTCAGCATAGCCAAGGACTCTTTAAGACACAATGAGACCACTGTAAAACCAACCATGGACAGGTGGACCACTAGACGTCGAACCCCAATCTCATATCATGCATTTGTCGGAAAGATAACCTGGGTAACTACTTGAATTCCCACCTATTAACTCCCGAAACTTTCTGGTTATGCAATCTGGTGTTGGGGATACAGGGAGGCACAAATATATCACACAACTAACAAATCCTACACTCCAACTGTATCCATCCGTCAACACATAACCAAGAAAACATCGGAAATCGTGTACCTCAGACCTTTAAAAACATCCGATATACTAGATGTGGCAATAGATCTGATTGCTCTCCCTAGTACTGGGTGTCGTCAAACTACTCTCACCACAAAGAGTATAGAAGCGTTTTCGATGTCGGCAAACTCTGGTATTCCGGAACTGAAACGATAAACACTGTGACAAAACCACCTTGGAGCTCAACTCCCCGGGACACTGCCACAACCCCTAAATGTCAGGAGGCACCAAGACAGAATCCCTGTCACAATGATATCGCAACGATCCGACAATACCCGCGTGATCCTAAAAAAATTGAGTGAAAAAAGGAGAGTGAAGACAAAACATCTATGTCAGGAGTCCTCACCAGAGCGACGAAGGGGCTGAGGTGTAAAAAAGAACTCCTACTCTCCGATATATAGCTAGACTCAAAACAATTTTTTCTAGACTCAACAACGATAGCGGTTCGATCAATCAAGGGGGCTCCTAAGGTCCGTAAGGCTCTGATACCAACTTGTAACACCCCGGACACACCCACTGATGGTCGTTACTCCTGGCAGGATATAGACTGGCCCCATAGATCAATACTAGTCTTTTCTGCGCACTTTGTCCTCACTCGTGCGCACCTGGGAGCAACTTTCCGGTCGGTCACCCCATCTTGAAATTACTCCAAGCTAAGCACGCTTAACTTTGAAGGTCTTCTCGAATGGGCTCCCGCAAAATAAGGAATTCCTTATTGATATGAGTAGTCTATCATCCCTAATAAGCCAGGTTATTACACCTTATCTCTATTAGTTCATTACTAGGGGTAACATGGTCTTTTAGCATGTCATTTAATAACCTCTAGTCCATGTATAGTCCCTGGAACCAAGCAGGTAGGGACTAGGGATTTTTTAGTTGGGACTAAAAAAGTCCTAGGACTTTTTAACCAAACATGGCCTTAGATTAACAACAGCTAAAGAGTTGCACGGGACAGTGGACGCGCCAGCACCATGTGCATCTACCGATGTATAAAGGGGTGATGCACAGTTAGTTGCAACAAAGAACAAACAACCAAGGAGCATATTTGTGTTGGTCCCAGTTTTGTTATCTTTAGACACCTTTCCCTATGTGAGGGCAGCAAATCTAGTCCTACTCAAACTCTACAGCCTTGTCCCCCAAAACAAAAAGATCAGCTTGTTACAGATGTGCGTACTACGTTTTTCATTGTTTTCCCTTTTCGACCAACGTAGGTGCTGGATAGCCAGTCTGTACTAGTACTTTCGCCCCTTCCTTTCCTCTTTGAACCACGTCCTAAATTCATGCTATACAACTTTCCCCACAACTTTCCCCCTTCCTTTCCTCTTTGAACCACATCCTAGATTCATTCTATACAACGACTTTCCCCACTACTTTCCCCCTTCCTTTTCCTCTTTGAACCACATCATAGATTCATGCTATACAACTTTCCCCACTACTTTCCTGTTTGATCCAACACCTAGATTCGAGTGCAGAAGCGTAAAAAGCCCACATGCAGCTAGACCAATGCATGTGGAATAAGTAAATTATACCTTAAGGTTCTTGGGGTGTGGTTCGATGGGCAACCAGAGGTCGTTCTGCCCACACTATGTACAATGGAGAGGAACAAGGCGTCGGAGGCCCTCCCGCGCCACCGCTGGGTGAAAGAGAATAGCTATGCCTGCAGTGGATTCCCTCCCTCGCCGACGACGATAGCATTAAGCCCCCTTCCCTTCCCAGCGGACGGATCCTGCCGGCTCTTTAACCAGCAGTGAGGGGGAGAGAGAGAGAGGCCAACGAAGTCTTGTTTTGATCTGGAGAGGGTGGGAGAGTGTGAAGAGAGCAACTAAAGCGCTGAGGCTCCAGCGTGTATATATAGTGGAGAGAGAGAGTGTGAAGAGTGCAAACCCTAGAAAACAACAAAATTATGCTCAAGTGCGGTTATCGAACCCGAGACCTCAAGTTTGATGAGCGAACAGGCTAACCAGCTACACCACCCTCACGTTATGTTTAACGAGAGGAAAATAACCTTTTTATACATTCCTGCATTCATGTGACAAGCATGCCGTGTTTTTTTTGTGTGGGAGTCATTGGGATTTAAATCATAATCATGTCATGTGGCTTTGGTGGTAAGGTCTTTTGGGATTTAAAGTAGTGTTGGTAGTACAGAAATAATGCAGCCTTAGTCACCTTACCTCTCTCCATGTAGTACGTTGGGTCCCACCAGTTAGAGGGTGAAACAAACAAATTAATAAGAAAAAATAAAAGCACCAGCGGTGTATCTTACCTCACACATCTTGCTACTGCTCGTGAACACTGTCCAATTGATCCCTCTGTTCGCTCACACACTATTTTAAGTGAATCCTTATTATAACATGCGCACAATACGCATGCATGCACTCGCACACTAGCACATAGAGGGCAGGCACACACTAGTTAGCACACAACACGCACACGCCGGCTACCGGCGACGAAGTTGAGGCCGCAGGGTCGTACTTGGCAGCCGCACGACAATCGTGTGCACAAGGCGAGTAGAGCGACCTAGTGTGGGTGTCATAATAATCATCATTGATGGCCATGTCATCTCACGCAGATGGAGTTCGTATGCGTTGCGCCACAAGCAGCGAGAGCTCAGACTTGGCGTAGTGGTAGAGCAACGGGTCGATGACATCAGGTGGCAGGGTCAACAACGGGAACGGCGGACAACAGGCGAGGTACTACATGAACTTGCGGCAATAGAGGCCAGCGTGCGACTTGAGTCCATGCTAGTGCGGGTGCATGCACTACAAGATGCACGCAGCATGCGTGTGCTGCTACTAAAGGTAGAAAACTATATTTGCCACTAGTTAATCACGACTAGAAGTTGGTGTAGCTGGTTAGCCTGTTTGCCCGCATAAAGCGTGAGGTATAGGGTTCGAACCATGCCCCCCTGCTTATTTTTATTTTTGTTCAACTTCTTTCTTCCACCCAGTGACAGGTAGGACCCGCCTGACAGAGAGAGAAAACTGATCTGACAAGGCGCCAGGAGGATTATTTGACTGGTCAAAATGGATGAATACATAGCTATACGATCTCGCAGTGACCGTATAATCACCTCATCACGTATATAGTTACCGTATCGACCGTATTCTTGAGTACAGTGACCAAAGTGAACTTATACAATAAGTTCAATGACCACAGTGCATTTTACTCTTTTAATTATTTAGTTTGTACACTTTGCTCTCTTCCAATAATTCTGGGCACTTGTATTCGACCTAAGTAAGTGTGCCACTGTATCTCGTACTACTCCCTCCGTCTAGGTGTAAGTCACGTTAGAAGGTGCAGCGGGACCAAGGTGCAAGAAGATTGGAGGAGAAGGAGAAACTTGACCGGTCCTTCCTCCAATCAAAGCCCTGATTTCTGTCTCTAAACGCAACAATTAATCACAACAACTAAGAGATGCCGTTTTAGCTACCATGTAGGGCCACGTATTAACTCACATGCAAGCCGACTTTAATTTCTTGACTGATCAACGCGTAGTTACGCTCCATGCATTGGGTTTCCAGGGGAGATAACACTAGCAATGAGGCCAGGAAGGGATTGAGATGCGAAGTTAATGGACGACGCCTAAACATTTTGGGAATATATGATTTTCGTAAGATGACTTCTCATTGGCGCTTGTGTTAAAGGGAGAAGTGGATTGAAGAGTGATGGTTGCTTCATTTGTCCAACTTACTGCTGGGTCTATGTGATTTGACGGCTCATTGGTCATTATTACTGAGGTGGTACGATTGCTGGATCTCCCACGCTTCGGCGAAAGGAGGTACTAGATTACAATTTTCTCCATTCTTACAACGGAGGAGTGCGAAAGCAGTGAAAACACGCAGGCTCGGTGATTACATGGCCCACCTGTAACATCCCAAATTTTCAATTTGGAATGTTTTACAAATATTAGTTAACATCTATGCATTTGTTTGAATTGTGTGGCAATTGGATTTTATTTTCAGAGGCATTTGAGTTGTTGTTTGAGTTGGATTCAACTTGGCAATTGAAAGTTATCCCTGACAAATACTTGAGAAAAAGTATGAGAGGAGCTAACATGACACTCCAAAAAAATGTCAGAAGAAAATATTGCCGAAAGGTTTGAATTCAAATTTGAATTTTATTTGGAGTTTGCAGAAAATGTTTTTTTAGTTTGTGTTTTGCCTCTGGAAAAATGTCCACGTTGTAGGAATAATTCCCCTGACAATTTTGATATATATATATATGTGTATTATATAAAAATAGTATAATTTTCTCTTAGTTTAGTTTCTTCTCTCTGTCTTATTCAAAAAAGGGGGAAAAGACCCAGGCGCGAGCCAAGCCAACCGGCCCAGCCCACCAACGCCTCAGCCGGCCTGCCTCAGCGCCCGACCGAACCCTCCCCCCTCTCTCTCACCGACGTGTCGGCCCCACCTCATCTCTTTCCCCCTCACCATGCTATGCCGCGCCAGAGCGCGTTCGACGCCGCCGCCGCGTCCGGGTTCCACGGGATCATGATCCCGAGTCGCCCCCTGCTCCAAGTTGATGCCCTATAAATAGCCCTGCCCCTCCTCTTCCGAATCCCCCTAAAACCCTATCCCAAAAGCCACCACAGCTCACGTCCTCCTCCTTTGGATCTCGCCGCAGCCGCCTTGGTTCATCGCCGCCTCCATCGCCGGTGAGCAACAGCACGACTCCCTCTTCCACCTTTGAGCTTCCCCCGAGGTTGTGCATCGTTTTTACATGGTCTGCCTCCCTCTTACCCACAGCAGCGACGACCCCGAGCTCAACCGCTGCTCGCCGGAGCTGCAGCTCACCAGGGAGCCGCCGCATCGCCCCGGCCGTATCCATCTTCCCTGAGCTCCAACAACTCCACCACCACCTCCGCCTCGCTCTGCCGCATCGCCCCGACCTCGCCGCCGCCGCCCCGGACCACCGGAGCACCCCCGCCACGAACGCCTGAGCCCACCTCGCCGTCGACCGCCGCGGTAAGCCGCCGGACCCCACTCCACCCTTCGGTCGGCAACCTACGTCTTAGATTAGATCCGCGAAGGGGTATGGTTTTATTTCATATAGATCGGTTTTAGTTTCATTTTAGATCGGTTTATTTAGTTGCGGTTTAGTTAGACCGACCGATCGGTTTATTTCTGTTAGCCACGGACGCAGTGAATCTATTAATCGCTCGCGCGTTAGATAGTTTTAGAGCGCTCACTGTTTCGGCTCGATAGCACATTGGTTTATTTTCTTTTCTTTTTTTTCGTTTCTGTTTTCTTCAGAGTAGTTTCAATTTTGTAAAATCTGTATCTTTTAGGTTATTTATTATTTTTAGTTGATTATTTTTTTGTTAGTTTACAAATTTCTTGTAGCTTCTGTAGAAATTAGATTCGGCCATGTTTAAGTTTATAAAAATAGTTTTATATTAATTTTAGTCAGATTAGTATTTCGGCTATAAATTGAGCTAGGATTATTATTTTTAGATGATTCTTTTTGCCACTGCTTAGTTTTGACCTAGCCTAGCAGTAGGAACTTGTTGAGGTATTTGTAGATTATATTAAAATTATTTTTAGTCGAAATCAAGCTTTTCTAGTTTTATTTAGCTTGCTGCTGTTTCCTGCTGTTCTAGTTATTATAGAATTTTAGTTTACCCCTGTTATATTTTATTTTAGATTAGTTTCTGTAGTTACAAAGGGTGAACATTTATTTGCAGAAAAATAAAAAGTTTTATTATATTTTCTTATTAGTTTTCTTTTAGGTATAAGAAGAGTACTATAATAGATATTGCTGTGATTCCTTTTGCATCTAGTTTATATGCTGTTTTCCTTATGTTAGTTAGCAAAACCCTTGTTTTGGTTCTATTAAGAAAAGCGTTAGTAGGATAAAGCTATTTCTTTGTTGTTGCTTGAAGTGATGAAACCTTGATTTTGTTTTCCTCGAGTTTTCTTTGGTTTTGGTTTGAGTGCTTGTGTGTTTTCCTTTAGCTTGCTGTTATGTTATTTAGTGAAATACTTATTTGAGCTATTGTTTGACTTGATAGAATTTTCGGAGTGCGAAGCTTGCTATCTCGAGTCACTAGCGTTTGAAGACCGTCAGCCAGGCAAGTAATTTGATCATGTTTTACAATACCTATGATTTTGTTGCATTAGAATTATTCCTCCCCACCATGCATGCTGTAGGAGAATTTGTAGTTATGTCTTGAGTAGTATCATGAGGTAGGATGAACCGAATTCCCCTTGCTACTATTGCCCGGGACGATGTAGTCTACCTTGCTATGCTTGTAGACGGGGTTGGTTGAGAGATTCATAAGGGAGATGTGAGAGTCAAGATGATGACAACCCCATGACTTCAAGCTCAAGATGGACTTCAAATTCACTACTGGGTGGAGGACGGTTGACGGGCACCCTGGAGAAACCAGCGGATGGCCGGGATGTATGGAGAAGCTCCATGACATCTTGCGGAAAGCTTCACCCAGCCACGAAGAGACGGATGGATACCCCTTGACCGGAAGCTTACCTGTGCAGCCGCAAGCCATTATGGGCTCTAGCTGGGTTGACCTTAGGCGTGACTCTGGACGGACGGTGCCAGCAGATGTAGAAGAACGGTAGGACATGGATGGGTACCGGCAGTGCTTAGAGAAACTCTACGGAAGACCCTGTTTCATTCATCCCGTCTTCAAACACCAAGCAGTGCGAGGACATAAAGGAGGGAACGATTCTTGCGGGTAAAGTGCACAAGACTCTGCAGAGTAACAACCTAATCGATTAGCCGTGTCCCCGGTTACGGGGAAATGAGCCTCTGGAAACTGGAGTATTTTGGAAATCTCAACACCGAGCAAATAAATTAATTGAGGGGTTAATTAATAATTTGGAATGAGACATTGGTTGGCGGAACCATCTCAATAACTACCAACATTTCGTAGTAATTGTAAGCAAGTCCTTTGTTGTAGGGAAAAACTGGCTTTTTCGCAAAAACATAAAACTTAGAGCCCCACAGCCAAATTGCAGATAGTGTTGGCATTATTATTGTTGTTCTCTCTATTACTTGCCGGCATATTCTAAATGCTGACCTACACGGCTGCAACGTCTCATGTTGCAGAGGAGTTTTCCAACCAGGAGTGAGGCTACGATCTACGCTTGGTGATTGCCCTATGGAGTTGGATGGACTCGCTATTCGTCTACGCTTCCGCAGCTTTATTTAGTTTATTTCTCATGAGTTGGCCTTCGGCCGAATTTATTTTGATGTAATAAAGAATCGATATGAGAATCGTGTAATAAATTCAGGTGTGATTGAACTTTTAATCTTTTCATCAATGTACTGTGTGTGCCAGCATGATCTTGGGATGGTACAGCTACACAGAGACTTGACCGATTTTGGGTTGGGTCATTACAGAGATGGTATTCAGAGCACACGCTAACCGTACGATGTAACCCCTAGGATCAGAAAGCCATAGGAAGAATCTATTTTTTTATGTCCTTATCATTCTGTAATACTTCCCTGTTCATTTCTGACTTCTCTCCGATTTCAACATTCTAGATGGCCGTCAAGTTCATCCCAGTTCTGCTCCCGGAGTTTTGCCAGCCAGATGAGACAATGCTTTTCGGCAGGAGGCTGGTCCAGATCACCAAGGAATTAAAGATTGCTCTGCCGTCTATCACTGGGACCCCTATCATGGCATTTCCAGAAGACCGTCGTTATAGGATTAAGGTGCACATACCAGGGAGGACTTTCGGAAGTCTCTCGGCGCATGTTGACTTCAGGTTCACTGCTCCCACCTGGATCCTCGGGAGAGACATAGCAGTTCATAGTGCGCTTGGACGCATCCAGGCGGAATACAGGATCGAGCTTGTTGGATCAGACCACACCATGATTTCTCACAGGACTGCGGATGGAGAGATTATTCGCACCATAGATGACGACTCTGTTCACTCATATGTCCAAGACTTGGAGGCTCACATCAGGGCTCTAGAGATTCAGATGCGCAGGAGCTTGAAGATGGTCCAAAAGTTGCATCTTTGTGAAATTGAACTGGAGGATGCAGCACGTGAAGCCCACTATGAGCATGAGGATGAAGTCAAGGATTTTATGGAAAGACTCGAGGACCGGAAGAAATATATTGCCACACTGGAGGAGAAGATGGATTTGGGAGAAGACCTTTTTCCGAGTGGAGATGATGGACCTCTCGTGAGCAATGACCAGGATTATGAAGAGAGCTCCACCGAAGGAAGCCGCAAGAGGAGGCACCGCACCAGAGGACGACGCACCAGAGGACGCAAGGATACTTGATGAAGACATTTAGTCGACCGCCATGTTATTTTATTTTCTCGATCAGTTAGGCCGTTATTTTCGATTATTCGTGAGATTTTGTAATCCGAGATTGAACCTTGTTTGAGATGAATGAATACATGATTGGTGTGATTTTGTTTGTGCATTCATTTGGGTAGTGCTATTTTCTCATTAGACCCTTGTTCTATTCTAATTTCTCATCCATTCCATAACACCAGATGCCTCAGAGACATGATCCCGGTTTCACTTTCCCGCCGGAGCTCACCTAGCTGATCCAACAGCAGAATGCCTTAATGCAAATGCTCATCCAAAACCAAGGCAACAACAACAACAATCCACCGCCACCCCCCCTGTCGACAACCTGACCCGGTTCCTAAGGCTGAATCCGCCGGTGTTCTCTAGTAGCACCGAGCTGATTGTAGCCGATGATTGGCTCCGCAAGATCGGAAGAGATCTAACAACTGCTGGATGCACAGATGCTGAGAAGGTGCGTTTTGCCACACATCAACTGAATGGAGCTGCAGCCTCTTGGTGGGAAAACTACACCACCACTTATCCGGTCGCCACCATGACATGGGATCAGTTCCAGCGGGCCTTCCACACCGCTCATGTCTCAGCTGGAGCCATGAGTCTGAAGAAGCGTGAGTTCCGCAACTTACGCCAGGGGAACCATACTGTGGGGCAGTATGTGGATGAATTCACCAAATTATCTCGATATGCCCCAGATGATGTGGCCACAGATGCCGCAAAATAGGAGAAGTTTCTTGAGGGACTCAACGATGAGCTGGGAATGCAGCTAATGGTGGCTACCTTCAACAACTACCAGGAGCTGGTAGACAAGGCCACTATACTTGAAGGCAAGCAGCAGCAGATTGAAAGCCGCAAGCAGAAATACGGCCAGGGAAAGTACAACTCCGGAGCTCAGCAGAAGCCCCGCTATGCCCCATACTCGGGAGGACATACCCATCACAACCATGGAGGACATAATCATGGAGGACATAACCATGGAGGGAATGGGAACAATCGCAACCAGGACAACAACCCCAAGTCAGGCAATGGAGGCAACGGTAACCAGCACCGTCCTGCTCTGACTCAGAAGGATCTGAGTCATATCACCTATTTCAAGTGCCAGAAGACAGGACACTATGCCACCGATTGTCCGGAGGCCAAGTAGAGGACTGGAAACGGCAATGGCAATGGAAGCTCAGCAAAGAAGCCCAACCCTTTTCCTCGTGCTCAGGTGAATCACATTGACGTGGAGGACGTCTATGATTAGCCAGACACTATGGTTGGTAAGTTTTTATTAAATTCACTTCCAGTATTGGTACTCTTTGATTCCGGTGCAACACATTCATTCATATGAAGGGTAGTTGTGGAAAAGTATGGGTTGCCCACTAGGACCCTTAGAACCCCGCTCCAAGTCACTTCCCCAGGAGGAGAGATGATGGCAGGCTTAGGCTGTCATTCAACCCTCAGCATCAGAAATCATGATTTTCCCGTAGACCTCATAGTCTTAGAATCCCAGGGATTGGACGTAATCCTAGGCATGGACTGGTTGACGAAGTTTGAAGGGAACATCGACTGTGCCCGCAAGACGATTCTGCTCACCACCCCGGAGCAGAAGAGGATCAAGTATGTATCCAGACGCACACCGATAAAGAAGTAGGTGAATTCCCTCACTGGAGTGGTTCAGGAGGAAGTGCCTATAGTACAAGATTTTCCGGATGTATTTCCGGAGGAATTACCAGGAGTGCCACCAGATAGAGAAATAGAATTTTTGATCGAGTTATTACCTGGCACAGCCCCAATATCCAAGAGACCTTATCGGATGCCACCGAATGATTTGGAAGAGATCAAGCAGCAGATCAAGGAATTATTGGAGAAAGGATATATTCGCCCAAGTTCGTCACCTTGGGGAGCCCCAGTTCTTTTGGTAGAGAAGAAGGATGGAACCCTGAGAATGGTTGTATATTATCGTTCATTGAACGACGTGACCATCAAGAATAAGTACCCTCTACCGATGATTAATGATTTATTTGATCAGTTAGTCGGAGCCAAAGTATTTTCCAAGATCGATCTTCGATCAGGGTATCATCAGCTAAAGATTCGTGAACAGGATATACCCAAAACAGCTTTCACCACCAGGTATGGTTTATATGAGTATATCGTCATGTCATTCGGATTGACTAATGCCCCTGCGTATTTCATGAGCATGATGAACAAGGTGTTTATGGAATATCTGGACAAGTTTGTCGTGGTGTTCATCGATGACATATTGGTTTTCTCCAAGAGCGAGGAAGAGCACAAGGAACATCTGCGTCTAGTCCTGGAGAAACTCTGAGAACATTAGTTATATGCCAAGTTCAGCAAATGTGAATTCTGGTTGAAGGAAGTCGGATTCCTCGGACATGTTATTTCAGGAGAAGGAATAGTAGTCGACCCCACCAAGGTTGAATCGGTCACCAACTGGCAATCCCCTACCTCAGTCAAGGAGATCCGCAGTTTTCTCGGACTTGCAGGATATTATTGGAGATTTATTGAGAATTTCTCCAAGATTGTTAAACCCGTGACCGAGCTGTTGAAGAAGGAAACCAAGTACATTTGGACCGAGGATTGTGAAGCCAGTTTTCAGGAGTTGAAGAAACATCTGGTTACAGCCCCAGTAGTCATTTTGCCGGACATACACAAGGATTACCAGGTATATTGTGACACTTCTCGCCAAGGACTCGGAGGAAAAGTTGTAGCTTATACCTCCAGACAGCTATGACCTCACGAGATGAATTATGCCACACACGATTTGTAGTTAGCAGCCGTAGTGCACGCACTCAAGACATGGAGACATTTCCTTGTCGGAAATAGTTGTGATGTTTACACGGATCATAAGAGCTTGAAGTACATTTTCACGCAGAAGGAGTTGAACCTCAGACAAAGGAGATGGCTTGAATTGATCAAGGACTATGATATGAGATTGCATTATCACCCAGGGAAAGCAAATGTTGTAGCAGATGCCTTGAGACGTAAAAGCCATGTGAACACCCTCATAGCTGGAGGATTACCTCAGAATTTAGCCGACGATCTCAGAGATCTCCAATTGGAGATAGTACCAAGAGGATTTGTCGCCACCTTGGATATTCAGTCCACTCTGACCGAAAGAATCCGTGAAACACAGAAGACGGACAAAGAAATTGCAGAGATAAAGGAGAAGATGAGTAACGGAAAGGCTAAAGGTTTACGTGAGGATGAACACGGAACTTTATGGTTTGAGGATTGTATCTATGTGCCTAATGACCCAGAGGTCAGGAAGTTAATTCTTCACGAGGCCCATGACTCACCGTACTCGATTCACCCAGGCAACACCAAGATGTATCTGGACTTGAAGGAAAGTTTCTGGTGGACATGTATGAAGAAGGATATTGCCGAGTACGTAGCAGTATGCGATGTTTGTCAGCGAGTAAAGGCGGAACATTAGAAGCCGGCAGGGTTACTTCAACCACTGCCGATTCCCGAGTGGAAATGGGGAAAACTTGGAATGGATTTTATCACAGGATTACCCAGGACCCGTTCAGGTTATGATTCTATCTGGGTAGTAGTTGATCGCTTGACCAAGGTAGCTCATTTCATTCCCGTGAAGACTACATATACCAGTGCTAAGTTAGCCAAGATATACATGACCAGGATCGTATGTCTGCATGGAGTTCCGAAGAGTATCGTGTCAGATAGAGGAACACAGTTTACCTCAAAGTTTTGGAATCAGTTGCATGAAACCTTGGGTACGAGGCTGGAGTTTAGTACAACTTTTCATCCGCAGACAGATGGACAGACCGAGAGAGTCAACCAGATTCTGGAGGACATGTTGAGAGCTTGTGCGCTAGACTATGGGTCTAGCTGGGATGACAATTTGCCATACGCAGAGTTCTCGTACAACAACAGCTATCAGACCAGTCTAAAGATGGCCCCTTTCGAAGCTCTATACGGGAGGAGGTGCAGAACACCATTGTTGTGGGATGGTGTTGGAGACCGAAAACTTTTTGGTCCCGATCTTATCAGAGACTCCGAAGAGAAAGTCAAGCTGATTCGAGATAGACTCAAGATAGCCCAGTCGAGACAGAAGAGTTATGCCGACAGTAAACGCAAGGAGATAACGTATGAAGTTGGAGACCGAGCATATCTCCGTGTGTCCCCACTTTGTGGAATCAAGAGATTTGGGGTTAAAGGAAAATTAGCACCCAGGTTCATTGGCCCCTACAAAATCCTCGAACGCAGAGGAGAAGTTGCGTATAAGCTGGAATTGCCAGAAGGATTGTCAGGAGTTCACGATGTCTTTCACGTATCCCAGTTGAAGAAATGCCATGCCGAGATGGCCGATATTCCTTTGAGAGACATAGTGCCCCTAGAGGCCATACAGCTAGATAGTGATCTGACTTATGAGGAGAAACCCGTCAGAATTCTCGAGACTGCGAACAGAGTTACCCGTAGCAAGAGCATCAAGTTTTGCAAGGTTCTGTGGAGCCACCACTCCGAGGAGGAAGCCACCTGGGAGCGAGAAGAAGATCTTCGCCGGGACCACCCGCACCTATTTGCTAGCCAACCCGAATCTCGAGGGCGAGATTCATCTTAAGGTGGGTAGGTTTGTAACATCCCAGATTTTCAATTTGGAATGTTCTACAAATATTAGTTAAGCATCTATGCATTTGTTTGAATTGTGTGGCAATTGGATTTTATTTTCAGAGGCATTTGAGTTGTTGTTTGAGTTGGATTCAACTTGGCAATTGAAAGTTATCCCTGACAAATACTTGAGAAAAAGTATGAGAGGAGATAACATGACACTCCAAAAAAATGTCAGAAGAAAATATTGCCAAAAGGTTTGAATTCAAATTTGAATTTTATTTGGAGTTTGCAGAAAATGTTTTTTTTAGTTTGTGTTTTGCCTCTGGAAAAATGTCCACATTGTAGGAATAATTCCCCTGAGAATTTTGATATATATATATATATGTTTTATATAAAAAATATTATAATTTTCTCTTAGTTTAGTTTCTTCTCTCTGTCTTATTCAAAAAAAGGGGGAAAGACCCAGGCGCGAGCCAGGCCAACCGGCCTAGCCCACACCCGAGCCGCAGCCCACCAACGCCCGAGCCGGCCTGCCTCAGCGCCCGACCGAACCCTTCCCCCTCTCTCTCACTGACGCACCGGCCCCACCTCATCTCTTTCCCCCTCGCCATGCTATGCCGCGCCAGAGCGCATTTGACGCCGCCGCCGCGTCCGGATTCCACTGGATCACGATCCCGAGTCGCCCCCTGCTCCAAGTTGATGCCCTATAAATAGCCCTACCCCTCCTCTTCCGAATCCCCCTAAAACCCTAGCCCAAAACCCACCATAGCTCACGCCCTCCTCCTTTGGATCTCTCCGCAGCTGCCTCGGTTCATCGCCGCCTCCATCGCCGGTGAGCAACAGCACGACTCCCTCTTCCACCTTTGAGCTTCCCCCGAGGTTGCGCCTCGTTTTGACATGGTCTGCCTCCCTCATACCCACAGCAGCGACGACCCCGAGCTCGACCGCCGCTCGCCGGAGCTGCAGCTCACTAGGGAGCCGCCGCATCGCCCCAGTCATATCCGTCTTCCCCGAGCTCCAACAACTCCACCACCACCTCCGCCTCGCTGCGCAGCATCGCCCCGACCTCGCCGCCGCCGCCCGGGACCACCGAAGCACCCCCGCCACTAGCGCCCGAGCCCACCTCGCCGTCGACCACCGCGGTAAGCCGCCGGACCCCACTCCACCGTTCGATCCGCAACCTACGGCTTAGATTAGATCCCCGAAGGGGTATTGTTTTATTTCATATAGATCGATTTTAGTTTCGTTTTAGATCGGTTTATTTAGTTGCAGTTTAGTTAGACCGACCGATCGGTTTATTTCTGTTAGCGACGGACGCAGTGAATCTATTAATTGCTCGCGCGTTAGATAGTTTTAGAGCGCTCACTGTTTCGAACCGATAGCACGTTGGTTTATTTTCTTTTCTTTTTTTCGTTTCTGTTTTCTTCAGAATAGTTTCAATTTTGTAAAATTTGTATCTTTTAGGTTATTTATTGTTTTTAGTTGATTCTTTTTTTGTTAGTTTACAAATTTCTTGTAGCTTGTGAAGAAATTAGATTCGTCCATGTTTAAGTTTATAAAAATAATTTTATATTAATTTTAGTCAGATTAGTATTTCGGCTATAAATTGAGCTATGATTATTATTTTTAGATCATACTTTTTGCCACTGCTTAGTTTTGACATAGCCTAGAAGTAGGAACTTGTTGGGGTATTTGTAGATTATATTATAATTAGTTTTAGTCGAAATCAAGCTTTTCTAGTTTTATTTAGCTTGCTGCTGTTTCCTGCTGTTCTAGTTATTATAGAATTTTAGTTTACCCCTGTTATATTTTATTTTAGATTAGTTTCTGTAGTTACAAAGGGTGAACATTTATTTGCAGAAAAATAAGAAGTTTTATTTTATTTTCTTATTAGTTTTGTTTTAGGTATAACAAGAGTACTATAATAGATATTGGTGTGATTCCTTTTGCATCTAGTTTATATGCTGTTTTCCTTATGTTAGTTAGCAAAACCCTTGTTTTGGTTCTGTTAAGAAAAGCGTTAGTAGGATAAAGCTATTTCTTTGTTGTTGCTTGAAGTGATGAAACCTTGATTTTGTTTTCCTCGAGTTTTCTTTGGTTTTGGTTTGAGTGCTTGTGTGTTTTCCTTTAGCTTGCTGTTATGTTATTTAGTGAAATACTTATTTGAGCTATTGTTTGACTCGATAGAATTTCCGGTGTGTGAAGCTTGCTACCTCGAGTCACTAGCGTTTGAAGACCGTCAGCCAGGCAAGTCATTTGATCATGTTTTACAATACCTATGATTTTGTTGCATTAGAATTATTCCTCCCCACCATGCATGCAGTAGGAGAATTTGAAGTTATGTCTTGAGTAGTATCATGAGGTAGGATGAACCGAATTCCCCTTGCTACTATTGCCCGGGACGATGTAGTTTACCTTGCTATGCTCGTAGACGGGGTTGGTTGAGAGATTCATAAGGGAGATGTGAGAGTCAAGATGATGACAACCCCATTACTTCAAGCTCAAGATGGACTTCAAATTCACTACTGGGTGGAGGACGGTTGACGGGCACCCTGGAGAAACCAGCGGATGGCCGAGATGCATGGAGAAGCGCCATGACATCTTGCGGAAAGCTTCACCCAGCCACGAAGAGACGGATGGATACCCCTTGCCCGGAAGCTTACCTGTGCAGCCGCAAGCCATTATGGGCTCTGGCTGGGTTGACCTTAGGTGTGACTCTGGACGGACGGTGCGAGCAGATGTAGAAGAACGGTAGGACATGGATGGGTACCGGCAGTGCTCAGAGAAACTCTACGGAAGACCCTGTTTCGTTCATCCCGTCTTCAAACACCAGGCAGTGCGAGGAGATAAAGGAGGGAACGATTCTTGCGGGTAAAGTGCACAAGACTCTGCAGATTAAAAACCTAATCGATTAGCCGTGTCCCCGGTTACGGACAATTGAGCATCTGGAAACTGGAGTATTTCGGAAATCTCAACACCGAACAAATAAATTAATTGAGGGGTTAATTAATAATTGGGAATGAGACATTGGTTGGCAGAACCATCTCAATAACTACCAACATTTTGTAGTAATTGTAAGCAAGTCCTTTGTTGTAGGGAATAACTAGCTTTTCACAAAATATAAAACTTAGAGCCCCACAGCCAAATTGCATATAGTGTTAGCATTATTATTGTTGTTCTCTCTATGACTTGCCGGCATATTCTACATGCTGACCTACACGGCTGCAACGTCTCATGTTGCAGAGGAGTTTTCCGACCAGGAGTGAGGCTACGATCTACGCTTGGCGATTGCCCTATGGAGTCGGATGGACTCGCTATTCGTCTACGCTTCTGCAGCTTTACTTAGTTTATTTCTCATGAGTTGTCCTTCGGCCGAATTTATTTTGATGTAATAAAGACTCGATATGAGACTCGTGTAATAAATTCAGGTGTGATTGAACTTTGAATCTTTTCATCAACGTACTGTGTGTGCCAGCATGATCTTGGGATGGTACAGCTACACAGAGACTTGACGGATTTTGGGTCGGGTTATTACCCCACCTCACATATCACCATATTTTTTAGACACCGTGCGACACCAAACTCTTTATATATATTACTAGTATAGTACGTACTGTAATTTCTCTGCGAGATAAATTTGTACAATGCTATGAAGCTTACAGCTTCTGTTTCATGTGTCTTGCGTCCAAGGTTGCCCCGTTGCAACATTTCATCAAATACAAAGGAGACTAACGTGCATGCTATTGCATCTCAATGATTGACAGATCATAGCCAATATGTACTCCCTCCGTTCCAAAATAAGTGTCTGTCGCAACTTTATGCTAACTTTAGTACAAAGTTGTACTACTACTGAAGTTGACACTTATTTTGGAACAGAGACAGCTAAAGGAAAAAACTATCCATGCAATCCCTAGCCCTTGAACCATAAACCCTAACCAAGCTTTAATTTGGTGGCAACGTTGAAGCTTCCCAAGAAATGAAGTTTGCAACCCTTTGACCATCAGATCATTTTGTGCAGTTTCACCAAAATCGAGATGAGCATCGTTGTGGCAAAGAAATTGAAGAAGCGTGATTAGAATAAGATTACTGGGACTAGTTGATGAGACATAAACTCATTACAAATACAGTACGTAGAAGCTAGTAGAGGTATGTGCGGGGCAAAGTAGAGAAATATCCACATGGAGTGATGTGGGCAGCTGGGGCAGTGGTGCTAGCCGGCTGTAAGGAAGTTGTACCTGAGGGATGTCGGGACGTAGCTCAACCTAGAGGAGGGTGGCGAGAGGCGGCAATTGCCCACGTCGCGGCACTGAGCAAGGGACGAAGGCAACCTCACTAGCTTTGCGAGAGAGAATGGCGGGGACCCCTGATCGGGACGTGCCGACAGTGGATTCTCGCCGTCGGCGACGGTGACCGCATCTACACTAAGCATCCACCCCTTCCCCCGGCGGACGTGATCCACCCGGATGTTAGAGATGTGGCCACAGTTGTTTTGTGCGACAGAGTGTGAAGAGAGCAACCCCAGCAAGCAATCATGTAGGCTCGTCCTGGCTATGTATATAGTGGAGCGGTTTCCTTTTCTCTCCATATGAACCTATTTATATTGTGTACGTGCCACTGAAGAAAAAAACTTTATTTATAAATGACCCGGCACCGTTCATGCATGGTTCCCGACCCTCCATTATTTAAAAGTGAGTAACTACTACCAGACGAGTCAAATTATCACGTGGGCTGCATCATCTTACACAAATGAGCTCCACCGTGTCACGTGTGTGGTTGGGGAAGACGCAAAAGACGCAAAGAGTGCTACTAGCACTACAAAAATAACACTTCCGTGATGATACGTGTTTGTCACAGTAGGTCACGTTTTCTGTCATGCATGTACATCCAAGACAAATTTATGACAGAATGAAGATAGTCATACTTGTGCTGTCGTAGAAGTGTTCCATGACATTACCAAAATTATCATCACGGAAGTGTCCACTTCCATGACGATAAATCGCGTGTCATAGAAGTGCTTTCATCAAGGGTGACTGACACATGGCATCCACCGTAACGGGACACCGTTAAGCTATCGGGTCCGGTTTTGTATCAGATAACCCGCTAACAGCCACGATCAATGTCGATTTTCCATGTGTAAAATTCTCATTGGCCGACGGAACCACGCATCAGCTCTGCGTTGGCACAGGTGTCACTCATCCAACGGTCGAGATGGGCCTATGATATGTTGACACGTGTACGGGCCCAAAAGTGGCCCATAAAGTTTAAATTGGCCGGCCCAACTAAAGGCCCACAAGATTTAGCGGACCATAATGGGCCGTCCCAGCTAAAGGCCCATAAGATTTTGCAGACCATAATGGGCCGGCCCAGCTAAAGGCCCACAAGATTTAGCAGACCACAATGGGCCATCCCAGCTAAAGGCCCACAAGATTTTGCAGACCATAATGGGCCGGCCTAGCTAAAGGCCCAACATTCTTAGTTAAGGCCCGTACGGCTAGTGTCAAATCGGCCCGTCAACGGCCTTTCCTAAACTTGTTATCATCGCGGCCCATGGTCACTTCTGGACCATTAACAGTCCGCTAAGTATATGGGATGAATTACGGCCCGGTGTATTTCTGGCCTGTTAAAGGTCCTGCTTCATTTGGGCCCATTTACAGGCCATTAAAACTTTTGGCCAATAAACGACCGTGAAGGATTTAGGTCATATTCAGCCATGTCTGACATTCGGCCTGTTAGAGGCCCACTATAGATTTGGGCCACTTTCGGCCTGTTGTGATTTTCGGCCTGTTAATGTCAGACGAAATCCATGGGCCATATGTGGCCCAACGTCACATCGGGCCCATTAACGGCCCATATAAAAATGACGATAATCTAGCCTGACCGAACTTCTGGCCTGTTAAAGGCCCGTGTATTAGGTCGGCGCATTTATGGCCCGTCCGAGTTTCGGCTTGTGAAAGATCCGCATCATAAATGGGCCACCATTTCGGCCTGCTAAGACGAGTGGGTTATTTGGCACAATCAGGGCCCGATCTCACTTTTGGTCTATTAAAGGCCCATGTTTTTTATGGGCTCGAGATATTTACACCTGTAAATGGCCTATTGTTACTGAGGGCCCAAATTATGTTTAGGCATGTTAAAGGCCCACTATGGGCACAGGCCTACCAGAAAAATATGAAAGCTTATGCTGATTTAGGCCCAGATATTTTTAGTGGGCTACATGCAAATTTCGGCCCATAATCGTTTTTAGCCCAATTGGAATGGGCCCGACGAATGTTGGCATGTTGGGCTCCTACGAAACTTTCGGCCGAATACATTACTAAGATAAACCTACACTACACAAAAATAGCGTCGTAATTACTACAGCCTTTGGCAGCATCATAAATGATGTATCACAACAAAATAAATTCCAACCATATAACAAAAGGCCTATTGGCATAAAGTTTACAGTCCTTGCAGATAAAGCACCATTAGATGTATAGAAGCACAGATCATTTGACCTGAGTGCTAATGTTTCAGGCTGTAGAATCTGATGGAGCAGCACGATCTTCACCTTTTTCCGCCATTGCTCTTGAACAATGAAGCGAATGTCTAATAGTGTGGTTTCAAAACCATTCATATCTTGACGACATTTGTCAACCACTATTCTTGTTTCCAAAACAACGTCCATTAGGGATTGGACTTGTGTCTGGGGCACAGATATATCACTTTGTCTAGCAGGAAGATTTTGTTTAGTAGGCGATTTGGACGAGGTTACCTTGACAACCAACCTAGAATTACGCAGGAAGGTGCTTTTTGCACTGTTAGTGGAGAGATACTGACGCACTGCAGCAAGAGGTGACATTGTGCCTGTGGTAGCCTCGTCACCTTCAGGTGGTTGTGGTTATTCAATTATTTGTTCCGTAGCTTCCTGAAAGTTTGAACTTATAGATTAGTGTACCAGATAAGTTACTAATGAGATAAAAACAAACAAAGTAGGTTACACATTTATACATAACTTATTTTGGTGAACTACTGTAATACATTAGCATGTATTGTAGTGCCAACTACATAATAAAATCACTTTCAGAACATATGTCCATGTAGCATGCCTACTGTATTGTCTATTTCCTCACATTCGTTGACATCTAAGGATAAAGAGACATGGTTTAAAGTAGGATGAACATAGTATGACATCATTCATATCATGGGCAAACAGATATAAAACAAACAGGCTATTTTATCATTGTGTGCGCATATGAACATAACAACTAGATTACAGATCAAGACCAAAAGAATATCCTTCATCTCTTTTACACCATGTAAGGTGAAATGATACGTTAAGACAACTGTGTATAAAACTGAACAGAGTAACTGATATTGGCTACAAACCAAGTAGTTAAATGAACACATCACAGTACCAATCAATTCAAAGGGAGGAGGAGTAAGGACTTACAACAGCGGCTTGAACTGGTGTGCTCATGCCCTTCATCTTGCTGGTGTGGCAATCCTTGAAGATTTGCACTGCATTCGGTTTAGGTTATTTCTGGTCTGCGCAGGCTTTCCTCTGTATTTGGAACAAGTCAATGTAGATATGATAATATGGCACAGAAAAAGAAGGAAGTAGCACCTATTGACAAGAGCCTCGCAGTGTGCAATATAGCTACGAGATCCTATTGTCTGTTGGAATTTCACTTTAGAACGGCTGGTCTTGTTCTTCAAACAGTTATCCTAGAAGAAGATACACTTGTAAGGCACATACATAAATACAAGTTCAATATGTGGTCTGATCAAATACATATAGCCTACCTGATACTTTGGATCTGACCAGTGTTTAACGAGGGTTGTCCAGTCTTCATCTGTAATATATTCCACTGGAGATGTTTGGGCGATTTCATTGTTAGCCTTGCCTTCAAAGTGAGATTTTCTAAGGTGGTATCGATACTGTCGTAGAGCAGACTGAAAAACATGAGTGCATGCTTGTTTAGTTGCATCATCTTTTGGATCCAACTTGAACCTCATCTGTTGAAAAAAGAATGTGAGTCTTATTAGGAGGAATCTAGAAAGTATGGGACAGACCAAGACAATATTACTAATTGCGATGAATAACATTACTTACAGATAAATGGTCAAGGAAGGTGTTAAACTGGGTATTGTCTTTCTCATTCCTGTACTGGATCCACGTTGGGAGGATACTTGCATGACACCTAACGACAACGGCTGCCTCTGATACTAACTTGGGTGACTGTAGCATCACGTGACCTTTTTAAACCTGCCTCAAAATGGATCTCCATTCTTCCTCCTTTAGATTTTTTTAATATGTCAAGCATTATCCCTAATGTCTGTTTCCGCTTGCGCCGTGGTTCTAGTTCAACAACGAATATGGAAAGTGTTAGTGTACATCAAACTATGAGAGTACATATAAAGGAGCATGCAACTGCAACTTGACTCGGTCAGGTATCGTCTTGGTGATGATGCTCATGAGGTTCATCTGATCTTGCCAAGTCCTATGCTTCGGAAGTAGTGTTAGGTGTGAAGGCAACTTGGGAACTGGCTAGTTTCGGAGCAAACGAATGAGTAACTCGTTGAGATGCTGGTATAGTTGAAGTGGATGTTGCAGCTGGTGGAGCAGGTGATACTATGTTTGTAGATTTAGCCGGTGGACTTGGACCTTCTACTGCACTATAAGTACCAGTAGAATCTGGACGGCAGATCCTTTTTCGTTTCTCTCGACGAGTAACACCACTCCCTACTATATTATTTTCCTTGCTCTTTTTTGACTTTGCCATGTCAAGCCATACCCACAACACAAAAGAATAAAATCGCTCTTCAGAACTCATTGATGCATGATACAGACAAGCAATACTTTGATATAAGACAACCATATGAGGATGGAATATGTAAGAAAAACATAACGGCATGACATATTCACAGCTACAATGTGTAAACTAAGCAGAAGGATTTTCAAGAAAATAGAAGTAATGCAGGCTAGACACCATATGAAAGATGCAACCAATATTACTCTGCCAAGTTAAAAGTGTCTTGTCATAAGTGGCAATTCGAAAAATTAGAAGCAGTACAACGTAGAAATCAATTCAAGATGCAACCACTATCAAACTGCCATGTTAAAAGCGTCCGATCATGAGTGACTGATGCGGGATACACAACAGCAGTACTTTGATGCAAGAACATGGTATGATAGATAGATGCAGTGTATTCTAGACACAGAACGCCATGTCATATGCACATGTATAATGTATAAACTCAGCAAGTGCAATTTAATCAAAATAGAAGTAATACAGGCTAGACAACTTATGCAACATGAAACCAATTATCACACTGTCAACTTAGAGCAAGCACCTGCGATGGTGGAGTACGGGAGATGAACTCATCATGTAGACTTGGGACTTCAACTTCATTAGCAGTAGCAGTGGCAAATCTAGAGAGTCTCTATTTGCGTCGGTGCGGAGGACCACCAACATCCCCTAACTTACTCTTTTCCTTCCTATTTTCTGATATTGCCTTATGAAGTCAAAACCACAAGAAGATGAATAAAATTAGCTCTGCATAACTGGTTGACGCATGATACAGACGAACACTACTTTGATGTAAGGCAGGCGCAGGATAGGAGGATGGAATACATACAAAAAAAGACAGTGTTTCATATTCACATGTACGATAGGAGGATGGAATATGTATGAAAAAACAGTAAGCGGAAGGCATTTTAACAAAATTAGAAGAAATGAAAGCTAGACACCATATGAACATGCAACCAATATCACTCTATCAGGTAAAAAATGTCTCGTCATAAGTGTCATTTCAAGAAATTAGAAGCAGTACAAGCTAGAAGGCAATGCAAGATGCAACCTACATTACAGTCCCAAGTTAAATGTGTCTTATGGGTAAGTGATCGTTGCAGGTATAAGTTGTAAGCTACGCAGATGCAATTCAACATAATCAGAAGCAATAGAAACTAGGCATCATACGGAAAACGCAACCACATATAACAGTTCCAAGTTAGGGCAAGCACCTGTGATGGTGGAGTAGGGGAGATGTGCTCATCATGTACACGTATGTTCTAGAAACAGGAACATGTATCATATTCACAGACATTATATGTAAAGTAAGCAGATGCAATTCAACAAAGTTAGAAGCAATACAAGCTAGACATCATACGCAACATGCAACCACATATAATAGTGCCAAGTTAGAGCAAGCACCTGTGATGGTGGAGTAGGGGAGATGTGCTCATCATCTACATAGCTACGTTGACTGTCCAGCCTTGTGTTGTCTTGCGAATCTTGTTGGGAGGATGGCGGAGTAGAATCTCTAGAGACCCCATGTTTGAGTTGCTCCGAAGGACCACCATCATCCACTGTCGGACTAATTTCCTTTAGCTATAATGATTTTGCATTGTGAAGTCAAATCGATAATAAAAAGGAATAACATTCGCTCTTCAGAACTCATTCATGCATGATACTGACGAACACTACTCGGATGAAAGGCAAACACATGATGCGAGGATGGAATATGTATGAAAAACAGGATGGCGTGACATATTCACACCTATGATGTGGTAACTAAGAAGAAGGCATTTCAACAAATTAGAAGCACTGCAAGCTAGACACCATATGAAAGATGCAACCAATATCACTCTGCCAAGTTCAAACTATATGGAGTTTCAACAAATTAGAAGCAGTACATGCTAGAAATCATATGCAAGACACAACCAATATCACAGTGGCGACTTAAAGGTGCCTTATCATAAGTGACTGATGCGGGATATGCAAGAACAGTAGTCTGATGTAAGAACATCGTGTGATCAGATATAGTATGTTCTAGAAACAGGAACATATGTCATATTCACAGGCATTATGTGTAAAGTAAGAAGATGCAATTCAACAAAGTTAGAAGCAATACTCCCTCCGTTTCTTTTTACTCTGCATATAAGATTTTGTCAAAGTCAAACTGCACAAGTTTGACCAAATTTATATATATGAACATCTACAATACTAAAACTATATAGTATGAACATATGTTTCATGGTGCATCTGATAATATTGATTTCATATTGTGAATGTTTATATTTTTTAATATAAAGTTAGTCAAACTCTACAAAGCTTGACTTTGACCAAACCTTATCTGCAGACTAAAAAGAAACGAAGGGAGTACAAGCTAGACATCATATGCAACATGCAACCACATATAATAGTGCCAAGTTAGAGCAAGCACATGTGATGGTGGAGTAGGGCAGATGTGCTCATCATCTACACAGCTATGTTGACTGTCTAGCCTTGCGTTGTCTTGCGAATCTTGTTGGGAGGATGGCGGAGTAGAATCTGTAGAGAACCTCCGTTTCAATTGCTCAGAAGGACCACCATCATCCAATGCCTTGCCAATTTCCTTCAGCTTTATTTATTTTGCATTGTGAGGTCAAACCGACAAGAAAAAGGAATATAATTTGCTCTTCAGAACTCATTCATGCATGATACTGACGAACACTACTCTGATGAAAGGCAAAGTCATGATACGAGGATGGAATATGTACGAAAAAATGGATGGCTTGACATATTCACACCTATGATGTGGTAACTAAGCAGAAGGCGCTTCAAAAAATTAGAAGCACTACAAACTAGACATCATATGAAAGGTGCAATCAATATCACTCTGCCAAGTTAAAATTGTCTCATCATAGGTGGCGTTCATCAAACTAGAAGCAATACATGCTAGAAATCATATTCAAGACGCAAACCAATATCACACTACCAACTTAGAGGTGTCCCATCATAAGTGACTGATGCAGGATACACAAGAAGAGTAGTTTCATGTAAGAACATGGTGTGATAGACAGATATAGTATGTTCCAAAAACAGGAAAGCATGTCATATTCACATGTATCATGTGTAAGCTAAGCAGATGCAGTTTACACTAATTAGGAGCAATACAAGCTAGACACCATATGCAACATGCAACCAGATATCACACTGCCAAGTTAGAGCAAGCACCTTGGATGGTGGAGTAGGGGAGCAGAGACTTTGACCTTGTAATGCACTATCAGTACAAGGAGAATCGGTACATATGCTCCATTTACGTTGCTGCAGAGGACCACCATCATCGCCTTCCTTACTCTTTTCCTTCCTCTTTCTTGATTTTGCCTTGTCAAGTCAAACCCACAAGAAAAATGAATAAAATTTGCTCTTCAGAACTCATTGATGCATGATACTGATGAACACTACTTTCATGTAAGGCAGCCGCATGATTAGAGGATGGAATATGTATGAAAAATAGGACGGCATGACATATTGACATGTATGATGTATAAAGTGTAAACTAAGCACAAAGTGCTTGAACTTGTTAGAACCAATGCAAGCTAGAAACCATATGAAAGATGAAACCAATATCACTCTGCCAAATTAAAAGGGTGCCCTAAGAAATGTATTTGACCAAATTAGAAGCAATACATGGCAACAGGCTAGAAATAATATGCAATATGCAACGAATAAAGGTGACTCATCGTAAGTGATTGATGCAGGATACAGAAGAGAGGTAGTTTCATGTAAGAACAAGGTTAACACATAGATGTAGTGTGTACCAAAAATAGGAAGGCATGTCATATTCACAGGTATAATGTGTAAACTAAGCAGATGCAATTTACCCTAATTAGAAGCATTACAAGCTAGACACCGTATGCAACATGCAACCACATATCACATTGCGAAGTTAGAGCAAGCACCTGTGATGGTGGTGTGGGGGAATTGCGGTCATCAACTCGAGAGCTATGTTGACTATCTTCATTTAGCCTTGCTATTTCTTGAGAATCATGTGGGGAGGATGACACTGCACTCTTTAAACGAGTATGGCGTCTCACAGTAACCCACTGGGGTGAATGTCTCATCATAAGTGATTGATGAGGGATACAAAAGAGCATTAGTTTGATGTACAAACATGGTTAATAGACATATGTAGTATGTATCAAAAATAGGAAGGCATGTCATTATCAAAGGTATAATGTGTAAAGTAAGTAGATGCAATTTAACCAAATTGGAAGCAATACAAGCTAGACACCATATGCAACATGCAACCACATTTGACAGCGTGAAGTTAAAGCAAGCACCTGGGATGGTTGCGTGTGGAAATTGATATCATCAACTGCAGAGCTACGTTTACTGTCTCCAACTGCTGACACTGCACCCTTTAGAGCGCTGAAATGCTTAGTGCTTATCTTCGAATTACACTGGAGCGACTTCTGTGTTTTTTCTGCATTCATCAACACTGTGTCAGAGTCTGAAATACCCATGCATAAAAAAACAATAGTGCAAGTATGGGTGAAGTGTGTGCACAATTAGTACAGTGTAAAGGTAGCAGAGGTCGGTGAGAAATAAACGACGGGAGACATATGATAGCTCGACAACATGCATGGCACACTAAATTACTACATGATTCTATGAAAATAACAGTCGACTGAAAACAAATAGGTCAGTCCATTTTTTCTGCACCGTCCGATGTACAAAGAATGGGAAGATCGCCTTCATCTACCTCCAGCCAGTCAGTGTTGACGATCTTCCTCGAAACACCAGCGACCATCGGCCCAGTCCCCTGCCTGCGCCCTCCCCTCAACCTCACCGCGCCGCCGTGCTTGGCACCGCCCCCCGGCCATCCATTCAAGCCCCGCTGACCTCCAGATCGGGCGTAAGCAGCTCCTACGCCCCACACCCCTATGATAGACACCGATGCACCCTCCCTGGTGAACAGGCGGATTAGGTGCTCCGCGCGCCTAAGCTGGTGCTACTTCTTTTAATTGCGGTTCGACTAGCCCTAAATTGAAATCCAGGCGGGCTACTAACCTCTAGCAAAGGTGAAATAGTAAAGGGAGGAAACCTTGTGCATTTAGTATCACGAAGAAGATGCAGTAAGAAGCGCTCAACTAGTTTCTTTCATGGGATGAATACGGTGTGAGCAGAGACGTAAGGTTTGCACGAATAAGGGAAGAGGAGTACTTCTTTCTGCTGGCAGTGTTGTGTCCCCCTTCTGTTTTTTCAATGATCTTCTTGTGGTTCGCTAGAAACGAGAAGTTGTGGAGGACGGTGGAGCCTTGGACGAACCCATGGCCAAGTTGTGGAGTGTGGTGCGGTGGCCATCTATCGGCGGCGAGGAACCAGATCTGAGGCGGCGAACAACGACGTAGCGGGAATAGCTCCCGTGCGGTGGACGGTTGCGATAGTGGAGCGGAAACAGTGAGGCGCATGACGGCGTGGTCAGAGTGATTCTAGTACGGCGCACGTCGGCGTCGGCGTCGTGGAGGCAGCTCTACCTCGGCTTCAGCTGGTAAGTCCTTGAGGGCGTTGCGGTTGCAATTGCGTTGGACGGCGACGTCGGGGTACCGGCTCCGGTGTGATGGAGGAGGGCGGCGGTGGATTGGGCGCTATGGGGTGGAGGACAGAGGAGGCTGGGGTTTCGCGGCTGGTGGAGAGGGTGTTTTCACACCCACGGGGTATGAATGGGGAAGCGGAGGGAGGCGGGGAACTAAGGGGGAACAATGTTTCGGTTTGGGACGCGCTTGTTTGAAATTTGGGGAAAGTTACAAACTTTGCCCCCATCTAAAATTTCGGACATATTGCGGGTTGGGGTAGGACAGTAATATCAGATGTCCCAAATGTGGGCAGGATAGATTTCGGCCGAGCGCATGGGTGTTTAGGTGCCCACGGCGTATGAATGCTTCTCGGAGGCGGTTGAGACTGGCGTCTTGGTGAAGTTACAAACCTACCCTGGTTTAGACCTTTGGACATCGGGCCGATAGGCTACACGGGCTAGAGTCAGGACAGTAATTTCCGACCACCAAACATTAGTCTCGCGCGGTTTCGGGTGACCAGAGGCCTATTTGGCGCTTTGTTCAATATTTGGGAGCAGAAGCATTAATGTTTTCGGTTCTCTTGAATTGAACTTTCAGGATTTGTCAAACTTCACAAATCTTTACTCTTGAAAATCCTAAAGCTACGATTATTTTGGAATGGAGGGGGTACATTTGAATATGCATTGTACACAAGTATATATTAAAAAATATGCAACTTACCTCAGTTCATGCATGGTTCCAGATATAATATCCTTGGTTGCAAAAAAAGTTAAACATGCGTATGAATATGGCCCTGTTTGGTTCGGCTGTGGATTTCTAAAAGCAGCTGTGAAAAATCTGCTGTGAAAAAACAGCTGTGGAAAATCTGATGTGAAAGAGATGTAGGTCATTTGGCAAACCAGCTCATACAGCTTTTTCAGATTTTGGCCCGCAGCGGAATCAGATTTTGGAAAGCACGTCCTGGGCTGCTTCCGCTTTTGGTTCAGATTTTGGCAGCGGATTTCTGGAATCGGATTCTGCTGGGTTCACCCTTTGGTTCAGATTCTGCTACGCGGCAGCGGAATCCGTCGATAATAGTTGAACCAAACAGGGCCTATATATATAGCATGTTCAAACGCACAACAAAGATTGATGCCCCCTTTTACATCTAATTTACAAATGCCATTATCTCGGGTTCAAATAGATGAATGCACTTCCTATGAATTCGAATCTTCGAAACCCCCTTTATGTTGAATTCGACATGTATTCTATTTCGTAGCTAGCAATTTGGAATGTATCCATGCAAGTGACAAATGTATAAAGTGCTTCACACTAACAACATGGAGTGCACTAATTAATGTTTATATATGAATTGCAAAAGCTTCCATTGCCTGTATTTCAAACCGCTCTCACTCTATGGATCGATAATATGAAATAAACACATGCACATGCTAGAATTCAATAGAGTATGGGTGTATGATAGACCGATTTTCGTCCATACACAATTTGCAAAATTCATGATCTCATCCAAAAATAATAATGCCATTTATATTTTAATTTAATGCGTAGAACCACCTTTTACACCTAGATGCACTATGCCTCGGCCCGTTCTCACAAACGTGCTATATATCTCTCTATCTACCGCATAAGTGCACACACTTTATATGCATCGGCATTTCTCTTTCACACATACTCACAATCTCTCTCGGGGTGTCGGGGAGTCTCACGCACATGCTCTCTTTGTATCTCTCTCTCTCTTTCTGACTACTATGTACCACTCTTTTCACTAATCTCAGTTGGAAAACACTATTTCTCTCACATGCATATATACACACGCATGGTCTCTACTAGCCATCTATACGCACATATATGTGCCTACACGTCTCCCGCACGCACATTATCTTTAGGCCTCTCTCGCACACATTGCCCCCCCCCCCCAGACACATCTCTCTCTTAGTAGTTGATAGATATGATTCCATCATATCATTCAGTAGGATATCCCTGACTGTTAGGCTGGATGGTAATATGAGGCAAAGTTTTACCCTAGTTCGGACCCTTGCAGTTGAGGAAAAAGCCTACTCCTGGTACTGTATATTAGTGATAGGGGTGTGTACAAAGTACACGTGAATACCAGGCATTGTGCGTGTGTGTATAGTATCGATGAACTAGCCCCCAAGCTTCTATAACATACTGGGGGCCTAGGGTTACAAATCATATATAGTCGGCTTATCACCAGTGGGGATAGAGTCCTCCACGACTCTGGTAGCTAGCTTCATGTTGTACGCCGAGTCCTCCACATGGGTCTTCGTATAACGCGTCTCGGTCCAACTTATGTGGCGTAGGATGGAACCGACCCATGAGTCCTCATGTTGACCCACCACAACTAGAAATGACGTGCCCACCACACCACACACGCAATCGGCCACTAAGAAAATAAGCATATACGATAGTACAATGTTATACATGAAAGTTAATTGCATGGTGCATCCAAAAATATTTGTTCTGCATTGTGAATGTTTATATATTCTCCTAAAATATTAGTCACGGGAAAGAGAAACGAACGGCATATCTCTCCTTCTCTCCACCGGACACCCCCTCATTCTACACCACTTTCACGTACGCACACAAACTATCTCTCGGCCCTCTAAAAGTATGCATGCCCATGACACATTCACGTGTGATAGTCACTGTATTTCAAGCTAAAGCACTATACGGTCACTGGACTTCAGAATATGCTCATTACGGTCACTGTATACATTCTCGTGGTGATCATACGGTATCTAGCTCATGATACGTGTCCGTATTTTCTTGATGACACTGACGGACTTTGCATTTGATGCGTGCTCTGTATTTTTTTGATGACACTTACGGTCATTGTATTTGAAGCGAAAGCACGATATGGTCACTGGACTTCAGAATAAGCTCATCACGGTCACCACATACATTTTGTCGTGCTAACCAACATGTGGTTGGATAGTTAGGAGGACAGTGGTTTCTCGAGCCCACCAGGGTTAAAGTCCCGGTGCTCGCATTTATTCTGGGTTAATTTCAGTATTTTCCGGCGATGTGCGTTTAGTGGGAGGAGACGTTCCACTCGACTACGAGGCACCTATGGTGACTTCGTAAAATCTCAAGATCGTATGTTGGCTCACTCTCTTGAAGGTGCTCATAGGGGTAGGGTATGTGTGTGTGCACTTATAGCGATGAGTTCTTGCGCGTATATATGAGCCCTTGCGTCTGTAACGTGTTAAAAAATACATGTCATGATTATACCGTCACTGGCTCACCCATACAACTTCGTATTTTGTTGATGACACAATCAATTGACCAGTCAAACATTCCACGTGGCGCAACTAGTGTTGCACCATCGGGGCGCGTAACCATGGAGCCCACCTATCAGCCCGTATATGAAAGAAAGAAATGGTAGTTTGAGTCTGTATGGTGTTAATAAAATACATTTTAGGGTGATCATATGGTCACTGGCTCACCATACAGCTTCGTAATTTGTTGATGACACGATCAATTGACCAGTCAAACGGTCCACATTCAGTAGTGCACATTACCATAGGGCCCACCCGTCAGCGCGTATATGAAGGACAGAAATGGTAACAAATTAGTGGTCGGTGGGTACTCGAAGTCGTGAGACCTCTTGTTGGCAGTCGCCGGCGGTGGAGGCGTTGATTGGTCGGTGGGGTGGGGATCGCCGGAGAAAAAGCTCGGTGCGAGGGGGGCTAGAGGGATGGCTGGTGCGGCGGCGGACAGGCGGTGGGGAGTGGTTTCAGGGCGGGCGTGGGGGCACGGGCCGGCCGCGGGCGGCGGGGGCCGGTGGTTCGGCCGGTGGTGGCTGGCGGCTCAGGGGGGTGGAGTTTGATGATAAACTGCATGCCCTTGATTTCGTATCCAACGGCTGGAAAATCTAATGACCAGAGATGAAAAATTCAGTCGACTGACATGTAGCCTCCCCCGCACGTGCACATGCACGCACGCAAGACACGCACGCATGCAGGCATGCAACACTGACACGTACACATAACGAACACACGCACGCATGCAAGCGTGCAACGCTGACACGTACACATGCACTCACGAACACACGCACGTATGCACACATGCATGCAACACTGAAACGTACCCTTGCATGCATGCAACACTCGCATGCCTGCATGCACACAGCACACGACGCAAGACACGCTCTCAACCTATACGTGCATGCACCCTTTGTTAAGGACATGGATTGTTACGGGGATGAATCAATCTTATCTGTGATAAGCAGAACATTGATGTTTGCAGTGGTCTTTGTGAATCACAACGTATCGAATAGGCTATCAACATAGTAGGCTTATCTACGTGAAAAGGATGACGTCACACTCAATGAACAATCATCAGTTTATGAAATGCCTGCTTCTGACCGTCCTGGCCCACCAAAGGTTCCTCTGCTGTGTGCTGCCTGCGTTGGGTCACTGACATGCAGGCCATGTACCCAAAGAGCCCACACGTCAGTGGAAGAACAGCGTGGTGTCCTACATCAGAGTCGAGGGCGCCACTCGCTGCACGCCCGGCTGAACACGCCTCCTTGCCGCATTCAAACGCCTCCATGAAACCCGCCCGTGTGGAAGCCGAGAAACCCACTCTGGACACACGTCCATTCATGACCGGGCTGGCATTAAACGCAACGCCGGCCGAGCTCCTCCCATCCGTCGTCTATTTAATCTCCTATTTAAACGAGGCCAAACGCCGGCCAAGAATCGCACACCTCCGCCGATCCCCTATCTCCTCCTTCACCATTTTGTCCACTCTTACAATGGCTTACGAAGAGTAGTTATTCCGCACAAGACATTTGTCTAGGTTTGTATCTCTCACACACACCCACGTAGGTGGGGGACGTGCACAAAGAGAAGAGGTGCACGCACGGAGCACGTACTCCCATCTCTTTCCCAACGACACCCGCGCGGGTACACGGTGGAGCTCATTTCTGTACGAAAAGGCAGCCCATGTGGTAATTTGACCGTGTACTGGTTGTCCACTTGGTGGAGGGAGGATCGTCTACCACGGGTGAACAAACAAATTGCGACTTGTCGTGCTATGTTAAAAAAGAGGAAAACCATGTGGGGCCTACCTTAGAGGCAAGGGTCTATACACTCGAGTACTTTTGATGTGTCCCGTCAACTCGCAGAACGAGGAGAAGCTTGCTTAGTACGCCGTCTCCCCCGCCCATGGGCGCGGTGGCTCGTAGGATGAGGTGAAGCTTGCTTACTAGTAGTAGTACTATACGCCTTACGCCCGCTCCCTCACCCACGCGCGCGGTGGCTCGCAGGACGAGGAGAAAATTTTACTACTCCCTCCATTTACTCGTCGTCCCTACTACCTTGGTTAGAGAGATTGTCATATTGTTTAGAATATATATGTCCTTTAGTACTCCCTCCATTTACTTACACAAGGCCACTATAAAAAAATACATTTTGCATCTATACAAGGCCCCAAATAGTAATCTAGACAAAAGTTACTACTCCCTCCTCTCCAGTTTTGGCTTAATTTCAAAATCTCTCCAACCAAGGTAGACGGTGAGTGGTCGAATTAATTTCATACTCCTAGTTTGCACAAGTAATTAGTACGCTCGTTTTTCTCAAGAAGTTATGTTTACCAAGGCATTAATTACAACGAATGCATGAATGACCACTAAATTTCCATGAACTTCTACATGCATTGGTGAGTTTTCTCTTGACACTGCTTGCATCGGGTGATCTAACGCACCTCGAAATCCAAGATGTGATGGTACTACTACTAGTAGTAGAATTGAGACTTATAAAACGGAAAAACGAATGTTTTTTAGATGAGCCCTATAAACCCTAGTGGGTACATATTCCATAAAATCAGATTTTCCCAAAACTAAGTCGCTCAACCTTTATTTGCTTGTTTCCCTTCCTGCCTCCTTGCCTCGAACAGACTATGCCAAACTTCCCTGCCTACCGCGCGGGAAAAGACCCGCCCTCGCCTTTTTTTAGTCCAGGTTTGTATCGATGGATCACGCGAAGCAGCAAAAACCCAAGCCGTGTCTTGTACTCCTCCGTCGACGCTCGCTTTCATGAATTATGTACTTCCTGTCGTCGACATGTGGTACATGTAGCAACCAGGTCGACGTGTCAAGCACCAAATAACAGTGCAGAACAGCAGGTGGGACGCACCCCAGTCGTACCACCCCAGTAGTAGTAGTAATGAGCAATGAGATGTCAAATCACAATGCCGCACCTTCCCAGACGGACGAAGCAACCATTATTTCACACTTTGGTTCACCATCATCTCAAACCACGTAGTATTGCTTCTGTCTCAAGAGGGACACGCGCATCGCCTTGGTACATCATGACACATGGGACCGCATGACAGGCCATGCTCCCCCGCTGATCGCTCGGTAAAATCACCTCATTTTTACTACTATACTTACTTTGTATCGGTTTACATGGCATGCACGTCGTTCTAGGTTGAGAATTTAACTGGCTATATATGTGATGAACAATATATGTTTAGAAACCACATCCACTTAATAATCCAATGATATACTTTTTGTGACATAGTAACTCATATTTAGTTAGTCAAATGGATGACCTAGAACTACGTGCACGCCCTATAAATCGAGACGCCTAAAAAAATGAGACGGAGAGGGTAGTTCAGTACGTATCTTTTTAGATCAATATAGTCGGGATTCACCAAGGAGCAAAACCAAGTGGTAGGCTGCACCTGTCGTGTTGGCGTAGCAACTCAAGCAAGGTCAGTCGGCACACAAAATGGCGACACACTTAACAGACCCCCTTTGGCCGACATGTGGCTCATCCACCATCTTGTTCCACGTGCGATGCACCAAATTATAGTTCGGAGCAGCGGTTGGAATTGTAGGCACCCCGGTCGTAGTGCCGCAGTAGTAGAAAATGAGCGATGAGGGGTCAAATCACAAAGCCTCACCTTCCCCGCATTAAGCTGGACGGACGAAGCAACCATCATTTCACTCTAGGGCGCAAGAGCATAAAGAAAAGAGAAAACCAATGATGCGTGCGGCAGCTACCTAGGGCACCCTAGGGTAGGGGTCTCCACTACAAATCTTTTTTTAAAGCGCATCCACTACAAATCGGCTTCTCCCTCGTCCTCTTGAAGAAAACCGATGATGCGTGCGGTGGTAGGGTTTGTAGGAGTACTACTGCGGCGTGCGGGGCCACGTCTTAGTAAACGGGAGAGGGATTGAGTTCGAGTCGACGCCTTAAATATGTGTGGGCCGCTTGGTTTTAGGGGAACAAGGCAGCATTTTGGGTTCGGGGACTAGTGGAGATATAGTACGTACAAAAAATTGTGGACTTAGGTTCAACCGAAAAGCAATGATGAATGGGCCCTGCATTTTGATATACCCGGGGCCGCGTGAAATTTGCTACTCTACTCAAAACTAGTAAGGTACATATGCATTGAACGCATGAGATTTCTAAACCAAATTATGAATAAATACACACTATAGCATGTAAAGCTTTGAGTCATATATGCATGATGTAGATGTTTGTTTAGTTCTTATAGTTCATCTCATTCAAAATCAATTAGTTTTATAAAAATGTTAAGATTCATGGGGTTGTGCATTGTAAAGCATAAAGTAAAAAACGAATAATGGCAATTCATTTAGAAAAAAAATTCAATTATGATATGGAAGATTCTAGAACAAAGGAGAAGTGCTTGTGTTTTAAGGTTTGTGCATTATGCTTAAGTTCAACCATGGAGTCTTCTAAATTGTACATGTGGCAGATCTGGTGGAATGTTGATGATATCCAACGGCCAGTAGTGCTCGGATTTGCCATCTCTGCACTGTCTAATTAGCTTCATCCAGCGACCATCTTTCGAAGTTATTCACACACTATATAGTTCTCGTGACATAGTTGCATGTGTTGGAAAAAACCTACTAGTGGGTTGTACTAGCTATTTAGGAATAGAAGATGTATACATGGAAGTTGTAGGGAAAGAGATGACATGGAGTATCTCAATTCCTATGAGTAGGGATTGGAAAAGAGATGTCATTTGGTTCACATCATAGGAACTTTTCTATTGAATCTAGAGATGACATGTATCTCAATTCCTATGAGGAGGGATTAGAAAAGAGATGTAATTTGGTTCATATCATAGGAACTTTTCTATTGAATATACGCTAATGTTTATTTTGCTTTGAAATTATGGGAGTATAGGAATCCATTCATATGAACCAAGTGGCTCTAAAGCTATAGAAATGATATCATGTTTATTTCCTTTGAAATATGGAGTACATGAATCTATTCCTATGGACCAATTGGCTCTAAAGGAAAAAATCCTATAAAAATCATATCATATAGAGTTCCTATGATATTTCTCCACACCAAAGGACGGTTGAAATTGCTGCAGGTGATACGATGGTCTTTCTTTGTAGACTCCTCCCCCATCTTTATAGTTACCTCACAAAGATGAATGAAATGATATATACAGGGTATTCTACATGTGCAATTTGGTACATGAAAACTCGATAAAAGTTTGCGAGGTTCAAATTTTCAATAAAGGTATATGCTGCATTTTGGAACGAAGGGAGTATACGGCAGTTGCTAACACTCACGTGGAAGATTTGTATGTAGGAGGAGTGGCTGTTCTGTTAAATGACATGGCAAAACTGACACTGTCGGATGCCGATCTAACGGTTCTTATGGCGTTCGTCTGGAAAAGGCTTGTGGCGAACGTTTTTCGGATAATGATTTACGGACACATGCATTGCATTGATGCATGCCCCCCCTCTCTCAGGCACATGCACCCTCCCGAGTCCTCTCACACCCACCGTCTATCTGTAGGTAGACGTCACACACATATGTGCTCTTCACACCCTACCCCCAGAACTTCTAAAAAACAAAAGACGTCGCGCACATTTTATTTTAGCTCACATGTCACACACTTATACTATTACTCTTGTGGCGAACATTCTTTGGGCATAGTATATTGTACTCTCACGAAGAGAAGCGGTGCACGCACGCACTAGTTCTCTCACACCCACTCACGGGTACACATAGGAACGCATTTTTTTGAAGCTAGTACAACAAAATCACTCCACTATATATATATATAAGCAGGAGCCTTAGCGCTTTCTTTACTAGGGTTCCTCTCGTTCACTCTCTCATGCTCTCCAGATCTAAGCAAGACATAGGTGGTCACACACTCTCTCAGCTCACGGCTGGTCACAAATCCGTCCGGACAACCTCGACCGGGGCAGGGGTGTAGGTGTATCGTTCACGCTGTCGTCGGCGGCAAGGGAGGAGACCAACGGCTGCCCGCGTGTCCCGATTGGCGGCTGTGCCATTCTCTCCAAGAGAGCGCCGGCTCGGGAGGGCCTCCGACCCCTTCTTCCTCCCTGTGGTATTGTGGCCAAGATGCGGCCTCCCAACGCCGTCTTTGCCACATGCCGACGAGCCTCAGGTATATATTCCTTCGGAACCTGCCTTGCTCTACTGCCCCAGCTCCCCACTTGGCTTCGTGTGGATCTTTTTCTACTTCCGTCCGCTATTCCAAAGCCGCCTGGACTTTTATTATTATTAGAGGTAAAGCTAGTTCATACAGTTGACTCTAAGAGTTGGTTCAAACAGGGAAGAAAGTGGGAAAGTTGTAGCATGAATCTAGGACTTGGTTCTAAGAGGAAATGGGGGAAAGTAGTAGATACTGGATACCCAACCGGTCTCTTGGTTGAAAAGATGAAGAAAGCATGGTGGATGGCGAAGGGTGGGGGGAAGTGGACCTATCTCTTGGTTGAAAAAGGAAAGAAAGTGACGGGTGTTGGGGGACAACGCAAATGAGAATGAGCAGGTCTAGATTTCCTGTGCTCACATAGGAAAATGTCACCGAGGAGATAAAAATTGGGACAAATGCAGACATGTTGCGTGAGTGTTTGCCGCTCTCGGCAACCACATCTGCCTCACCACTTTATGCCCCTGCTGTCCCTACGCCCATATCGCTACCGTTAATGTAAAATCACATGAAGCATTAAGCAATGCCACCTAATGTCACTATAAGTAATGGTCTAGTGTCGTCGATAAATTGAAGCAATGCCACCACCATTTTATGAAGTGCTTCTGTCTTGCTTTATTTCCCATGAATTGTGTTTTTGCAGTTACACTTAAATCTCACACCGCTAACATTGCTTCATCCCAGTGGAACTGCACAAATTTGATTGCACATTTACTGACCATGTGTTACTCTCATGACAGTAATACTAATGCTATTGCTCTGCATGTTAATCTAGTGGCAGTGTTGATGTGATGTGATGCTACTTACTTAAGGACACTTTCATACTGTCAATCTAGTGCCAATTATAACACAATAGATGCTGCTATTAATCATACGCCACTGCAAATATCTGTCACTGTTTAAATAACCGTATTTCATATTTGCGCAAACAGGGATGTATGTCTCCATATCATTTCGGTATGTTTGTCTTTGTATCATTTCTATCCGCGCAATCAAAAGCACACACCTCGGTTTTAGTAGAACTGTGCAAAATGAGATGGCTATCCCTCGTTGCCGTCGTCTAACCACCCGTTTTCCAGGTATTCCTAGATTGGTAGTTAGTAGGTAGAATGACCAATGCAATATAAAAGAAGTTGATTCGTACGTTTTACTTCCTGATTGTAGTGTAGGGACGAGCGAAAACAACTGCATCCTCGTCCGGAATGCACCTTCTACCAGTTCATCCATGGACCGAGGACAAGCTGGCACAGCTGCACGGCGGTTTTTTGGACAGGTGCGCGGACAAGAGGCATTGTGGTCTGCTTATTTCTGCAAATAGCGGTGCTTAAATTTAGTGGAATGCACAAGACTTCCAGCTGGTCAGTACACTACATGGTTCAATTCAGCATTCCAGCTGAGAACACAATTATAATTGGTTGTTCTGGAATGAGAGAACCTAACCCTGGATGGTGTCAACAAGAAAAAACCAGAGTGAACTCCAGGAAATTTAAGCCTGTCGGGAGGCCCTTTGCTCAGAGAAGCCTTGCTTGTTTTTTCCTGATTTGTAAACCTTCTCACAACTTTGTCTTTTGCTATGAACTAGTATATGTTTTTTATGTTCTATGAATCATTGAGATGTATAAAATTTCTTAACTTATGCTTTTCAAGTTTTTTATGAAGCCGAGTTTAATGTGAGTGTTCCACATGAACGCTGGACTAGCGTGTGAACGTTTGGAATTTACATTGTGGCCTCAGTTAACTGCATGAACCACTGTAACAAGATACATAGTTGCTTATATGTCAGACAGCAGATTGTTGATTGTTAGCTGGTCGATAGCCTAGTGTTGAAGCGAGCTCAGCCAATGTGTCGTGTTTTGCACAACTGCTTACAAGTGGGGTAGCACCAATAGTGTTTACAAGTACTTATGTATACGTCGGCGCACAGTTCTCGAACGAGTACTCTATTTCATCAAAACACACACTGCTCGTATGATAAACCATGACAACTTATGTCTTACCATGTCATATTCATGAAAAACTAGTGAGGACACATCTGTTTCGGCAACAATTACGATGGTTCTCACATGATTCACGGGCACACAAAAGTAGCAACAGTTCCCATAGACGGATTCAAACAGAGTACTAGCCCCAGAGGGCTCAATAACAGGCAAGGTTTGGATAATTAGACACAATCCAAACTACTATTAAACACTAGCTGGGGAAACTATTTCATGCCTCGATCTAATTTGGGCTGGACACAAGATGGACCTTGCCATGAACATCATCGAGGACGTATGGCAGCAGCTCAACCTGTGAACCTTCATGAAGACAACCTTGTGGCCTTTCGACTCATAAACTTGTTTGTGGAGGCATGCCACGTCATCTTCCTACGTAAGCTTGACAAGAACAGTATGCCTCACAAACGAAGGAGTAGCTTTGAACTTCTTGTGCTTCAGTACACCCTGGACAACACGCCTGACAACAGTGAGGCTGGAATACAACTCTTCATTGGTATAAGCACAAATGGCTACCAGGATCCAACAGCCTAAAAACTTTGTTTTCCCAGTGCGTATATTCAGGTCATCCGCCTCATAGATAGTGACATGCACAACCACACAATCCTTGTCTGCATCAGGGCTCTAATTGAAACAGAAACAAATTCTAAATTACTTTCTAGTATAAGAAACACAAGTTATTTAAACCACTATGTATAGCATGGCATCGAAGCTAATAAAATTTTGCATTATTCATCACCGCATACTTAGATGAAAAACCACAATCGAGATTGACAAAGAAGAAAATCACCTTGGGCAGCTCAGCGGGGGGGACACATCCTCGAAGGGGGGAAACTACTCATGTAGTGCCACGGGGGATGTAACCTCAAACGAGGCATTGACCATCTCAGTAGTGGCCGTGAGCGTATCTGGGGTCGGCTCGGTGGCTGCCTCCATCTTCTTGGAGCTCTCTATCTCGTGGGGATCAGCCTCTCACGTCTACACCAACATCAGCAGATCTTTGCCAGGTTCTCCTTGGTCCATCATGAAACTGACGAATACTAGGAGACCACTGAAAAGAAAACACAATCGCAATGAAAATGAAACAAAAAGAGAGTAAGGATCGGTTACTGCTTTGCAAAAGTTTTTTTTTCTCTGAACGAAAATATACCAACATCACGGATCCGCTTAACTTCCCTTCGTTGGGAGAGAAGAACAGTGGCAGATGCGAGTGTTTCCTTTCTTGAAGACGGTGAGGGAGAAGGGGATTCAGCGAAGAGTGAAACGATGGTTGCTTCGTCTATCAAACTTAGACTGCGGGGTGGTCGGGTTTTGTGATACAACAGCTCATTACTGCCGCGCTACAACCGGGGTGACTCTCCGCTTGCATACTGCCATATAATTTGGTGGGTGGCATTTGGGCCCGCGCGCTGCATGGCCCGCATGTCGGTGAACAAAATTACAATGACATTCAGTAGAGGGAGACGTTTCGATGACCTAGGAGGTGCCAGAAGCGGTATTGTATCCACTGTACTAGTAGTAATTGTTTTTCTGGGTAGTTGTAGAGTGTCTCCACTGTACTAGTAGTAATTGTTTCTCTGGGCCCAAGACAAAACAGCCCATCCACCCTAGTAAATAGTAAAATCAATTCAAAAGTCCATATATTTACTGAATGAGAGGCGCTACCCACACCCAGCACACTGCCCCCCCAAAAAACCTAGGTGTTCTTCTTCCTCCTCACTCCCAACCACCTCATGTCAGCTCGATCCACTCGTACCCCCAAATTCCTCACCTCACTCCTACAGAAAACCCAGCTCCCCTTCTTCCTCACTACTACAAAAAAACCCAGCTCCCCTTCTTCTTCACTCGCACTACAACTAGGCTCGTCATTCGTTACTCTGCTCAAATCCATGAGCGCGACGCGATGCCCTCAAGGAAAATGGAATCGGCTGACCCCAGCGCCAAGAAGATGAGGCTCCCACCAGCGGCGACGCCTGTTGTAGATCCTGCACCCGGCAGCGCAGGGAGAAGCGGTGACCCCGCCCCCACCGGATCCCAGGAACCCATGGAATCTCGGGTGGACCGCATCAGCGATCTCCCAGACGCCGTCCTTGGGGAGATCATCTTGCTTCTCCCCACCAAGGATTGCTGCCGCACCCAAGTCCTCTCAATTCGGTGGCGCCCTCTATGGTGCGTCGTGCCCCTTAATCTCGACTATCGTCACCTATCACTCTTCAATGATTTTGAAATCCCCAGAGCCATCATTTCCTCCCACCAGGGCTCCGTTCAAAGCCTCTGCATCCCGTCATGCTACCTGAGCAAGCATACCATGCCCTGCACGGTGGACGCCTGGCTGAAATCCCCTGAATTCACAGGACTATAGTTGCTTGAGTTCTACTATTCCCCTGGAAATCACCTACCAGATATTGAATGCCATCTACCTGTGCCCTTAGCACCGATGTCCATCTCGCAGTTTTCCTCCTCTCTCCACACCGCCACCTTTGCATTGTGCGACCTACCAGAAAATCTGGTACTAAACCTTCGACTCCCATTTCTCAAGAAACTTTCACTTGTGCGGGTTCATATATCGAAGGCCTCATTGCATAGCATCATCCACTCCAGTTGCCCTGCCCTGGAATGCTTGGTGCTTGTTTTCATAGTTAGAATCGGTTGTCTCCAAATAAAGTCTCCTAACCTTGTAAGAATTGGAATTTCTTTTGACGGAAGGCAACTCATCATCCAAGATGCCCCTTCACTTCAAAGGTTGATCCTTGATTCTAGTTATTCACCGTTGCAAATAACCGTCCTCTCTGCGCCTAAACTGGAGACCTTGGGTGTAATACATGATCTCTGTGCTCATTTCAATATGGTGTTTGGCTCCATAGTTCTTCATGTACTTTATATTATCATCTACACTTGTAACCATAAGCTGCATTTTAAATTTCTGCGCATAAGTTATATGTCATCTTGGACTACACATTTTGTACTAATATTATGTTCTATGCTCAATGAAGAGTTTCTCCATGGATGGCCTATCAATGGTGCTAGATTCTGTCAAGATCTTATATATCCAAATGAATAGTTTTGATTTGAACAAGATTATTGGCTTGCTGCATGCTTTCCATGTCTAGAGAAGTTGTATATAAAGGTGATAATTTCACGCACATTGGAAGCCCGCATATAGTGTACTAGAATTAACCGTTCAGCTGTTGCTCTTTCAAAACTCTTTTTTAGACCTTAACTGTTTTCAATCTTCATGTCTATTTAGGCAACAGGACGAGGTAAGAAAGTTATAACCAATCGGTGGATTCGTAAGCATCGGGATTTTCTCATTTCTCATGAGATTCGATTGAAGACAATAACGCTAGAACGATATGTAGCCAACCGTGCAAACACTAGATTTGTCACATTCTTCCTGCTGGATACGGGGTTACTATTGTCCATCAGGCTTAAGATTATCAGCAACATGGTTTTGACAGATGGGTATGTGGAAGAGCAAAAAAAGGAGTTTCAGGTGGGCAAAAGAGCTTCTGAATGTGTCAGGCTTCTATTTACAACATATTGTGGTCATAATCCAGTAAATTTTACGACCCAGGATGTTCATTCTATGGACCTGACCGATCCATTTGACTGTGACTACCGAAAACATGCTGGAGTTAGATGTTGTTGCCCTTTTTAACCTAGGGTTTTTTGTAAACCTGATGAACAATTAACCCTCGTGCTTTTGTACAGTTTGTAAGCTGGAGTTAGATGTTCTTGCCCTTTTCAACTCGGCGGTGACTGTCATATTTTCTTTGAAGCAAGGCAAATGGCTTGCCAGTCATTTAATTTAGAGTGAAATATTGTAACAACTAACAAATCCCAACCAAGGGAAATAACATCACTCTCGTCGGCTGCTTGAGCTCACTTTGCATTATAGAAGCCAAGTGATTAGCCCCCACCAACACCCACAAACTTATTTCGAACTAGCACATCAAATGGGTTTGAAAATTTTCATAGGAAAGGTTGCATGACCGTGACAGAATTGGATTCTGACATTTGGGACCCACGAGGAAATAGCCTATCCAAGGTGGTGTCGACTTACTAGCTAGTCAACAAACGATTCTGCCTACCAGCCGTTGGATTGACATCCAACATCTGTCGTGTATCTTCTATCTCTTGTCTTCTTCTTCCTCCAGCCACCCAAACCAAACCACCTCGTCGGCTCCGCCTGCTCCCGCCTCCCATGGCTGGTTACGCCTCGCCCTACCGTACGTACACTCCAACGTTGGCCAGTCCGTCCCTCTATTCCCCCACACGTCCTGTTATTCTCCGGCGACGTCAGCCCCAACACGCACCCGCACCCGAATCAGTCAACCCTCGTACTCCCCTCCAATTGCGACTGGACCGGCGCATCTTCCACGGCTCCTGTTCGTTCCGTCCGAGGCCTCGCCGCCGTCCTCCGTCTTGCAGCCTTGGTTCGCTCGCCATGCGTGGTGCGCCGCCCTATTGCGTTGTCAACGTCATCAACAACCGAGAGGAACAAGGAGATGACTGTACGTGGAGAGGATGATAGTAGGGACCCACCAGCGTGATGGCAGTACGCAAGCAAGTGCCTCTATATTACAAGCCCAAAAATATGGTTCCTCCTAATGGTTGGACATCTAGGGCTCACGCCATTGTCAACATAGTCAATAAACCAGAGAATTACACTACGAGCGGCTGACACCAGGGACCCAGCAGGTCGCGCAGTTTAGTTTTTTAGGAACAAGCAGTTGTTATTTATACTAGTTTTAGTGACGGATCAGGGTAACAACGGGGCTGTGCGGGGGCTGTGGCCCGTCTAGCCAGGGTTTTATTTATGTTTACCACATCATGAGCCCAGTTGTGTTTTTTTCTTACTAAAAATGGCTAGCCCAGTTCTATTTTTATAAAAGAAATATCCAAAGGAGGACTACTTGCTTTATCAGCCCTGCTGGGCTGCAAATCTTTCAAGACGAGGAGAATTTCATTCGGTTTGCCTAGAAATGGGCTGTACATTTTTAAAACACATCAAACCGGGAATTAGTTTCAAATTTTTTTCATTACAAGATTTTAAATTCCATTGATTTTTATGCATGGACAATTATTTGGATTTTATATTTATATAAATTATTTTTCAAAATAGTTTGAATGTGAATCGATATTTCGGGATTAAAAATAGTTGACCGCACCGAAATATGCAAAATTTCGTATACTTTTTAACCGTGGCCACAATATGGGGTGTAATGCTAACAAAAAGAAGATGGGCTCCAAAAAAATTCTTAACATTAGCAAATGCGCTGTACATTATTGGAAATAATGCACACGAGAGCAGTGGCTGTTGGATGTCCATCCAACGGCTGCCGTGCTTCTTCAATATCTGTTCTTCCTGCTCCAGTCGCGCAAACAACCGCCAGCGGGACTACCTGCTCCCTCCTCCCGCGGCCGGCTATGCTGCCGCGTAGGCCTCACCGCCCCACCGTACTCCTATCGCTGGCCTAGCCATCCCTCTACTCACCCACACCTGTTGTTATTCTTCGGGGACGGCAGAGGAACCAGTAAACCCTCATACTCCTCTGCGTGGGAAACAACTGCCGAGTCTTCCCTGGCTCCGTGTCGTTCCCTTCCTAGGCCTCGCCGTCGTCCACCGCCCTGGTGCTCTCGGTGTGGCCTGGTGAACATGGTCAATGAATGACATCCATCGGAAGTGGACTGTACGTGGAGAGGCTGACATCTGGGTCCACGGCTGCACACAAGGAAATGCCTCCTTATTACGCGCAAAATAATGATTCCTCCACCTGACAGCTAGGACCCACGTGAAGGGCTTCTGTATTTCGCGAAAAAACGTTCCCCTCGCTGACAGGTCGGACCCATCAGCTATATCTTCGCACGCAAGGAAGTGCCTCCTTATTACACACAAAAATATGAATACCCCCTGCTAGCTGGGACCCACCATAGTGGGTGGCTGACTTGTGGGCCTACTAAGTTGACGAGGACGGAGGGCTTTGTTAACTTAGTCAATATGAACGATTCTAGCTCCAGTGACCGTATGATGTCCATCCAATGGCCATAGTGCTTCTTCAACCTCTGGTCTTCTTGCTCCAGCCGCCCAAAGCATCGCTGGTCGTGCCGCCTGCTCCTGCCTCCTGTGGCCGGCTGTGCTGCCACGGAGGCCTCAGAGCCCCCATACTACTCCCACCGCTGGCCAGGCCATCCCTCCACTCACCCACACCCCCTGTTATTCTGCGGCAACGGCAGCCTCACACCGCAGCCGAACTAGTGAACCCTCGTACTCCTCTCCGTGTGGACATCCACTGCCGCGTCTTCCCCGGCTCCGTGTCGTCCCCTTCCTAGGCCTCGTCGTCGTCCACCGCCTTGGTGCTCTCGGCGTGGCGTGGTCAATGTGGTCAACGACCGACTTCCATCGGAAGAGTACTGTACGTGGAGAGGCTGACAGCTGGGTCCACGGTCGCAACTGGGTCCACGGCCACAGCCCAATTTTTTGTGATTTGCCAAGTAAGTCGCTTTGTCAGGCCTGTTGGGCTGCAAATCTTTCAATACGAGGAGAGTTTCATTCGGCTGGCCGAGAAAATGGCCTATCAGTAATGAGAAATGGGTTGTACATTTTTAAAACACATCAAACCGGCAATTAGTTTCAAATTTCTTTTTTCATTTAGAGATTTTAAATTGCGTTGATTTTTATGCATGGACAATTTGTTGGATTTTATATTGATATACATTTATTTTTAAAATCAGTTTGAATGTGACTCGAAATTTCGGGATTAAAAACAGTTCGGACCGCACTGAAATATGCAAAATTTCGTATAATTTTTTAACCGTGGCCACAATATGGGCTGTAATGCTAACAAAAAGAATATGGGCTCCAAAAAAACCTTAAGAATTAGAAAATGGGCTTTAAATTATTAGAAATAATGGCAGATGGGTTGTATGTTGTTTTCCACATATTTGAGGGTTTCCTAAAAAAAGGTTGACGCACAAGCAGTGACTGTTGGATGTCCATCCAACGGCCGTCATGCTTCTTCAATCTCTGCTCTTCCTACTCCAGCCACTCAAACAAGCGCCGCGGGACTGCCTGCTCCCTCCTTCCCACGGCCGGCTGTGCTGTCGTGCAGGCCTCACCGCCGCACCGTACACCCATCGCTGGCCTAGACATCCCTCTACTCGCACACACCTGTTGTTATTCTCCGGCGACGGCAGACAAACCAGTAAACCCTCGTATAGTCGTACTCCCCTCCGCGTGGGAAAGAACTGTCGAGTCTTCCCTGGCTCCGTGTCGTTCCCTTCCTAGGCCTCGCGGTCGTCCACCGCCCTGGTGCTCTCGGCGCGGCCTGGTCTACGTGGTAAATGACCGACATGCATATGAAGTGGACTATACATGGAGAGGCTGACAGCAAGGTCCACAGCCGCATGCAAGGAAATGCCTCCTTATTACACGCAAAACAATGATTCCTCCACCTAACATCTGGGACCCACCGAAAGGGCCTCTGTATTTCGCAAAAAAACATTACCACCGCTGACAGCTCAGACCCAAAGCTATATCTTCGCACGCAAGGAAGTGCCTCCTTATTACGCACAAAAAAAATGAATACCCCCCTGCTAGCTGGGACCCAGTATAGTGCCAGGCTGACTTGTGGGCCTACTAAGTTGACAGGGATGGAGGATTTTGTCAACTTAGTCAATATGCACGATTCTAGCTCCAGTGATCGTACGATGTCCATCCAACGGCCATAGTGCTTCTTCAACCTCTGGTCTTCTTGATCCAGCCGCCCAAACTAGCGCCGGTCGTGCCTCGTGCTCCTGCCTCCCGTGGCCGCCTGCGATGCGACGGAGGCCTCACCGCCCCCGTACTACTCCCACCGCTGGCCAGGCCATCCCTCTACTCACCCACACCCCCTGTTATTCTGCGGTGACGGCATCCTCACACCGCAGGGAACCAGTGAACCCTCATACTCCTCTACGCGTGGGCATCCGCTGCCGCGTCTTCCCCGGCTCCGCGTCGTCCCCTTCCTAGGCCTCGCCGTCGTCCACCGCCTTGGTGCTCTCGGCGTGGTGTGGTCAATATGGTCAACGACCGACTTCCATCGGAAGAGTACTGTACATGGAGAGGCTGACAGCTGGGTCCACGACCGCAACTGGGTCCATGGCCACAGCCCAATTTTTTTGTGATTTGCCAAGTAAGTCACTTTGTCAGGCCTGTTGGGCTACAAATCTTTCAAGACGAGGAGAGCTTCATTCGGCTCGCCGAGAAAATGGCCTATCAGTAATGAGAAATGGGCTTTACATTTTTAAAACACATCAAACCGGCTATTAGTTTCAAATTTCTTTTTTTCATTTCGAGATTTTGAATTGCATTGATTTTTATGCGTGGACAATTTGTTGGATTTTATATTGATATACATTTATTTTTAAAATCAGTTTGAATGTGACTCGAAATTTTGGGATTAAAAACAGTTCGGACCACACCAAAATATGCAAAATTTCGTATAATTTTTTAACCATGGCCACAATATGGGTCGTAATGCTAACAAAAAGAATAAGGGCTAAAAAACCTTAAGAATTAGCAAATGGGTGTAAATTATTAGAAATAATGGCAGATGGGATGTATGTTGTTTTCCATAGATTTGAGGCTTCCCTAAAAAAAGGTTGACACACAAGCAGTGACTGTTGGATGTCCATCCAACGGTCGTCGTGCTCCTTCAATCTCTGCTCTTCCTGCTCCAGCCGCTCAAACAAGCGTTGGCGGTACTGCCTACTCCCTCCTTCCCACGGCCGGCTGTGCTATCACGCAGGCCTCACCACCCCACCGTACTCCCATCACTGGCCTAGTCATCCCTCTACTCACACACACCTGCTATTATTCTTCGGCGATGGCAGATGAACCAGTAAACCCTCGTACAGTCGTACTCCCCTTCGCGTGGGAAACAACTGTTGAGTCTTCCCTGGCTCCATGTCATTCCCTTCCTAGGCCTCACCATCGTCCACCGCCCTGGTGCTCTAAGCGCGGCCTGGTCAACATGGTCAACGACCGACATGCATCTGAAGTGGACTGTACGTGGAGAGGCTGGCAGCTGGGTCCATGACCGCACGCAAGGAAATGCCTCCTTATTATGCGCAAAATAATGATTCCTCCACCTGACATCTGGGACCCACCGAAAGGGCCTCTGTATTTCATGAAAAAACGTTACCGCCGCTGACAGCTCGGACCCACCAGCTATATCTTCCCACGCAAGGAAGTGCCTCCTTATTACGCACAAAAAATGGATACTCCCCCTGCTAGCTGGGACCCAGTATAGTGGCAAGCTGACTTGTGGGCCTACTAAGTTGACGGGGACGGAGGGCTTTGTCAACTTAGTCAATATGCACGATTCTAGCTCCAGTGACCGTACGATGTCCATCCAACGGCCGTAGTGCTTCTTCAACCTCTGGTCTTCTTGCTCCAGTTGCCCAAAGCAGCGCCGTTCGTGCCTCGTGCTCCTTCCTCCCATGGTCGGCTGCGATGCGGCAGAGGCCTCCCCGCCCCCTACTACTCCCACCGCCGGCCAGGGCCATCCCTCTACTCACCCACACCCCCTGTTATTATGCGGCAATGGCAGCCTCACACCGCAGCGAACCAGTGAACCCTCATACTCCTCTATGTGTGGGCATCCACTGTCGTGTCTTCCCCGGCTCCGCGTCGTCCCCTTCCTAGGCCCCGCCGTCGTCCACTGCCTTGGTGCTCTCGGCGCGGCATGGTCAACGTGGTCAAGGAACTGCTTCCATCCGACGTGGACTGTACATGGAGAGGCTAACAGCTGGGTCCACGACCCCAGCAAGGAAGTGCCTCCTTATTACGCGCAAAATAATTATTCCTCCACCCGATAGCGGGGACCCACCGGATGGGCCACCGTATTTCGCGAAAAAAAACATTTCCCCTGACTGCTGGGACCCACTAGCTACATCTTCGCACACAAGGAAGTGCCTGACAGTCGGGACCCACCTGGTCGAAGCGTACGTAGCGTTGTCATTCTGTTCACGAACGTGTACGTACATACTGGTCGATGTAGAGGCGCGCACGTATCGTAGTAGAGGCACACACGTAGCATGTACACGTATGTATAGCGGCCAGTGTGCAAGAAAGAAAATACGGCCACGCACGTACATATGGGCGGGGTCTCGAACGCCTACTCGCGCATACATATGGCCAGGGATCGTGTACATGGCTGGGTCGGAACGGAGAAACTGTGTCATCGTCGTGTTCATGGGGAGCCAACCGGCTGGGTCGGAACGGAATGTGTCGTCATGTTCATCTGGAGGGCTTGGACGGAACAACCGATGGAAACAAGGCATGGCATACCGCAGAACGGAGGAAACGACCTTGTGTTCGACCGGCCACATTCGAAACGGGATCATGTTCATCGGGAGGGGTCTGGCATACCGCAAAACGTAGGAAACGGACCTCCTACGGTCGAAACAGGGTCCTGTTGATCGGGAGGGGTGTGGTGTACCGCAAAATGGAGGAAACGGACTTGTGTTGGAGCGCTACGGTCGAAACGGGGGTCTTGTTCATCGGGAGGGGTGTGGTGTACCGCAAAATGGGACTCCACGAGATACTGTACATCTCCACCGTCGACCCCCTCCAGCCTCCACGGGCTGCTGTTCATCCACCGCCGACCTCCTCCAGCCTCCACCTGCGACTGTTCATCCACGGGCTCCTGTTCATCCAGCCTCCACCGCGCGCTACTCCACCGGCTACTGTTCAACCAGCCCTCTGTGCGGGCTCCTGTTCAACCACCCCTCCATGGCCTACTGTTCATCCACCCCTCCACCGTGTACTGTTCATCCAGCCCTCCACGAGGTGGTCCTGTTCATCCAGCCCTCCACGGGGTCCTGTTCATCCAGCCCCAACCGGCTCGATCGATCGGGGTCCTGTTCATCCAGAGGCAACACCACGGGGTCCTGTTCATCCACCCCCATCGGGAACTGTTCATCCAAACCCCCCCAGCAATGCTCACTGTTCATCCAGAGGCAGCATCGATCGGCTTCAGTTAGTAGCAGTAGCAAAGGAATCGCTCGATCGGGTTCAGTTAACGGCCATCGATCGATCGCTCGGGTTCAGTAACGCGTAGCCTACAGTGCAGTCGCTCGGGTTCGGTAGGCGAACACCTCGCTCGGGTTCAGTTAGAGCCCAACGCCTCGCACCCACGCACGTGCGTGTACGAGAGAAACACGCAAACCTCCGTGCATCGATTGGCCCCTGTTGGAAATATGCCCTAGAGGCAATAATAAAATGGTTATTATTATATTTCCTTGTTCATGATAATTGTCTATTGTTCATGCTATAATTGCATTGACCGGAAACCATAATACATGTGTGAATACATAGACCACAACATGTCCCTAGTAAGCCTCTAGTTGACTAGCTCGTTGATCAATAGATGGTTACGGTTTCCAGACCATGGACATTGGATGTCGTTGATAACGGGATCACATCATTAGGAGAATGATGTGATGGACAAGACCCAATCCTAAGCATAGCACAAGATCGTGTAGTTCGTTTGCTAAAGATTTTCTAATGTCAAGTATCATTTCCTTAGACCATGACATTGTGCAACTCCCGGATACCGTAGGAATGCTTTGGGTGTGCCAAATGTCACAACGTAACTGGGTGGCTATAAAGGCACACTACGGGTATCTCCAAAAGTGTCTGTTGGGTTGGCATGAATCGAGACTGGGATTTGTCACTCCGTGTGACGGAGAGGTATCTCTGGGCCCACTCGGTAGGACATCATCATAATGAGCTCAATGTGACCAAAGATTTGATCACGGGATGATGTGTTATGGAACGAGTAAAAGTGACTTGCCGGTAACGAGATTGAACGAGGTATTGGGATACCGACGATCGAATCCCGGGCAAGTAACGTACCGATTGACAAAGGGAATTGTATACAGGATTGATTGAATCCCCGACATCATAGTTCATCCGATGAGATCATCGTGGAACATGTGGGAGACAACATGGGTATCCAGATCCCGCTGTTGGTTATTGGCCAGAGAGCTGTCTCGGTCATGTCTGCATGATTCCCGAACCCGTAGGGTCTACACACTTAAGGTTCGATGACGCTAGAGTTATTATAGGAATTAGTGTGAAGTTACCGAATGTTGTTTGGAGTCCCAGATGAGATCCCAGACGTCACGAGGAGTTCTGGAATGGTCCGGAGGTAAAGATTTATATATGGGAAGTCCTATTTTGGCCACCGGAAAATGTTCGGGATTTTTCGGTATTGTACGGGAAAGGTTCTAGAAGGTTCCGGAGTGGGGCCCACCTACATGGGGGACCCACATGAACGTGGGTAGTGGGGGCAAGGCCCCACACCCCTGTTCAAGGCGCACCAAGATCCCCCTTTAGAAGGAATAAGATCATATCCCGAAGGGATAAGATCAAGATCCCTAAAAAGGGGGATAACAATCGGTGGGGAAGGGAAATGATGGGATTTCTTTCCCCCACCTTTGCCAACGCCCCAATGGACTTGGAGGGCAAGAAACCAGCCCCCTCCACCCCTATATATAGTGGGGAGGCGCATGGGAGCCACACCCCTTCCCCTGGCGTAGCCCTCTCCATCCCCAACACCTCCGTAGTAGTAGTGCTTGGTGAAGCCCTGCCGGAGAACTGCAAGCTCCACCACCACGTCGTCATGCTGCCGGAGCTCTCCCTCAACTTCTCCTGTCCCCTTGCTGGATCAAGAAGGAGGAGACGTCCTCGGGCTGTACGTGTGTTAAACGCGGAGGCGTCGTTGTTCGGCACTTAGATCGGAATCAACCCCGATCTGAATCGCTACGAGTACGACTCCTTCATCCGCGTTCTTGTAACGCTTCCGCATCGCGATCTTCAAGGGTGTGAAGATGCACTCCCCTCTCTCTCGTTGCTAGTCTCTCCATAGATTGATCTTGGTGATGCGTAGAAATTTTTTAATTTCTGCAACGATCCCCAACAGTGGTATCAGAGTCAGGTCTATGCGTAGATTCTATGCACGAGTAGAACACAAAGCAGTTGTGGGCGATGATTTGTTCAATTTTCTTACTGTTACTAGTCTTATCTTGATCCGGCGGCATTGTGGGATGAAGCGGCCCGGACCGACCTTACACGTACGCTTACGTGAGACTGGTTCCACCGACTGACATGCACTTGATGCATAAGGTGGCTGGCGGGTGTCTGTCTCTCCCACTTTAGTCGGATCAGATTAGATGAAAAGGGTCCTTATGAAGGGTAAATAGCAATTGGCATATCACCATTGTGGTTTTGCGTAGGTAAGAAACGTTCTTGCTAGAAACCCATAGCAGCCACGTAAAACATGCAACAACAATTAGAGGACGTCTAACTTGTTTTTGCAGGGTATGTTGTGTGATGTTATATGGCCAAAAGGATGTGATGAATGATATATGTGATGTATGAGATTGATCATGTTCTTGTAATAGGAATCACGACTTGCATGTCGATGAGTATGACAACCGGCAGGAGCCATAGGAGTTGTCTTAATTTATTTATGACCTGTGTGTCAATGAAAACGCCATGTAATTACTTTACTTTATTGCTAACCGTTAGCCATAGTAGTAGAAGTAATAGTTGGCGAGGAAACTTCATGAAGACACGATGGTGGAGATCATGATGATGGAGATCATGGTGATGGAGATCATGGTGTCATGACGGTGACGATGGTGTTCATGCTGCGCCTCGAAGATGGAGATCAAAAGGCGCAAGATGATATTGGACATATCATGTCACTTTTTGATTTTCATGTGGTGTTTGTCATGTTTAAATCTTATTTGCTTAGAACGACGGTAGCATACATAAGATGATCCCTCGCTAAAATTTCAAGAAATTGTTCCCCCTAACTGTGCACCGTTGCGAAGGTTCGTTGTTTCGAAGCACCACGTGATGATCGGGTGTGATAGATTCTAACGTTCGCATACAACGGGTGTAAGCCAGATTTACACAAGCGAAACACTTAGGTTGACTTGACGAGCCTAGCATGTACAGACATGGCCTCGGAACACAAGAGACCGAAAGGTCGAACATGAGTCGTATAGTAGATACGATCAACATGAAGATGTTCACCAATGATGACTAGTCCGTCTCACGTGATGATCGGACACGGCCTAGTTGACTCAGATCATGTATCACTTAGATGACTAGAGGGATGTCTATCTAAGCGGGAGTTCATTAAATAATCAGATGAACTTAATTATCATGAACATAGTCAAAAGGTCTTTGCAAATTATGTCGTAGCTTACACTTCAGTTCTACTGTTTAAGATATGTTCCTAGAGAAAATTTAGTTGAAAGTTGATAGTAGAAATTATGCGGACTGGGTCTGTCAACTGAGGATTATCCTCATTGCTGCTTAGAAGGCTTATGTCCTTAATGCACCGCTCGGTGTGCTGTACCTCGAGCGTCATCTGTAGATGTTGTGAAACATCTGACATACACGTTTTCATGACTACGTGATAGTTCAGTGTGTAATTCTAACGGTTTAGAATTGTGGCACCAAAGACGTTTTTCAAACGTCGTAGAACATATGAGGTGTTCCAAAGACTGAAATTGGGATTTCAGACTAGTGCCCATGTCAAGAGGTATGAGACCTCTGACAAGTTTCTTAAGCCTACAAACTATGGGAGAAAAGCTCAATCTTTGAGCATGTGCTCAGATTGTCTGAGTACTACAATCTCTTGAATCGAGTGGGAGTTAATCTTCTAGATGAGATAGTGATGGTTCTCCATAGTCACTACCACCAAGCTATTAGAGCTTCGTGATGAACTATAACATATCGGGGATAGATATGATGATCCTTGAGCTATTCGCGACACCGCCAAAGTAGAAATCAAATAGGAGCATCAATTGTTGATGGTTAGTAAAACCACTAGTTTCAAGAAGGGCAAGGGCAAGAAAGGGATACTTCATGAAACGGCAAATCAGTTGCTGCTCTAGTGAAGAAACCCAAGGTTGAACCCAAACCCGAGACTAAGTGCTTCTGAAATAAGGGGAACGGTCACTGAAGCAGAACTACCCTAGATACTTGGTAGATGAGAAGGCTGGCAAGGCCGACAGAAGTATATTGGATATACATTATAATGTGTACTTTACTAGTACTCCTAGTAGCACCAGGGTATTAAAATACCGGTTCGGTTGCTAAGTGTTGGTAACTTGAAATAAAAAGCTATGGAATAAACGGAGACTAGCGGAAGGTGAGATGATGATATGTGTTGGAAGTGTTTCCAAGGTTGATGTGATCAAGCATCGCATGCTCCCTCTACCATCGAGATTGGTGTTAAACCTAAATAATTGTTATTTGGTGTTTGCGTTGAGCATAGACATGATTGGATTATGTTTATCGCAATACAGTTATTCATTTAAGGAGAATAATGGTTACTCTGTTTATTTGAATAATACCTTCAATGGTCTTGCACCTAAAATGAATGGTTTATTGAATCTCGATCGTAGTGATACACATGTTCATGCCAAAAGATATAAGATAGTAATGATAGTACCACATACTTGTGGAACTGCCATTTGAGTCATATTGGTATAAAACGCATGAAGAAGCACCATGTTGATGGATCTTTGGACTCACTCGTTTTTTGAAAAGTTTGATACATGTGAACTAGTCTATTGGTTTATACGCATGAAGAAACTCCATGTAGATGGGTCGTTTGGACTCACTTGATTTTGAATCACTTGAGACATGCAAATCATACCACATGGGCAAGATGACTGAAAGGCCTCGTTTTCAGTGAGATGAAACAAGAGAGCAACTTGTTGGAAGTAATACATTTGATGTGTGCAATCCAATGAGTGCTGAGGCACGCGGTGAATATCGTTATGCTCTTACTTCACAGATGATTTGAGTAGATTTTCAGTATATTTACTTGATGAAACACAAGTCTGAATTATTGAAAGGTTCAAGTAATTTCAGAGTGAAGTTGAAGATCATCGTGACAAGAGGATAAAATGTCTATGATATGATCATAGAGATGAATATCTGAGTTACGTGTTTGGTACACAATTAAGACATTGTGGAAATTGTTTCGCAACCAATGCCTCCTGGAACACCATAGTGTGATGGTGTGTCTGAACATCATAGCTGCACCCTATTGGATGTGGTGCAAACCATGATGTCTCTTATCGAATTACCACTATCTTTTATGGGTTAGGCATTAGAGACAACCGCATTCACTTTAAATAGGGCACCACGTAATTCCATTGAGATGACACCGTATGAACTATGGTTTAGACAAACTTAAGCTGTCATTTCTTAAAAGTTTGGGGCTGCGACGCTTATGTGAAAAAGGTTTAGCCTGATAAGCTCAAACCCAAAGCGGATAAATGCATCTTCATGGGACACCCAAAACAGTTGGGTATACCTCCTATTTTGGATCCGGAAGCAAAAGTGCTTGTTTCTAGAAACGGGTCCTTTCTCGAGGAAAAGTTTCTCTCGAACGAATTGGGTGGGAGGATGGTGGAGACTTGATGAGGTTATTGAACCGTCACTTCAACCAGTGTGTCGCGGGGCACAGGAAGTTGTTCCTGTAGCGCCTACACCAATTGAAGTGGAAGCTGATGATAGTGATCATGAAACTTCAGATCAAGTCACTACCAAACCTCGTAGGTTGACAATGATGCATACTATTTCAGAGTGGTACGTAATCCTATCTTGGAGGTCATGTTGCTAGACAATAATGAACCTACGAGCTATGGAGAAGCGATGGTGGGCCCGGATTCTGACAAATGGCTCGAGGCCATAAAATCCGAGAGTATCCATGTGTGAAAACAAATTATAGACTTTGGAAGAACTACTTGATGGTCGTAAGGCTATTAGGTACAGATGGATTTTAAAAGGAAGACGGACAATGATGGTAAGTATCACCATTAAGAAAGCTCGACTTGTCGTTAAGATGTTTTCCGACAAGTTCAAGGAGTTGACTATGGTGAGACTTTCTCACTCATAGCGATGCTAAGAGTCTGTTGGGATTTTATTAGCAGTTACTGCATTATTTATGAAATCTTGCAGATAGGATGTCAAAACATTGTTTCCTCGACAATTTTCTGGAGGAAAGATTGTATGTGATACAACCAGAAGGTTTTTGTCAATCCTAAAATATGCTAACAAGTATGCAAAGCTCTAGCAATCCTTCTAAGGACTGGAGTAAGCATCTCGGAGTTGGAATATACGCTTTGATGAGATGATCAAAGATTTTGGGTTTATACAAAGTTTATGAGAAACTTGTATTTCCAAAGAAGTGAGTGGGAGCACTATAGAATTTCTGATGAGTATATGTTGTTGATCAGAAATGATGTAGAATTTCTGGAAAGCATATAGGGTTATCTGAAAAGTGTTTTTCAATGGAAAACCTGGATTAAGCTACTTGAACATTGAGCATCAAGATCTATAAGGATAGATCAAAAACGCTTAATAGTACTTTCAAATGAATACATACCGTGACAAGATTTTTAAGGAGTTGAAATAGATCAGCAAAGAAGGAGTTCTTGGCTGTGTTATAAGGTGTGAGCATTGAGTAAGACTCAAGATCTGACCACGGCAGAAGAGAGAGAAAGGACGAAGGTCGTCCCCTATGCTTTAGACGTAGGATCTACAGTATGCTATGTTGTGTACCACACCTAAAGTGTGCCTTGCCATGAGTCAATCAAGGGGTACATGAGTGATCCAGGAATGGATCACATGATAGTGGTCAAACTTATCCTTAGTAACTAGTGGACTAAGGAATTTTCTCGATTATGGAGGTGGTAAAAGAGTTCGTCGTAAAGAGTTACGTCGATGCAAACTTTGACACTAATCCGGATGACTCTGAGAAGTAAACCAGATTCGTATAGTAGAGCAGTTATTTGGAATAGCTCCAAGTAGCGCATGGTAGCTGCATCTCAAGATGACATAGAGATTTGTAAAGCACACACGGATCTGAAAGGTTCAAGACCTGTTGACTAATAACCTCTCTCACATGCGAGATATGATCAAACCCCATGGGTGTTGGATTCATTACAATCACATAGTGATGTGAACTAGATTATTGACTCTAGTGAAAGTGGGAGACTATTGGAAATATGCCCTAGAGGAAATAATAAAATGGTTATTATTATATTTCCTTGTTCATGATAATTGTCTATTGTTCATGCTATAATTGTATTGACAGGAAACCATAATAAATGTGTGAATACATAGATCACAACATGTCCCTAGTAAGCCTCTAGTTGACTAGCTCGTTGATCAATAGATGGTTACGGTTTCCTGACCATGGACATTGGATGTCGTTGATAACGGGATCACATCATTAGGAGAATGATGTGATGGACAAGACCCAATCTGTCGGGGATATACCCCGCGGTATGACCCGACCGGAATCATGACCCGGTCAGGCTTGGCGACTCACCAGAGACCTGGCTAGAGCTTGGCGACTCACTGGCGATCCGCCCGGACATGGCGGTTTACATGTAACCCGCTGAGACATTGTGACTCACTGGAGACCCGGCGGGCGGATCATACGGACGACAAGGCCCAAGGCCCAGCGGGCCGGCTTATACTTTGGTTGGCCGGCTTAAGAGGAAATGGATGACGAATATTTCCTTTATGAGGAAGCAAGACCCGGACTTGTATTCAACTTGTGAGAAAGGATAGACTAGTCCTAGTCCTACTAGGACTCCACATGTAACCCGCCCCTTCAACATATATAAGGAGGGGCAGGGCTCCCCAAAGAGGGACAGAAAATAATCTCTAGGGCTAGACACAAAGAGCCGGCTTACCGGCGAGTCCCTCATGATCATAATGAGACCTAGCCACAAACAGCATGTAGGGTTATTACCGGATGATGTTTCCCGGGGCCCGAAGCTGTCTAAACCCTTATCTTGTGTTGCGTCTCTCGATTCCGCTCAACCCCTCTCAAGCTACCACATAGATGCGTTGGCCTTATGACTAAGTCCTCACACTAAGGACATCTGCCGTGATAATTCCACGACAGTTGGCGCCCACCGTGGGGCCTGCGCACGATGGTGTTGAGTTATTGAGGTATCTTTACCCGGGTTTCGAGAAGTTCGCGAATTAGCCGGATGAAGAAGAACCGGCGCGGAATAATCACGCAAGATGATCCGGCATGGGACAGTTTTTTGGTAGAGTCGGCGTGTTCATTGTTTATGATCATAGTTGTGATTAATTCTACATGGTCAGGACAAGAGCTAAGGGCTGCGTACGGCCGCCAGAGGCGCCGTAATAATCCTCAAGCCAGATCGTTTTCATGGACCGCCGCAAGTTGCCAATCTGAGACGGTCAAGAAATCCCGCTGCAGTAGTCCGAATACTATTCTGTAGACCAAAGGATATATTTGATTAAATACCAAGGCAATGTTCTGGTTTGACCAACGCGTTGACATACGCGTGTTTTGTTGTCGCTAATTATACTACTTCCAAACCATAGCTGCTGGTACTACTCCACGTCATTGTACAAAAGAAAAAACAAAGAGCATGGCCGGAGGCCCATGCGCACACGTCGCCGATTGCACGTGCGTATGCTGCAGTTGCAGCAAGAAAAAGAATTGCGACAGCCGCCGATGGATCATGTGTGTGCATGGTTGCTGCATCAATTGAGAGGATGTTCAAGTGGATCAAGAAAAAGGAAATCAAGCCGGCCATGTACGGATTGCACTACTAGTACAATACAAAATCAGACTGATGTTCCATCACAAAGGCCTAAGTGATTTGCACTGTTGTCGTACTCTTCGAGGACCCGAAGACTAGATCAGAAAAATAAATATATATGTATATACCAAACTCAGGGGCCAAGGCCGCTACTAAAGTTGTGTGTGCAGACTTTCCGTAGCCTGATCGCTGTCCCGTGTCACCATGGCAGTTGCTCTCCAAAGGCTTACTATTAGTGCTAACTAAAAGGTACAATGGCGCAATCTCCAAGAAGGACCATCATCCATCACGTGAAGGACTGTTGGAGAAAGGCTCGCACGAGGATGATCAAAATTGACTACAACCTAGAAAACAGACTAGCAGGCAGTCTTGGCTGTTCGTCGCCGAGTCGCCGCGATGACTACGACCCGGAAAACAGACTACAGTTGCCTGCCTCTTGAGCCGCCGACCGCCGAGCCGTCGCCTGTGCCAGGACAGCCCGCCTTCACCGTGATCCGCCGCGGATTGCTCCTGCTGCTGCCATGGCCCACCAAGCGTTCCACACGTTGAGCCGTGTCGGCCTTGCTCCGTATTGAGCCCTTCTGCTGCTACTGCGCTTTGCCAGCACACATCAACCCGCCGTTGCGGTGTGAGCCGCCTCTGCCATGACCCGTATCGCCTCTTTGAGTCGCCAGGACCCTGTGACCCGTGTCGCCGGGACTGAAGAAGTTTCGTGAGCCGTCACACGTTGAACCGCCGCCTGCTCTCGGGTCGACTCGCATCCGTTTCAAGCTGTTCAAGTTGCCGCCTCAACCGCACTGCCGCTGCAGTATATGAGCCGCCGCCCTGGTGATGCCTCCGTCTCGCTTCTATGTTGAGTCGTCGGGGCCGTGTTGAGCTTCTTTTGCTGTGTTGAGCCGCCGGGAGTCACCGGTCCGCTTGAGCCGCCGAGATTATATTTAGCCGCCTCTGACGCGGCATACAGATCATCTGTCATTCACAAACATCAGGTGGTATCTATCTGAACTTATCTTATTAAAACACTTATTGTTTTTTGTCAAAAGAACAATTATTCTTCCCTGTAACATTTTTACACAGGACAATTGTTTATGCCATTATACCGCGGATGCACGTTCAGCTATGCCGCACAGCTTCACGGACATGTGTGTTGCGGTCCATTTTGCATCAACACGTCGGCCGCTCTCTCATCCACACAGGCTTACAACATCGCTGCCGACTCTCCCCATCCACACCGGCTTACAACGCCGCGGCCGACTCGGTCATGATTAATTTCAGCGTCGCCATGGTGATCATCAACTCTGCGGTGGATAATTTTTGGCTTAACATATCAGGTGAAATCCATCCAGTATATTTTTATATTATATATTGTTTTCTTTAAAAAGAGCAATTACTCTGGCTTGCAAGTTCTCCAGTGCAGGACAAGTTATATCACTGAGGTGTTGAATGACTCGTACCGGTTTATATCCCGGTCAAATGTGGAGAATCTCAAGACAACTCCTTGAGTCGTCTTAAGACTCGGGGGCTACAATGACATGACTCGGGAACCCCGGGTCATTGAAGGGAAGATAACCCGGTCCCGGAGGCTACCGCCATATTGGTAAGAATTTAAAGGCCGCCAGAAAATTTCCGGCTCACAATGATGCTTTGGTTTACAATTCGGTTCAAGGTAAACATGTCTCCCGCAAAGCTTTGAAGCTCTAAATATCCGGTTTCGAAATTCCGGTTTAAAAAGAATTCATCTATTGCAAGTTCGAGTTTTCATGAAAAATTACAGGGACCAAAGAGAGTTTGTTGCACAGCACAACTCAAACATAGGCAACCGGCGAGAACAGCTCAGAAATATATCACTTGGGGGCTTCCGGCTTATTGGGCTAAGCTATGATTACCCTTTGATCCGGCTCATAGCAACATTTATAGTCACTTGGGGGCTTCCTCTTCAAACATAGGTCGTATTCGAACCAAAGAGAACATAGCTGTTGTAACCCTTTTGATCGGCGCAAAGCCAAACTCACTAGGGGGCTTCTTGATCGTATCCGAATCATAGCTTAACCCCTTTTGGGTCCGACTTGGATCGTATTCGAATCAGGGTCGTTAAAAATCTCTCAAGGTCATTTGGGGGCTTCTTGTTCAAACATAGGTCGTATGCGAACCAAAGAGAACATAGCTGTCGGTACCCTCTTGATTAGCATAACACCAACGCACTGGGGGCTACATGATCGTATTCGAATCCTAGCTTAACCCCTTTGGAACGGTTTATTGATCGTATTCGAATCAGAAACCTCGATTTTTATTTGGTTTAAGTTTTTGCAAACAATCTTTTGGGTTTTGATACTTTTTGCTCATATCTGAAGCATATAAGTGTGGTTTCGTTTAAACCCGGCTTGGTTTTCGATGATAAGTCGCCAGCATGTGACAATCATCATATATTTGGAAGTATTGGCTTCTAAGGAATGGGTTATTACCCTTACTGCATAGGTCATGTAAACCGGCAGTACAAATTCAATATCACATTGGTTATATGTGGGATATTATGACCCGCCTTGCGGTAAACCGCCAAGGGATCTTGTGATTTACTTGTGTGCAGGATAAAGACTACATTTGGGTGGTTACCCGCCCTGGCTTTTGACATTAAGTCGCCAGGGCATATGTTGTTTAAACTCTATGCAGGATTTACATAAATGATTAAGTTCCATCCCATTGTCAAAAATTGAAATTGGTGTCTCAAAAGGGTTATCGATTCTTGATTTTCTCAAAGGCTATAAGCCGCCGGGTTATAAAAATTCCGGTTTACAATGGAGGCGTATTAAATCGTCATCGGCCAAGAGCCGCCAGGTTATTCAAATTGTTAATAACCAACATGGCTGGATTTTTATTATGGTTATCAATAACCAATATTACGATTGAGGTTTTCAAAGTCGCTTCAGCGCAATGGATATTATTTTATCAATGGATATAATTTATTCTACAATGGAAGGAATAGTCCCGAGTCGCTGCAGGCTTACGACCCAGCACTTGGGGGCTACATTATTCAAGTTGAGATCACATCAAATATACAAGTCCCATGTCACTGCCAGCATGCACCATGGCACTTGGGGGCTAATGCAAAGACATTTTTACTGGCTTTATTGAAGACCCAACTCATCACATCATAATGAACTGGCCCTTGGGGGCTACCAATTGCTCCTTTCAACAATTCAAGGTACATAAGTTTTATTTTCATTATATTGAAGGGTCCACTACTCAGTTGGTAAAGCACAAAGCTCTTAACCTTATGGACGTGGGTTCAAGCCCCATGATGGGGGTTAAATCATATGATATTATTTTCAATGAAGTATATGTAAAGTCCCAGCTCAGTATTATCTTACTGAGCCGGCCCTTGGAGGCTACACATCGCTGTTAAAGTTTACATGATCATATTTACAAAGTCCCTGCTCATTATTGCATAATAACCCGGCCCTCAGGGGCTACACTGGTTGAAGCTTTTATGGGTATCAGGCAACTACAAGTCCCAGGTTGCTACATATGAGGAATACTCAGTTCTGACTAGTGATTGAGATGAACAACATGGATTTCTTCAAAGTGGTAATATTTATATTGAAGCAAGTCTTAAGTCATCACTTTGCTCTGCTCAAGACTTGGGGGCTACAGGTAACATGGATATAAGGAGAAATATTTTTAAAATCTCAGTTTTTGAGCAAGCCAGATTAACTAGGCGTCACTAATCATTATGACCCGGTATGTGCAACAATCATAACCCGGCGTCGACAACAACTATGATTCGGTGCTATCAATATTTACAAACCGGCAATTTTGGTCATATTAAACCGACAAGTTCTACATCTTCAAACCAGCTGAATATTAGATGAGTATTTCAAGACCAATATTTCTTAAGCCAGAGCTTTGGAAGCCGACTCAAGTGGATTATTCTTAACAATATTTATTTCTGAGAAACCAACGTCAGCGATTTGAGTATGAAAGCTGGCTTATTGACCTGGATTTTCTAGAAGGAGGAAATGACAAGGACTTAAGGATGATCAGGTGCCGGTCTACAAGAATTCCTAACCCGGAGCACAGCCTGTCAATTTTGTTCTTGTGTTTATTTTGCAGCATAAGTTTACCATGGATAAATCCAAGCTAAACTCGGGGCTAATGTCGGGGATATACCCCGCGGTATGACCCGGCCGGAATCATGACCCGGGCGGGCTTGGCGACTCACCAGAGACCTGGCTGGAGCTTGGCGACTCACTGGCGATCCGCCCGGACATGGCAGTTTACATGTAACCCACCGGGACATTGTGACTCACTGGAGACCTGGCGGGCGGATCAGAGGGACGACAAGGCCCAAGGCCCAGCGGGCCGGCTTATACTTTGGTGGGCCGGCTTAAGAGGAAAGGGATGACGAATATTTCCTTTACGAGGAAGCAAGACCCGGACTTGTATTCAACTTGTGAGAAAGGATAGACTAGTCCTAGTACTACTAGGACTCCACATGTAACCCGCCCCTTCAACATATATAAGGAGGGGCAGGGCTCCCCAAAGAGGGACAAAAAATAATCTCTAGGCCTAGACACAAAGAGCCAGCTTACCGGCAACTCCCTCATGATCATAATGAGACCTAGCCACAAACAGCATGTAGGGTTATTACCGGATGATGTTTCCCGGGGCCCGAAGCTGTCTAAACCCTTATCTTGTGTTGTGTCTCTCGATTCCGCTCAACCCCTCTCAAGCTACCACATAGATGCATTGGCCTCACGACTAAGTCCTCACACTAAGGACATCTGCCGTGACAATTCCACGACACAATACTAAGCATAGCACAAGATCGTGTAGTTCGTTTGCTAAAGATTTTCTAATGTCAAGTATCATTTCCTTAGACCATGACATTGTGCAACTCCCGGATACCGTAGGAATGCTTTGGGTGTGCCAAACATCACAACGTAAATGGGTGGCTATAAAGGCACACTACGGGTATCTCCAAAAGTGTCTATTGGGTTGGCACGAATCGAGACTGGGATTTGTCACTCCTTGTGACGGAGAGGTATCTCTGGGCCCCCTCGGTAGGACATCATCATAATGAGCTCAATGTGACCAAAGAGTTGATCACGGGATGATGTGTTACGGAATGAGTAAAAGTGGCTTGCCAGTAACGAGATTGAACGAGGTATTGGGATACCGATGATCAAATCTCGGGCAAGTAAAGTACCGATTGACAAAGGGAATTGTATACAGGATTGATTGAATCCCCGACATCGTGGTTCGTCCGATGAGATCATCGTGGAACATGTGGGATCCAACATTGGTATCCAGATCCCGCTGTTGGTTATTGGCCAGAGAGTTGTCTCGGTCATGTCTGCATTATTCCCAAACCCATAGGGTCTACACACTTAAGGTTCGATGACGCTAGAGTTATTATGGGAATTAGTGTGCAGTTACCGAATGTTGTTCGGAGTCCTAGATGAGATCCCAGACGTCATGAGGAGTTCTTGAATGGTCCGGAGGTAAAGATTTATATATGGGAAGTCCTATTTTGGCCACCGGAAAATGTTCGAGATTTTTCGGTATTGTACCGGGAAGGTTCTAGAAGGTTTCGGAGTGGGGCCCACCTGCATGGGAGGACCCACATGAACGTGGGTAGTGGGGTCAAGGCCCCACACCCCTGGTCAAGGCACACCAAGATCCCCCCTTAGAAGGAATAAGATCATATCCCGAAGGGATAAGATCAAGATCCCTAAAAAAGGGGGATAACAATCGGTGGGGAAGGGAAATGATGGGATTTCTTTCCCCCACCTTTGCCAACGCCCCAATGGACTTGGAGGGCAAGAAACCAGCCCCCTCCACCCCTATATATAGTGGGGAGGCGCATGGGAGCCGCACCCCTTCCCCTGGCGCAGGCCTCTCCCTCCCCAACACCTCCGTAGTAGTAGTAGTGCTTGGTGAAGCCCTGCCGGAGAACTGCAAGCTCCACCACCACGCCATCATGCTGCCGGAGCTCTCCCTCAACTTCTCCTCCCCCTTGCTGGATCAAGAAGGAGGAGACGTCCCCGGGCTGTACATGTGTTGAACGCGGAGGCGCCGTTGTTCGGTGCTTAGATCGGAATCAACCGCGATCTGAATCGCTACGAGTACGACTCCTTCATCCGCGTTCTTGTAACGCTTCTGCATCGCGATCTTCAAGGGTATGAATATGCACTCCCCTCTCTCTCGTTTCTAGTCTCTCCATAGATTGATCTCGGTGATGCGTAGAAATTTTTTAATTTCTGCAACGATCCCCAACAGCCCCGACCACCCACCGTAACCGGGAACACCCCGATATTTTCCTCGTCCTCGCTTCTACCACGGTTTTTTCCGTCATGGACGGCCCAAAGAATGTCAAACAGCTGCGCCTCCAGCCCGCCTAGGACGAAAAGCCCATTTTCTGTCATGATTTTTTGTCATAGAAGTAGGAGCCCACCGCATCTATGATGATACCGGGTTTTGTCACAATTATCGTCATAGAAGTGGCATAAGTATGACAGGAAAAAAATTTGTTCGGCCCAAAATGTCATGGATGTGTCTTTCTTTGTAGTGTAGTACACTGCGTGCGTGGGTGCGTGCACCTCTTCTCTTCGGGCATGGTTTTTAAAAGTATAGCCCACTGTTGTACTACCACATGGTTATTATATATGGCAAAGAGTATAGGCAGTAATAATGACTAATAAGCCGTGAAATCACGAGGCCCACCTTTCTCTATGTTTGACCGAGGAAGCAGCCATCATTTCACTCATCGTTGAATATCCATCCGTTGCTACCTCCGCGAATAAATAAAAATCTGCTTCTACTTCCGTAGCATGGTTAATAATATAGCCATGTTAGTCACGACGTAGAAATATCATTCACTGATACAATAGGGCTGGATCTAAGGCTGGTGATTTTTTTATTACTTTGTCTCTTTCTCTTTTTGTCTCATCTACTCATTTACATAGGAGCACGTGTAGAGGATGGCCATTCCTTTTGATGGGACTTCTTCATGGGGTTTAAGACTAAGCAGCTCCGAATTATGCCCGTTGCCCACCACTCTGAATCGTGTCATCTATGATAGGGAGTAGTCCCATTGCAACAATGAGGTCCACAAGGTCTAGCACGTCCTGTAAGAAGAGACTGTCACGCAAAACATACATCTTGTTGCCTTCTTCCTCGTACAGTACGTATCACAGGTACATACTACTAGTAGTAGTACTACTCATTCTCCTATAAACCTTGCGCTTGGCATCTAACCTTGCGCTTGGCTCTTCGCCTCTTCGGGAAGTCGAGCAATAATGGTACTATAGTATATATCGTTCTGGCTATCTGAGACCGAGTGAATTGCTACACGTCCACCATGTGGGTGAGGGTCGAGCGAGGGTCGAGGGGCGAGGGAGAGTGCGTACTATTACGTATGTTTCAATACGGAGCAAAATGAGTGAATCTACACTCTAAAATACGTCTATATACATCAGTGTTTGGAGTATGTGCTAGTAGTTCATATTGAAATCTACTAAAGGACATATATCTCAAACAATATGATAATCTCTCTAACCAAGGTAGGGACGAGGAGTAAACAGAGGTAGTAGTAAAATTTTCTCCTTGTCTTGCGAGCCACCGCGCGCGTGGGCGAGGGAGCGGGCGTAAGGCGTATTAAGCAAGCTTCACCTCATCCTGCGAGCCACCGCGCCCGTGGGGCAGGGAGACGGCGTACTAAGAAAGCTTCTCCTCGTTCTGCGAGTTGACTGGACACATCAAAATTAATATGTACAGAGCATCTCCACTATATAGAGCCTTGCCTCTAAGGTAGGCCCCACATAGTTTGCCCCTTTTTTAACATAACGCGTCAAGTCGCAATTTGTTTATTCACCCGTGGTAGATGATCCTTCATCAAGTGGACAACCAGTACACATGTCAAATTACCACGTGGGCTGCCTTTTCGTACAGAAATGAGCTCCACCGTGTACCCGCGCGGGTGTGGTTGGGAAAGAGACGGGAGTACGTGCGACATGCGTGCACCTCTTCTCTTCGTGCACGTCCCCCACCTAAGTGGGTGTATGTGAGAGAGATACAAACCTAGACAGATGGCGTGTGCGTTCGTGAGTGTTTTTTGTTGGGGGTGATTTTGTTAATATATTTGTGGGAATATGTGTCAATGATATCTCAAACAAAAATTTGACACATGCAATGTGTGTGAAATAGAGGCCTATCTATATCATATATAGAGGGGGCGATCCATGAGAACAGATGGAGGGGTCATAGATATCGATAGAGTCAAAGAGAGGATCAAGTGGGTGGGTCCGAGATCGATGAAGAGAGCCATCGAAATTGTGTGTGTGCAAGTCAAAGATATAGGGCGACTGACCTACCAGAACGTCAGAGGGCACAGGGCAAGTTTGTGTGTGGCAGGGAGACATGACTAGAGTGCTCGATGTATCTGTGTGTGTGGGGGAGAAGCAGAGACCTAACTAGAGAGGTAGAACGACTCGTATATGTGTTGAGAAGGAGAGACCCAACTATGTCTTGAGGGAGATCGGTCGACATCCATACATAAGTGAAGGACGGGAAATAGGTTGGGAGAGAGAGAGAGGGAGAGGGGTAGAGTGCTGGATGGGTGATGGAGTTGCTTCTCGAAGATGGTGGGAGAGGCCTACTAGACAAACTTAGGGTAGAACTGCAATATTATCAATAAGAGTGGGGATGTGTTTCCGTGTGTGCGTGTGCGTGATAGATGTGTCGGGACGCATGCATGGATGATGAAGGGGAACCATGTGTTTGGTAAGCAAATCTAACTAGATCGGTAGATCAATTGTTGTTTGTCGGAGGAAGGAAGAGACATAACTAATAGGTAGATCGATCGACGCATTGGGAAAAATGAGTTATAACGACCTAGCTAGCCATATGTATAGCGGGAGATCAGTCGGTGTACATCCATTTGTTAGAGGCAAACAAGGCCCAGTGAGATGGATAGACAGAGAGAATGGAGCTAGGAGGTGGTGCGAGAGGCCTAGCTACTAATTAGACAGGGGGAGGAATGTGCGATTGTGAGATCGGTGAAAATAGGGGTGAGAGTTTACATGTGTGTGGGACCGTATGAGAGACACGAGCACTACAAAAAATACACTTCCGTGATGATACGTTTTTGTCACAGTAGGTCACGTTTTTTGTCATGCATGTACATCCATGACAAATTTATGGCAGAATCAAGATAGTCATACCTGTGCTGTTGTAGAAGTGTTCCATGACATTACCAAAATTATCATCACGGAAGTGTCCACTTCCATGACGATAAATCACGCATCACATAAGTGCTTTCGTCAAGGGTGACCGACACGTGGCATCCACCATAACAGAACACCGTTAAGCTATCAGATCGGGTTTTGGATCCGATAACCCGTTAACAGCCCCGACCAATGGGGATTTCCACGTGTAAAATCATCATTGGCTGGAGGAGACATGTGTCAGGTCCGCGTTGGCACATGTGTCACTCATCCAATGGGCGAGACGCGCCTATGATATGTTGACACGTGGACCGGCCCATCAAGTTTAAATGGGCCGGCCCAACTGAAGGCCCACAAGATTTTGCGGACCATAATGGGCCGGCCCAGCTAAAGGCCCACGAGATTTTGCGGACCATAATGGGTTGGCCCAGCTAAAGGCCCGCAAGATTTTGCGGGCCATAATGGGTCGGCCCAGGTAAAGGCCCACAAGATTTTTTTGTGCCATAATGGGCCGGCCCAGGTAAAGGCCCACAAGATTCTGGCGGATCAAAATAGGTCGGCCCAGCTAAAGGCCCACGAGATTTCGCCGATATTAATGGGCCGGCCCAGTTGTAGGCCCACAAGATTTTGAGGACCCTAGTAGGCCGGCCCATTAACTGGTTGCCATATTTTGGGCCAAATGCCAGCCCATATTTGATCTGGTCCATTAATGGCCTGCCACGCTCCGGGCCTAATAGTGGCCCATATGAGATCCGGCTCGTTAAAAGCCTACCACGTTCTGGGCCAAATTACGGCCCAGATCAGGTCCGTCCCTTTAAGAGGCTTTGGGCTCAATTATGGCCCATATCAGATTCGGCCCGTCAACTGGACACTATGCTTTTGGGCCCACTTGTTAAAGGCCCACTTAGTAATTCGGCCTGATATTAGTTTTGGCCTGTTAAGGGCTTGTTTAACATTTCGGCCCTATATTAATTTCGGCCTGTTAAAAGCCCATCATATAGTTGGGCCTAACTACGACCCGGTTTGCATCCGGCCTGCTCGCAGTCGATATCTGATTGGGCCAAACAAGGATCGAGATAATTTTGGCCTGTTAAAAGCCTGTGATTTGATTCGCACAATCATGGGCCGGGGTTCATTTCGGGCTACTGCCGGCCCGTGAGCTGTTCGGCATGTTTCAGGCCCAACCTACATCGTGATTGCATGATGGCCCGATTATGTATCGTAATTTTACAGTTTGGCCGGTTTACTGCGAAGACAGGATATATATATATACAGTAAAATAACTGCAGCATCGTGAATAAGAAAAAACCTAGACTATACAATAAAGAAATTACGGCATATTACATCCCTAGGCATCAAAGTTCGCCACTATGATAATAAAGCACAAGCAGACAGCAGATGACATACATTGGGCATCAAAGATCGCCACTAGTGCAAATAAACACGCCGACAAAATAATATACAAAACCGACATCACTTCAATAGAGTTCAAGAAAGGTTAGCCCTACTAGGGAGCTGCAGCGCAAGCAGCTGAGCAAGATGATGAGACTGCGCTTGTTCAACACTTATATCTTCCTCACTCTGAAAAATAAACAAGCAGACAGATGACAGGTTTTGCACATAAAAGTATCAGTGTTGACAATTCATCATATTTCTTAATGACGAATAAAGTGACATAGTTTAAAATTGCATTAACACAATATGGTATTATTCAGGTCATGACATGGCAGGAAATGACATTGTGAAGGAGTTGGCAGCTTCACGACACCACTCGATTACAGATCAAGAACTCATAAGTATCAATGGTTAGTGTGCTGTCAATTTATACCATTTCAAATTGGCAAATAAAGAGACGGTTTAAATAATAGTAGAATGATATGACATTGTTCATAGTTAAGACATTGCAGAATATGACATTGTGCTATAGTGGGTAGGTTCACCACACCACTGGATTACGGATGAAGAATAGAAGCATACATGCAGTGCAAAAGAAGATCACTTGCTCTGTATAGTTTAATTTACATGGTATGAAGAAGGAACTTGGTTGTACAACTGAAAACTTAAATTGAGAAAGGACAAACTTTTGTTTATGAACTACATAATAAACTTTAAACAAGCAATTTGATGCAAACACCAAAAATAAATAGCTGTTGCAGTCATGCCTAACCAAATATATACAACAAAGTTTGAAGGCTTGAGATGGACAAACTTACATTATTGGTGAAGACAGACTCTATAAAGGCCTTGTCCATGCTGATGGGGGGGCAATTCAAGAAGTTTACCACAGAATCTTCTTCAAAAGCATTGCCTTTATTCTACATTTTGTTAAGAGTAAATATAAATGTCATAATATATGAAAAAATGGAGAATATTTAAGATAAGATGAAGAGTGATGCTACATAACCAAGTAGCTATAAATGTAAGTGCAGCGATACAGGAAAAAGGTACAGCCAAGAGCAATGCACAGCTAAACTTCTTCAGTACCAACCTTATGGTAAGAGTAAATATAGATCTGATGTGTAGAAAATGGAGGGCAAAGGAAAATAAGCTGTAGAGTGATGGTACATGAACAACTACCTGTCATTATAAGTACACTGATAAAGGATAGCATGTACTCACAAGAACAATTCAGAGCTAAAAAAACATTGGCATTGGATATATTCTACACTAATGTAACCATTCATACAAATCAGATAATTTGGAGCGAACAATTGATGAGCAAGCTATCATGCATACTGCTTTCACATAATGCACCAGGTATGTATGCAAGTACAATGATACAGGACAACAGGTACTAACAAGAGCAAAGCAGCGGGCAGCATATTTGCGATATCCTGTTGTTCTTGTCAAACCGGAATTCTTCTTCGAGCAGATTTCCTGCAAAAAAGATCCGTAAGGCACATGCGGAAAAGTAGAAGTTCAAATTGTCATGTGATTTCATAGACAGTACCTCATCCTGGGAACGAGACCAGTGCATAACAAGGTTTTTCCATTCAATGTCTTCTAAATTTAGCACAGGAGACTTCACCGTAAATTTGTTTATAGACTTGCCATCAAAGTGTGATTTCCTCAGGTAACACCGATACTGCTGTAATGCTTCCTTGAAAAGCACAAGCAAGCTTTGCTCATCATGACTATCCAGATTGACCCTCGCCTAGTTACAACAATGTAATGTAAATCATTGATGTGTTCAATCAGCAGAAAACAGGAAAATAATAATCATGAATAATAGCACTTACATGTAAGTTAGACAGGAAGATGTGAAAATGGTGTTTGTCTTCACAATAATCTTCCCATGATGGGAATATATGCACGTAGTCCCTAACAACATTGAAAGCATTGTCTTTTAAACTAGGAATAAATGGAATGGGGTTCCAATCTGCAGGAATTGGCCATCTCTGCAGTTGGGATAGGTCTTCGGCCGGTGGACTTGTTGTACTTTTTGCTGGAGTCGGATTTTCCTGTGGTACAGCTGGTGCTATGACAAATGAAATCGGTATACCTTTTGCTAGAGTGCAGGTCCTGTGTGGTGGGGCTAGTGGTGTGGCCAATGAAGTATGGGTACAGTCTGCTGGAGTCGGTCCTACGTTTTGTGTCACTGGTTGTACATCCAATATAAGTGGGGTGTTGTCTGATTTCTCCGGCACCACCACGTTTTTCAAGGACTTTGCTGGTGCTCCTTCAGGTTCGGCAATCACCCTCTTCCTTTTTGATGCCTGATGCATAAGAACAACATTTGAGTGGAAACACATGGTATATGACAGATGGAATATGTATTGATAATGGATGGGCATGGCATCTCGACATATATGATGAGTAAACTAAGCAGATGGTGGTGCAACAAAGTAGAAGAAATGCAAGACAACATATGCAAGATACCCGCAATCAATAAAACATTGCCAAATTAGAACAGGCACCTTGATGGGTGAACAGGACATGCCATCTGTCTTTGACTCCTCGAGGTTAGAATGTTCATTAGGATCATATTCTGAACAAGAATCAACAGGTGGGGAGCGTATGAGTTTCATTGTATCCAGAATGGCACTCAATGCCTTGGTGCCAATTTTGTAAGTCATTGCAGTGCTTAGCTTCAAGAGTGGACTGCTGCTAGTGCGACACAAAGCAGCTACACAGATCATAGTGTAGATATAACGGGAAAACCTTAAGCATCAGAGTAAAATCAGCAAAGTGGAACTTGCTGGAATATATGTGCTAGTATTGCCGGTACGGCTAGAAAGGCTTCGGATACCATCTCTCTTCAAGTGAAGGTGCGGTACTGTTAATATCAGTGTAACTCTCAAAGGCGACACAGCTCCCCGCATTTCCTTGCTATTCTTATAGGATTCAAGTGGGAAGGCCACTACAAATCCTATTCCTATGTTTACAAGATCCTATGAATCAAAGAGGCTCAAAGTGTCCATCACAACCGACCGTATAGACCTCTACACTACAAATGTCCCTGCTCATCATCAGTACAAGGAACATATTGTACTACTATCATACTCCCTCCGTTCCAAAATATAAGTCTTGGTAGAGATTTCCACTATGGATCACATATAGATGTATCCAGATACATTTTAGAGTGTAGATTCACTCATTTTGCTCCATATGTAGTCCATGGTGGAATCTATACAAAGACTTGTATTTAGGAACGGAGAGAGTACATATTAAAGAAGAATGGAAGAGGAACATGGTAAAGAAGAGCAAGCAGATTTTGGATAATAAAATGTTGGTTGCGCAGTGCCCACACATGATGAACCAGAGCGCATTAAGAATGCAACTCCCAGCTGTCTCTCGACCATTTCAGGTGGTTGGATGAAGATCCTATGTCTCCTAACCCTTCTTCTTCCTCGTCTCTGATTCTTCCCATACAGAACACCGCACGGGCCGCTGGTCGGACCACCGGCCCCCACCGCCTGTGTTCCTCTGCCACCCCCACCCCCGCCCCAACCCCCACCCGCGTCGAGTTTTCTTCATTCGGCGAGGCCCCACAACCACCCGAGCCCCTTCGATCGCACCGGCGAACTCCGGCAAGCTCTGAAAAATCGACTGACCCAATTTTGAAATTTAATCTACTGTGATTTAACTAGTGTGGAATATAAAAGGGGAAAACCATAAGCATTGGGAGTAGTGTTGAGCGTGCCATGGTGGATCTGAAGGTGCAAACCGGACAAAGGCAACTTCGCAACCAAGACAAGAAATCAGAGTAAAGCAGTGGCGATCTATTTTCTTGATGCGATAAATAAGTTGAGCAGATACGAAAGAGTACCGCCTCTGGTGTGGTGTCGTGTACGCATCTGCTGAGAATTTGACGGTGCTGCGGTAGCGATTGCTGTCGGTGGCGTGGAAGCAGATCTAGGAGGGTAGACGGTCGTGGCAGGGCGCGGTGGACGAGACGGTCGTAGGAGCGGCGCCGGCAAGGTGGACGACGGCGGGGATGAAGCGAGAGGACGGGATGCAAGGATCCCGGTCCGAAGTCGTGGATGAGAGAGGTCGATCTCTTGTAATGTACGGCGGCGTTGGGGTATCAGCTCCGGCATGGTGGAGGAGGACGGCGGTGGATGGGGTGGCGGACGGCGGCGGACGGAGGAGGGTGGGGTGGAGAGGGTGTTTTGGCGCCCACGGAGTACGAATGGGGAAAAGGGAGGTAGAGAGGAAGGGGGAACCATGTATTCAGGGCGCGCTTGTCTCAAATGCGAGGAAATTTACAAACTTAGCCCTCGTTTCAAATTTCTACTACATCACAGCAACATTAGTCGGTTGGGGATAGGACGGTAATCTCGCATACACCGAATATTTGCCGACAAGAGTTTGTTTTTGGCGCCCACCGTGTATGAATATGAATCAGGGAGGGAGTCGATTTCGGCCGAGGACACACTGTGTTTTGGCGCCCACCGTGTATGAATCCGGGTGAGAGGCGGTTACGTCACGTTTGGGTGAAATTACAAACCTATCCCTATCGAAACCTATAGAAATCCAGTAGATAGGCTTTGCGTGGCAGGGATAGGCAGTAGTGATTTCCATCTCGCAGATTTTGGTTTCGGGCGGTTACTGCAACTTTTCCCGCTTCGTTCAAATTTTGCAGAGTGCACGTTTACCGTGCCAACTCAATTCGAATCCCGTTTGTATTCTATTTTTTCGGGCGGGATCCATTTTCAATTGGAATTACATTCTATATACATCATTTTTTATATATACTTTCAAAAGCACAACACCATTTATACATAAATATGGTTTACAAATGGCATGATCTCAGATTCATAAGGTTGTATCCATCAATTTGGATTTTCAAATATTTGAAACCACTTTATGTTGAAATCCAATGTATGCATTCCTCGCTAACTGTCTCCAATTAATGTGTGTTTCATGCGGGTTTTTTTTCACTTCTCAAACATGTATAATGTGTTTCACACACGCAATATATATTGTAATCCTGTTTAGACATTAATTGCATATAAACCATGCATTGTTTGTAATTGAAGAATCTATGGATCACCAATATTGATAAACTATATAACATTACACGTGTGCCCAAATTCAAATGAATATGCATGTTTGATACACCAATTTGCGTTATGATATTATCGATGTCGTGATCTCTAGTTTAAATATTTGAATCCCCTTTAATCCAGATATTCGTCTCATATAGCTATCACTCATGCTTATATAGGACTATCTCTCTGGACCTATACGCGTTCATCGTCTCTCAGGTATCTCTCGTGCTACATGTATGTCGACAATGATCTTTTATCTTCATAACACACTGACGGTACTCTCTCCCTCGACCTTCATCACTCTATCTCTCTCTAAGTATATCTCGCTCCCTGCTATGTGTCTCTAACTATGATTCTCCATGTGGAATCTCTTTCTCTCACACAAACACAAAACTTTGTCTCCCGGGGTCTCATTTCTCTCTACTATTCCCATGTGTGCCACTCGCACACCCCTCATACAGAGATGTCTTTCGCTCCTTAGATATGAGAACCTACGACTCTTCCTCTTCAATATCTCTTTATCACACACAAACACAAACTCTGTCTCCCAGGGTCTCATATTTCTCCATTGTTCTCTTGTATGTCGCTCACACACACCCTCTCTCCCTAGAGATATCTTGCGTTCCCTCGTATGTCTCTCTAGCTATCACTCTCGCTGTGAAATATCTTTCTCTCTCGCAGACACAAAACTCCGTCTCTCTGGATCTCATTTCTCTCTGATATATGTTTGTATGTGACTCACATGCACCCTCTCTCAATCTCTCTCACACCCACACACATAACCCAGCCTTCTGATCCACTCGACTCCTATCTCTAACGCACACTAGCTAGCATCTTTATCTTTCTATTTATCTGTTTCTCCATCAACCTTCTTTCTCGCCCTCACTCTTGATTCCTATCACGCACACTACATATGTTTCTCTCTACATGCAGTCAAGTGCCCTCTCACACACATATATACCTTCACCCTTTGAACCACTCGACGGTCATCTCCAACACCCAAACTAGCGGATGTCCCTCTAGCTAGCATCTCCATCTCTGTATCTATCTGTAGTTTCTCCGTCAACATTTCTTTCTCGCACGGAGTCTTGCTTCCTATCACTCACACTATATATGTCTCTCCATACATATGCACTTATAGGTTGGTCTCTTTTGCACAATCGTTGCGCCTCACTCCCTCTGCTCGCCATAGATGCATGCTCCAGCCCACGCCACTATCTCTTAAAGACAAAAACACATGCTCAATTGTCGGGCCTTCTTCCCTGCATTCTCACATGCATGCATATTGTCATACCGATCCGTCTCTCCCATGTCGTTGATCTTATGACTTATGTCTTCTTTCTTTTATCTCGATCATGCGCGCGCGCACACACACACACACATCTCACGTATACATGTATACCTCTCACACATGCACGTTCAAGGTCTCTATGTCTCCATGCGTAGTTAATTACCCTCAATCCTAACGCCACATCGAATCATTGTCCTCTTTTGTGCACATAACTTCCGCCTGGATGGGTAAAACACACACTCACACTTAACAATCTCCTTCTAGCTACCCCCTGCCTCTCACTCTTCCCCTATATCCCCGAAACCAATAAGACCATCCCTTTGTTTAATTCCCGCCTACATGCACCATCGATATATAGTAGTCTTCCTCGGTGTCTCTCGAACAAACACGTTCTCTCGATGTCGACTCCTCTCAAGCGCACACACCTTCTCTTCCCTCTCTACAGGCATTTTCTCTCTCGCACCCCATCATTGGTGGCCTCTGCCATACACATCACCTCTCTATGATCAAGCCACGCACACTTAAATTACATCCGCCACAGAGGACCCCGCGACACACACACACACACACGCACACGCACGCACCCCCCCCACACACCACACACACACACACTAAGACTCCATCTCTCTCACACACACACACAGGCACGCACGCACACCCCCCCCACACACACACTAAGACTCCATCTCTCTCACACACACACACACACAAACTAAGACTCCATCTCTCTCTCTCCTCTCTCTCTCACACACACACCCCCACACACACTAAGACTCCATCTCACACACACATGCTCTAGGCGGAGCATTTGTTCCTACCACCCTTCATCCAACCTTACCCGTAAGATAAACAATCACCTTTATTTACTTGCATAACATGGACAAATTCCACTTTACTTTAGTAGTCAGCAAACTTATCATATGTACCCTTATAAAAAAATGAGTTGGCGGTGATGGTGTGCCTGCCATCTTGTAATACAGACCGTATGATCTATATCTGAGGATAGAAAGCAAACTATGATAATTTTACAAAAGATACCCGCACCTCTCTCCACATCATTATCTCCCGCAACCTCATTGCTCAGCAATTAAAAAGGAATAAGTCTCTAGAACAATCTAGCATGCATGGTGGCCGCTGCCGCCTGCCGGCGCCGTCCATCCCCATGCCTCCACCCATTCCGACCACCAGTCACCACCACGCTCCACTCCTCCTCACCTTATCTCTCATCTTTCATTTTTCGATGACATTCTCAAGATACCAGTTTTCCGATAAAATTCTCGAGATATCATTAGTTTTTACACATGGGATTACTCCTGCATGGGTCAATTACAACAGGTGTTTTGTAAAAACATGCATATTGATGTTCCGTGCAATGCACGAGAATCTTTCTTGTAATTATATAACGCAAATCACGAGCAGGAAGTGACATTTTTTTGACACAACCACGTTAACATGGCCACGTAAATCACTAGCTAAAGTAAATACCATTATACTTATATCCCGATGCAAAAGGTTGAGTACATGTCCGAAGAGTAGAGTCGCACACACGCACTCTGTCTCTCAGAATATCTCACACACACACACACCAGTTACATGACGCCCACTTAAGCAGACACGTATGTTACAATTTGTGCACCCGCGGGTACACATGATGCTGCGCATTTATTTAAGCCGGAAGGCAAACCCAAACTGTAGCTGCATTCATTCCCCTCCCGCTGCCTCTTCTCTGGTCGCCGTCGCCCGGTAGCCATGGGCCGGCCGAAGGTAACAACATACGCCACACTCCCGCCAGAGCGGCGCTTTAATATGGAAATTTTAGTGGTCATGCATGCATCTTTTTGTGCTAGCACTCCTATATAAGGGTTGACCGGTCGCTTCCCGCGGACGTGTGCGGGCGGTGGAAGAGGAAGGAGAAGGGAAGTAGGCTGTGGAGTAACGTTTTTTACCACAATTTCTTAGGAAACTGAGTGCAATAATTGAGTAGTTTTGCAAACTACCAGTACTACGCCTGAAACGGCTCAAAACCTATACTCCCTTGCCAGTGCGCGCTTCCCGCTTGAAACGGTCAGCGTCGCCCTGGAGCGTCAGTGCCGCATTAATGCCCAGCCAGAGCGGAGGCGACCTCTCACTAGCGCCGGCTTTGAAGTGGCGCGACGGCCGAGAGAGCGCCACTTCCCGGTGCACGCGACTGCTCCGCGTCGAGACTGGCCATAGGCCCTATTTGGATCCATGGGTTAGAGTTAGTTTGAGCTAGTTGGGGCTCAAATAGCCCTAAAGTATCCAAGCATGAGGGTTTAAATTTGAGCAAGTTGCACCGAACCCACAAAATAACTATCCCACCCAAGAGGTGCTAACTGGAGATAGTTCTCAATGGGACCACTGAAAAATCACTTTTCTCTCTCCATGAAGTGCATTTATTGTCAATCTAACCCTGTCACCCAAACACCTCTTTGGCTACAGTTAGTTCAGGGTTAGTCATGAGTTAGTCTAACCTCTAGCTAAGTTAGAGTACCAAACAGGAGCAGTATAGGACATGCAAGTTGCTCAAAGCATACAGGCAAATTCGTACGTGAAAGGATTTTTTCTTTTTGAAAACGGAACATGAAAGGAATTTTTTTAGAATGCTCTTGGCATGTTGCTAACATGTGATAGTTAACCGACCTCAATAGATGGCAGAAACGCCAGCCCGCCGCACTTTGATAGAGACGAGGAGGGAGAAGCCATACAGGCTGCTGGATTACTAGAGATAGGTGTCACACGGAAGCCAAGAAATATGGTGATAGTGTGGGTTAGCCATGTACTAGTATGATGTAACTACACTGGGTTGCCGTGTTTCGTACTCTTCCAGTCCACTGTGGAGATGATTGGTTAATTTTATATCACAGAAAAATATTAAATATTATGAGTGCGGACGCTCCACCAAGAGGTTCCTTGCTCCTTCTCGGTCGTCCGGAATCTATGTTCTTCCACTCTATTTTTTTACATGAGCTTTTTTTCATCCTTTTGCCAACACGTGAGACATCTAGCATCAAGGTGCACATGTTATGCAAGGATCGTTCCATCTATATGAAGAACACGTGGGACTGGAACTACGAGACATACATGTACCCAGGAGTGGGCGTACGAACCTGAGTAATGTAGCGCAGTAAGTGAAGTTGAAAGGCACAAATGCTATGAACATGCGTGGCATATAGGGTGTGTTTGGTTGTGTTCTCGTCTCAGCATAGTTGTTCCCTCTTCATGCATGCTCAACTCAACACCCTTCTTCATGCATGCTCTCTTCATGCATGCTTCTAGTGTATTTGTGCTAAACTAGTGTGGACTCATGCACCCTCCATACACTCTACCAAACACCCAAAAGTAGGTCGAGAAGGGAACTCTTGGGTGGCATTTGTCTCTTACTACGTACTACCACTAAATGTTGTACGTGCAATGCACGGTGATGTTATGGAGTACGTGCCTAAGTACTCTACTACTACTATATTAGTTGGAGGCACATATTAACTTCTATATTTGTTTACGTGTATGCCCCGAGACCTTCCAACTAGACATGTCTTTCTCTCCAGGTCGCACTTTGTATCGTTCATACCACTAAGAACTACTACGTGTGGTCTCTGACCCAGAAGTGGAGAAGTGGAGACACTCTACCACGTTGTTTTTTATGCTGGGCCCTACCACACTGTTCATGTCCCACTCCTTTCGCTAACATGTGGGACATCCAGCATGTGCCGTGTTTGGCACCCTTCGTCGTAAGAGTTGAAACGCTAGCATTCATCAGAAATAAAAAATAATTATAAATCGGCAATGATACTATTTTTTTGGCGAACCAATCAGCAGTGATACTATACCACGCGGTTTCCTTGCTCCTCGATATCGGAAAGAATACTTCCGTTCGCCAACATGTGGGACGTCGACCATCCTGGTCCACTTGCCATGCACGCAGAACTCCAAGGGAGAGTCACCCAGGTCGTCGTGCCGCAGTAACAATGACTAATGAGCCGTCAAATCACAGGCCCACTTCCCGCTTTGAAGTTGCTCGGACGAAGGAACCATCATGACTTCGTTGAATTCCGCTTCTTGAAGAAAACTACTATACCAGCAGTACTGCTAGCTACAGTAGTTACTCCAACAGAGGCCTCCTTTTGTTCATAGGATAGGAATATGAAAATCATAGGAACTGAGATGACATGCATCTCAATTCCTATAGAGAAAGAGATGCCATTTGATGCTTAAGATAGGAATTTTTCCATTTAGTCTAGGCTAATGTACTGGTAATTTTCTCTAAAAACTACAGTAGTAACAAGTAGTATTGGTACATGCTTGTACTCAGACATAGACACACACACTAACTACTAGTACTACTACTTCTCACATGCTGGCCAGACGCCGTCGTTCTCCTTCCCGGCTTTGTTGGCGACACCCCACCATCCTTGGATCTCCGCTGACCTCTCCGCAGCAGCGCGTGCATCCTTTTCTTTCTTGCGACGGCGAGCCTCTCTTTTCTTGAGTGCTTTTTGACTTTTCCGCTCCCTCTGTGCGGCTTTGGCCGCCTCTTGCTCTACCGCCCATTCGGCCCTGGCATCTTCAAATTCCTCCCACATAGTTGTGAGGTTGTGAGCGGCGATGAACTCGGCACGGCAGGATGCCATCGCTTCCCTACCATTTTGTGTGCGGTCATGGGCGGCGAGGAACTCGGCGCGACGGGATACCATCGCTGCCTTACCGGTTAGTGTGCGGCGCGGTGGCATGAACGACGCTTGGTGAGAGCTCTAGGGTGGAGTGGCCGGACAACCGTATAGTGCATTGGTTTGTCAAGAGCTCAAGGACAGAAGACGAAGCAAATTTGGATTCCCCTTCAATCCTGGTCATTTATTACCGAGTAAAATGCATTGGCGGTCATCGAACTTGTCTTGATAGCTCACTTTGATCATTGTATACGAGATATGGTAATTATACGATCATTGGCTCAACGTATAGCTCCGTATTTGTCTGGTTGACCAGTCAAACAGTCCGCATGCGCCTCATCAGCTCGTGTTCTTTATCTATCTACACAGGCCTACCTGTCAATGGAGAAAGAAATACTGTAAAAAACCAAAATTATGCGTATGTGGGGAATCAAACCACGGACTTGTCGCTGGAACGCACCCTCGTCAGCCAAATGAAAATGAAATACTTCGCGTCAGACACTCACGCTCACGCTGTCAAAACATGCTAATGCATGCACGTCGCCCTCTAAATCAAAGTCCTGCTCATGGCGCAACGCAAACGGCGAGCCCATCACCTGCGCGCCCCAGTGGTGCCTGACATTACTGTTTAGACGTTTGATGGAGGCCTACGCGAACGCCGAGCATGTATTCACTTGGCTCAACACCAACGGTCATACTCGGACCGCCTTGCTCATGTATATCATCCATCACAATGACAATATATAAAACAGCCTAAGCTAGAGAGAGTACTATGGTAGTATGGTACGGAGTATGTACTATCGTGAGCGACCCATCTTATTGCCACTGCACACCGAAACCCCTTCCATTGCTAGCGCGCGCTTCCCGCCTGAAACGGTCATCGTCTCTCCAGAATGTCAATGCCGCATTCACCGGACTTAACTGCAGGTGCAATTGGTGTGTCACTGACATGTGGGCCAGATGCCCGTTGGGACCACATGTCAGTAACCCAAACGCATCTGCAGTTAAGTCACTAAAGCAGCGTCCGCATTCACGCCCAATGAACCTACTCCGGCGCCAGTTGTCCATCCGTCTGCCGCGGCTCATTGCCATTCGCGAGCTATATTAACTTGAGCCCCATCTCACAGCCATAGCCAAAGACCCACACTTATTCTCCTCCGGTCCCTTCCTTCTGTCGGGACCACTTCAACCATGGCCTCCTGGTGCTCCGAAGCTCTCTTGGACGTACTGTCGCAGGAGCAGACGAGGGACATCAGTGGCTCCGCTCCAGGCGCACTCCAAAGCTCTCTTCGATGTACTGTCGCAGGAGCAAACGAAGGAGATCGCCGGCACCTCCCCGGCCGCCCTCCGCCGCCACGACCACGAAGCCGGCGCGCGGGCGCAGCCGGCAGCGAGGAAGAGTAGTACACGGTAGGTCGCCGCCGCTCTGGTCCCGCGAAGGCCACCGCTACTCCACTCAGTCGACGCCAAGCTTGGTGGGGTAAACATCGGCGGTTGATTAGCCGCTTGATGGCGACGTGGAGGCGGAAATCTTCAGAACCTTGTGCTCCGAAGGAGGAGGTTATCGAGGCGGATGAGGAGGAGGCAAAGGCAATGTTCGGCTTTCTCGGGTTCATGGCCGGACATGGCGGTCGGGCGCCGGCGATCGTTTAGATTAGGTTTACAGTAGGTTTTAGTACGGCTTGTGCGAAATATGTAATGAATTTCGTCCAGTTTGTAGGAGAAGTTTTCGAAATGTTCGTAACTGCACCACGCGAGCGTTCACAACTGCCACGTTCGGGTTGCGCTTGGCTCTTCGCCTCTTCGAGAAGACGAACAATGATGTTACTCCTACTTCTACAATATCGAATCCACTGCTGCATGTCCGTCCACCTCGTGCAGGAGGGATAGCGTGTAGCGAAAGCTTCTACTTACTGCTCCTGCCTTTGCTTCTATGACAGGTGGGCCCAACAGGTGGTTGGCCCTCCTATCATGCTGCCAAAGGCAGGTGCAGTTAAGGCACCGAAGCTCAGTCCGCGAGGGAGAGGGCGTTGTAGTAATCAAATTTCTCGGTCTTGTACGAGTTGACGCGACACATCAAAGCACTGCACTCGATATAAGTCTTTTTACACATTTCAAATGGGCTACTTCGTATGTAGGAGTATACATATTCTGCTTTGTATGTAATCACTTCTTGCAATCTCTAAAAAGACTTATATTTGGAAACGGAGGGAGTACAACGCATGCATGCATGCCGTGACTTTCCTTTTGATACTTGCATGTGTTGGTTTGATGCACCTTGCCAAATTTTGACTATAAATTTAACTAACCAAATTTTCATGCATGTCACAAAAAATTACGGGGCTGTTTGGATTGTGACTATGTTTGTCTTATGTTGCCACATTATTTTTCCCAGACTTGCCACACTTGCCTAACCTGAGTTGCTCAAATTGTTAGACACACTTTGGCTTGCCTAAGGGAATCTTGCCACAATTTTTGTGTCTATGACATGTGGGGTTCACTGCTAATAAAAAAATTCTTGTCTTAGGTGTGGCTAATAAAAAAGACTTATATTTAGGAACGGAGGGAGTAGAAAATATAAATAATAATGGATGTTGGGGCAACCCACGTTTCCGCTAATTTTAGCCGTGGGCTTGTTCACAATTTTTATGAGGGGGTGGTTGTTCATTTAATGGAGGGACTTGTAGTACCAGACTTGAACGATACAAAGTGCGACCTGGCACACCGTAACACCACTTGGAACAAGCGGGTAGCTATCTCAAAAAACAATCAACTAAAAAACTGTGACCTGGCATGTAGTAGTACACAATTTTAAACAATTGTTTTGATGGAGTGAAAAAGGAAAACTACCCCACTACGTATATATAGGCCGGAGCCTCCGCGCTTTCTTGCTAGGGTTGCTCTATTCACACACTCTCATCCTCTCCAGATCTACACAAGATAGGGGTAGTAACACTGTCTTTCTCCCTTCAAAAAACATTGGCTTTCTATCCTCACCACTGGTTACAGATCCGGATGTATCCCCCTCCGTCGGTGAAGGGGAGGAGGGGCAGCGTTTAGGCCGTCGTCGAAAACGAGCAGACCCACTACCGGCCGCACCGTTATCTCTGGCCGAGCACCGACGCGGGAGGTCCTCCGATCCCTTCGTCGTTGCCTGTGGGCGGATCCGGCCTCCCGCCGCCCACCTATCCACATCTCGATGACCTTCAGGTATATCTTCGTTCGAAACCGCCTTAGCTCTACTTCCCCAGCTTGCTACGTCGCTGCATGTGCATCATTTTCTACCTCTCGGCCCCTCTCGATCGGATGGTCCAATGTCACATATTTTTTTCTTCTATTGTTAGAGGTAAAGCTACTTCATGGAGTCGAATCTTGTACTCCCTCTGTCCGAAAATACTTGTCATTGAAATGGATGTATCTAGATGTATTTTAGTTCTAGACACATCCATTTTGATGACAAGTAATTCCGGACGGAGGGAGTACTTGGTTCAAACAAGAAATAAAGTGGGGGTGGGGGAATTTAGTATGTACATCGGACTTGGTACAAACAAGAAGGAAAGGGGGTGAAAGTAGTACAGACTGGTCATCCAACCGGTCTCTTGGTCGAAAAGGGAAATATAGGGGTAATGCTATACATAGTGGTATGACCAGGACTAGATTTGCTATCCACGCATAGGAGTAGGTGGCTATAGTGAACAAAAATGGGACCAACCCAGATATGTTTCTTGGATGTTTGTTTCTCGGGGCAACAAACTATGAATCACCACTTTATGCCCCTATTTACATACATGGTGCTAGACTGCTGGTGCACCCACTGTCCCATGCCCTTATACCAAATATTTAGGCTCTGTTCGGAATAAAGGGGCAGAAAACATAGGTCTTGATGAAAATAGAGGAATAGGAAAGGAATGTAGGTATAAAACTATGGAACAGTGAACCGGAGGAAACTCTCAAGAGAATGTGTTCGGATGGACTACAAAATGTACAGATTTGTTTTTTTAGAGTAGCATGCTTGGCGGTATGAGATGCTATTTGTTTATTCAGCTGCACAGTGACTACTCTTGTCCTCACCTCACGTACCACACATAGGTTGATTTTTTTATTCCGGCAACACAGCACAGCAACCTGTCTAACGCATGGCAGCGAGCGCCTGCCTCGGGCTTCCGCCCAAAAAATGAGCAGCACATGGATGTTTCTAATCCTATGGAATCAGTACTACCAGACCAGCTTTCCTATGAAACACTATTCACCTTTCCCGTGTTCCGAACGGTTGGAAGGGAAAGAATACCGTAGGAATTGTGTTCCTACGAAAATCCTGCACCAAACCTGTGAACCGAACGCAACCTTAGCTGTTCTTAATCTAATGTCCCTGGTAAAAAAGAAGCCATACCACTATTATAAGCCATGACAAGTTTAGCCAAATGTTTTTGCCTGTAATTTGAGACTCTGACTGTTTCCTCTGTGCCTTTTTGTGCAAACAGGGATATCCAATTCACCTGGTTGTTGTTGTGACCTTTTGGTGCACTACACAAAACTCTTCTTAAAAGAAGTGACTTTTGTGTTGTTTAACTGGAATGTCAGAATGGAACAGTTGGTTCATTTTGGTGGAACTGCACAAAGGGAGATCTGTGTTCCAATCCTCGTCATCCATATTGGCGCCGTAACCTTTCTTTAGGTAAGAATGATATTTAATGCATGTGTTCATATCTATTTTCCGACTGCCATGAGAAAATAATGTTGTTTTTTACTAGTACACTTGTACTCCCTCACTAACAAAACCAATTCTGAATTAGAAGGCCAATCATGTACTTGGTTTCACCAACTGGTGAGGAGAAAGAGAAACAGAGCATGAAGAGGAAGAAGAAGAAGAAGAAGAGGAAGAAACAGTGCCAAGACGATCTTGCTGAAGCCAGAGGCCTCAGTCGAGGCCATTCAAGGGCTCCGGCAATGACTACCTTACATGTGAGACGATCCTCCAGAGAGCCCTTCCACTTCTGTTGTCTCACTTAATTAATTAGGAGTACTTAAGTACCACTAATTTATTACTGCCTAATTTTCCTGTTGGAGTTAAACAAATCTTTAGTAGGACCCTATGCTGAATCATGTACGTGTGTATGTTTGTCTATGGAGGTGAATCATGTGGTGGAGCAGGGAGGGAATATTATTAGTGTCATGACATAATAGTGCTATTGTTTTGCATGTCAATTTATTTCCATTGGTTCAATGAGGCAATGTTTTGCATATTGTCCATCATGAATTTGATGCTACTGTTTGAGTAATATGCTAATGTCTTCCTATCCTTTCTCACTAAGATAATGAAGGTTTCACCTTGTTCCTACTTGTGCAAACAGGGATCATGTTGTGCCAATCATACATTTTAGTGGAACTACACAAGACAATACAATGAACTGTCTCCCAGCCAGTGCTTTAACTCTGCTGGAAGTTCTTGATAATCTTTCGATATAATCTCAGCACTGGTAAACAAGAGTGATTTCAACCATACATTTGAAGTGCACAAAAATATATACTATTGTGTGATTCCAGTGAGTGCTTTATCATCTCTTATGGGACTACATGAATAATCTTTTTTTCTCAGGTTGGTACGGGCCTAAGGCCTTCATCCATATTAGTTTGCTGTCATCTCTATTTGTATCGTGCTACTGTCATGAGAAACTCCTTTATCTTTGCACGTTAAAGTTTTGCAACCTATGATAAATGGCAATGCTTTGAGTGTTGAGTTGAGCTAATTCGCACTGATTAAATAAACTAATACCTCTCTTTAAGAAAGACTACTATGTTGCTAACTTTACCCATTAAGATAATGAGGGTGCTTCTATTTGTTAGTGTATGTTTCATCAACTAGTCCCACTATTACAGTAATCTCACTCTCTCAATATATGTGCCAACAGGGATGCTCGATTTTGGTGGAACTGCACAAAAACTTTGGGTGCTTCATTGCCTCGACAGCTTCCGTCCTTTCCTTTCAGTCGCTAATCTCTGCTTGCTTTCTTCCTTTGCTGTCAGTCGCTTGGCTTATCTCGGCTTCTAGTCAAAGGAAATAGTAATTGATATGCTACCTCACACAGGTTGGTACTGGTCTTTATCCTGATTATTGTGCTTGTCATATGTATTGGTAATTTGGTATTGTGCTACTATTTGCGATTTCATAAAGGAGTAATTTGGAGCCTGAACTCGCTGGCAAATCATTACATCGGGTGATTTCAATAGAACTGCACAAAATGATCAGATGGACAGGTACTTATGCTGCTGCTATGTACTCCAAAGTTCACTCAGACAAGCATCGATGTTGACAAGAAGTGCCTATATTCATTCGAGTATCATCCGACGTCAACCAATTGTCAAACTCCAAGTATTAGGAGAGTGAACGCCAAAAATATTACTTGGTGCATAGCCTAGAAAAACGCAGTCCAGTCTTTGGTCCCAACTTGTGCCTTTTGGTTATCGGCACATATGGTAGCGAACTATATGCATGGAGTCTAAAGATTCCAGACAAGTTGGTTGAAGCGTATATTCATCTGGCACTTAATCAGTCTGCACGCCAAGGATGCTCCATTTCAGTTGAACTGCACAAAAAATTTGGGTGGTTCATTTTCTCAACCGCCTCCTTTCTCGTCTGCAATGTAGAATTTTGGCAAGATACAGGACCAAGATGAGCCAGTAAACTAGTTGGATGAAAGTAGTGGCCAAGTTGCTCAAACCTCCCTCAGCACAAGGCCACTATTTGAGGATAAACCTACAAGCAAAGTTCAGATTGTCTGTGCTGCCTCTTATGTACTCGAAAGTTTACTCGTAGAAGAACTAATTTCAGCAAGAAGTACCTCCGATTGAACAACATTTACCAGTCTGTAGCCTAGGTAATTAAAGTTCGTCCATGGACCATATTGGCTGTGATCTCAATCATTTGGATGCATAAACATACAGAACATGTGTATATTGATACGTCTCCAACATATCTATAATTTTTGATTGCTCCATGCTATATTATCTACTGTTTTGGACTATATTGGGCTTTATTTTCCACTTTTATATTATTTTTGGGACTAACCTATTAACAGGAGGCCCAGCCCAGAATTGTTGTTTTTTGCCTATTTCAGTGTTTCAAAGAAACAGAATATCAAACGGAGTCCAAACAGAAAAATCCTTTTTGGAACGTGATTTTCTTCTTGGATAAGGCCCGGGAGACATGGACCCTACTCCAAGAAGTACCGGAGGCGGTCACGAGGGTAGGGGGCGCCCCCCCCCCCTACAGGGCGCGCCCCCTGCCTCGTGGGCCCCTCGGTGCTCCACCGACGTACTCCTTCCTCCTATATATACCCACGTACCCACAAACGATCAGAACAGGAGCCAAAAACCTAATTCCACAGCCGCAACTTTCTGTATCCACGAGATCCCATCTTGGGGCCTGTTCCGGAGCTCCGCCGGAGAGGGACGTCATCACGGAGGGCTTCTACATCATCATAGCCTCTCCGATGAAGTGTGAGTAGTTTACCTCAGACCTTCGGGTCCATAGTTAGTAGCTAGATGGCTTCTTCTCTCTTTTTGGATCTCAATACAATGTTCTCCCCCTCTCTTGTGGAGATCTATTCGATGTAATCTTCTTCTTTTGCGGTGTGTTTGTTGAGACCGATGAATTGTGGGTTTATGATCAAGTCTATCTATGAACAATATTTGAATCTTCTCTGAATTCTTTTATGTATGATTGGTTATCTTTGCAAGTCTCTTCGAATTATCCATTTGGTTTGGCCAACTAGATTGGTAGTTCTTGCCATGGGAGAAGTGCTTAGCTTTGGGTTCGATCTTGCGGTGTTCTTTCCCAGTGACAGAAGGGGCAGCAAGACACGTATTGTATCGTTGCCATCGAGGATAACAAGATGGGGTTTATTTCATATTGCATGAATTTATCTCTCTACATCATGTCATCTTGCTTAAAGCGTTACTCTGTTTTTAACTTAATACTCTACATGCATGCTGGATAGCGGTCGATGAGTGGAGTAATAGTAGTAGATGCAAAATCGTTTCGATCTACTTGTCACGGACGTGATGCCTATATACATGATCAGGCCTAGATATTCTCATAACTATGCTCAATTCTGTCAATTGCTCAACCGTAATTTGTTCACCCACCGTATAAAACTTATGCTCTCGAGAGAAGCCACTAGTGAAACCTATGGCCCCCGGGTCTATTCTCATCATATCAATCTCCATCACTTTTATACTGTTTTGCTATTTACTTTGCTTTTACTTTTACTTTGCATCTTTATATCAAAAATACCAAAAATATTCTATCTATCATATCTCACTCCCGTTGTAGCGACCAGACCTCAAACAGTATGATCTCTGTGCTCAGGTGTCATCCCTGGATCAGTAATGCTGACACCACACAGTACTTGAAGGATTTATAACAGAGTAGCAATCACACACTTATTACATCGAGTGTCTCAATAGAGAACTTAATACAATAAATATGGCTTAAGGCCATCTAATAACGATAACAGCGGAAGGCTTGGAAGATAAGTGAGTCCATCAACTCCAACGGCATCACTGAGTATAGAACCACGACCTAAAAACTCCTTAATCATCGTCTGAAAAGTCTGCAAACTTAACGTTGCAGCCCGAAACGGGTCAGCACATGGAATATGCTGGCAAAGTAACACATAGAGAGTAATGGAATGAAACAGCTATACTATATGCATATTTGGCTGGTGGAAAGCTCTATGGTTACAGTTTTGCGTAAAGCTAATTTTTCCCTACTACAAAGGAATAGATTTTATTTCCTTAATCATGGTAGTTGTTAATTGGGATTGAGAATGCTGTCAACCATTCTCAATCCCAATTAAGCATCATCATTAAACAAAACCCAACAAAATTAAATTTTAGAGTAACATGTTGAGATTCACATGATAATCCAACTACTAGATACTCAAGATGTCCATAACCGGGGACACGGCTAACCATGATTAGTTTACACACTCTGCAGAGGTTTGCGCACTTTTCCCCAAAAGACTCGATCGCCTCCATTTGGTTTCTCGCACTACATGATGTTTGAGAAACGGATGACCGAGACATAGTCTTTCAGAAGCGCTAGCACCTTACGATGGATAGACCGTTACACCTACTTTCCCCTACATCTGCTAGTCTACCCTGTAAGAGTTCGCACGACTTAATCAACTATGCTAGAGCCCATAATAGCTTGTGGCTGCACACGGAAGTTTCTAGTATGAAAAATCTCATGATCCCTTTGGGCATGGGTGGCGGTCCATAAAGAAAAACAGGCAATCCTGGAATACCCAGGTACCTCAATCCACCCAGATGTGTGTTTAAGTTGCCACCTTAGATAAACCATTAAATTAACAAACTCACATCTGTCATGGATATCACTCACCCAATCCACGTCTACTAGCATAGCATGTCATAATAGGCAAACGTAGAAGTAACTCCCAAAGGTTTGATAATACAACAGTTAATAGGTACTACCTCAACTACTTCCCATCCCACAATTTAATTAGATCCTAATCATGCAATGTTTGAGGACTGATCTAATGCAATAAAACTGGGTAGTAGGAGGTATGATCAAAGTGTTACTTGCCTTGCTGATGATCCGCGAAACCTAGATATTCGAAGTAACAGGCGGCGCACTCCGGGTATTCTATCGCAGACAAACAAACAAGCATACAATAAGTATTCATCTAATGCACAGGTAAAACTCAAATAAGAGATCTAACTAGAAGGTTCAACTTAAGAACTCTGGTTTGCAAAAAGAATCAAATCAAACGAAGCAACGAAAGTCAAACGGCAAAAGAAACAGGCTTCGTTTACTATTCTGGATCTAGGGTAATTTTTACAGTGGCAAAAACTTGTTTAAGTTGGTTAAACGGATATAGGGTTTCGAGACGAAACTCCAGGCGCTTGAATCGCCTGATTCTGATAAACGAGCTAAAAGTTGTACTAAAACGAAAATCGGATCAGAAATCGCGATCAGAAAAATCACGGATTTAATCCGAGAAAAGAAAAAAACGACGAACGTTCACTAGAACGAACGAACGAACGAACGCTCGCTATTTAAATAAATCAGAAAAACCAATCTATTTAAAAAAAACCGAAACTAAACAAAAAACGAACAAAACTGTCGGAAAAACCGAACAGTTTTTTCAGAAAAAAAACCGGCGTCTAAAAAAACTACCCGGCAAACTCCGGCGACAGATCCGGCGGCGGCGGCGGGGCGCCGGCGGTCGGCGGCGGTCAGCGGCGGCGGCGGCAGTCGGCGGCAGCGGCGGCGCGGGGCCTGGGGCTAGGGTTTGGGGAGGCTCCCGGGCCGGGCTCCCGGCTTATAAAGCCTGGACGGGCTTAGTGTCCAGGTCGGACACGGCCCGTAGGTCGATTGTGTTTTTTTTAAATATTCCGGGCAGAAAAACAAATAAAAGAAATACTAAACGGACTCCAAAAATCCTGAAATAAATTTTCCCAGGCTTCTAAAATCAAGCCGCACAAGGTGAACATTTATTTGGGGCCTAAATGCAATTTTGAAAAACACACATTTTTCCTAAATTCAAATAAAATAACGAAAAACTCCGATATAAAATCTTATTTGATTTTATTATTAAATCCTCAATATTTCTTTATTTTGGGAAAGTCATTTTATTCCCTCTCTCATATTTTTGTAATAGAAATAATTGATGATAAAATAATTAAAATCAAATGATCCTATTCTCAAAATTTGAGAAAACTCAAATATGAAAATAACGAAATCTCCAACTCTCTCCGTGGGTCCTTGAGTTGCGTAGAATTTTTAGGATCAAAGTCAAAATCAAATAAATTATGATATGCAATGATGGTCTAATGTATAACATTCCAAATTGAAAATTTGGGAAGTTACAAACCTACCCCCCTTAAGATGAATCTCGCCCTCGAGATTCGGGTTGTCTAGAAAATAGGTGAGGGTGGTCCTTGAGCAAATCTTCCTCTCGCTCCCAGGTGGCTTCATCCTCCGTGTGGTGGCTCCACTGAACCTTACAAAACTTGATAACCTTGCTGTGGGTGACTCGGCTGGCAAACTCGAGAATCTTAACTGGTTTCTCCTCATAGGTCAAATCACTGTCCAACTGAATTGCTTCCAGTGGTACCGTATCTCTCAGCGGTATGTCAGCCATCTCCGCGTGGCACTTCTTCAACTGAGAAATGTGGAACACATCATGAACTCCTGACAATCCTTCGGGCAATTCCAACTTGTAGGCCACTTCTCACATATGTTCCAATACTCGGTATGGTCCTACAAATCATGGCGCTAACTTTCCCTTAACACCAAAACGCTTTATTCCCCGAAGTGGGGATACTCGAAAATAAACTCTGTCTCCGACTTCGTAAACTGTCTCCTTGTGTTTAGAATCTGCATAACTCTTTTGCCTGGATTGAGCTACGTTGAGCCTATCGTGAATCAATTTCACCTTCTGTTCAGACTCCTTAATCAAATTAGGTCCAAACAACTGGCGGTCTCCAACTTCATCCCATGACAACGGTGTCCTGCACCTCCTTCCGTACAAGGCTTCGAAAGGGGCCATCTTTAAACTGGATTGATAGTTGTTGTTGTAAGAGAATTCTGCATATGGCAAATTGTCGTCCCAACTAGATCCATAATTTAGCGCGCAAGCTCTCAGCATGTCCTCCAAAATCTGATTGACTCTCTCGGTCTGCCCATCTATCTATGGATGAAAAGCTGTGCTGAACTCTAGCCTGGTACCCAAAGTTTCATGCAACTGATTCCAGAACTTTGAGGTAAACTGGGTTCCTCTATCTGATACTATACTCCTCGGAACTCCATGTAAGCATACAATCCTGGTCATGTATATCTTTGCCAACTTAGCACTGGTGTAAGTGGTCTTTACCGGGATGAAATGAGCTACTTTCGTCAACCGATCAACTACAACCCAAATCGAGTCATAGCCTGAACGAGTCCTGGGTAATCCCGTGATAAAATCCATGCCTAACTTATCCCACTTCCATTTGGGTATCGGCAATGGTTGTAGCAATCCTGCTGGCTTCTGATGCTCTGCCTTCACTCTCTGACATACATCACATACTGCTACGTACTCCACAATATCCTTCTTCATTCCGGTCCACCAGAAAATATCCTTCAAATCCAAATACATCTTGGTATTTCCTGGGTGAATCGAATATGGTGAATCGTGTGCCTCTTGCAGAATCAACCTCCTGATCTCCGGGTCATTGGGCACATAAACACGGTCTTCAAACCATAGGGTGTCGTGCTCATCCTCACGAAATCCTTTAGCCTTTCCTTTGCTCATTTTATCCTTTATAGAGGCAATCTCCTTGTCAGTCTTCTGAGCTTCTCTGATTCTATCCATCAAAGTTGACTGAATCTCCAATGCTGCTACATAGCCTCTCGGAACTATTTCCAAACATAGTTCACGAAGATCCTCGGCTAACTCCTTTGGTATTTCTCCCGTCATTAGTGTATTGACATGGCTTTTACGGCTCAATGCGTCAGCTACTACATTAGCCTTTCCGGGATGGTAATGCAATCTCATATCATAATCCTTGATGAGCTTCAACCATCTCCTTTGTCTGAGGTTTAACTCCTTCTGCGTGAAAATGTACTTCAAACTCTTGTGATCCGTGTACACCTCACAATGATTTCCAATGAGGAAATGTCTCCATGTTTTCAATGCATGCACTACGGCTGCTAACTCCAAATCATGCGTGGCATAATTCAATTCGTGGGGTTTCAGTTGTCGTGAGGCATATGAAACAACTCTCCCTTCCTGCATAAGCACTGCTCCAAGTCCTCGTCGTGAAGCGTCGCAATACACCTCATAATCCTTGGTCTGGTCTGGCAAAATCAGCACTGGTGAAGTAACCAAGCGTTTCTTCAACTCCTGAAAACTAGCCTCACACTCCTCAGTCCATATGAACTTGGTATCCTTCTTTAACAACTCTGTCATAGGTTTTGCAATCTTGGAGAAATTCTCAATAAATCTCCGGTAGTATCCTGCGAGTCCAAGGAAACTCCGGATCTCTCCAACTGTGGTTGGTGCTTCCCACTTGGTCACGGTATCAACTTTAGTGGGATCAACTGCTATTCCTTCTCCGGATATAACATGTCCGAGGAATCCTACTTCCTTCAACCAAAACTCGCATTTGCTGAACTTGGCATACAACTGATGTTCTCTGAGCTTCTGAAGTACCAATTGCAAATGTTCCTTATGTTCCTCTTCATTCTTTGAGTAAACCAGAATATCATCAATGAATACCACGACGAACTTATCCAAAAATTCCATAAACACTTTGTTCATCATGTTCATAAAATAGGCAGGTGCGTTAGTCAGACCAAATGACATAACGGTATACTCATACAGCCCATACCTGGTGGTAAAAGTTGTCTTAGGTATATCCTGTTCTCGAATCTTCAACTGGTGGTATCCTGATCGCAGATCGATCTTGGAAAATACCCTAGCTCCTTGCAATCGATCAAACAGATCATTTATCATTGGTAGTGGGTACTTGTTCTTGATCGTTACTTCATTCAACCCACGATAGTCAACAACCATCCTTAACGATCCATCCTTTTTCTCCACTAGAAGTACTGGTGATCCCCAAGGCGACGAACTTGGGCGAATGTAACCTTTATCCAGTAACTCCTTAATCTGCTTCTTAATCTCCACCAAATCCTTTGCAGGCATCCTGTATGGTCTCTTTGATATTGGCCCTGTGCCTGGCAATAGCTCAATCAAAAACTCAATATCTCTATCCGCTGGCATGCCTGGCAACTCTTCTGGAAATACTTCAGGGAAATCCCTTACCACTGGTACTTCCTCCTGCACAACTCCTGTTAAACAATTTACTTGTGTCCTATTTGGCGCATGCCGGGATACATACTTGATCCTTCTTCCTTCTGGCGTCGTAAGCAAAATTGTCTTACTGGCGCAATCGATGTTTCCTCCATACATCGACAGCCAATCCATACCGAGAATTACATCCAAACCTTGTGATTCCAAAATGATTAAATCCGAGGGAAACACATGCCTACCTATACTCAATGGTACTTGAAAACATCCTTGACTGGCCATATACTCCGCTCCTGGTGAGCTTACTAGCATAGGTGTTCTAAGAACCTTAGTGGGTAGGTTATACTTATCCACAAATCCACTTGATATGTATGAATGCGATGCACCAGTATCAAAAAGAATGAGTGCAGTAAATGACTTAACCAAAAACTTACCGATAACTGCATCCGGCTGCTCTTCAACCTCCTCCACGTTAACGTGGTTCACCTGTCCCCTGTTGAAAGGGTTCGACTTCTTCCCAGAGCTTCCATTGCCATTCTGGCCTTCAGGACATTCATTGGCATAATGTCCGGTCTTCTGACACTTAAAGCAAATGACTTGGCTCAGGTCTTTCTTGGCTGGGGTTGATGGGTTGGTATAGTTCTGGCCGTTGCTTCCTCCATTGCCATTACCATTCTTGGTGCTGTTGTGATTGTGCGAGCTACCTCCTCCATGGGTATGCTGAAAATGTCCTCCCGATCTAGGGGTAAAACATGGCTTCTGCTGAGCTCCAGAATTGTACTTTCCTTGTCCATACTTCCTCTTGCGGTTCTCAATTTGCTGCTGCTTGCCTTCAATCATAAGAGCACGGTCTACCAACTCCTGGTAGTTGTTGAAGGTTGCTACCATCAACTGCATGCTTAACTCATCATTCAGTCCTTCCAGAAACTTCTCCTGCTTAGCTGCATCTGTAGCAACATCATCTGGGGCATAACGTGCTAATTTACTAAAGTCCTCCACATACTGGCCAACTGTCTGTCCTCCTTGGCGCAAGTTGCAAAACTCTCACTTCTTCATGGCCATAGCTCCTGCTGAAACATGGGCAGTTCGAAAAGCCTGCTGAAACTGGTCCCATGTCACAGTGTCGACAGGGAAAGTGGCTATGAAATTCTCCCACCATGATGTTGCGGGTCCTTCAAGCTGATGTACGGCAAACTTCACCTTCTCCGCATCTATGCATCCTGCTATGGTCAACTCTCTAGCTGTCTTGCGGAGCCAATCATCTGCTACTATCGGCTCGGTGCTACTGGAAAACACCGGCGGATTCAGCCTAAGAAAACGGGCTAAGTGATCAACAGGTGGTGGTGGTGGTGGGTTGTTGTTGTTGTTCCCCTGATTCTGATTCTGGACTAGCAACTGCATCAATGTGTTCTGCTGCTGGATCAACTGGGTGAGTTCCGGTGGAAAGGTAAATCCGGGGTCACGTCTCAGAGGCATCTGAGGGTTTAGAAAAGATGAGATTTAAGAATAGAGGGGGTCTAAAGAGAAAACACTACCCATATGCACATGAGGCAAAAGCAAACCATTCACTTCATTCAATCAAACAAGGGCATACAATCGATCTAACTATCGCAAAAGTGCTCGGACTACTGTATTTACATGGTGGACTACTACTACTGATGAGGTGGTCTACTAGAAATATTCTTCGGTTGCAGACTCCATGATATCTGCTCCGGCTTCATCAATATAGTCATCATCGCTATCATCTGGGTCCGAGTAGGTGTCGTCGATGATGATGTAGTCTTCCGGGCGAATCTCCTTGGGTTCTTCGTCTTCATCTACTGGTGTAGGGCCTCCCATAAATATTCCGATCTTCTTGATCAGATCGTCATTCTTCTCCACCAATACTTCAATTTCTTCTTCATAATCTTCACGTGTAGCCTTGAGTTCTTCCTCCAGTTCCTTGATTCTAGTCCTTGCCTTCTTCAGGTCTATCATGTCGGCGCACATCTGGTTCTCCTGTCGTCGAATGTGCTAGTTTAATTCCTGGATAAAAGCTGCAATTGATCTATCCTTTCTGGTGCTGATCATCTCCCAATTCTCATCTTGGCACCCACAAATCTGGTAGATAGTATCCTTGAGATCATTGCGGTAGACTTCTCCAATGCGTCCCATGGCGAAGTGAGCTGCCATGCTCTTTCCTGGACTCCAAGTTGGTGCATCAAAAAAAAACTCTATGGGCTCAGTGACTGGCATGAACGTCCTTCCTGGAACTTGAACTTGAATCATCCAATGCTCTTCTTCAGGTAAAGTGGCGTTGTAGGTTCCGGTGAAGCTTGGTACTCCTATGTTCAGGTATCTAGTGACTTCCTTCAGGTGACGTCCAAAGGGTGTATCTTCATCCGGTTGCGTGAACTTGTTCCTTGCATTCGCCATCCTAAAGAGCAGAAAAGATGAGAGGTCAGAAGAGAAGAGAGTGAATAGTGATCTAGGTCTTTTAGCTTAGTTGTCGTGTCCTACAGTCAGCGTGTGCTCTGATACCATCTTTGTAGCGACCAGACCTCAAACAGTCTAATCTCTGTGCTCAGGTGTCATCCCTGGATCAGTAATGCTGACACCACACACTACTTGAAGGATTTATAACATAGTAGTAATCACACACTTATTACATCGAGTGTCTCAATAGAGAACTTAATACAATAAATATGGCTTAAGGCCATCTAATAACGATAACAACGGAAGGCTTGGAAGATAAGTGAGTCCATCAACTCCAACGGCATCACTGAGTATAGAACCACGACCTAAAAACTCCTTAATCATCGTCTGAAAAGTCTGCAAACTTAACGTTGCAGCCCGAAACGGGCCAGCACATGGAATATGCTGGCAAAGTAACACATAGAGAGTAATGGAATGAAACAGCTATACTATATGCATATTTGGCTGGTGGAAAGCTCTATGGTTACAGTTTTGCGTAAAGCTAATTTTTCCCTACTGCAAAGGAATAAATTTTATTTCCTTAATCATGGTAGTTGTTAATTGGGATTGAGAATGCTGTCAACCATTCTCAATCCCAATTAAGCATCATCATTAAACAAAACCCAACAAGATTAAATTTTAGAGTAACATGTTGAGATTCACATGATAATCCAAGTACTAGATACTCAAGATGTCCATAACCGGGGACACGGCTAACCATGATTAGTTTATACACTCTGCAGAGGTTTGCGCACTTTTCCCCACAAGACTCGATCGCCTCCGTTTGGTTTCTAGCACTACACGATGTTTGAGAAACGGATGACCAAGACATAGTCTTTCAGAAGCGCTAGCACCTTACGATGGATAGACCGTTACACCTACTTTCCCCTACATCTGCTAGTCTACCCTGTAAGAGTTCGCACGACTTAATCAACTATGCTAGAGCCCATAATAGCTTGTGGCTGCAGACGGAAGTTTCTAGTATGAAAAATCTCATGATCCCTTTGGGCCTGGGTGGCGGTCCATAAAGAAAAATAGGCAATCCTGGAATACCCAGGTACCTCAATCCACCCAGATGTGTGTTTAAGTTGCCACCTTAGATAAACCATTAAATTAACAAACTCACATCTATCATGTATATCACTCACCCAATCCACGTCTACTAGCATAGCATGGCATAATAGGCAAACGTAGAAGTAACTCCCAAAGGTTTGATAATACAACAGGTAATAGGTACTAACTCAACTACTTCCCATCCCACAATTTAATTAGATCCTAATCTTTCAGTGTTTGAGGATTGATCTAATGCAATAAAACTGGGTAGTAGGAGGTATGATCAAAGTGTTACTTGCCTTGCTGATGATCCGCGAAACCTAGAGATTCGAAGTAACAGGCGGCGCACTCCGGGTATTCTATCGCAGACAAACAAACAAGCATACAATAAGTATTCATCTAATGCACAGGTAAAACTCAAATAAGAGATCTAACTAGAAGGTTCAACTTAAGAACTCTGGTTTGCAAAAAGAATCAAATCAAACGAAGCAACGAAAGTCAAACGGCAAAAGAAACAGGCTTCGTTTACTATTCTGGATCTAGGGTAATTTTTACAGTGGCAAAAACTTGTTTAAGCTGGTTAAACGGATATAGGGTTTCGAGACGAAACTCCAGGCGCTTGAATCGCCTGATTCTGATAAACGAGCGAAAAGTTGTACTAAAACAAAAATCGGATCAGAAACCGCGATTAGAAAAGTCACGGATTTAATCTGAGAAAAGAAAAAAACGACGAACGTTCGCTAGAACGAACGAACGAACGAACGCTCGCTATTTAAATAAATCGGAAAAACCGATCTATTTAAAAAAACCGAAACTAAACAAAAAACGAACAAAACCGTTGGAAAAATTGAACGGTTTTTTCGAAAAAAAAACGGCGTCTAAAAAAAACTACCTGGCAAACTACGACGACAGATCCGGCGGCGGCGGCGGGGCTCCGGCGGTCTGCGGCGGTCGGGGGCGGCGGTCGGCGACGGCGTGGTGGTCGGCGGCGGTGGCGGGGGGGCTGGGGCTAGGGTTTGGGGAGGCTCCCGGGCCGGGCTCCCGGCTTATAAAGCCTGAACGGGCTTAGTGTCCATGTCGGACACGGCCCGTAGGTCGGTCGCGTTTTTTTTTAAAATATTCCGTGCAGAAAAAAAAAGAAATACTAAACGGACTCCAAAAATCCCGAAATAAATTTTCCCGGGCTTCTAAAATCAAGACGCACAAGGTGAACATTTATTTGGGGCCTAAATGCAATTTTGAAAAACACACATTTTTCCTAAATTCAAATAAAATAACGAAAAACTCCGAAATAAAATCTTATTTGATTTTATTATTAAATCCTCAATATTTATTTATTTTGGGAAAGTCATTTTATTCCCTCTCTCATATTTTTGTAATAGAAATAACTGATGATAAAATAATTAAAATCAAATGATCCTATTCTCAAAATTTGAGAAAACTCAAATATGAAAATAACGAAATCCCCAACTCTCTCCGTGGGTCCTTGAGTTGCGTAGAATTTCTAGGATCAAAGCCAAAAGCAAATAAATTATGATATGCAATGATGGTCTAATGTATAACATTCCAAATTGAAAATTTGGGATGTTACACTCGTAAGTGACCGTGAAGGGCTTGACAACCCCTAATCGCGTTGGTTGCGGGTAGCTATCGTTTTGTGCAGGTACGAGGGACTTGAGCGTGGGCTCCTACTGGATTGATACCTTGGTTCTCAAAAACTGAGGGAAATACTTACGCTACTCTACTGCATCATCCCTTCCTCTTCGGGGAAAACCAACGCAAGCTCAAGACGTAGCAAGAAGGATTTCTGGCGCCGTTGCCAGGGAGTCTACGCAAAAAGTCAACATACCAAGTACCCATCACAATCCCTATCTCTCGCATTACATTATTTGCCATTTGCCTCTCGTTTTCCTCTCCTCCCACTTCACCCTTGCCGTTTTATTCTCCCTCGCTTTCTCCTTCCCCTTCTCCTTCTCCGTTTGCCTCTTTTTGTCCGCTTGCTTTTTGTTTGCTCGTGTGTTAGATTGCTTGTTCGTTGCGATGGCTCAAGATACTACCAAATTGTGTGACTTCACCAATACCAATAATAATGATTTCCTTAGCACTCCGATTGCTCCTCTTACCGATGATGAATCTTGTGAAATTAATACTGCTTTGTTGAATCTTGTTATGAAAGATCAATTCGCCGGCCTTCCTAATGAAGATGCCGCTACTCATCTGAATAGCTTCGTTGATTTATGTGATATGCAAAATAAAAAAGATGTCAATAATGATGTCGTTAAATTGAACCTATTTCGTTTCTCGCTTAGAGATCGTGCTAAAGCTTGGTTTTCGTCTTTGCCTAAAAATAGTATTGATTCTTGGAACAAGTGCAAAGATGCTTTTATCTCTAAGTATTTTCCTCCCGCTAAGATGGATGAACTTATGAAATTATTTGCTACTAAGAGTGTTTCTTCTGATCCTAATGATATGCCTTTGTCTACCTTGATTGAGAATAACAATGAATCTATGGATGTGAATTTTGTTGGTAGGAATAATTTTGGTAACAACGCTTATAGAGGAAATTTTAATCCTAGGCCTTATCCTAGTAATCCTTCTAATAATTATGGGAATTCCTACAAATTATAATAAGATGCCCTCTGATTTTGAATCTAATATTAAAGAATTTATTTCTTCGCAAAAGAATTTTAATGCTATGATTGAAGAAAAATTGCTTAAGATTGATGATTTGGCTAGGAACGTTGATAGAATTGCTCTTGATGTTGATGCTTTGAAACTTAGATCTATTCCACCTAAGCATGATATGAATGAGTCTCTAAAAGCCATGAGAATTTCAATTGATGAGTGTAAAGAAAGAACCACTAGGATGCCTGCTTCCAAAGATGCCTTTATTAAAGCATGTTCTTCTAATTCTTATGAAAATCAAGATGAAGATCTAAAAGTTATTGATGTGTCCCCTATCAAATCTTTGTTTTGCAATATGAATCTTTATGAAACTGAATATGATCTTCCTTTACCTAGAAGGCGTTCCAAAAATTCGGAGTATTTAGATCTTTATGATGAAATTGACGAAAGTGGGATTGAAAGAAATAAAAATTTAGATGTTGCTAAACCCACTATATTGGATTTCAAGGAATTTAATTATGAAAGTTTCTCTTTGATTGATTGTATTTCTTTGTTGCAATCCGTGCTAAATTCTCCGCATGCTTATAGTCAAAAGAAAGCCTTCACCGAACATATTGTTGATGCCTTGATGCAATCTTATGAAGAAAAACTTGAGTTGAAAGTCTCTATCCATAGAAAACTCTATGATGAGTGGGAACCAACTATCAAAATTAAAATTAAAGATCATGAGTTTTATGCTTTGTGTGATTTGGGTGCTAGTGTCTCCACTATCCCCAAAACTTTGTGTGATTTGCTAGATTTCCGCGATCTTGATGATTGCTCTCTAAACTTGCATCTTGCGGATTCCACTATTAAGAAACCTATGGGAAGAATTAATGATGTTCTTATTGTTTCAAATAGGAATTATTTGCCCGTAGATTTCATTGTTCTTGATATAGATTGCAATCCTTCTTGCCCTATTATTCTTGGTAGACCTTTCCTTAGAACGGTTGGTGCGATTATTGATATGAAGGAAGGGAATATTAGATTCAATTTCCATTAAAAAGGGCATGGAACACTTTCCAAGAAAGAAAATAAAATTGCCATATGAAACCATCATGAGAGCCACTTATGGATTTCCTTCCAAAGATAGCAATACCTAGATCTATCCTCGCTTTTATGCCTAGCTAGGGGCGTTAAACGATAGCGTTTGTTGGGAGGCAACCCAATTTTATTTTTTGTTTTTTTGTGTTTTTCTTATGTTAGGGAATAAATAACCCATCTATCCTCTGTTTTGGATGTGGTTTTGTGTTTTAATTAGTGTTTGTGTCAAGTAGAACCGTTGGGAAGACTTGGGGAAAGTCTTGTTGAACTTGCTGTAAAAAACAGAAACTTTAGCGCTCACGAGAACTGCTGTCATTTTTATTTGAAGAGTGATATTTAGTTAATTATTTTTGCAGATGATTAATATATAAATTCCTCACGTCCAGCAATTTGTTTTAGAATTTTTGGGGTTCCAGATTTTGTGCTAGCTACAGATTACTACAGACTGTTCTGTTTTTGACAGATTCTGTTTTTCGTGTGTTGTTTGCTTATTTTGATGAATCTATGGCTAGTAAAATAGTTTATAATCCATAGAAAAGTTGGAATACAGTAGGTTTAACACCAATATAAATAAAGAATTAGTTCATTACAGTACCTTGAAGTGGTCTTTTGTTTTCTTTCGCTAACGGAGCTCACAAGTTTTCTATTTTGAGTTTTGTGTTGTGAAGTTTTCAAGTTTTGGGTGAATTCTTTTGATGGATTATGGAGAAAGGAGTGGCAAGATCCTAAGCTTGGGGATGCCCATGGCACCCCAAGATAATCCAAGGACACCAAAAATTCAAAGCTTGGGGATGCCCCGGAAGGCATCCCCTCTTTCGTCCACTTCCATCGGTAATTTACTTGGAGCTATATTTTTATTCACCAACATGATATGTGTTTTGCTTGGAGCGTCTTGTATTATTTGTGTCTTTTTTGTTAGTATGCCACAATCATTCTTGCTGTACACACCTTTTGAGAGGGTCATCTATGAACTAAAATTTGATAGAATACTCTATGTGCTTCACTTATATCTTTTGAGCTATGTAGTTTTGCTCTACGTGCTTCACTTATATCTTTTGAGCGTTATGATTTTGCTCTATGTGCTTCACTTAGATCTTTTAGAGCACGGTGGTGGTTTGTTTTAAAGAAACTACTGATCTCTCATGCTTCACTTAAATTATTTTGATAGTCTTAATATCATGGTAATTTGCTTAATATAAATATGCTTGGTGTTCAAGATATGTGAAATTTTCTTTTGAGTGCGTTGAATACTAAGAGAAGATTGAAGCATGATAATTGTTTTGAGATATGGAGGTGATAATATTAGAGTTATGCTAGTTTAGTAGTTGTGAATTTAAAGAATACTTGTGTTAAAGTTTGTGATTCCCGTAGCATGCACGTATGGTGAACCGTTATGTGATGAAGTCGGAGCATAATTTATTTATTGATTGTCTTCCTTATGAGTGGCGATCGGGGACGAGCGTTGGTCTTTTCCTACCAATCTATCCCCTTAGGAGCATGCGCGTAATACTTTGCTTTGATAACTTCTAGATTTTTGCAATAAGTATATGAGTTCTTTATGACTAATGTTGAGTCCATGGATTATATGCAATTTTTCCCATCCTTCCACCATTGCTAGCCTCTCTAATACCGCGCACCTTTCGCCGGTATCATACACCCACCATATACCTTCCTCAAAACAGCCACCATACCTACTTATCATGGCATTTCCATAGCCATTCCGAGATATATTGCCATGCGACTTTCCACCGTTCCGTTTATTATGACACGCTCCATCATTGTCATATTGCTAGCATGATCATGTAGTTGACATCGTATTTGTGGCAAAGCCACCATTCATAATTCGTTCATACATGTCACTCTTGATTCATTGCATATCCCGGTACATGGCCGGAGGCATTCAGATAGTCATATTTGTTCTAAGTATCGAGTTGTAATTGTTGAGTTGTAAGAAAAATAAAAGTGTGATGATCATCATTTTCTAGAGCATTGTCCCAAGTGAGGAAAGGATGATGGAGACTATGATTCCCCCATAAGTCGGGATGAGACTCCGGACGAAAACAAAAAAAATTAAAAGAGCCCAAAGAAGCCCAAATAAAAAAAGAGGCCATAAAAAAGGAAAGGCCCAAATAAAAAAATGAGAGAAAAAGAGAGAAGGGACAATGTTACTATCCTTTTACCACACTTGTGCTTCAAAGTAGCACCATGATCTTCATGATAGAGAGTCTCTCATGTTATCACTTTCATATACTAGTGGGAATCTTTCATTATAGAACTTGGCTTGTATATTCCAATGATGGGCTTCCTCAAATTGCCCTAGGTCTTCATGAGCAAGCAAGTTGGATGCACACCCACTTAGTTTCCTTTTGAGCTTTCATATACTTATAGCTCTAGTGCATCCATTGCATGGCAATCCCTACTCACTCACATTGATATCTATTGATGGGCATCTCCATAGCCTGTTGATATGCCTAGTTGATGTGAGACTATCTTCCCCTCTTTTTGTCTTCTCCACAACCACCCTTCTATTCCACATAGTGCTATGTCCATGGCTCACGCTCATGTATTGCGTGAAGATTGAAAAAGTTTCGAAAAAGTTAGAGTATGAAACAATTGCTTGGCTTGTCATCGGGGTTGTGCATGATTTAAATACTTTGTGTGGTGAAGATAGAGCATAGCCAGACTATATGATTTTGTAGGGATAACTTTCTTTGGCCATCTTATTTTGAGAAGACATAATTACATTATTAGTATGCTTGAAGTGTTATTATTCTTTATGTCAATATGAACTTTTGTCTTGAATCTTTCTAATCTGAATATCCATACCACAATTAAGGAATTTTGCATTGAAATTATGCCAAGTAGCACTCCGCATCAAAAATTCTCTTTTTATCATTTACCTACTCGAGGACGAGCAGGAGTTAAGCTTGGGGATGCCTGATACGTCTCCAACGTATCTATAATTTTTGATTGCTCCATGCTATATTATCTACTATTTTGGACTATATTGGGCTTTATTTTCCACTTTTATATTATTTTTGGGACTAACCTATTAACCGGAGGCCCAGCCCAGAATTGTTGTTTTTTTGCCTATTTCAGTGTTTTGAAGAAACAGAATATCAAACGGAGTCCAAACAGAAAAATCCTTTTTGGAACGTGATTTTCTTCTCGGATAAGACCCAGAAGACTTGGACCCTACTCCAAGAAGTGCCAAAGGCGGTCATGAGGGTAGGGCCCCCCCCACAGGGCGCGCCCCCTGCCTCGTGGGCCCCTCGGTGCTCCACCGACGTACTCCTTCCTCCTATATATACCCATGTACCCCAAACGATAAGAACAGGAGGCAAAAACCTAATTCCACCGCCGCAACTTTCTGTATCCACGAGATCCCATCTTGGGGCCTGTTCCGGAGCTCCGCCGGAGAGGGCCGTCATCACGGAGGGCTTCTACATCATCATAGCCTCTCCGATGAAGTGTGAGTAGTTTACCTCAGACCTTCGGGTCCATAGTTAGTAGCTAGATGTCTTCTTCTCTCTTTTTGGATCTCAATACAATGTTCTCCCCCTCTCTTGTGGAGATCTATTCGATGTAATCTTCTTCTTTTGCGGTGTGTTTGTTGAGACCGATGAATTGTGGGTTTATGATCAAGTCTATCTATGAACAATATTTGAATCTTCTCTGAATTCTTTTATGTATGATTGGTTATCTTTGCAAGTCTCTTCGAATTATCCGTTTGGTTTGGCCAACTAGATTGGTAGTTCTTGCCATGGGAGAAGTGCTTAGCTTTGGGTTCGATCTTGCGGTGTTCTTTCCCAGTGACAGAAGGGGCAGCAAGACACGTATTGTATCGTTGCCATCGAGGATAACAAGATGGGGTTTATTTCATATTGCATGAATTTATCTCTCTACATCATGTCATCTTGCTTAAAGCGTTACTCTGTTTTTAACTTAATACTCTAGATGCATGCTGGATAGCGGTCGATGAGTGGAGTAATAGTAGTAGATGCAGAATCGTTTCGATCTACTTGTCACGGACGTGATGCCTATATACATGATCATGCCTGGATATTCTCATAACTATGCTCAATTCTGTCAATTGCTCAACAGTAATTTGTTCACCCACCGTAGAAAACTTATGCTCTCGAGAGAAGCCACTAGTGAAACCTATGGCCCCCGGGTCTATTCTCATCATATCAATCTCCATCACTTTTATATTGTTTTGCTATTTACTTTGCTTTTACTTTTTACTTTGCATCTTTATATCAAAACTACCAAAAATATTCTATCTATCAGATCTCACTCTCGTAAGTGACCGTGAAGGGGTTGACAACCCCTAATCGCGTTGGTTGCGAGTAGCTATCGCTTTGTGCAGGTACGAGGGACTTGAGCATGGGCTCCTACTGGATTGATACCTTGGTTCTCAAAAACTGAGGGAAATACTTACACTACTCTGCTGCATCATCCCTTCCTCTTCGGGGAAAACCAACGCAAGCTCAAGACGTAGCATATATCTGAATCTTTTTGTGAATTATGTATGAATATTGTCGTGTGATCTATCAATCATTTAGATGCATAGATATGCTGAGCTTGTGTATATATGAATCTTTTGAGTTGTTGATAGTGAATGTTGGCTATGAATATGAACGTGTCCTGTGAACCTGAGTTTGATATGAATGTTTACCTTTTCTGTTGTATTTGTGTGTGAACTTGTTAGTATGCCCACTGTGGGGTATAAAACGCAGGTCTCTTATAAAACTAATGTTGTGTCCAATTTATGTTTTCCCTTCTAACCACATTATATATATTTATATTATTACTATTATCATATATTTTATAGAGACTTATATATACATTATAAAAACATCCCACGTGTTATTAACTTATAAAAGTAAATGTTTAATGGAAGTTGGCAAGGAAAATCCTGGTTGTTTTTGACTCACACGCAAGGAAAATCCTGGTGATTGCATACAAAAGCTTGCGAAGATTTTAAGGACCAATTTAATAATAATGCGCTCATTTTTATTTTGAGCAATAACTCACTAATTTCTTAATTATATATATAATGTGCCTCTCTGGTTTATTCTTTGATATTAATTGCTCCTTCTAACATAACATTATATATATATATAACGAGCCCACCTAATATGTGTATTTCAAGGAAGTGCGAATGGGCTGGGATTTCTTAAAAAATATAAATGAGCCTGATTGACGCAAAATTATTTGTTCACCCAGCCCAGCAAATGGACTGTACATTCTAGAAAACATGGGTTAAATATATGCCACATTTTTGCAGGCTGACATGTAGGCCAATAGGTCGAAGCCTACGCAGGGCGTTGTCAACTTGGTCAACAAATGATTGTGTCATCCAGAGCCATTGGATTTATACCCAACGGCCGGCATGCACCTTCAATCTCTCGTCTTCTTCCTCCAGCGTCGCCGGGACCGCCTGATCCGGCCTCCGGCGGCTAGCGGCTCTGCTTAGCACGCATCACTACAAAGCGCTACCCCACCGCCGGCCAGGCTATCCCTCCACCCCTCGACACCTCCTGTTATTCTCCATAGACTACAGCCTCACGCAGCAACAGAACCCGTTATAACCCTTCTCCTCCTCTCAATCTGTGACTCCACTGCCGTGTTTTCCCATCTTCGAGTCGTTCCCGTCCGGGACCTCGCCGTCGTCCACCGCCTCGCTGCGTTCGGTGCGGCGTGGTCAACAAATGAGAGTCATCGGAAGAGGACTGTACGTGGAGAGCCTGACGGCTGGGACCCACGAGGTCCATGGTTGCACGCAAGGAAAGTTCCTCCTTGTTAAGCTGAAAAAATGTTTCCTCTGCCTGACAGCTGGGACCCACCGGCTGTATCTTCGCACGGAAGGAAGTGACTCCTTGTTTTGTGAAAAAAATTATTCATCCCGTTGACAGCTGGGACCCGTTAGATTTGGTGACTGACTTGTGGGCCTACTAAGCGGACGTGTACGCACAACTTTGTCAACTTAATCAACAAATGATTCTAGCAGCTGGACCGTTGGATGTTAATCCAACAGCCGTGCTCCTTCTTCAACCTCTGTTCTTGCTCCTGTCTCCCGTGGGCGGCACCGCGGCTGTGCTGGCGCGCACCCGAACCAGTGAAGTTTCCCACTCATCTCCATCTGCGACTCCACTGCCCCGTCTTCCCCATCTCCGGGTCGTTCCAGTCTGGGTGCGCTCGGCACAGTGTGGTCAACGTGGTCAACAACCGAGAGTCATCGAAAGATGACTGTACGTGAGAGGCTGACAGTGGGGACGCACCACGCCCATGGACGCATGCATGCAATGGAACGCGACAAGGTCAACATGGTCAAGGAACGACTTCCATCGGAAGTATACTGTACATGGAGAGTCTCAGCTGGGTCCACGGCCGTAGCAAGTAAGTGCCGCCTTATTACGTGGAAAATAATGATTCCTCCAACTGACAACAGGGACCCACTGGACGGGCCACCATATTTTGTGAAAAAAACGTTTGCCCCCTGACTGCTGGGACCCACCTGACGGGCCACCGTATTTCGTGAAAAAAAACGTTTCTCCGATGTTAGCTCGGACCCACCGGAAGTGCCTCCTTATTACGCACAAAAAATGAATACTCCCCCAGCTAGCTGGGACCCACCTTGGTGGGAGGCTGACTTGTGGGCCTACTAAGTTGATGGGGACGAAGGGCTTTGTCAACTTAGTCAATATGAACGATTATAGCTCCAGTGACCGTACGATATCCATCCAACGGCCGTAGTGCTTCTTCAACCTCTTGTATTCTTGCTGCAGCCGCCCAAAGTAGCGCCGGTCGTGCCGCATGCTCCTGCCTCCCGTGGCCGACTGTGCTGCCGCGGAGGCCTCACCGCCCCCTACTATTCCCACCGCTGGCTAGGCCCTGCGGCGACGGTAGCCTCACACCGCAGCCGAACCAGTAAACCCTCGTACTCCTCTCTGCACGGGCTTCCACTGCCGCGTCGTCCCCTTCCTAGGCCTCGCCGTCGTCCACCGCCGTGGTGCTCTCCGCGCAGCATGGTCAACGTGGTCAAGGAACGACTTCCATCGGAAGAGTACTGTACGTGGAGAGGCTGACAGCTGAGTCCACGGTCACAGCCCAGTTTTTTTGTGATTTGCCAAGTAAGTCGCTTTGATAGGCCTGTTGGGCAGCAAATCTTTCAAGACGAGGAGAGTTTTCATTTGGCTGGCCAAGAAAATGGCCCATCAGTAATGAGAAATGGGCTGTACATTTTTAAAACACATCAAACCGGCAATTAGTTTCAAATATTTTTTTTCATTTCAAGATTTTAAATTACATTAATTTTTATGCGTGGAGAATTTGTTGGATTTTATATTGATATACATTTATTTTTAAAATCAGTTTGAATGTGAGTCGAAATTTCGGGATTAAAAACAGTTCGGACCGCACCGAAATATGAAAAATTTCGTATAATTTTTTAACCATGGCCACAATATGGACTGTAATGCTAACAAAAAGAATATGGGCTCCAAAAAACCTTAATAATTAGCAAATGGGCTGTAAATTATTAGAAATAATGGCAGATGGGCTGTATGTTGTTTTCCACAGATTTGAGGCTTTCCTAAAAAAAGGTTGACGCACAAGTAGTGACTGTTGGATGGCCATCCAACGGCCGTCGTGCTTCTTCAAGCTCTGCTCTTCCTGCTCCAGCCGCTCAAACAAGCGCCATCGGGACTGCTTGCTCCCTCCTCCCCGTGGCCGGCTCTGCTGCGGCGCAGGCCTCACCGCCCCACCGTATTCCCATCACTGGCCTAGTCATCCCTCTACTCACCCACACCTGTTATTATTCTCCGGCGATGGCAGACGAACCAGTAAACCCTCGTATAGTCGTACTCCCCTCCGCGTGGGAAACAACTGCCGAGTCTTCCCTGCCTCTGTGTCGTTCCCTTCCTAGGCCTTGCCATCGTCCACCGCCCTGGTGCTCTCGGCGCGGCCTGGTCAACATGGTCAATGACCGACATGCATCTGAAGTGGACTGTACATGGAGAGGCCGACAGCTGGGTCCATGGCCACACGCAAGGAAATGCCTCCTTATTACGCGCAAAATAATGATTCCTCCACCTGACATCAGGGACCCATCGAAAGGGCCTCTGTATTTCGCGAAAAAAAACATTACCGCCGCTGACAGCTCGGACCCACCAGCTATATCTTCGCACGCAAGGAAGTGCCTCCTTATTACGCACAAAAAAATGAATACTCCCCCTATTTGCTGAGACCCAGTATAGTGGCAGGCTGACTTGTGGGCCTACTTAGTTGACGGGGATGGAGGGTTTTGTCAACTTAGTCAATATGCACGATTCTAGCTCCAGTGACCATACGATGTCCATCCAACGGCCGTAGTGCTTCTTCAACCTCTGGTCTTCTTGCTCCAGCCGCCCAAACCAGCGCTGGTCGTGCCTCGTGCTCCTGCCTCCCGTGGCCGGCTGCGATGCGGCAGAGGCCTCACCGCCCCCTACTACTCCCACCGCTGGCCAGGCCATCCCTCTACTCACCCACACCCCCTGTTATTCTGTAGCGACGGCAGCCTCACACCGCAGCGAACCAGTGAACCCTCGTACTCCTCTACGCGTGGGCATCCACTGCCGCGTCTTCCCCGGCTCCGTGTCATCCCCTTCCTAGGCCTCGCCGTCCTCCACCGCCCTGGTGCTCTCGGCGCGGCGTGGTCAACATGGTCAAGGAACGGCTTCCATCGGACGTGGACTGTACGTGGAGAGGCTAACAGCTGGGTCCACGGCCGCAGCAAGGAAGTGCCTCCTTATTACATGTAAAATAATTATTCCTCCACCTGACAGCGGGGACCCACCGGACGGGCCACCGTATTTCGTGAAAAAAACGTTTGCCCCTGACTGCTGGGACCCACTAGCTACATCTTCGCACGCAAGGAAGTGCGTCCGGGAAAAGAAAAACGATTCGCCCCCCTGACTGCTGGGACCCACCAGCTACATCTTCGTAGGTAAGGAAGTGCCTGACAGTCAGGACCCACCTGGTCGAAGCATACGTAGCGTTGTCAATCTGGTCGCGAACGTGTGCGTACATATATACTGGTGGATGTAGAGGTGCGCACGTGTCGTAGTAGAGGCGTGTGCGTGTCGTAGTAGAGGCGCGCACGTAGCATGTACACATACGTACAGCGGCCAGGGTGCAAGAAAGAAAATACGGCCACGTATGTGTACATACGGGCAGGGTCTCGAACGCCTACTCGCGCATACGTACGGCCAGGGCTCGTGTACATGGCTGGGTCGGAACGGAGAAACAATGTCGTCGTCGTGTTCATGGGGAGGCAACATAATGCGTCGTGTTCATGGGGAGGCAACGGAATGCGTCGTGTTCATCGGGAGGCAACAGATCGCGTGGGAGCCAACCGGCTGGGTCAGAACGGAATGTGTGGTCATGTTCATCGGGAGGGCTTGGATGGAACAGGCGATGGAAACGAGGCCTAGCGTACCGCACAACGGAGGAAACGGACCTCCTACGTTCGGAACGGGGTCCTGTTGAACGGGAGGGGTGTGGTGTACCGCAAAACGGAAGAAACGGACCTCCTACGGTCGAAATGGGGGTCCTGTTGATCGGGAGGGGTGTGGCGTACTGCAAAACGGACGAAACGGACCTCCTATACGGTCGAAACGGGGGTCCTGTTGATCGGGAGGGGTGTGGCGTACCGCAAAACGGACGAAACGGACTTGTCTTGGAGCGCTACGGTCGAAACGGGGGTCCTGTTCATCGGGAGGGGTGTGGCGTACCACAAAACGGGACTCCACGGGATACTGTTCATCTCCACCATCGACCTCCTCCAGCCTCCATGGGCTACCGTCGACCTCCTCCAGCCTCCACGGGCTCCTGTTCATCCAGCCTCCACCGCGCGCTACTCCACCGGCTACTGTTCAACCACCCCTCCACGGGCACCCCTCCACCGTCTACTGTTCATCCAGCCCTCCACACCACGGGGTCCTGTTCAACCACCCCTCCATGGGCACCCCTCCACCGTCTACTGTTCATCCAGCCCTCCACACCACGGGGTCCTGTTCATCCAGAGGCAACACCACCACTCACTATTCATCCACCCCCCCCCCCCCCCCGCGCAACGCTCACTGTTCATCCCAGATGCAGCATCAATTGGCTTCAGTTGGCAGCAATAGTGAAGGAATCGCTCGATCGGGTTCAGTTAACAGCCATCGATCGATCGCTCGGGTTCAGTAACGCGTATCCTGCAGTGCAATCGCTCGGGTTCAGTTAGAGCCCAACGCCTCACTCGGGTTCAGTTAGAGCCAACGCCTCGCACACACGCGCGTACATGTACGAGAGAAACGTGCATCGCTCGGCCCCCGACCTCCCACCGTAACCGGGAACTCCCCGAAATTTTCCTCGCCCTCGCTTCTACCATGGTTTTTCCATCATGGATGGCCCAAAGAATGTCATGCAGCTGCGTCTCCGGCCCGCCCAGGACGAAAAGCCCATTTTATGTCATGATTTTTTGTCATAGAAGTAGGAGCCCACCACATCTATGATGATACCGGGTTTTGTCACAATTATCGTCATAGAAGTGTCATATGTATGACAGAAATTTTTTTCGTTCGGCCCAAAAATGTCACGGATGTGTCTTTTTTTTGTAGTGGAGGCATGGACACAGAAAGGAGGAGATGGAAGGTGCGTGTATGTTGTAGGTAGACATCGATGGAGAGGTTTATCGATCGGTGTGTGTCAGAAAGGAGTTGTGGAGACTGTGGGAGAACGACCTAAAAAATGAATGTGCACGATGGATAGAATGCTGAGGAAGGAAGAGGGCGAGGAGGACGTGTGCATGCACGAGAGTAAGTTAGTGCTAGCTACAAAGGTTAGAGGATTGTGTGGGTATAAGAGACTAACAAAGATCATAATTTGATATGAAAGTGGATTTATATATTTGAACATGAGATCATAGTTTTATAAACATATGCATGCATGAATATAGCGGTGATACGCGTGCTGTGGTTTTGCACATGTTATACCATAATGTGATAATGCTTGGTGTTTGCAACTCACAACTAAATATCGAACAATCTAAACCATACTATACATTGAACAATCTCATATTTTATTTGAATTTGTGATAATGTGTGGCGTTTGCAGCTTACAACTAAATATTGAACAATCTAAACAATACTATATATTGAACAATCTCACATTTTATTTGAATTTGTGGTAATGTGTGGCATTTGCAACTCACATCTAAATACTTGTAGGCGTACGGGGCGAGGCACCATACATTATGTGATAAACACATTATACATATGAGACATGGTTTAGATTATGAAGATCTAGCTAGAGCTTCAAATGTACTATGATTTGAAATCAACATAAAATGGATTCAAAAAATCGAGTTTGAGTTCATATAGTACACATAGTTCATATCTAACTTGACAGTAATCATGTGGTGTGCTGTGAAGATAATACACAAATGATGGTTTAACTTGGCAATAATGATGATTGTAGATCTTGTTAAAATAGAGAAATGAATTCAAATGGTTTGACTTCACAACAATCATGATTGTAGATCTTATTCAAATAGAGAAACGAATTCAAATTTAGTTATATTGAAGTGGTAGTATATACATTTGGAATGCACTAAAACGTTCATTTGAATAGCAGGTTGGATGCATTATACACGTAGAGAAATATTTTAATTGAGCATAATATGAATTCAAAGTTTTGAATGGCATTTGTAATGCGAATTGATTTGGTACAGTACACGAGACTAGACTCTCTTGTGTGGTGCGAATTGATTTCTTTTTGTTTTTTCGTTGACGGATGTGCGAATTGATTTGGTACAGTACATGTTAGGCTTGTCCGGAAATTTCAACCTACGCCTTGTTACCCCGAAATATTTAAGATATATATTTGTCTCATTGTGCTCCAAAAACTCCCTCCATCTCAACACGCGCCGCGCCTTGCTATCCCAAAATTACAACGCGCGCGAAAACTCCCACCTCCTGCGCAATCCCGACATGCGAACCCGTGATACCCCTGAACCGAAAGAACCGCCTAGCTCAAATCGGTGGGGTACTTTCGTAACTTACCCCACATTTCGGACAAGCGCTTCCCGAAGTCCTGGTTCCCCACTCCCATCCCATCCGCCCACCCATTCGTACACCGAGGTCGCGAAAACCCGCGAAGCCCCACACCCTCCTCCGTCTGCCACCCAACCGGAGCCTCTTCCCCGATGACGTCGTCCACAGCAACACCTCGACGTCCCTCATCCACCGTACCGGATGAGGATCCGTCGTCGATCTCGTTGTCCTGCCGGTTCAGCCACCCCGTCCACCACCTTCAAGGAGCTACCCCGACGTTCCCCTCGTCTTTCGCGCCACCTCCATTCCCACACCATCGTCTTCACCAGCACCACCAGAAGAGCAACATCATCACCGTTTCCTCGGATGAAGTTGAGGCCTAATCGGCGCCACCAAAGAGTTTGTACACTAATAGCCGCATTTTCTTCTTAATTCGATCTCACGGTGCTGCCGGCGCTCAGTCCCAAGCCGACATGGCACGGCTCCATCCATGGTGGCGTCGCCGGCCAATTCCTCCACGACGTCGCTCCGTCGGCGGCGACGTCCACATCAGTAGGAGCTGATGTTGCTCGCGCTGCTGCTCTGCTCTTGCTCTCGGTCCCCTGCCTGGTCTGCTCTTGCTATTGCTCTGCTGCACGACCAGCGGATCCTGCTCTCCCTCGAGCCCCTACAGCTACTACTCGAGATGTTGCGACATGACCAGCTGCCCCGGCTCTCGCACGCGCTGCTGCTGCTACTACTTTTCTGCTAGTAGTGCATTCAGCTTCGACAATAAAATTCAGTTTTGACAGCAAAATTCAGTTTTGACAGTAAAATTCAGTTTCGACAGTTAAATTCAGTTTCGACGGTTAAGTTCAGAGATGAGCGGCTGGTGTATTTTACATCTAACACTTTGTGGTTATGTATTTTACGTCATCTATTGGAGATGTTATTAGAATTCCACTCAGGTTAACGTTGTCTCTCTTGTCCTGCTTCAGCCTCGCCGTCGTACAACTCACTGGAGCTGCTCCAACGACAAAACCCTTCATCACAGCGGAGCAGTACCCCAGGCTCCATCTCCAGATGCCTAAAATCTTCTTCCCCTTCTCCGACAGCCAAATCAGCCGGAGCATCCTCACCGACCAACCCAATCACGCTGAGATCGACATGGCTTCGCCAAAGAGGTTGTACACTTGTTGCATCGCTTTTTTACTCTACATGTTATATATATTGTCCACTGAGCACACGTAGTAACGTGAAACACGATTAGTTTCTCCTACTATATGACAAGCAGTGAGGTACCATGCAACTTAGCTATCTGTGATGGACTCTCTTGAATGCCATCATTATCTCTGCGTCTTTGAGCTGTGCAGTTGTAGACGAGCCTGGGGGTAGAGCTAGTAGGGCAGTGGCCTGGGTCTAAAGTAGTAGTAGTAGCACAAAAACATTTTCTGAGTGTAGGCTTTTCCCTGCTCATGCCTGCCTACTAGAATCGCCAGTGCTTGAAAGGAAAACTAAAGGAAAAACATAGGAATTCGATCTGCTTAGTTTAGACATACTTTGTGTGAATGCCATCTGTTTAGTTTCTTCATCGCATATGTGAATTATGCAACACCATCTTGTTTAGTCAGGCATCATATATGTGAATTTTGCAATGCCATCCTGCTTAGCCTGTCATCTTATATGTGAATTATATCAGGCAATCCCTTTTTTGTTACGTATTACATTTGTCAACAATGTTAGTACATTCAACTACTCTTCGTGTGCATCAGCCATTTGACATGGTGATGGAATATTCTGGAGTGAAAACAAGGTCTTCAGAGAAGACTATGCTATCTGACGAAGCGCATACCTCGCTGGTTACGGATAGCTCATCAGAGGAGGATTCAAAGACAAATGACCAGTCCTATCCCCCCCGAGGTGTATGCTCTAACTTGGTAGGGTTATGTTGCTCATATTGTGTGTATGGTGTCTTGCATTGCTGTAACACCCCAGATGTAACTTTCCATATTTGTATCCAACTCTTGCCGTTTCCGGTGTTAAGTTATATTTATTTCTCGGGTTCGGGTCTTTGTCTCCGTGTGTTGTTTTTCTTTTTCGTGCATCTCTTATCATGTCATCTCGCGCATTGCATTTGCCTACATATTCATCTCATGCATTCGAGCATTTTCCCCGTTGTCCGTTTTGCATTCCGGCGCTTCGTTCTCCTCCGGTGGCCTTTTCTAGCGTTTTTTCGTGTGTGGGGATTAAACATTTCTGGATTGGACCGAGACTTGCCATGCGGCCTTGGTTTACTACCGGTAGACCGCCTGTCAAGTTTCGTGTCATTTGGACTTCGTTTGATACTCCAACGGTTAACCGAGGGACCGAAAAGGCATCGTGTGTGTTGCAGCCCAACACCCCCCAAATTTGGCCCAAAACCCACCAAAGTCTGCTCCATGTCCTAGAGCGTTCGATCACGATCGCGTGGGCGAAAACCGCACCTCTTTTGGACTCTCCTAGCTCCCTCTATGCCTATATATACCCCTTCCACTCGGATCTCTTCTTCCCCCGTCCAAAACCCTAAAAAAAAGAGAGATCGACCCCGCCACCGACGGACGTGTACGGGCGAGCCGGACAACGTCCGCCGCCGTGCCCAGCCAGCCGCCAACCGCCACGTGGCCCTCCTGCCACCGCGCCCGCGCCCACATCGCCGGCCCGCGAGGGCCCGGGGCCGGCCCTCCCCGCCGACCGCTCGGGCCAGAGGCGCCCGCACGCCTCCGCCCTTCTTCTCCTCCTCCGGCCGCTGCCCCGCCGCCGCTCGTCGCCTCGCCGGGCCGCCGCAAGCCGGCCACCGCCGGCCGCCACCGGCCGGCGCCGCCCCGGACGCCGCCGCCCGCGGTCGTCGCCTCCTCCTCCGGCGCCGCCCGGCCTCCTCTCCCTCACCCCGGCCTCCTCTTCTCCCACTCCGGCCGGCACCGACGAGCTCCGGCGCTGGTCATCCTCGGGAAACGCGCCGGTGAACAGTACCCCGGATCCAGATCTGGGTCTCGGGTTGACTTTTTACCTCTAACCCTAGATTTTTGTGCCTACTTTGACTGCTGCTATCTCCGCAACCGTAGCTCCGTTTTGGGCATATAATATATCAAAATCTTTGCCTCGACATGTACATCATTTCATTCCATTGCATCATTTTCATTTGAGCTCATCTTGATGCCCTAAATACTGTTAGAAGGAGGCTTCATGAGTAAAATTGCAGATCCGTTAGTTCATCATGCACTTTTGTCATTTTTGCCATGTTTAATCCGTGCATGATATGCCTGTGCCCCTTTGGGATGAATTGTTAAGCATTTTGTCTTCTTTCCAGAGGTGCCACCCATGCATTTTTAGGATGTGTGTATTGTCTTGTGCAAGCTTGCGAAGAGAGGTACCTGAGATTGCTGATTTCAGGGACTTAGTGATTTTCACTAAGTCTGGGATATTTTAGTTCGTGATGCCATATGTCCAGCTTGTTTCCTAGTGATCCGTTCCTCTTTTGAGGATGATCAGTAAGGGAGTTTTGATATTTATGTTATGCTCTATCCATCCATGTCTTTGTTTGCAAATGTGGAGTGCTCTAGGTTGACTCAATCGAGCTCAACTTTTGCTTCGTTGTTAATCTGGGCAGATCGTCAACTTGTTTGCGATTTTGCCGATGCTACCGTTAGTGTTCCATGCATGCTATGTCTTTGTTCTTGCCATGTGTAGCTAGCATATTGTGTCTTCTTTCTGGATATATGCTTGCCTTGCCATGAATTGCACCGTAGTGAGTGCATCGAGCTCGTTTACATGCCTTCGTGAGCTATAATTTCAGCATGTCTCAGTTTTCACTGTCTGAAAACTGATTGTGTTCGAGCTATGTTCGTGAGCTCGGTAGAGTATTTTGTGAACCCTTTTGGCCCCAGGTCACTTTAGGTGTTTTGTTAAGCTTGTTGAGTAGCTCCATGCCATGTTCTTACTTGTCATGTTCAGGTTATCTGTCATGTTGTTTTGCTGCTCCGAAGAGGGCTTCGTGATCTGAAATTTCAGGCTAGTGTTAATTTCACTAAGTCTGGAATCTGTTTTGCATATTCATTTTTGCCATGCTTGTTTGAACCCCTTAATGGATGAATTTGCCTATGGCTCAGTGCTAGTGTTTTGTTAAGCATCTTGTGTACATCACTTCCATGTATTTTGTTTTCATGTTTGGTGGCTGTAGCATGTTCATTTCGTTGCATTTAGATGCCTACTTGCTGTAAATCACAGACCGGTGTCATATCTTAAAACGCTTGCCATTTCCAAACCGTAACTCCGATTCCATTGATCTTTATATCGTTTTCAAGCGATTTCATCCCCTCTATCCAGTGGAACCCTTGGAATTCCAAGTTGAGGCCAGGTTCATGCATTTCCGTTCATATCTTGCATTTTGCATCCCGCATCGCATCCCGCATAGCATGTCATCATTTCATCATATTGCTTGGTCTTGCACGTGGTTGATTGTATCCTTGTTGCTTGTTTGTCTTGTTGGGTAGAGCCGGGAGACGAGTTCGCTACCGAGGAGCCCGTTGAGTTTGCTTGTGAGGATCCAGTCAACTTTGACAACTGTGCAGGCAAGATGATCATACCCTCGAAATCACTACTATCTTTGCTATGCTAGTTTGCTCGCTCTTTTGCTTTGCCACTGCTAGGATGCCTACCACTTGCTTGTCAGCCTCCCAATTGCATGATTGAACCTCTAACCTACCATTGTCCTAGCAAACCGTTGATTGGCTATGTTACCGCTTTGCTCAGCCCCTCTTATAGCGTTGCTAGTTGCAGGTGAAGGTTGGAGCCGTTCCTTGTTGGAACATTTATTTACTTGTTGGGATATCATTATATTGCTATGTTATCTTAATGCATCTATATACTTGGTAAAGGGTGGAAGGCTCGGCCTCTCGCCTAGTGTTTTGTTCCACTCTTGCCGCCTAGTTTCCGTCATATCGGTGTTATGTTCCCGGATTTTGCGTTCCTTACGCGGTTGGGTTATAATGGGAACCCCTTGATATTTCGCCTTGATTAAAGCTTGTCCAGCAATGCCCAACCTTGGTTTTAGCATTTGCCACCTAGCCTTTTTTTCCCTTGGGTTCTGCAGACTCAAGGGTCATCTTATTTTAACCCCCCCCCCTGGGCCAGTGCTCCTCTGAGTGTTGGTCCGAACTGGGCAGCCTGCGGGGCCACCTCGGGGAAACTTGAGGGTTGGTTTTACTCGTAGCTTGACCTATCTCAGTGTGCCCTGAGAAAGAGATATGTGCAGCTCCTATCGGGATTTGTCGGCACATTCGGGCGGTGTTGCTGGTCTTGTTTTAGCCTGTCGAATTGTCTTGTTGTACCGGGTTACCGAGTCTGATCGGTGTGTCTCGGGTGGAGGTCTATTCCTTCGTTGACCGTGAGAGCTTGTCATGGGCTAAGTTGGGACTCCCCTGCAGGGATTGAACTTTCGAAAGCCGTGCCCGCGGTTATGGGCAGATGGGAATTTGTTAATGTCCGGTTGTAGATAACTTGAACCCTAATTAATTAAAATGAATCAACTGTGTGTGTTACCGTGATGGCCTCTTCTCGGCGGAGTCCGGGAAGTGGACACGGAGTTGGAGTTATGCTTGCGCAGGTTGTTCCTCTAGTTTCTCGCTCGCGCCTTGCCTCCTCTTCTCGCTCTCTTTTGCGGATAAGTTAGCCACCACATATGCTAGTCGCTTGCTGCAGCTCCACATACTTGCCTTATCCTTCCTATAAGCTTAGATAGTTTTGATCGCAAGGGTGCGAGATTGCTGAGTCCTTGTGGCTCACAAATACTATAATTCCAGATGCAGGTCCACGTGATTCCGCTCCAGGTGACGAGTACGAGCTCAAGTGGGAGTTCGACGAGGACTCTCAGCGTTATTATGTTTCCTTTCCCGATGATCAGTAGTGGTGCCTAGTTGGGGTTATCGATTCAGGGCCTTGTCGCATGTTGGGGGTCTTTCTATTTTGGCACCGTAGTCGGGCCATGAGTGATTTGTATGATGGATGTTATTTATGTACTTTGATGTGACGTGGCGAGTGTAAGCCAACTACGTTTCTCCCCTTCATCTTATTTATGTACATGGGATGTTTAAAGATTTCCCGACTTGCGACATTGCTTTCAATGCGGTTATGCCTCTAAGTCGTGCCTCGACACGTGGGAGATATAGCCGCATCGAGGGCGTTACAAGTTGGTAATCAGAGCCTTCCCCGACCTTAGGAGCCCCATTGCTTGATCGTTTTTAGCAGCCGAGTTGTGTCTAGAAAAATGTTTTGAGTCACTTAGGAATTATATATCGGAGAGTTAGGAATTCTTTTTACTTCCCAGTCTCCTCATCACTCTGGTAAGGCATCCTGACGTAGAGTTTTGACTCTTCTCTTCTCAAATTTCACTAAAAAAAAATTTAGGATCACGCGAGTATCTTGGTTTTGTTCCGATGGTTTTGTGACAAGAACATTGTTCTTGGTGCCTCCTGTCTTTAGGGGTTGTGGCAGTGTCCCGGGGAGTTGAGCTCCGAGGTGTTGTCGTCACAATTTTATCGTTGCAATTCTGGTATACTTGAGATTTGTGCGCGACATCGAAAATCTCTTTTATGCAGTTCGTTGGTGAGATAACCTCGACGCCACCCAGTACTGGGGCGGGAGTTCGGGAGTATCGCCATAACTTGTATAACGGATGCTTTTCGAAGGTTGAGATAGATGGTTTCCGAAGGTTTCTTGGTTATGTGTTGAAGGATGGATACAGCTGGATGTAGGATTGCTAGCTTGAGTGAGATATTATGCTCCCCTGTATCCCCAACACCTGATTGCATAACTAGGAAAATTTCGGGAATTTCATAGGTGGGAATTCAAGTAGCCTTAGGATATCTTTCCGACAGATGTATGATATGAAATTGGGGTTCGACGTCTAGTGGTTCGCCTATTCATGGTCGATTTTACAGTGGTCTCGTTGTGTCTTAAAGAGTCCTTGGCTATGCTGACTCGGGGACGCTTCGTATGTCATGTGCACTGCCTTGTACATGATGGTGCTGTACGATCGAGCCCGTGTAGGTCCCACCATGAAAACTTCGGACGAAATTTCTATCATGTATTTGTTCCGGCTTATTCCGCAAGCCAACCCTTGGTTTTATTTCGAGTTGTGGCATTCGTTTTGCTTCGACGTCATATGTTGATTCCATCCCTCGTTGTTGTACCCCTTCTACCTGATTCTTCGTGGCTTCGCAATTTAGGAATATGTGACCACTTCAAGAGAAATGCATTCGTTCATTTTGTTCGGATGTGAAGACTATATGTTGCAATTTTCATTCCGTTGGATTCAGCTTCAATATTTATCTGTCATGTGCTAATGGTGGTCAACCTCTTCAGGATGGCTCCTCCAACGCGCACGACTCCGAATCCTGATCCGCCACCGCCTCCACCTCCTCAAGAGGCATGGCAAGCTGTGATGGCCGCAACCAATGCAAACACACAGTTGATCATGCAAATTATCCAAGAGCGCAATCAAGGCAGTCAAGGGAATCAAGGCAGCAATCAGAGTCACTTTGCTACACTCAACCAGTTCCTTGCTAATGGTCCAAAGACGTTCAGTAATTGTGTTGAGGCAACCGATGCTGACGATTGGCTTGTGGATCTGTGTAAGCATTTCGAGTGCAGCAACGTCAGGCCTGAGGACTTTGTGAAGTTCGCTTCCTTCCAACTCAAAGATCAAGCTGCAGAATGGTTCCAGCAGTACAAGGATTCCAGAGGTGGACGTGTTATCACTTGGGATGATTTCCGTCGAGATTTCCGCGCTCATCACATTCCGCAGAGTGTGGTTGAAAGCAAGCGTGAGGAATTCCGCAATCTGAAGCAAGGCTCTTTGTCTGTCTATGACTACAACAAATTGTTCCAGAAACTTGCCCGCTTTGCCAAGCAGGACGTGCCTGATGAGAAGAGCATGATATATCAGTTCAGGAGTGGTCTCAGAGAAGAGATTCAGCTCGCTCTTGTCCTCTTTGAGCCGTTGAGATACGATGAGTTCTACAACATGGCACTGAAGCAAGAGGCTGCTCAGTTGAGGTGTGATGCTTCCAGGAAGCGAGTCAGAGATGTTACTCCTTCTTCCTCTACTCAAGTGGCCAAGCAGCAGAAGTTTTGGCTTCCTCCTCCGTTCCGTCAGCCGTATCAGCAGAAGAGCAAAGGTGGCAGTGGTTCTTCCCACCCACCCAACCCAGGCTTTCAGAACAAGACTTCGTCTCAAGCTCCAAGATCGAGTGCTCCGTATCACCGTCCGCTTTCAGAGGTCACGTGCAACAAGTGCCAACAGAAGGGTCACTATGCCAACAAGTGTTTCAACCAGAGGCGTCTTCCTCCTCCTCCTCCTATCAGATCGGCAAGTACAGCTGTGGTCAAGCACAATCCCAAGCATGCCAAGGTCAATATGGTGAATGCAGCTCAGGCAGAGGATTCTTCAGATGTCATTATGGGTAACCTTCCTGTTAATGATATTCCTGCAAAAGTTCTTTTTGACACGGGTGCATCGCATTGTTTCATGTCAAAGCCATTTTTACCAAGCATGAGTTCGTTTCTTCTCATTTGGGTAAACAAATGGATATCGTTTCTCCTGGCAAACGTTTGAGTGCAAGTCTGGAGGTGCCAGATGTCTCTATCACGATGGGCGATTTCAAGTTTCTTGCTTCTCCTATGGTTCTTGGTAACTCGGATATCGATCTTATTCTCGGGATGGACTGGCTCTCTAAGCATAAAGCTCAGCTTGATTGTGCAGCCAGGCAGATTCAACTGACTCATACGTCTGAGGATGTCATTGTCTTTGCCGCTCGGGATAATACCATCCGGTTGTTTTCTCTCAATGAGAAGGGTGAATTGGATGCTATTTTGCAGATTCCGGTTGTTTGTGAGTATCAAGACGTCTTTCCAGAAGAACTCCCAGGGATGCCTCCAAACCGGCCGGTTGAATTTGTTATTGAACTTGAGCCCGGTACGGAACCTGTGTGCAAACGTCCCTACAAGCTTGGCCCCGAAGAGTTGAAGGAGTTGAAGAAACAACTCAATGAGCAAGAAAGATTGGGTCTCATCCGGCCTAGTACTTCTCCGTGGGGTTGTGGTGTTCTTTTTGTGAAGAAGAAGGATGGATCGAGTCGACTTTGTGTTGATTACCGTCCAGTGAACAAGAAGACCATCAAGAACAAATACCCACTTCCCAACATCAATGAGCTGTTCGAACAACTCAAGGGTGCTCAAGTATTCTCCAAGCTTGATCTCCGTATGGGTTATCACCAGATTCGCATTCGTGAAGAAGATATTCCCAAGACAGCATTCAGAACAAGCTTTGGTTCTTATGAATACACTGTCATGTCTTTTGGCCTCGCCAACGCTCCTCCGACGTTCTCTCGCATGATGAATTTCATCTTCAACGCCTACACCAATGACTTCGTTTTGGTCTATCTCGATGACATTCTGGTTTTCTCGAAGAACAAGGAAGATCATGCCAAGCATTTGCGTTTGGTTCTCGATAAGCTCAGGGCACATCAGTTCTATGCCAAGTTCTCCAAGTGTGAATTTTGGCTCGATGAGGTTCTTTATCTTGGTCATATCATCTCTGCCAAGGGCATTTCCGTGAATCCTGAGAAGGTATCCGCAATTGTGAATTGGGAACCTCCTCAGAACGTGAAGCAACTCCGCAGTTTTCTCGGTCTCGCAAGCTATTGCCGAAGATTCGTTGAAAACTTTTCTAAGATCGCGAAGCCTCTCTCAAATCTTCTTCAGAAGCATGTCAAGTACGTTTGGTCTCCGGAGTGTGATATTGCTTTCAACACTTTGAAAGAGAAGTTGATCACTGCTCCAGTTCTGACTCCACCTGATGAATCCAAGCCGTACGAGGTCTTTTGTGATGCCTCTCTCCAAGATCTTGGCGCAGTATTGATGCAAGAGAAGAAAGTTGTTGCTTATACATCTCGCCAGTTGAAGCCTAATGAGAAGAACTACCCCACTCATGATCTCGAGTTGGCGGCAGTTGTGCATGCTTTGTTGACTTGGAGACATCTTCTATTGGGAAGAAAAGTGGACATTTTCACTGATCACAAGAGTCTCAAGTACATCTTCACTCAGCCTAATCTCAACCTAAGGCAAACTCGATGGGTCGAAATGATTCAAGAGTATAACCCGAGTATTGAGTATACTCCAGGCAAGGCCAATGTGATTGCTGACGCTTTGAGCAGAAAAGCATATTGCAACAGTCTGATTCTCAAGCCTTATCAACCCGAGCTTTGTGAAGCTTTCCGCAAGCTGAATCTTCAAGTTGTTCCTCAATGTTTCCTCGCCAACCTTCAAGTTTCTCCTACCTTAGAAGACCAGATTCGCCAAGCCCAGCTTCTTGATGCTATGGTGAAAAAGGTGAAGATTGGTATTGCAAAGAGTCAGTCCAAGTATAAGTGCTACCGCCTTAATGACAAGGACACTCTCTTCTTCGAGGATCGTATTGTTGTGCCCAAAGGTGAACTTCGTAAAGTGATCATGAACGAGGCTCACAACTCTCTCCTCTCCATCCACCCTGGTAGTACGAAGATGTATCAGGATCTCAAGCAAGCTTATTGGTGGACTCGAATGAAGCGCGAAATAGCTCAATTCGTGAATGAATGTGATGTCTGCAGAAGAGTGAAGGCAGAACACCAAAGGCCAGCTGGTCTCCTCCAACCTCTTGCCATTCCAGAATGGAAGTTTGACCACATTGAAATGGACTTCATGACTGGGTTTCCAAAGTCCAAGCGTGGCAATGATGCTATATTTGTTGTCATCGACAAACTCACCAAAGTGGCTCACTTTCTGGCTATCAAAGAGTCGATCACTGCAGCTCAGTTGGCGGAACTCTATACCTCTCGCATTGTCTCTCTGCACAGTATTCCTCAAGTGATCTCTTCAGACCGTGGCAGTATCTTTACCTTGAAGTTTTGGGATTCTTTTCAGAAGGCCATGGGCACCAACATCCGCTTCAGCACTGCTTTCCATCCTCAAACAAGCGGTCAAGTCGAGCGTGTCAACCAGATTCTTGAAGATATGCTCAGGGCTTGTGTGATCTCCTTCGGCATGAAGTGGGAGGATTGTCTTCCTTATGCTGAATTCTCCTATAACAACAGTTTTCAAGCAAGTTCGGGCAAGGCCCCCTTTGAAATTCTGTATGGCAGGAAGTGCCGTACCCCTCTCAACTGGGCTGAAACCGGTGAACGTCAGCTGCTGGGTAATGACTTAATCACAGAAGCAGAAGAAATGTGCAAAGTCATTCGTGATAACCTCAAAGCAGCCCAATCCCGCCAGAAGAGCTACTATGATAGTAAGCATCGTGATTTGGCTTTCGAGATCGGAGATCATGTTTACCTCCGCGTCTCTCCTATGAAAGGTACTCGTCGCTTCGGTATCAAAGGGAAGCTTGCCCCTAGGTACGTGGGACCTTTCAAGATTGTCAGCAAGAGAGGCGACCTCGCCTATCAACTCGAGCTTCCTTCAAACTTTGCAAATGTTCATGATGTGTTCCACGTCTCTCAGCTTCGAAAGTGCTTCAAGACTCCTGACCGCACCGTCAACTTCGAGGACATTGAGCTCCAAGAAGATCTCTCCTATCGTGAGCACCCAGTTGCTATTCTTGAAGAGACTGAACGCAAGACTCGCAACAAGTCAATCAAATTTCTCAAAGTCAAGTGGTCTCACCATTCCGACCGTGAAGCTACCTGGGAACGCGAGGATCACCTCCGTTCTGAGTACCCGGAGTTCTTTCAGTCCTAGATCTCGGGACGAGATCTTTTCGTAGTGGTGGAGTGTTGTAACACCCCGGATGTAACTTTCCATATTTGTATCCAACTCTTGCCGTTTCCGGTGTTAAGTTATATTTATTTCTCGGGTTCGGGTCTTTGTCTCCGTGTGTTGTTTTTCTTTTTCGTGCATCTCTTATCATGTCATCTCGCGCATTGCATTTGCCTACATATTCATCTCATGCATTCGAGCATTTTCCCCGTTGTCCGTTTTGCATTCCGGCGCTTCGTTCTCCTCCGGTGGCCTTTTCTAGCGTTTTTTCGTGTGTGGGGATTAAACATTTCCGAATTGGACCGAGACTTGCCATGCGGCCTTGGTTTACTACCGGTAGACCGCCTGTCAAGTTTCGTGTCATTTGGACTTCGTTTGATACTCCAACGGTTAACCGAGGGACCGAAAAGGCATCGTGTGTGTTGCAGCCCAACACCCCCCAAATTTGGCCCAAAACCCACCAAAGTCTGCTCCATGTCCTAGAGCGTTCCATCACAATCGCGTGGGCGAAAACCGCACCTCTTTTGGACTCTCCTAGCTCCCTCTATGCCTATATATACCCCTTCCACTCGGATCTCTTCTTCCCCCGTCCAAAACCCTAAAAAAAAGAGAGATCGACCCCGCCACCGACGGACGTGTCCGGGCGAGCCGGACAACGTCCGCCGCCGCGCCCAGCCAGCCGCCAACCGCCACGTGGCCCTCCTGCCACCGCGCCCGCGCCCACATCGCCGGCCCGCGAGGGCCCGGGGCCGGCCCTCCCCGCCGACCGCTCGGGCCAGAGGCGCCCGCACGCCTCCGCCCTTATTCTCCTCCTCCGGCCGCTGCCCCGCCGCCGCTCGTCGCCTCGCCGGGCCGCCGCAAGCCGGCCGCCGCCGGCCGCCACCTGCCGGCGCCGCCCCGGACGCCGCCGCCCGCGGTCGTCGCCTCCTCCTCCGGCGCCGCCCGGCCTCCTCTCCCTCACCCCGGCCTCCTCTTCCCCCACTCCGGACGGCACCGACGAGCTCCGGCGCTGGTCATCCTCGGGAAACGCGCCGGTGAACAGTACCCCGGATCCAGATCTGGGTCTCGGGTTGACTTTTTACCTCTAACCCTAGATTTTTGTGCCTACTTTGACTGCTGGTATCTCCGCAACCGTAGCTCCGTTTTGGGCATATAATATATCAAAATCTTTGCCTCGACATGTACATCATTTCATTCCATTGCATCATTTGCATTTGAGCTCATCTTGATGCCCTAAATACTGTTAGAAGGAGGCTTCATGAGTAAAATTGCAGATCCGTTAGTTCATCATGCACTTTTGTCATTTTTGCCATGTTTAATCCGTGCATGATATGCCTGTGCCCCTTTGGGATGAATTGTTAAGCATTTTGTCTTCTTTCCAGAGGTGCCACCCATGCATTTTTAGGATGTGTGTATTGTCTTGTGCAAGCTTGCGAAGAGAGGTACCTGAGATTGCTGATTTCAGGGACTTAGTGATTTTCACTAAGTCTGGGATATTTTAGTTCGTGATGCCATATGTCCAGCTTGTTTCCTAGTGATCCGTTCCTCTTTTGAGGATGATCAGTAAGGGAGTTTTGATATTTATGTTATGCTCTATCCATCCATGTCTTTGTTTGCAAATGTGGAGTGCTCTAGGTTGACTCAATCGAGCTCAACTTTTGCTTCGTTGTTAATCTGGGCAGATCGTCAACTTGTTTGCGATTTTGCCGATGCTACCGTTAGTGTTCCATGCATGCTATGTCTTTGTTCTTGCCATGTGTAGCTAGCATATTGTGTCTTCTTTCTGGATATATGCTTGCCTTGCCATGAATTGCACCGTAGTGAGTGCATCGAGCTCGTTTACATGCCTTCGTGAGCTATAATTTCAGCATGTCTCAGTTTTCACTGTCTGAAAACTGATTGTGTTCGAGCTATGTTCGTGAGCTCGGTAGAGTATTTTGTGAACCCTTTTGGCCCCAGGTCACTTTAGGTGTTTTGTTAAGCTTGTTGAGTAGCTCCATGCCATGTTCTTACTTGTCATGTTCAGGTTATCTGTCATGTTGTTTTGCTGCTCCGAAGAGGGCTTCGTGATCTGAAATTTCAGGCTAGTGTTAATTTCACTAAGTCTGGAATCTGTTTTGCATATTCATTTTTGCCATTCTTGTTTGAACCCCTTAATGGATGAATTTGCCTATGGCTCAGTGCTAGTGTTTTGTTAAGCATCTTGTGTACATCACTTCCATTTATTTTGTTTTCATGTTTGGTGGCTGTAGCATGTTCATTTCGTTGCATTTAGATGCCTACTTGCTGTAAATCGCAGACCGGTGTCATATCTTAAAACGCTTGCCATTTCCAAACCGTAACTCCGATTCCATTGATCTTTATATCGTTTTCAAGCGATTTCATCCCCTCTATCCAGTGGCACCCTTGGAATTCCAAGTTGAGGCCAGGTTCATGCATTTCCGTTCATATCTTGCATTTTGCATCCCGCATCGCATCCCGCATAGCATGTCATCATTTCATCATATTGCTTGGTCTTGCACGTGGTTGATTGTATCCTTGTTGCTTGTTTGTCTTGTTGGGTAGAGCCGGGAGACGAGTTCGCTACCGAGGAGCCCGTTGAGTTTGCTTGTGAGGATCCAGTCAACTTTGACAACTGTGCAGGCAAGATGATCATACCCTCGAAATCACTACTATCTTTGCTATGCTAGTTTGCTCGCTCTTTTGCTTTGCCACTGCTAGGATGCCTACCACTTGCTTGTCAGCCTCCCAATTGCATGATTGAACCTCTAACCTACCATTGTCCTAGCAAACCGTTGATTGGCTATGTTACCGCTTTGCTCAGCCCCTCTTATAGCGTTGCTAGTTGCAGGTGAAGGTTGGAGCCGTTCCTTGTTGGAACATTTATTTACTTGTTGGGATATCATTATATTGCTATGTTATCTTAATGCATCTATATACTTGGTAAAGGGTGGAAGGCTCGGCCTCTCGCCTAGTGTTTTGTTCCACTCTTGCCGCCTAGTTTCCGTCATATCGGTGTTATGTTCCCGGATTTTGCGTTCCTTACGCGGTTGGGTTATAATGGGAACCCCTTGATATTTCGCCTTGATTAAAGCTTGTCCAGCAATGCCCAACCTTGGTTTTAGCATTTGCCACCTAGCCTTTTTTTCCCTTGGGTTCTGCAGACTCAAGGGTCATCTTATTTTAACCCCCCCCCCCCGGGCCAGTGCTCCTCTGAGTGTTGGTCCGAACTGGGCAGCCTGCGGGGCCACCTCGGGGAAACTTGAGGGTTGGTTTTACTCGTAGCTTGACCTATCTCAGTGTGCCCTGAGAAAGAGATATGTGCAGCTCCTATCGGGATTTGTCGGCACATTCGGGCGGTGTTGCTGGTCTTGTTTTAGCCTGTTGAATTGTCTTGTTGTACCGGGTTACCGAGTCTGATCGGTGTGTCTCGGGTGGAGGTCTATTCCTTCGTTGACCATGAGAGCTTGTCATGGGCTAAGTTGGGACTCCCCTACAGGGATTGAACTTTCGAAAGCCATGCCCGCGGTTATGGGCAGATGGGAATTTGTTAATGTCCGGTTGTAGATAACTTGAACCCTAATTAATTAAAATGAATCAACTGTGTGTGTTACCGTGATGGCCTCTTCTCGGCGGAGTCCGGGAAGTGGACACGGAGTTGGAGTTATGCTTGCGCAGGTTGTTCCTCTAGTTTCTCGCTCGCGCCTTGCCTCCTCTTCTCGCTCTCTTTTGCGGATAAGTTAGCCACCACATATGCTAGTCGCTTGCTGCAGCTCCACATACTTGCCTTATCCTTCCTATAAGCTTAGATAGTTTTGATCGCAAGGGTGCGAGATTGCTGAGTCCTTGTGGCTCACAAATACTATAATTCCAGATGCAGGTCCAGGTGATTCCGCTCCAGGTGACGAGTACGAGCTCAAGTGGGAGTTCGACGAGGACTCTCAGCGTTATTATGTTTCCTTTCCCGATGATCAGTAGTGGTGCCTAGTTGGGGTTATCGATTCAGGGCCTTGTCGCATGTTGGGGGTCTTTCTATTTTGGCACCGTAGTCGGGCCATGAGTGATTTGTATGATGGATGTTATTTATGTACTTTGATGTGACGTGGCGAGTGTAAGCCAACTACGTTTCTCCCCTTCATCTTATTTATGTACATGGGATGTGTAAAGATTTCCCGACTTGCGACATTGCTTTCAATGCGGTTATGCCTCTAAGTCGTGCCTCGACACGTGGGAGATATAGCCGCATCGAGGGCGTTACAATTGCTATGTCATTTGATTAGTTTAGACATGCTTTGTGTGAATGCCACCTGTTTGGTGTCTAATTACCATTTATGTGAATTATGCATTGCCATCTTGTTGCAAGATATTATATATGTGAATTATGCAATGATATGTTGTTGCAAGGCATTATATATGTGAATTATGCGATGCCATGCTGTTTAGCCAATCATCGTGTATGTGAATTATATCATACTATCATTTTTTTTGTATTACACGTTCCATTTGTCGACGACATTTGTATATTTAACTACTCTTCCTGTGCATCAGCCATTTGAAGCGGTGATGGAAATATCTGGAGTGAAAATAAGGTATTCAGAGTAGACAATGCTATCTGCTGAAGCAGACATCTCGCTGGTTACAGAGAGCTCCTCAGAGGAGGATTTAGATACTGATGATCAGTCCTATTCCCCCCCTGAGGTCTATGCTCAAACTTGGCAGGGTTATATTACTCATGTAATGCATGTTGTCTTGCATTGCTTAGTTTTTCCATCATATATGGATTGCCATCTACTTACTTGCTTACTATATAAATCATATATTTGAATTATATCATGCCATCATGTTTACATACACAACATCTATCTGAATTATGGCATGGCAACCCATTTAATAAAGACATCATATAGTTATATCATCTCATCCTGTTTAGTGTTTACAGTCATCATATTTTGAATTATGTCATTCTATCCGTGAATTATATCATGCTATCATGTTTCCATAGGCGGCATGTATGTGAATTATGACATGCCAATCTATTTAATAAACACAGTATATAGTTATATCATGTCATCCTGTTTACATAGTCATCATATTTTGAACTATGTCTTTCCATATTTTTTAGCTAGCCATCATATATGTGAAATTGTGTCATGACATCCTGTTTAGTTAGCCATCGTATATGTGAAATTGTGTCATGCTATCCTGTTTGGTTAGACAACATAAATGTGAATTATTTCATGCCCTCTTTTATTCCCCACTATCCATTGCACCTGTCTATCATACAATGTCTTTACATTCAATTACTTTTCTTGTTTATCAGCCATTTGAATTGGAGAGGATGATGGCAGTATCTAAGGGAGTAACAACACGGTCTTCAGAAAAGTAGTGCTACCAGTTGATGCAGATAGAACCACGGTTGTACTTGCCCAAGAACCAGGCCCACCACACATAACCCAGACTCTCGCAGATTGTACCCCTACCCAGTTGGACAGAGAACCAGCTACACCCCTTCTAACCCCAACCCCAGCAGATAGTAACCCAGTTCCAGTTGACACAACACCGTCTCCACCACAAAGCACCCAGACACGAGCAGTTAGGAAGGGAACTGCAGTGCCCAAAGCACGAGGACCACCACTCCGAATCCCAACTCAACGCTTAAATCAAAAAAAGAATTGTTCACAGGTCGGGTTCTATAGCTATGGTTCATACTCCTTTGCTCTTGCATCACTGTATTTACTCATACCAACTATTTTCAAATTTGAAGGATGGAATTGAAACTCCAATGGCGCAACAGGTATGTTTTAAACTCGTTTCTTTAACTGGTTTGCTGTTGTAACTTGCTCTATGTTGATTTCAATTTCAATTGAATAAACACTTATGTTCTCATGTCATGCACATTACAAGTGGTGTTATTACTCTGTAGTTTCCCACACTTATATTCTGCTTTGTCTTGAACAAATATTATTTGAACTATGTCTCTATCTTGATTGGGCAACAAAAAATAGAATGATATAGACCATAAAGTGACCATGGTACATAGATATATATATTTGTTTCATGTTGTTATCATGTCCACTTTAATACTGAACTGATTTACCAAAATGAGTTTCATATACAACATGGTAAACATGTGATGTGTCTGCTTGTTTCTCTTTTAGAATGCGGACAAAATATTGGAGAACAGTACCCCGTTATTTAATGGTAAAGGAAGTAATGCAGATAAGGTTTAATATAGTGAGACATTCCTGTTGGTCTCCAAGAAAACTGATAAAAACTATCTTGACGACAGTGAGAGAACCCAAAAGTCATGTCTTGATGTGGTGTTAGAGTTACTAGCCACTACTGCTGGCACAAGCTCTTCGAACTCGCTGCCTGAATCAGTTTATCTTCTTGAGTCTCAACTTCAAGTTGAAAGACATCGATCACATGTGCTGCGACAGGAAGCTGAAGGACCAGGGAAGTCCCTGTAGAATTCAGATGCATACTTTCTGGTGCAACAACAAGCGCTTGAGGATTTAAGTGCCAAACAAGAGAAAGTTAATAAGCTTGCTAAGCATCTTGCCAGCATTATGGGTACCCAGGATATTGTTTATTGAGCTCTTCTGAAGTGGTTTTACTTCTGGACTTGTTTTGCTGCAGCGTTTATTTGCACTGGTCCCCAACTTTGACAACCAGTGTATATGATATACTGATTTGTTCCCTATATTTGCACTGGTGCCGAACTTTGATGCCCAATGAATGTAATATGTATAATAGCCGTGATAGCTTAGCGTAAGTTGCTTGCTTATTTATTTCCTTGTTGTCTTGTTTATTTGTTTGCTTGTAGTCAGTGCAGTTCTTTTTCCGCGGTTTGCTAGTGGCCGCAATAACCTATTTTTTAAAACTATGCCACAATAACCATGTGCTACATATTTACTGTAGTTACCATGGACCTCCTACGGGTCGTAGAAACAATGGGCCTTCTAAGGGCCGTAGAAACAATGTCCCTTCTGCGGGCTGTAGCATCAAGGGGCCTTCTATGGGCCGAATGATCGATCGGCCAAACATGGGCCAATAACAGACCGCATTATGGGACGTAAACATGCTAGATTTGGAATCGTCCGTTCATGGGCCGACCATAACGGGTCGTCGTTAATCGGTCGTATTTGATGAAGCTATGAAAACGGCCCAGCGGATTAACGAGCCGCAAACGGGCCGATTGTAACCACGGGCTGACTTTGGCCCACAAGCAGAAAAGGCTAGTAACGGGCCGCCCACAAGCAGAAAAGGCTAGTAACGGGCCGTAAGTAACTGAATGGTGGAAATGAGCCCAGGAATAAATGGGCCTTGAAAAGGCCGAAAGATAACACAGGTTAGAAACGACCCAATGGAATAATAGGTCATTAATGGGTATAAAGCGGTACACTGTTCATTGCGGGCCAGATTCACCACGGGCCGTTAATGGGCCAAGAGTTACAAATGGCCTCATATGGGCCGAAAGAAATCATGGGCCATACATGGCCCGAAAGTTACAACGGGCTGGAATCATATTGGACGGCCCAGATGAAGCTACTGGGCTTAATTCTGATAGGCCCTAATGGGCCGTGAGTTAGCGGACCGTAAATGGGCTATATACAAACATGCTGTTAACAGGCTTTCTGTGGGCCGGCCCGTTACCTTTTGACCAAGTTAAACGAGCCGGCCTTTTCACCGGAATGGGCCTCTGTTGGGCCGCGCCACTTGTCGACGTATCATAGGCGCCTCTTGTCCAATGAATGAATGACATCTGTCCCAACGATCAGCCAACACGTGTTTCCTCCGGCAAATGAGAATTTTACACATGGAAAATCCTCATTGGTCCGGACTGTTAACGGGTTATCGGATCCAAAACCGGACCCGGTAGCTTAACGGCGACCCGTTACGGTGGATGCCACGTGTCGGTTACCCTTGACGAAAACACTTCCATGACGTGCCATTTATCGTCATGGAAGTGGACACTTCCATGATGATAATTTTGATAATGTCATGGAACACTTCTACGACAGCACATGTATGACTATCTTGATTCTGTCATAAAATCGTCATGGATGTACATGCATGACAGAAAACGTGACCTACTGTGACAAACGCGTATCATCACGGAAGTGTATTTTTTTGTAGTGCATACACCCACCATATACCTTCTTCAAAATAGCCACCATACCTACCTATTATGGCATTTCCATAGCCATTCCGAGATATATTGCCATGTAACTTTCCACCGTTTCGTTTATTATGACATGTTACATCATTGTCATATTGCTTTGCATGATCATGTAGTTGACATCGTATTTGTGGCAAAGCCACCGTTCATAATTCTTTCATACATGTCACTCTTGATTCATTGCACATCCTGGTACTTCGCGAGAGACATTCATATAGAGTCATATTTTGTTCTAAGTATCGAGTTGTAATTTTGAGTTGTAAGTAAATAAAAGTATGATGATCTTCATTATTAAAGTATTGCCCCATGTGAGGAAAGGATGATGGAGACTATAATTCCCCCATAAGTCGGGACGAGACTCCGGACGAAAAATAAAAAATAAATAAATAAATAGGCCAAAAAAAAGAAGCCCCCAAAAAATAAAACAAAATGAGAGAAAAGAGAGAAGGGGCAATGCTACTATCCTTTTACCACACCTGTGCTTCAAAGTAGCACAATGATCTTCATGATAGAGAGTCTCCTATGTTGTCACTTTCATATACTAGTGTGAATTTTCATTATAGAACTTGTCTTGTATATTTCAATGATGGGTTTTCTCAAATTACCCTAGGTCTTCGTGAGTAAGCAAGTTGGATGCACCCCCACTTAGTTTTTTTTGAGCTTTCATAGACTTATAGCTCTAGTGCACCCGTTGCATGACAATCCCTACCCACTCACATTGATATCTATTAATAGGCATCTCCATAGCCCGTTGATACGCCTAGTTGATGTGAGACTATCTCTTTCTTTTTGTCTTCTCCACAACCACCTTCTATTCCACCTATAGTGCTATGTCCATGGCTCACGCTCATATATTGCGTGAAAGTTGAAAATGTTTGAGAACATCAAAAGTATAAAACAATTGTTTGGCTTGTCATCGGGGTTGTGCATGATTTGGATATTTTTTGTGATGAAGATGGAGTATAGCCAGACTATATAATTTTGTAGGGATAAACTTTCTTTGGCCATGTTATTTTAAGAACATAATTATTTTGTTAATATGCTTGAAGTATTATTGTTTTTATGTCAACTAGAAAAGTGGCCCGCTTGATGTGCGTGCTAGAATTTATAATGCGTGAGGACATTTATAGATATAAAACTCCCGAGAACACAGTTTTATCTTACATAGTTGGTTTAAATAAGTTAACATTTGGTAACATCATGAGTTTGACTTGAATAGGTGCTTTTCAAGATAAGCGCAATTCCCTTTTCACGTTTCTGAAATATCAGGAGGGCATGTTTGCTTTAAATTGTTCTCGGCGACGTGCGGTCGATTGTTCATGTTGTGGTGTATGTCTGAATTTATGACATTTTATGTTGCTTAACACCGTTGCGTTGTAGTAAATTATTTCATTTGGAATTTATAAGTACTTTTGCGGAGAATTTTCATGTCAATGAACTTTTAGTCGAATTGTAAACTATTGACACTGGTTAGTGATGTTTTTCATAAGATCATGTGCTATATGTTCGGGCAGATATGTTTTAACTAATTTGCAGGGTGGAAAAATATAGGTTTTTTTGGAATGGCCTCATATATTAAATAAAAAGGAGAAAAAGTTTGTTACAACACATACCTAAATTACGGCATATGTTATTAGTATTTTTTTATATGCATATAGTTTAGGAAAACACACGTACATGCAATGTATATCTATTTATATATTTATTTATATTTATAGGGGATGTACACTGTACGTAATCATATGTTATTAGTATTTTTTTTAGGAAAACACACGTATTTGCAATGTATGTATATTTATATATTTATTTATATTTATAGGGGGTGTACACTGTACGTAATCATATGTTATTAGTAGTTTTTTTGTAGTGATTTCCCCCGGACGGTATGCTAATTTAGACAAACAGGATTTCATAGATGCACATAGCGTCCACGCATCTTCTCTCCCACTTACAATTTCACACGGCCACAGCTACTTTTTCCCGATCCCCTTTCTCCTTTACTCCGTTGACTCCAAAATTGCTGCCACCAGATGAGCTTGGTCGTCCTCACCAGCAGCCGCGGCAGTGGGCGACTCGTTTGTGCTGCCGCAGGGTGACCATCTATGGCGGCTGGTTTGGCTCGTACAACTCCTTGGTCTCCTAGCAGGGTCCAGGGAGCAGCTGCGCAAGGGAGTATGCGAAATCATGGTGTCCGTGCGGTTGATTTTGGCGTGTATTTCGTCTCCCGCAGCTAGATTGGATCCAACTGGAGTAATAGGATGCAGGCAACGTTGTGTTCCCCAGTTGCGAGGCAGACACATCATTTCTATTCCCGCTCGATGCAGCCCGGCACGTCGTCGTCATCCTCCACGGCCTCAGCATTCTTCCAAGTTTGAACTTCAACTTGCAGGTCCCCTTCTTTCACTTTTCCCCACTCGTCATATTTATAATATAATTTAGAAAATGTTTGTTAGTGGAGAATGTTTCTTCATTTTCCTTTAAATCTTGGGGAAATATGTAATTCTTTTTTTAAAGTTATCTAGATGTGTTTAATTAGGTGCGTACTGCTAAGTTTGTGACACTTTAAAAAATGTAAGTATACGTCTGAGTACATATGAAATATAACCATGTCTCGATGCTCTCACTATTGGTTTCCACTAAATGATAAGCATGAAGAATAAGATATCACACAATAGAGATTGTCGATGTTTTGTTGTAGAGCATATTCAGCCTGCCATATTATGTTAGCATAGTGTAGTCACTTTGCATTTTTAGGGTATAGTTTGCAGTATGCTAAATTTTTATATATGCAATTTTTATGTAATGGAGTAGGTCAGTAGCCTGAGCTAGTGAAAGAAGCGTCATGCTGACAGTGCATTATTTGTTAATACCTTTAGAATATTTCTTTATAGACTATGTTCTTGGCCACATCATCCTCATTGATATCTTCATCATTTACCATTACTCATATACTATTTCTCCCACAATGTGTTCTTGATATTATCTGTTCTTCGATGAATTTTCTTCTGCATGAGGTCATGTTGTTATCCATTTATCATTTATCTTTTACTGTACTTTTTATGATCAGCCGCGTTATGCAAAATTATTCTGTATCCTTTTTTTGGGCATTTTTACCATGTTGCTTTGTACTTCCTCTGTCCCAGAATATAAGAACGTTTTTGACACTATGCTAGTGTTAGAAACGTTCTTATATTTTGGGACGGAGGGAGTAATATATATTTTTCTTTAGAAGAGTTACAAACAATATTAAAACCTGAAAACAGATGACACATTAGACATGGGCAGCTATTGATTTTTTTTGAAAGATCCAGCATTGCTGGCTTTTCATATTAATCATAGCAGAGAGCAGTGGATAACCGAATACATGGTGGTGATTCTAGGATCAGAGAAAAAACATATAAAAGAGACTCAACTACAACTACGGGAAGGGGGAAACAGCTGGAGGGGTTTTAACCGATCCCCTCTGGCGGCAAAGTGAACGGGTGCAGTAAACAAGTTGCTCTGGCCTGCCTCCATAGATCGATGCCTCGTCTGATGGCCTGCAGCACGTTTCGCATAGATGCCTTGTTGTTTCTGAATGTGCAGTCGTTTCGGTGCCTCCAGATTTCCCAGACAGCTAACATCGTCAGCGATTTGATGCCCTTTCTGAATTCAGGTTTTGTGCCCTCCACAATCTTCATGACCCGATCAGCACCGCTGGGGAGATCGCGGCCAGGTTGCAAACTCAGGGCCGCACAGCCGTTCCAGGATGACAGACTGCTCCAGATTGTCCTTGTGAAGGGGCATGGCCAAAAGATGTGGTCGGCTGTCTCGAGGTTTCTGAAGCATAATTGGCAGAAATAAGAGTTCGGCCAACCTTGTCGCTGCAGCCGGTCATTGCACCATGGTCTGTTTAGCAGGATTAACCAATAGAAGACCTTCAGCTTTCCTGGCGCCCAAGTCTTCCAAATGATCTGCGTAAAAGCAGAGGTGTGGTTCGCCTGAAACTGTGCCCGATAAGCTGATGAAGCAGTGTAGCAGCCGCTAGCCTCCAGGTTCCATCTGATCTCATCACTTGTATCTGTATTGAGGTTGAGTGACGCCGATCGCAGGAGCCTCGCCAGGGCCACGCAGTCACATACGATCTGATCAGTCTGCCCGTGCGCCAAGTCGAGGATCCAGCGATCATCTCGTAGGGCATCGGCGATCGTCCTGTTCTTTCTCCTTGAGTGTTTATACAGCGCCGGAAAAAGCAGTTGGAGCGTGCCCGCCTGGAGCCAAGAGCAAATCCAAAACCTGGCCGTCCGGCCGTTGCCGACCGTGACCGAGGTAGCCGCGCTGAAGAACAGCCTGTCAGATTCAGAGCACGGGGCCTCCATGCCCGCCCATGGCCTGTCCGGGTGCTTCCAGGACAGCCATAGCCATCTTTGCCGCAAGGCCCGGTCGAAGCGCTCAAGGTTGAGGACGCCGAGCCCCTCTCTGTCCAGCGGGGAACACACCTTGGTCCAGTTCACCTTGCATTTGCCCCCAGACAGCTCTTCCTCTTGCGCCCACAGAAAACGGCGCCTCACTTTGTCGATTTCCTTGAAAAAGTTCTTTGGCATAAGGAGTACGGTCATGGCAAAGGTTGGGATGGCAGTCAACACAGCTCTGACTAGCACCCGCCGTCCAGCAATGGTCATTAGCCTGCCCTTCTAGCCTGCCAGTCTTGCTCTGATCCGATCCAAAATGAACTAGAGATGCACTAGCCTTGTTCTTGTCAGGGTGATCGGGAGGCCCAAATACTTGAGCGGGAAGGTGGTGATGGTGCCCCCAAAACTCTGTAGGATCTGCTAGATGTCAATACTGTCGCATCGAATTGGGGTTGCTGTTGATTTATGTCTGTTGATCTTCAGCCCCGTTGCCTCGCCAAACATGTTCAGAATGGTGATCAGCGCCTCCATCTCATCTCTGGCGGGGTTCATGAAGACGACCGCATCATCAGCGTAGAGGCTGACTCTTAGTTTCAGCTCCCTCCTCAGCAACGGCTGCATCATCTGTTGCTAGACGGCCTCATCTATCAGACGTTGCAGTGGATCGATTGCCAGGATGAAAAGCAGTGGAGATAGTGGGTTGCCCTGATGAAGACCTTTGCGGTGCTGAATTTTGCTCCCTGGCGCACCATTGAGGAGGAATTCAGAGCGAGAGGTTGACAGCAGCCACGCAATCCAATCTCTCCATCTGGCACTGAACCCAAGTTCCTCCAGCAGGTAGTCCCAAGACACGCTATCAAATGCTTTTGAGATGTCCAATTTCAGTAGCAATGCCGGAGTTTTGCTACGGTGCAGTGCTCGGACTCCATTCTGAACATACAAGAAGCTGTCTTGTATACACCTCGTCTTCAGGAAGGCTGACTGCGCAGGGGAGACGATCGTGTGAATCACTTTTGACAGCCGGATTGACAACACCTTGGTGACCATCTTCGCAAACGAGTGGATCAGACTGATTGGGCGAAAGTCTGTCATCCGCACGGCCCCATCCTTCTTCGGCAGCAGCGCCACAAAAGCAGTGTTTAGGGCAGCCAAATTGCCACCGGCAAGATGGTAGAAACGGTGGAAAGCCGCCATGATGTCGGCGCTGATGATCGACCAACAGGCCCGGAAGAAGGTACTGCTGAAATCGTTGGGGCCCGGCGCCTTCTCCGCCGGCGATTGCATGATTGCCGCCCAGGCCTCACCTTCTGAGAAAGGGTTGTCCAAACCAGCTGCAGGAACCCTTGGTAGCTGCAACACGCTCCAGTTGAGGGTCACACGCCGTCCCGTGTCCGCTGCCATCACCTTGCTGAAATGATCATGGATGATCTGTGCTTTGTCCCCATGAGTTGTGGCAAAATTTTCGTCGCTCTGGATGGTGTGGATGAAATTCTTGCGTCTTCTGGAGCAGCATTTTGCATGGAAGAACTTTGTACTGGCGTCGCCTGCTCGCAGCCAGAGCACCCTGGATGCCTGTCTTCTTCTGGCCCTTTCAATGGCCGCCAGACCCACCAGACGCATCTTGAGCAGCTTGCGCAAGTTGAATTCCGCGGTTGAAAGTGTTCTTGTCTCCTGCTCCACGTCCAGCCGGAGGATTACCTCGCTGGCGATGTGAAACTGCGCCTTTGCATCGCTGAACAGCGATCTGCTCCAGATTTTCAGGTCGCGGGCAGTCCCGGTGAGCTTGACCTGCAGCCATGCAAAAGCACAACGCTGCTGAACCGGGCGATTCCATTCACGCTCGACAGTAGTGTGAAAGTGCGGGAATTGCGGCCAGAAGCTCTCGAAACGGAAACGAGCTCAACGGATCGGGGCGTCGCATGGCGCCAGGATCAGCGGGCAGTGGTTGGAGCACGCTGTAGCAGAAGCCATCAGAACGTAGGCGGGAAAGAGGAGCTCCCAGCTAACATTGCAGAAGAATTTATCTATACTAACCAGTGTGGGATTTTGCCGTTCGTTACTCCAGGTGAACCGCCTATTCTTACACTTAATCTCCGGTAGCCCAGCCGCATCTATAGCCGCCCCAAACCTCCCCATGATACGCCGATTCAGGTTGAAATTGTTCTTATCTCTAGCCTCGTAGATATTGTTGAGGTTGCCGGTGAGTAGCCAGGGATCACTTGGGGGGGGGGGGGGGGGGGGGCTGATCTAGCCAACTCAAGCAGGAACACGTCCTTCCGAGCCTTCGCCGGCCCATAAACAGTGGTTAGCCAGAAAGTGGCGGCCGGTCGGAGGACGGTGACTTTAGCAGTGATGGCGAATTCACCAACAACATGGGACACGATCGAGACGATCTGGTTATCCCAGAGGATGGCCACCCCGCCCCTGGAGCCAATCGCAGGTAAAACTACACAATCGGCTAACCTGCTCCCTCCTACGTCTCTAACTAGGGCCGGCGACCAGTTGTCGATCTTTGTTTCCTGAAGGTAAAGGATCGCTGGTCGATGCGCCGCAACGGCTTCGCAGACAGTGTCTCGCTTGGCCGGCATATTGAGCCCACGCACATTCCAGCTAACTATGGGGCAGTGGTTGTCATCCATAAGGAAACATGATCGTACTCCAACAGCTACTAGTTCCATTGATCGAAGAGACACACGAACACGACGACAAGCACACTCCACCACCTTTCGGGGGACGCTGATACCCACCAATAGGCCCCAAATAGCAGCAGCGCCGACTACCTCTAACAGCTAACCCTACAAGCATTACAAGTGAGCCTAACTCAACCCCGCTTAAGGCCGGGCGCCATTGGAGATTACTACGACATGGGACTAACATGATCAAACCGCGGCCTCCTCGACAACTCCATCAGGACCGTCCATGGAAGCCGCCACACGCAGCGCCTCCTTGCTGAGGCGGGTCAGCTTGGCGATGCAGACAATGTCGCCGTCAGTGAGCGGCTCATCGAACTTGTGCAGCAGCTTCTCGACTGTCTTGGCGGTCATCTTCTCCTTTGGACCAAGCAAGCCCAGCTTGCGCACCAGCCACAGGGTCCCTCGCCGCGAGACGGGCACGAATGTCGGGTTTGCAGCTTGTCGGGCGCTGTGGCGAACAGGAGCAGGCACGACCCTAGTCTTGGGCGGGGCAGACGATCGGCGCACCGACGCTTCAGGCACCAACGGCGGCTTGGTGGCTTGGAAGAGGCGCAGCGGGCTAGCGGCCGGGTCTGAAGCCTCGCTCTCTGCACCAAGCTGGAGGCAGCAGACCTGGTGGGTGACGGCGCCCAGCTGCATCTCCGCCGCCGTGGGACGGGCCGGTTCCTTGCGACTGAGGTGGCCCACCGCGGCGCTTGGGCCGGCCAGGGTTGGGCCGAAGACGTCCGGCAAGCCCGTGGCCACCGCGTGGATGCTGTTGACTTGGTCGTCGAACTCCAGAGGGGCCGAGACCACAGCCGCCATGTGGGCCTCCAGCTCAGCAGCCATGCAGTCGAAGGGGGGTGGCTGCGGGAGCTGGTTCTTGGCGCCGGCAAAGAAGTCGGCGATCGGGTCAGGGACTGGTGCAGCTTCAGCGGGCGGCGGCGAGGGCAGGGGATGCGGTGCCTGGAGTAGAGCGGCCCCCGCGCCCGCAGCATGGCGGCGGCCTGAGTTGCAGCGGCCCCGCGAGCTCTCGGAGCGACGCTGCCCAGGGGGGAGCGGCTGCGGCGACGAGACGCGCCCTCCTGGTCGGCCACCTCCTTTCCGGCACGACTCCGGCCTAGGAGCGTGTCCTTCCAGGACCTGCGCCCACCCTGATCTTCTCCGTCGTCGTCCTTGCGGCCACCACCTCCGCGAGGGGCGCCGTGGTACCCCATGTCCGCAAGCGCAGCAAGCTGGCGACGGTGCTGCGGCTCATGCTGGCCATCTTCCACCCCCTTCTTCCAGGAGCCGGCAGGGATGATCCGCGGCATGGGCCTGTCGTCCTCGTCAGAGTCCGATGAGGGCAGGCCGCTTTGCACAGAGCGAGGTGATCGCGGCTCGTAGGGGGACCAGTCCTATGCGGTCCACATGGATGAGGACATCATGGCGGCTTGCAGAAGGTGGCGCAGCGACGACACGGCCGGGCGGAGAGAAGCCCAGCATCTCCACGCGGCCCGCTCCCCGCTCCATCAGCCAGAACGTGTGCTTGGTCGGGATTAGGGCCACATCCCAAACCCAGACCCAGCAGGCGAAGCTCTTGGCGTGGCTGCGCTCGAAAGTGCGACTGTCGAGGCGGTCGACGCGGCAGCTGAGAGCCTCTTCGGCCCCCTCCACGGACAAGAAGTGCTGGGGCATCTTCTCGATGACCACCCGGACATGGTAGTTGAAGGTCTGAACCACGGCGTGATCGTCTTCGTGCTAGCGCTTGATGAAGAACTTGGCGCCGTCGACCGTCAGGGAGCCCAGCTTGACGACTTGGTCTTGATGGATCGACAGATCAAAGATGATGAGGTAGTCCTTCGGGTCGTGGCTGGTGATCCGCAGCAGGTGCAGAGGGATGCGCAACCGAGCCTCGAGCTCCTGCCTGACCGCCATGGCGCTGGAGGATCGCCTCGCGTCCGCTGCCGTGAGCAACACCGCCTGGCGCTTCAGGACGAAGGTGGCGTGCTCCAGGGCGCGGGTGGACATGACCACCTTGCAGCTTTGTCGCGGGCTGCGCGCGGGGTTGGCGACGTGGGTGCCCTCCATGGCGAGGGGCGGCGACGGGGCGGGGGACGAAGGCACAGCAGCAGCAGCAGGGAAGCGAAGTCTATCCCGCGCCGGCACCCGGGCGGTGGCTGCGGCGGGGTTGCGCTTGGGGTTTTGAGGGCACTCCCGGCCGAAGTGACCAGAGAGGTTGTAGATGATGCAGCAGATTGGGTCGCGGCAATCTTTCCTACAATGCTTCTTGCTCAGGCAACGAAAGCACTTCCCCCGGAACTGGCTTAAGAAGGCAGCCCGGCCGGCAGCAGCATTGAAGTCGCCTCGGCGGTCATGAAGGGCCGAAGGGGGGCGCGGCCTATTGCCCGCCATGCCAGAGCTTGGGTGCCGGTCTTTCTGGGATGAGACGTCGGTCCATCCCCGCCCGCCTCTGCAGGGGAGGGATTGATGCCAGCAGCGGGTGCAACTACAATGGAGTGAAGGCGTGGTCGCTCCAAAAACGGCAAGGAGGGAGGATCCGCGGCTAGATCCACAGGGCGAAGCAGGGGCGCAGCGGTGGAGCTCTCTCCACGAAGCAGGATCTGCGGCGGAGAACCTGGATCTCGCGCATTGACTCCGCAAGACAGCTGCGAGTCCGGCACCATGGACGGACCAGAGGACACAGGGGAGGCAGGCGAGACCGCGCGCAGGCTACCACTAGCGCTAGATCTATGAGAACACGACCGTCCCATACCGCCCAGCAGGCAGCAGCTGGTAGACGCCGCGGGTGGCCGCCGAGGCCGGAGCGACCCACGGTGCGGGGGGTGGCTGGCGCGGCCAAGTCGCAGCCGGGGATGGGGTGGCCGCCGTGGCCGGAGTGGCCAGCGGCGCGGTGGGAGCGTGGGGCTAGAGCGTCCGCCACAGAAACATAGTCAGTAATTGGCACTTGGCTCTTAGTGAGGATGAGATTGATCGTAGGGAACTTCTTTGGGCAGCTATTGATGCTTGTACGGACATGTTAGTTTGAACTTCAAAGAATATAAGTTATACCATGAAAACAGTACATGTGACATTCACGTAACCTACCCAAATGTTTCCTCTGTTTGTAAATAGTCAATGTGTACGTGCATTGCACGTTAATTTAGAAGTATATTAAGTGCATGTTGATATTAAGTAGGATATTATTTGCGTGTTATTATGTGATTAGCACTATATTTGGCATGGAATTAACTGCACGCTAAACGTGTTGAGCGCTCGACATTGAAGCAGTCTAGGTCGTTGGATTGACATGATTTGATGGCCGAGATTAATTGGATCTGCCTCTTTGGGTCTTTTTATATTGGTATAGATGAGGTATATTTCTTGCCTCAAACAGAGCATATTTCCCATTTTCTTACAAAATAAGAGTCATGTTCCTTGTATGCCCTATATGTATATATTCCTACAACATACATACATACTACACTTAGGTGCAATGTAGTCACTATTTTCCTTAGACATTCGGAGAAGTAAAGACATAAAGAGGAACTCATATATATTTTCCATAAAGAGGAATGCCCTGCAAAATTTTAAAATGGTGAAACTTTTATACATGCTTGCTAGTAATTCTGAGCCAAATGCAATAGAGATGTAGAATGTCACATCTATGACATGAATAATTATAACTTTAGTCATTCAGAATTTCAGTGCTAAAAGTAATCTGAATGTCAAATACAGAAAGGTTTACCTCTGTCATTGTATGAACTTATTTTGAGGGATTTGAACATTGAGAGAATTCCTTATTTGGCCCTTTCTTAAAATCTGGTTCCCTATTTGGCCCTAGAAATTTCATTTTTCCCTTTTTGACATCATAAATTCATTTTATTCCTCCCATGACACTTCTATCACTTTTTGCTGTTAACACCATCAAATGTGACTTGAAATGTCTTATTTACCCCTGCTTTACCACGTCGGAAAAAAAATGAAAAATTTAGTTGCGGTGCGAGGCATGGAGGAGGGCGCGGCGGCGCTGTGCAGGCCCAAGTCGCGGCACCGGATGTCACGCCCCGAGACCCTCCAGTTGCTGCACCTCTCACTAGTGCAAAGGCCAAACAAACCTGTGGCCACCATGCAAAGTCTCCACGTAGCCATTTGAATGTCCTAAGTATTTCTAGAGTGTTGCCAGCACATGCATGTACATCCCATAAATATCAGGCCACATAGCTAGCTAGCTACTTCATGATTAGTTTGTACTTCTATTTACTTTGTACTACTGCTGAGTCAGACCGACATGAGCCAGAGGAAAAACTCCACACCTATTCTTCTCTTCTCACAAGTTCTCTATATATTGGCATGCGTACTACTTAGTTTCGGAGTATTTCCTCCACCCGTGTACATCTTCCCATTATCCATGTACTAATCTTGGTGTAGCATATCTTATTTTCTTAATTATTTATTTAAACAAATAATACAAATTTAATTATCTAACTTAACTCAACAACTTAAAATAAATATCCTTAAAAATCAGGGTTATTACACCGGAGGTCCGTTGGTGGCAGGGGCGTGCTAACTGGGTCGCCGTGGCTGCGTGCTTTCCATGGTCCAGTGTGTACTCTTCGTGCGTGTGTGATGTGATGTGTGTGTTGTGTGCAAATAGAGAAATTGAGAGATGGATCTCTTCTACACGTTGTGCGTGAAGAGAGAAACCGTGAGATTGTTGTGCATGTCTGTACTGCTCGTACATGTTAATTAGTGCACTGGTTCTTATTAATATGGGTTTCTCAGTACAATCTTATAATATAATTTCGTTGCAAATCCAAGGCACTGAAGCATTCTGTCCACGCGCCTACATCGCCATAGCTTTTGACTTCCAGCTCATAATTTTAGTCACAAAATACATCAGGGGTAAAATGGATTTTTCATGTTGCATTTAACGGTGTTAGTTGTCAAAACTGACGGAAATGTCATAAAGGGAACAAAATGAAGTTTGAGTGTCAAAACAGGAAGAATTTTTTTACCAGGGCCAAAAAAGGAACCAAATTTTAAGGAAGGGCCAAATAAGGTATTCTCTCTTGAACATTTGGTGAAATTAATTGATGATCATATACATGGGAAACATTTTGGCAGAACTACAGTTAGTGATGATTTTCCCTACGCATGGCCTATAGCAGAACTGTAATCTAGCATTATCTAAAATAAGAGACCAGCCTTGGACTATTATCTTCCCATGGTACCACCATGCTAATGCTGAAAACAACGTCTAGTACAATGAATCTTGCTTTGAATATAACAGAACTACTACCCTGCAACTTTATTCTATACTGAAAAATAATTGTTGCAATAGTTAAGCTTATTCCAAATCTTGTAAGGTACAATGCACATACAAAAGAAAGGGTATACAATTTGCAGGTCACTAATCATATACTTGATTCTTAACTTTGTGTTGGGTTTCTTCTAACATTTCATAATACAGATAGGCAAATACATGATTTATTTCTGCTACATTTTCCAGAACAGCAGGATTATGGATAGTTCCGAGAAGGCGCCTCCCGATCAAGGCTATTAATACTCTTGTTGTACTTGTCAAGTCCGACATCCTAGTGCTATGTCTCGGCTGTATGGGTGTCAAGGAAATTTTGATGGATGCAAGTGTTTCCTACTCTCGTATCTCTATGGTGATCAAGACTCAGCGATCCATGACACACAGAACTTTGGCTCACTGCTCTCACAAAAAGGGGTAAACATGCATGGCGTGCCATAACTTGGTCTGGTTTGCAAGGAAGCATTCTGTTGTCTGGCCATTATTATTGTGGTCACCTATACAAATCGAACTGATCTGACATGCTCATCCTCCATTCATGGGTGATTGTTGTCATTAGCTCCACTCTTATCACCTTACCAAATCTGAAGCCTCGCTTCTCTCCTGGATGTGCATGTTGGTGGATGGATGTATGCATTCAGCAAAGCACAGAGGCAGAAGTCCACCAGTCCAATCTTCATCCTTGACTCTCAAAAATCTGCATAGGCACAACTCCATTATGCATTACAATATGACACCATGCTTTAGCCTCATCAATCTTTGTAAAGTTTGTGGATGGACATTTAGTTTGTTTTGATAACTAAAGGGGAAAACCTTTGGCCAGAGCTGGACATGAGAGCAAAGCGAGGGATAAAGGATTACATGGCAGTGCACTATGTCTTAAAGTCCCTGGCAACATCTGTTGTGCTAATGAAAACTGGTGTCCTCAACCAAATTGAGGGCCACAAATTTTATTCAGTACTCCAGCTAGGTATTGCTAATCATGGTCCCCGGTCCCGTAGTGGATGGAGCACCAATTTTTTGGGAGTTGGATCAATCACATCAGATTCAATCGGCAATCGCTAAATAGTAGTAAAGCCTGAAGTGAACTTACCTGAAGTTTTGGCAAGAATTAATCTGATCAATCTAGAGCCGACCCAAGCAAAAGCACGTATAGCGAGTTTACATTTAACTGAACATATATTGATCAAGCTATATTATTCCGTGAAGCTAACTTTGCACACCTACGTAAAAGCAAGCTAGTATTAGCAGGTTCATGTACGGGGAGTTTCCGGCTAGCCGCGTAAGCTACTCCAAGAAGCTAGCTTTGCGTAACTGCATGTCTTTTGCCGCGTGAAAAATCACAAAACTGGCCCTTTGCCGAAAATTCAGCACAAAATGGCTCTTTTTTAAAAATATTTCATAAAATGGCCTTAACTGTATGACGCCCGCACCCGGGGCGCCATGCTAGATAACATAACGCCTTGGTCAACAGCGCCATGCGCGTCGGCGCTGACTGCTACGTCGGCTTGGCCTTGGGCCCATGACGCCTCGGCCCAAGGCGCCATGGGCTGTGACATGACGCCCCGCCCCGGGGCACCATACCCCTTCACTACATCGCCGCCCGAGCCCCTCTGCTCTCTGTTCGGTCTTTCTCTCCTCTCTCTGTTCTTTCCCCACTCCATGGCGCCCCTCAAATCGCCCCTCCCTCTCCCCACTCAAGAGCTGTGGATCTGAGCCGAAGATTCGTGGATCTGGTTGCCCTTCGAATCCTCAAGGTATTCTCCTCCCTTTCCCCTCTTTCTATTGGTTGAAATCTCTCCATTTGATTGATTTGGGTGAAACCCTAGTTCATCCTTTTGTTGAAATGGATAGTGGATTTTGGTGTGATAATGTAGGGATTAGTGTGATTTAGGATATGTATGGCTTACAATATGTATGATATAGGATTATCATGAAAGTGCTATGAATTTGGTTAGGATATGTACGCACATATATATGGTGTATGGAAGAATTAGTGCAAATATATGGTGTATTATGTTCTAGAAAATTATATGCACATATATGGTGTATGGAAGAAGAATTAGCATAGAAATTTTGCACATGTATGTATGTTTTTGCACTAGTGCAGATATTTGCAAATGACAATGGGGCTTACCATATACATTTGTAATTTGCAGGATGGCTTCTCTTATCCATCCATCGTATGATCAATTGCATCGTGGACGGTTCATGGCGGATGAAGGAAGGGTTTTTGATCAGCTTCACTTGAGGTCCGGTTCGGTTCATGACAAGATGAAGTATGACGAGCGATACATGGAGTATATCCGGAAGACCGGGCTTCTCCCTTTCATCTCACCCGTGTCTCGTTCGATGCCGAAGATGAACCCTTGTGCGATCACGACACTCGTTGACTGATGGCGCCCTGAGACACATACTTTTCATTTCTATGCTAGGGAGATGACTGTCACTTTGCAGGATGTTTCTCTGATCATTGAACTCCCCATCAAAGGAGAGCCTATTTGTTTTAGCACAGATTCTGATGGATGGCGTGAGATTATGGTTGGACTCATAGGGAGGGAGCCAGGGGTACAAGGGACGTCCGCCGGTGCAAGTTATCATTGGATTGCTGAACACTTTGGGGAATGCCCGGCTGATGCGGACGATGAAACAGTGCAGCAGTATACCAGGGCATACTTGTGGTATGTAGTCAGCCAGACTCTTTTCTCTGACGGCACTGGCGTGAACGCTTCCTTTATGTGGCTTAAGTTGTTTGCTGGGTGGGAGCATGGACTCAGTTGGGGTACGGTGGCATTGGCTTATTTGTATCGTTAGGTAAGTAGTTTTGCTTTGTAATGCCCTGGATCCCGATCGGAGAATTGGGGAGAGGAAGGAGAGAGCAGAGTGGGTGAGGAGGAGACTTGGAGGAAGGGGAACGGGGTTCATTCATCACACGCTGCCGATCTGACCGGTGTCTCGTACATATGTAGCTGCCCTTCCTGGGCTACCCTTACACGGCCTCTGGCCCACACGCACGCACTGGCCCAAAGCCCCCCCCCACACACACTTAGCGTTGCAGTTCAGTTATCTGAATAACTGACTGCACTAGTTCAGTCCGCTACTGATGCATCAGTAGGCGTGACATTGCCCTCCTCCTGAGATGGAGCTCCGTCCCAGATACAGGCTGATGGGTAGCGCTGGCGAAGTACTTCATAATATTCCCAAGTGGTGGCTGATGGTGGCATGTTTGCCCACTGGACATGGAGTTGCACAACTGGTGCATCGCCCTTCTTCATCATCCCCCGCTCCAAGATCGCCGCGGGTTCCGTTTCACCACCAGTGAGATCGGGCACTCGCGGCAGCTTGGCGAAGACTGGAGTGTAATCTGGGGTGAAGGGCTTGAGCTGGGAGACGTGAAATACCAGATGGATGCGGCTGTCTGGAGGCAACTGCAGGCGACATGTCAGGGTTCCGATCCGCTCCGTCACCTCGAAGGGGCCGAAGAACTTGTAGGAGAGCTTGCGGCACGAGCGGTTGGCGATGGTTGATTGCGCGTACGGCTGCAACTTGAGGAGAACTTGTTCGCCGATGTCGAAGGCGCATTCCGCGCGGTGGCGGTCAGCTTGTTTCTTGAAGCGAGCTTGGGCACGCGCGAGCTGGGCGCGTAGCATCTCGGTGTGCGTGGTCCACTCCAGCTCTGGCGACGCTGCTTGATCTTGCAGGGTGGAGCTCAGGTGTGGTAGGCTACCCAGGTTCGGTTCTTTGCCGTACAGTGCCTTGAACGACGAACACTTGAGCAAGGCGTGGTGAGCGGAGTTGTACCAGAACTCTGCCGCGGGGAGCCACTTGCGCCATTGCCGCGACGTGTCGTGTATCGCGCACCGCAAGTACATCTTGAGGCACTGGTTGACGCGCTTCGTCTGGCCGTCTGTCTGCAGGTGGTACGCCGTGGAGTAGAGCAGTTTTGTTCCGGCGGCGGCGAGCAGTTCGCACCACATGGCGCTGGTGAAAATCTTGTCGCGATCCGAGACGATGGAGTGAGGGACGCCGTGCAGCTTGACGACGTGTTCCCAGAATGCTCGGGCGACTTGGGCAGCGGTGAAGGGGTGATGAAGAGGAATGAAGTGCGCGTACTTGGTCAGACGATCGACGACAACCATGATGGCGTCAGACCTCTCAGACTTGGGCAGCCCCTCGACGAAATCCATGGTCAGATCGTGCCATGGTTCGGTAGGGATTGGTAGAGGTTGAAGCTTGCCGGCGGGATGCGTGTGCTCGTGCTTGGCATGTTGACAGACGGCGCACTGCCTGACAAAGTCCTCCACGGCGCGCTTCAGGCCCGGCCAAGCGAACAGCTTCCGGACGCGATGATACGTGGCCGTGGCGCCGGAGTGGCCACTAACAACACTGTGATGCAGAGCGGCGATCTGCTTGGTCTGCAGCGCGGAATTGGCCCCAATCCACATGCGCCCGCGCTGCCGGATCACGCCGTTCTGAAGAGTGCGCCCTTGATCATCCGAGGTGGTGACTGCCAGCTTGGTCAGGAGTTCTTGCAATTCAGGGTCGGTCTCGTAGGAGTTGGTGACCTCTTGCAACCACTGTGGCTGACAGACTGACAGCGCGTCGAGTGTCAGTAGATGTCCAACCCTGGAAAGTGCGTCAGCAGCGCCATTGTCGACACCTTTCTTGTATGGGAAGGTGAATTGCAGGCCCACCATCTTGGACATGGCCTTGCGCTGCAGCTCAGTCACCAGCTGTTGATCGCCGAGCGTGCAGAGGCTCTTGTGGTCGGTGACGATTTTGAACGGGGCACGCTGCAGATAGGGCCTCCACTTGTGGATGGCCATCATGACCGCCAGGAATTCCTTCTCATACGTGGACAACTTCTGGTTCTTCACCCCCAGGGCCTTGCTGTGGTAGGCGATGGGATGGCCGTCCTGGGTGAGCACCGCGCCCACGCCCGTGTCACAAGCATCGGTCTCGATGGCGAAGGGGCATGAGAAATCTGGAAGCGCCAGCACTAGTGTGCTCACCATGGCCTGCTTGAGCATGTAGAACGCCTGCTGGGCCTTGTCGCTCCATTCGAATCCTTTCTTGGTCAGGAGCTGGGTGAGCGGCTTCATGGTGATGCCGTAGTGCAGAACGAACTTGCGGTAGTAGCCGGTTAGGCCAAGGAAACCCCGTAGTTCAGTTGGTGTGGAGGGCACCGGCCAGGCTTGCATGGTGCTCGTCTTGCTTATGTCGGTGGCGACTCCGTCCTTAGAGATGACGTGTCCCAGGTACTCGATGCTCTTCTGGGCGAACGAACACTTCGACGCTTTGACAAACAGTTGATGCTCACGGAGTAACTCGAGCGTGAGTCACAAGTGCTGTTCATATTCCTGTAGGTCGAGACTGAAAACCAATATGTCATCAAGGACAATGATGATGAACTTACGGACGTAGCGACCAAAGATGTTGTTCATCAAGCATTGGAAGGTGGCTGGTGCGTTGCAAAGACCGAACGACATCACCCTGAAGTGGTAATGCCCGTGGTGGGTTTTGAATGCAGTTTTTGCTTCGTCCTCCTCGCGCATACGGATCTAATGATACCCCGCGCGTAGGTCGATCTTGGAAAAGTATTGCGCTCCCGCGATCTCGTCCAGAAGTTCATCCACAATTGGCAGGGGAAATTTGTTCTTCAGGTAGCAGAATTCAGTCGGCGAAAGTCGACGCAGAAGCGCCAGCTCCCACCCTTTTTCTTCACCAACAGGACCGGGGCGGCGTACGGGCTCATGCTGTGAGCAATGAACCCCGACTGTAACATCTCATGCACTTGCTTCTCGATCTCGTCTTTCTGTGCTGGAGAGTAAGGGTACGGTTTGGTATTGATGGGCGTGGTGCCAGGCTCCAGGTGTATGTCGTGATCATACTAACGATGAGGAGGCAGTGACATTGGTTCAACGAACACATCTTGATATTCAGATAGCACTTTCTGAATATTGGGGGGGGGTACGGGTTCAGTGTTCTCCTTCGCTGGAGATTCGACGGTAACCAGCGCTGCCGTCCAGATATCATTGGCGACTTCCATCTGGTGAAGTTCATAAGCATCCAGTCCAGCCGTGGGAGAGAGATTAGTGGTGTGAACCCCTTGTAACTGCATCGTTTTTCCCTCTGTTTCGACGGATATCCGCTTCAGTTTCCAGTGGCAGTTCATCGAACTGTGGGCAGATAGCCAATCCATGCCCAAAACTGCATCATATGCGCTTAGCTGCAGTACTCGTAGATCGGTGTGGAACGTGTCGTGGTTTTGTCACGGCAGATGTCCTAGAGAAAGGACTTAGTCGTGGAGCCATCGCGACGGGTTAGCTTAAAGGGGTTAAAGCGGACACAAGGACGCAAGAGAGTTTATACTAGTTCGGCCCCTTCGATGAAGGTAAAAGCCTACGTCTAGTTGTGATGGAATTGATGGGGTTTCGATGACTAGGGAGCAAACAAGCTTCGCCTATGTCTGGAGTTGTTGTCTGTTGTTCTTGAACCGCCGCCGGGTTGTCCCCTTATATACACGGGTGACTCTCGTCGGCTTACGGAGTCCCAATACCGGCTTATAAATGTGTCCGGTTTGGTCTCTTCTTATTCCTAACTTACAATACAGGTTAACTACTAACGCCGGTTTACGGCTGCATGCCTTGAGCCGACCATGGGCCTTGAGCCCTCCTCTGTCTTCTTGGGCTTTAACTTACTTAACTACTGACGAAGTTAACCCGACCCAGATAGGCCGGTTTACGCCCAGTAGTAATATCCCCAACATTAGGCCCCAGATTGATTTGAATGGGTTCATGTCAATCCTTTAATAAAAGCTTCATCTTCAACATCTTCTTATAAATTGGTAAACCTTCATGATGTCATCTTCTCTGATTGCTGTAAACTGGAGTGACGTCACCTGTCATAACGAAGCTATCCATTATGCTTCTTTGTTTAATAGATCGGCGGAAATCGAGGCGACAACTCCGTTTTGTGGCCCCTTGATTGTCGCACCTGACTCATGTTCTTTCGCCTTATAAATAGGACCGAAGGGGTCATTTCTTTTCTCCTTTCGTGCCTTCTTCATCTTCCTCGCATCGCCAGCCTCAGAGCTCCTCCGCTGCCGTTGACCTCTGCCTCATCCTTGGCCGCTGCATCAACCTGAGCGCACCAGAACATCGCGGCAACCTTCCGCATCTTCCTCAGTTCCGGTAAATCTTTTATCTTTTCCCCCGCTGATCTGGCCTAGGGTTTCTCAGTTCTTCAGTGTTCATCGTCTGCCTCTTGCTCATACAATAGATCTTTAGATGAATTCACAAATCTTTATTCTGTGCAATGATAGTTGTTTGACCTTCGCCTTTACTTATGCATCTCAAACCATGGGTCTATATGAACGTTTTGCTCATTGGTTCGGTACTGCTCCTTTGAACCTCTAAGTATTTATCTCTTCTCTGAACTTGCTTCAGATCCAATGCTGTAAAGAAATCTTGTGAAACCTGTTTGTGCGTACTTGTCCATCCGCAATCTCAGCTTTTCAATGCTTAGATCAGGCGGTTTAACCTTATAGAAAATTTTCCAAACCGGTATATGCCATTAGTCCCCTTGTTGAACCGCCAGATGTTGGTTGCTTCATGAAACTCCGGTTCAGATAGTTCTGTCTCCGGTTTAAAAGTGCCCATACCAACGTACCTTGATCAAATGCATTTTTGAACCGGGATCTTCTACCTTGTAGATTCCATCATGGCCAAGTAAGTATATGAGTGCAATTGGGTTCCTTCTCGCGTCACAGAGGATCAACTGGACGATTTAGTCCTGATTGGCGCTTTAGGCAGCAAAGATACCATCCATTGGAGGGCTCCTGGCAAAGAATGCCCTCCCACGCCTCGAGAAGGAGAGGTTGTTGTTTTCGTAGATCACTTAGCCCGGGGCTTTAAGCCGCCCGGTTCTAAATTTTACCGGGATGTTTTAGCCGATTTCCAACTCCATCCGCAAGACACTGGCCCCAACTCTATTACAAATATGTGCCACTTCCAAGTGCTCTGTGAGGTGTTCTTTCAAGAGGAGCCCACAGTGGAATTGTTCAGAGATCTTTTCCATCTAAACCGTCGTACTGAGTTTACTGATGGCTCTAATACGGAGTTGGGTGGCATGGCGATTCAGAAAAGGAAAGAGGTCACATACCCTCACGCCAAGCTGCACAGTCACCCCAAGGAGTGGAATCAGACATGGTTCTACTGCAAAGACACCTCCCCTGCTGGTGAGAATCCCTTGCCTGGCTTTCGTCCGAAGCGGCTCAGCAATACACACCCTTTTCCTCAAAGATTGACTGCCCAGGAGAGAAGCAAATATGCTCCCCAGCTGTCAAAGCTCAGAGCCTTTATGGCCAATGGTTTAACAGGGGTTGATCTCGCTCGCTGTTGGATATCATGGAGCATACTGCCCCTTAGTCAGCGCTCCGGTTTGATGTGCGAGTATACTGACAGTGTTGATGACCCGCTGCGACATTCAAAACTCCAGCTCTCCGGTGAAGAAATCACAGAGGCTATGCATAAGATACTGAATGAACCGGAACACGTCTGCACTAGAACCGGCCTGCTTCCCTTCTGTGCCACCAACAAACCGCCAGCTGTAAGACTTTGATTTTTCTCTTTGCTGAATCTGTTATTGATATGTCTGGTCATTGTTTTTAATATCAGTGTCTGCATAATCAGGGCGATGATCCGTTTTGGAGCAAAAAACTACCGCAGGAGAAACCAGAAAAACCAGACAAACCGGAAAGAGCAACCCGACAAAAGACTAAAGCTGTGAAGAAGACTGCCCACAGGAAAAGAACCACTGCATCTTCTAATCCGGCCCCTGATGATGAGGTGGATAATCCGGACTTTGAGGTAGAGCTTGACTCACTTGGTTTATTTTTCATGCGTCTTATTGATGATGATATTTGTCAGGATGATGCCGAAGCCAGCCACGCGGATGTTGCAGAGGTAATTATTCTCTCTTCCGATTCAGAAACTTTGCCTTCACAAAAAATCCGTCAGGCAAATCGGAAATTTAAATTTTCTCATCCTCTTGCTTATTTGGATCCTAAACTTCTTATGAAGACCCAACAACATGAAGCTCGCCGCACCACTCGGCACAGCGGCCAGGTAGTTACCTCCGCCGGTTTACCGAACAGTCCGGTTCAGAAACGCCATTCCGAGGTCTCTAATTTGCTTGTTAGTGCTTGTCCTAAAGTGGGCTGCTTTCGTCAACCTCTTAATCCGTCTGACTCCGATTACCAGGTTACTTCCCACTCATCTTCTGGCGAGTCATCGGCTACTCAACTCCCACCGCTCAAAACGGTGCTTGGGTAAGCTATACTTATTGTGATGTTTGCAGTACATTGCCTTAGAACATATGCTGTATTTGATTTTGTTATTCTTCTCAGGGCCAAACCTAGGCCAAGCAAGAAGGCCCGCCTGGACAAAGCGGCCGAAGAAGATGTCATTCTTGAACCAGGCAAGACACCCAATCTTGAAGCGGCTATTCCTGAGGATATACCCAACGATCCACCGCAGCAGGACGATGATCTTATTGCCGATGAGAGACCTACTGACGCCTTAGGTCCTATCAATCAGCCCACGGGTTCCATCCGGATTGAAAGTTCCATCGGTCCAGCAAAACCTACTAACAAGCCAACAGCCCCAGTGCAAACCAGCGGTACCCAGGATGATGAGGTTGTCATTACTGGCACTGGCCATACCGAGCCAAGCAATCCTGTCGCTTTATCCAAACATTCTGCCAAGGAAGAATTTGCTGCCTTTGGCAAAGGCAAGTGGAACGCTGATCTGACGACTTATGCTGCTCTGAACGCCCAAGATATCCATTCCAGCTATCTGAACCGGTTGTATACCAGTCGCGACTATGAAGCCGGTCTGGTTAATATGATGAAAGAGAAATATGAGGTAACTTCCATATGCTCCTTCCTGCTTGTATGCTTCCATTCTTGCTGACTCTCCTAGCCCCCAAGGGCCGGTTTGTTATATTCTTTCAAACCGGGACTTACCAATATAAATCTTGATGCTTTGAAGTTTGCTGATGTAGCCCCCAAGGGCCGGTTCAACTTAACGTAGTTAAACCGGTACTTTAAGTAATTGAAATTGCCGCATCAGAATATATACGAGCAAATAGTCATTAGCCCCCAAGTGCCAAGTTGAATACTTGTATTGATCTTGGGACTTTGTAAGCAATTGAAAGATGAAGACCGAATATGCATTAGCCCCCAAGTGCTAAGTGCATAACTTGTTATGTGATTGGTACTTGAATCCTTATACCGATTTGTTGAAGCATATATCTGTATGCATGCAGGCGGAGCTGAAGACGAAAGAAAACCAAGTCGCCGATCTTCAAGAAAACCTGAAAACCCAACAGGCTGAAACCCCCAAAGCAAAAGAGGAATTGGCCAGCGCTTTAAGCGCCATGGAACAGCTTTAAGCGCCACTGAAAAGTCCGCTTTGATCAAACGAGCAGAGGATGCCGAGGCTGCATTAAAACCAGTGGCGGATGAACTGACCAGCATAAAGCGGCACGTGCATGCCATGACTACTGCTATCTTTGGTAAGCCAGTTTGCCTTCTGAATTGGCTCTGCCTTCTGACAGAGTCGCCGGTTTATTAACCCTTTATGGTATTTCAGGGACACGCATTGATCACTTGGGGTCAGATGTGCGGAAGAAACTAAAAGCCGCCTATACATTGGTTGAACAATTGTATACTGGTGCCCAGCGGATCATCTGTACCGCATCTCATAACAAACTGGCGCCCACTTTGATTCAAGATACTCTGATGAAACTGTCTGTGCTTCCTGCCCGGGTTGAAGAGCTGAAGAAATCTGCTGCTCGAACCGGTGCAATCAATGCCTTAATCTAGGCAAAAGCTTGGGTGCCGGATTTTGATCCTATTGAAGCGGCTCAGGGCTATCCCAGCTTGAAGGAAGATGGGTCAGAATTTGGCGAAGCGGATCTGCGAGCAATAAACCGGGAGGTACATCCGCTAGCTTGTCAACTGGCTGAGGAAGCAGACTTGTCTCATTATCAAGCCCAATATGACAGTCAGAACAAGCGAATAGCTGCACCAATCCATAAATCGGAAAATCTGATCCCTCCAATCCGTAAGCATACTTACGCTCCCGATATTGACCCGTCATTGCTGATCCATGATGAAGCTGTTTTTCAAGCATTAATGGGAATCGACTGGACAACTGTGGATTTCCAGCCACTGGGTAGAGAAACGGAAGCTGAAGCGGCGCAGGATGACCCACAACCATCAGGCCAGGCTGGTGGCCAAGCTTGAACCGGAAGCCGGTTTTAAAACTGCCTCTCCTTTGTGAAAAACAATTATATTATTATGGGCACCATGTTGCCTTGTAATAGGCTAGCTGATACCTTTGATGTTGATATGCCTTCGTGCATAACTTGTTCTTCCTGTGGTAATGAACTTTCCAAAACACTTTCTGAAATAAGAAATTCATCAAGTGCCACCGCGGTTGTACCGTCAGGCGGAATATGATGTCTGTATATATGAAATCAAAACATCCAAAACAAAATTTTAAGTATATGATCAAAATTTTGAGATACATAATACCTGCCATCGTTGAGTGTGAAGTTGGCTTGGCCAACCTTGAAGCGGAGTTTTGCAAACCCACACTGTTGGAGGAGATAACAGCTCCTGTATATATATATGACGCTGGTTTACCATGTAAACCGTGCCGGGTTATAATAAACACCGTGTTACTCCATAAGAGGATGTTAACAACAAGGATCAAAGCGGACAAATAGTCTCCGGATTGACGTGAACTGTGTTCCGTCAATTGATTGGTTAAAAAACTTTGTCGGTTTAAAAAACACAATGAAAAGCAAAAAACCCCCTTCAAAGAAAAGTGTGAAGCAAAAGCAACGACAAAACCGTTTGCCAAAAAGGTTTATTTAAGCTGATCAAATGGCGTTACCATGGCCAAACATGACCAAGCTCCCGTTAGGTGTAACTATGGTTCTAGTCAGCCAGGTCCCCAAATGAAACCATGGCATTTATGCCGACCAAATGGCATGGTCATGGTTCGGGTTCGACCAAGCCCCCAAGTGATTCTATGGCCTTAGGCCGATCAAGAGGCATGACTGGTTCAGACATGACCAGGTCCCCAAGTGATCTGGTGGCTCTCGCCTATCAAGAGGCATGGTATTGGTTCGGACACGACCAATCCTCCAAGTGATATAACATGATGCTTTTAGCAAAGCGAACTCAAGGGGTAAACCGGAGGCCACTTTAGAGCAACTCCGTGTAACTTCACATGATGTAAAAGAACAGATACCCCGCTTTAGCTGAGGTTCCGGTTTATTATATTTAATCATAATATATACATTGTCGTAATATGTACATAAGTATAGCCAATGGCTCAAGTATAGTAAGGCCGAAGATGAGCTATATTCCACGGCCTGTTAGTCTCCTCCTCTGATGTACGTGAGTCCTTATGCTCTCGAATATCGATCAGATAGTACGACCCGTTGTGCAGATTCTTGCTGACCATGAAAGGCCCCTCCCAAGGTGGGGATAGCTTATGCATATCAGTCTGATCTTGGATGAGCCGAAGCACCAAATCTCCTTCCTGAAAGGCTCTGGTTCTGACCCGGCGACTGTGATAACGACGAAGATCCTGCTGGTAAATTGCCGATCGGGCGGCTGCGATGTCACGCTCTTCATCCAACCGGTCCAAAGCATCTTGCCGTGCTGTCTCGTTGTCCGCTTCAATATAAGCCGTGACACGAGGTGAATCATGACGGATATCACTAGGGAGAACCGCCTCCGCTCCATAAACCATGAAGAACGGTGTGTATCCTGTTGATCTGTTGGGTGTTGTATTGATGCTCCATAACACAGATGGTAATTCTTCTACCCAACAACCCGACATTCTCTGCAAAGGAACCATGAGCCAGGGCTTGATGCCTCTCAAGATCTCTTGATTAGCTCTTTCTGCTTGACCATTGGACTGTGGATGTGCCACTGATGAAACGTCGAGCCGGATGTGCTCCCGTTCGCAGAACTCCTTCATAGCACCTTTGGACAAATTGGTACCATTATCTGTGATAATACTGTGCGGAAAGCCAAACCGGAAAATCACCTTTTTGATGAACTGAACCGCCATGGCCGCATCACACTTGCTAATAGGTTCTGCCTCCACCCACTTTGTAAACTTGTCAACCGCCACCAGGAGGTGGGTCTTCTTATCTTTGGACCTTTTGAAAGGCCCAACCATATCCAGCCCCCAAGTCACAAACGGCCAAGTAATTGGAATCATTCTCAATTCTTGAGCTGGTACATGAGCACGCCTTGAAAACCTTTGGCAACCATCACATCGTCTGACCAGATCCTCCGCATCAGCATGAGCAGTTAACCAATAAAAACCATGGTGAAACGCTTTAGGCACCAGAGACTTTGAACCGGCGTGGTGACCACATTCTCCTTCGTGGATCTCATGCAAAATTTCACGGCCTTCTTCAGGAGACACGCAGCGTTGAAAAGCTCCTGATATACTGCAATGATGCAACTCGCCGTTGATGATAGCCATGGATTTGGATCGCCGGATTATCTGCCGGGCTAGAATCTCATCCTCTGGCAACTCACCCCGGTTCTTGTACGCCAGGTAAGGAAGCGTCCAATCTGGAATAACATGAAGAGCCGCCACCAATTGAGCCTCCGGATCAGGAATAGCCAAATCCTGTTCACCAGGGATCTTGACCGACGGGTTGTGCAGCACATCCAGAAAAACATTGGGTGGGACCGGTTTGCGCTGAGAGCCCAGCCGGCTTAAAGCATTTGCCGCTTCATTTTTCCGCAGGTCCACGTGGTCCACCTGATAGCCTTTGAAATAACCTGCGACAGTATCCACCTCATGACGATATGCTGCCATGAGTGGGTCCTTGGAGTCCCAAGTGCCAGACACTTGCTGAGCCACAAGGTCCGAGTCACCGAAGCACTTAACTTGACTTAGATTCATCTCCTTAGCCATCCGGAGACCATGGAGCAAGGCTTCATACTCAGCTGCATTGTTAGTACAAGGGAACATTAAACGAAGAACATAACAAAACTTATCACCTCGTGGGGAAGTTAATACGACTCCAGCCCCCGAGCCTTCCAACTGTCTGGATTCGTCAAAATGGATGGTCCAATACGTATGATCCGACTTTTCTTCAGGTGCTTGCATTTCCGTCCAATCATTGATGAAATCAACAAGTGCTTGAGACTTAACCGCTGTCCGAGGCACATACTTCAAACCGTACGGCCCCAGCTCTATGGCCCACTTTGCAATCCGGCCAGTTGCTTCCCGGTTCTGGATGATATCTCCCAAAGGAGCAGAATTGACCACCGTAATTGAGTGCCCTTGGAAATATTGTTTAAGCTTCCGGCTTTCCATAAAAACTCCATACACCAGCTTCTGCCAATGCGGATACCTTTGCTTGGACTCAATGAGCACCTCGCTGATATAATAGACCGGACGTTGAACCGGATGCTCCTTACCTGCCTCCTTTCGCTCTACCACAATAGCTACGCTGACCGCCCGAACATTAGCAGCAACATATAGCAGTAACGGCTCCTTGTCAACGGGAGTGGCGAGCACAGGCGGATTGGCCAATTGCCGCTTTAAGTCCTCAAATGCTTCATCAGCAGCAGAACTCCAGACAAACTGATCCGTCTTTTTCAACATCTGATACAAAGGGATTGCCTTCTCACCCAGGCGACTGATAAACCGGCTTAGCGCAGCAATCCGGCTTGCCAGGCGTTGAACATCGTTGATACACTTCGGTTTAGCCAGGGAGGTGATAGCCGTGATCTTCTCCGGATTATCCTCAATTCCCCTGTTGGACACTAGAAAACCCAATAGCTTGCCCGCCGGTACACCAAAGACACACTTGTCCGGATTAAGCATCATCTTGTATGTTCTCAGGTTATCAAAGGTTTCCTTCAAATCATCAATCAGAGTCTCCTTCTCCCTGGATTTAACCATGATATCATCCACGTAAGCATGTACATTACGGCCAATCTGCTTGTGAAGACAATTTTGTACACACCGTTGGTAAGTTGCCTGGGCACTCTTGAGCCCGAAGGGCATAGACACATAGCAGAAGGCTCCAAAGGGAGTTATAAATGATGTCTTCTCCCGGTCCTTAACTGCCATTTTTGATATGATGATAGCCAGAATACGCATCCAAAAAACTTAAACACTCACAACCCGCCGTAGCATCAATAATTTGATCAATACGGGGGAGGGCAAAAGGATCTGCTGGACAAGCTTTATTAAGATCTGTGTAATCCACACACATGCGCCAGATGCCGTTTTTCTTGAGGACCAGCACCGGATTGGCAAGCCACTTGGGGTGAAAAACTTCAACAATAAAGCCAGCTGCTAAGAGCCTGGCTACCTCTTCTCCAATCGCCTTGCGTCGTTCTTCGTTAAACCGGCGGAGGAACTGTTTCACCGGTTTATATTTAGGATCCACATTAAGTGTGTGCTCAACGAGTTACCTCGGTACACCTAGCATGTCGAAGGGCTTCCATGCAAAAATGTCCCGATTCTCACGGATGAACTCGATGAGCGTGCTTTCCTATTTCGGATCCAAGTTGGCACTGATGCTGAACTGCTTGGACGAATCGCCAGGTACGAAGTCAACAAGCTTAGTTTCTGCTGCCGATTTGAAATTCAGGGCTGGATCATGCTCCGTAGTTGGCTTCTTCAACGGAGTCATGTCCGCCGGATCAACATTGTCTTTATAGTACTTCAACTCCTCGGTGGCACAAACCGACTCTGCATAAGCCGCATCTCCTTCCTCGCATTCCAAAGCGATTTTGCGGCTTCCGTGAACCGTTATTGTCCCCTTGTGACCCAGCATCTTGAGCTGCAAATACACATAACAGGGCCGAGCCATAAACTTGGCGTATGCCGGTCGCCCAAACAGGGCATGATATGGACTTTGGATTTTCACCACTTCAAACGTCAATGTCTCTGACCTGGAATCATGATCATCCCCAAAGGCCACTTTGAGGGCTATCTTACCAACGGGATATGCTGATCTGCCAGGCACTACACCGTGGAATACTGTATTAGACGGTTTGAGATTCTTATCTGTTAGTCCCATACGACGGAAGGTCTCATAGTACAGGATGTTAATGCTGCTCCCTCCATCCATGAGCACCTTGGTGAACTTATAACCTCCCACCTGAGGCGCCACCACCAGAGCCAACTGACCCGGATTATCGACCTGGGGTGGGTGATCCTCTCTGCTCCATATGATTGGCTGTTCAGACCAACATAGATAACGGGGTATGGCCGATTCAACAGAGTTGACTGCCCGCCTCTGAACCTTCCGGTCTCATTTGTCCAAGCTAGTGGTAAAGACATGGTACTGCCCACTACTCAACTGCTTTGGGTTGCTCTGGTAACCTGACTGTTGCTGCTGTTGGTTGTAACCACCCTGGTTGTTCTGACTATTTTGACCATTATGTCCGCCCGGATTACCACTAAATCCTGAACCGGAACTTCCTCCACCGTAACCCGGCCCGGACCCTGAGCCACTGCCAGATTCGTGATCATACCGGAAATTATTAGAATTCTTGAACTCCTGCATAATAAAGCAATCCTTCCAAAGGTGGTTTGCTGGCTCCTCCTTCGTCCCATGTCTTGGACAGGGCTGGCTTAGCAGATAGTTTAGGCGGTTTGGGTTAGGGTTGGGTGCTCCATTACAATTTTTCGGCCTACCCTTGCGTCGCTGGCCATTGTCCTGTGCGTTGGTATTAGCCACAAAGTCCATGTTACCATCCACTTTACGCTTGCCTCCTCCGCCATTGCCTACCCAGTGATGCTGCTGACCTTTGGAGCTGCTGTTCTTCTTCCCTTTCCCTGTCTTGTCATCATCAGATTCGGGATCCTTGGTACTATCAGAATCAGCATATTTCACCAAAGCGGCCATGAGGGTCCCCATGTCGGCGCAATGACGCTTCATCCGTCCCAATTTCAACTTCAGGGGCCCAAACCGGCAGTTGCCTTCTAGGGTTAATACTGCGGTGTCAGCGTTGATGCGGTCTGAGGAGTGCAACACTTGTGAAACCCGGCGCACCCAATGAGTCGTTGATTCTCCTTCCTCCTGGACGCATGCAGCTAAGTCCACTATCAACATAGGCTGTTTATAGGTATCCTTGAAATTGTTGATAAACCGGGCTCGTAATTGGGCCCATGAACTGATAGAATTAGCTGGCAAGCTTTTTAACCAAGTACGGGCCGTTCCTTCAAGCATCATGGTGAAGTATTTCGCACACGCCGTATCATCCACATCAAGCATCTCCATGGCCATCTCATAGCTCTCCACCCATGTCTCTGGAGGTTGATCCGTCGTGTAATTTGGTACCTTGCGCGGGCCTTTGAAATCCTTGGGCAGGCGCACGTTGCGTAAAGCGGGGATAAGGCAAGGCACCCCCAAAGAACTAGAAGTAACACCAGGTTCGATCGAGATGGTTGGACGAACCGGCGTGAGCTGCCGAGCCTGATGCTGTGCGGCTAACTCGGCCTCCCTGCGCGCTCGGGCCCGGTTCACCACTTCCTGAGCGTCATCAGCACCAGCCGTCGGGTTGTTGCCACGGGGTGCTCCACGTCGTTCATTACTCGACACTGCTGGTTCATCCATATGTCTGCTATAGCTCCGGCTTGGACGGGGGGTCGAGTGGATCCGGTCGCGGCTGTACGAGTACGCTTCCTGTTGGGCCAAAGCTGTCCTCAGAAGTTCCTTGACCCGTCGCGTCTCTACTGCTTGCGGCGAGTCACCTTCAATTAGAATGGCCTCCAGCCATGCAGCAGCGGCAACAAGATTGTCCATTGGGTTGGAGTAGTGACCAGGAGGTGTTAAAGCATCCTGAGGTATAACGGTGTTTTGACGAGGTGGGTCCATCTGACGAGGCTGAACCGGTGCACCGGTCCGAGGGGCTTCTACCCGGTTCCCCTCCAGTGGATTGCCGGATCTTGGTCCTGGAGTGTTGAAAAGGTCTCTAGCCTCGAAAACCGGAGGTAAGCGGGATCGGTGCTTCCTCCTCATGACTTCATGCGACACGCTCTGGTCCAACATAAGCCTGTAGGCCTGTGCGTCTAAAGCGGCCCGCTCTGCGGCCATCCTGGTGTCCTCAGCCGCCAGATCCGCCTTGGCCTGGGTGATCTGTTCCTTTACCTTTGCAATCTCCGTGTTGTGAACGTCCTGATCTGGTGGATTAACTTCCGCCATAAGCACAGCCAACGCATCAAATAGTTCTGATAGAACCTGAGCCGGCGGGCGCACAGGGCCTCCTGCCCCGGTAGCCGTCGCCGCTGCTGAACCGGAGATCGTTGCCGCGGCTGTCGAAGAATGAAGTGCTGCTTGTGTTTCGGTCATGAATATTCCAACCCGGTTGGGCAGATCAGAGGGGTCCGGAATACTGTCGCCATCAGAACAGCTCCCAATCCGGCCATCTTGTAGCTGATAAAGAGATTCGGTTTCTCTGGTCGAAGATTCGTCACCGGAACAAATGACAGTCGCCCCGCAAAACTCTGATCCGTCCTCATAACTTCCTCCATGGATGACTCCCACGAAGGCACGCTTCATGGCCGGTTTAACCCGGGCGGATTGCGCACGCTGAGCCGTCTCGACGAGGTCGGTGCAGATGTCCGGCTCAGGGACCGGTTCACCGATCTTGCCAATGAAAACGTGAATGCTACCAAAGGGGACCCGGTACCCGTAGTCAATTGAGCCGGCCTCGGGGCCCCAGCCTGCGTCGTCGATGTAGAGCTTGCCGCGATGACTCTTAGTCATCCGGCCTACAGCGTAGCCCTCGAGTCCTTCAAAGCGGCCCTCCAAGAACCGGAAACCATCGTGCGATAGCCCCACGGTGGGCACCAACTGTCGTGGTTTTGTCACGGCAGATGTCCTAGAGAAAGGACTTAGTCGTGGAGCCATCGTGACGGGTTAGCTTGAAGGGGTTAAAGCGGACACAAGGACGCAAGAGAGTTTATACTAGCTCGGCCCCTTCGATAAAGGTAAAAGCCTACGTCTAGTTGTGATGGAATTGATGGGGTTTCGATGACTAGGGAGCAAACAAGCTTCGCCTATGTCTCGAGTTGTTGTCTGTTGTTCTTGAACCGCCGCCGGGTCGTCCCCTTATATACACGGGTGACTCTTGTCGGCTTACGGAGTCCCAATACCGGCTTATAGATGTGTCTGGTTTGGTCTCTTCTTATTCCTAACTTACAATACAGGTTAAATACTAACGCCGGTTTACGGCTGCAGGCCTTGAGCCGACCATGGGCCTTGAGCCCTCCTTTGTCTTCTTGGGCTTTAACTTACTTAACTACTGACGAAGTTAACCCGGCCCAGATAGGCCGGTTTACGCCCAGTAGTAATATCCCCAACAGAACGTGTGTCCTGGCACTTGCCACGCTAACTGCTTCACCACCTTGTTATAGAGTAACCGTTGGCCATTGGCTACCCTGACAGAGACTGGCGGCAGTGCTTGTGTTTCGGCATCGACGCGCTGAATGAACGCCTCACTGACAAAGCATTGAGAGCTGCCTGAGTCCACCAAAAGCAGCATCACTTGATCACCAACTTGGGTGCGAAGACGAACGGTGGACGGCGCGTCCTCGCCGGAGATCGCGTGCTGTGACAAGGTACAACACTCCGGCTCCGGGAGGGCCGGCTCATCCAGTAACTGCAGCGCGTGCACGGTGTCATCCGAGAGGATCTCGCCGAAATCTCCCACCTCGATCATCAGGATTTGTCTGATGCGCTTGCACTGATGTTCGCAGGAATACTTGTCACCACAGCGAAAACAGAGTCCGTTGGCTCTCCTGAATTCGCGCTGCTGCCGCTCGCGTGCATACTCGTCGCCGCCCGGTCATGGGGGAGGCACTGCACGCCCTTGGTTGGGGTTGGGTGTTGCTGGAGGCGGTCTGCCAACTAGAACGATGCGCGGGTGCTGCAACTGTTGCTTCTCCAGTTCTTCTTCCTGAATCCTCGCGAACACCGCTGCGCGCGTGATGCTTGTTGGGGCCTGCAAACGGACGCCAATCGCAATTCGTCCTTCAGACCAAGGAGGAACTGGGAGATGAAGAATTGCGTGCTCAAGGTTGGATCCAGAGACAATAGGTGGTACATGGAGGTCTCAAATTGCTGACGGTACTCCTGCACACTCCCTGTCTGTCGCAGTTGCACTAGCTGGTGCATTTGGGCTTCGAATTCTTCAGGTCCGAACTCTGCTTCCACCGATGTTCTGAATGCCGGCCACGACAGAGCATGGTGCGTCTGTTAGTACGCCTGGAGCCACATTGCGGTGATCCCATCCATGTACAGACCGGCAGTGGTGACCCAGCTGTGCCGCGGCACCCGGTAGAGCTTGAAGTAAGAGAGGCACCACTCCAGCCAGATGCGCGGCACGTCGCTGCCGAAACGGGGGAAGTCGTGCTTGGGCGGCTTGGTGTAGTGGTCGGCGCCCTGTTCGTATGCTGTGGGCGAGTTTTGCAGCAGCAGGGGCAGCCCGTGGTTGACGAGCCGGGCGAACGGCAATGAGCTGCGCCCTCCGTGTAGAGCGGTGATGGCGGAGGTGGGCGGGTCGCCGGATGCGGAGGTGGTGGCGCGGGGTGGAAGGAGCCTGAGGTCGTCGATGTCCCGGACGCAAATGCCCCGAGGTTGCTGGCCTCAGCGGGATTGAGAGGCGGAGGATATTTGCGGGCCTCATCCACATCCGCCTGTGTGAGATCGATTTGCTTCACCAGGTGCTTGAGCTCGGTGGAGACTTGGTCATTGTAGGCGACTTGCGCTTGGTGGCGCTCGTCGGCGGTCTTCTGGCTAGTGTCGAGGCGGCGGAGGATGGTCTCGAGAAGGCCCTGCATCTTGTCCGTGGTCTCCGTCATCGCATCCATCACGTGGCGGGTCTGCGCTGAGGGCTTGGACGACACTGTGGTTGCGCTCCAGATCTGGCGAACCCCGAGTAGGATTTCGAGCGAGCTCGCCGGAGCGGCTCGCACCTAGCTCGATGGATGTTACCGCTTGATCGAGGGGATGCGGCGGATGGTGGCGGTGGCGGGTGGTGGAAATTTTTTTAGGGAAGGCTCTGGATACCAGATTGTAATGCCCTGGATCCTGATCGGAGAATTGGGGAGAGGAAGGAGAGAGCAGATTGGGTGAGGAGGAGACTTGGAGGAAGGGGAACGGGGTTCATTCATCACACGCTGCCGATCTGATCGGTGTCTCGTACATATGTAGCTGCCCTTCCTGGGCTACCCTTACATGACCTCTGGCCCACACGCACACACTAGCCCAAAGCCCACACACACACTTAGCGTTGCAGTTCAGTTATCTGAATAACTGACTGCACTAGTTCAGTCCACTACTGATGCATCAGTAGGCGCGACATGCTTATAATATTGTGTTTACCATGTAGAAATTTTCTCTAGTTTGTAATGACATATTTCTTGTTTGTGTGTAGCTGGACGAGGCGTGCCGTAGGGGAGAGAATCCAAGAAACGTCGTAGAGTCAAAGGAAGCCAACATAGGTGGTCCAATGCTTCTATTATCGATCTGGAGTTGGGAGCACTTGCCAGTGGGGCGGCCGACACCAAAGGGTTATGATCGGTGGGATGATCATCATGACCCGGATCGTATGCCTACATGGGCGTATAAGTGGGACAATGTTGAAGGTTTTGTTGGCAGTTCAAAGACCATGTATTTGCACTACTGCAACGAGCTTGACATCATGACCTCAAAGCAGGTTATCTTAGTAGCCTCTTGCTTTGTCTCTTCAGTTTGTTCGGTTTTCCAAAAATCATACTAACAATGTAGTTTTTTCTTAATCTTTGTTTATAGGTTACCTGGGAACCGTACGGAACGGAGGGAAATATTGGTAGGGGAGCTGGTTTTATTACTTTCAGACTTAACCCAAAGTGTCTACAGGAAGCACACTTATGGCGGACGCGTTGCCCGTTGATTTTTTATTATGCTATTGAGTTTTATCAACCACAACGAGTTATGACACAGTTTGGCTTATTTCAAGAGACCCTGCCGAAGTACAAGGACACTTCGCTACATTTGCATAGGTAAGTGCTTAGAACTTCAAATGTTTTCTCCATTGTTTTCAAGATACTAACGAAAATGGAATTGTCAAATGCTATGCAGTCTCGACAAGATGAAGCAGAAGAGTATAAAAAAATGGTATCGAGAGCATGACATGTATATCCAGGAGTTCAAGCACAAGCTCAATAAGATTGAGCTTTCATTGCATCAACCGACTTCTAAGCCTCCCCCACGGCCTTTTGATACAGAAGCATTCAGCAATTATCTTGTGTGGTTTCGTTCCGTTGCCCGTACTCAACTTAACGCGCCCGCATTTCAGCCAGGGGACGTATTACATGAACCCAATCCAGGTTTTGATCGGATGGCCAATATGGAGTACAACAGGCTTATCAGAGATGGTAGACGGCATGAATTGGCGCCAACTATCCGCTTTGTGGTAAGTTACCGTTATATCTATATGCTTGCCTACATTGTGCCAAAATGATTTGTCCTATTGTGTCCAATAACAAAACGAGCTCTCAAAGCATGTCAACGACGCTGTCACGCGACATTCCACCGTGCTCATCAGCTTGGTAAATCAATTCTATGTTATCAAAGGACTGGATTTTGTGTGAATCCGCCTTCCTTGCTTGGTATTCCATCCAATCGTCGACCTTTGGTGGATACTTGTACATCTTTTTGGCCTTGTTTTTCCCAGACATCAAGTTGGATGTTTCTTCACTATACTTTTGAAAATAGACATTCAACTTCTGGAATGTATACTCTACTATTGCTGTCACCGGCAATGCACGGACACCCTTTAGCACCATGTTGAAACATTCAGCCATGTTGTTTGTCATGTCACCGTACCTCACTCCATTGTTGTCAAAAGCCCGTGCCCACTTTCCTTTATCGGTAAGATTCCTATTTAGAAAATCTTTGCCACCATTGTTTGCTTTGGCATACACTTTGTCCCACAATTTCTCAAAATGTCTAGTGGTGAATGCGTGACAACAATCATGAAGAAGGTCAGACAATTCCTTGTCTCCACATGCTCGATAGAAGTTAGAAACAAAATTCCTCATGCACCACCTATGGTGCACGCGAGGATGTCCTGGAATGTCAATCTCCACTGCATTGAGTATCCCTGGGTGGCGGTCCGAGATGATGCAAACCTCTCTTTCAGGTCCAATTACCTTGGTCCTCACTAGACTAAGAAACCACTCACAGTTGTCATTGTTCTCCGCCGACACCAAAGCAAACGCCAATGGAACCAATTTGTCACCACCATCATTAGCCATGGCGATCAACAATGTGCCCTTAAACTGGCTGGTCAGAAATGTGCCATCCACGGACATAACCAGCCTACAATGCTTGAAGGCCCTAATGCATGTCTCAAAAGTCCAGAATGCACGTCCAAATATACGAACGTTTGCATCGTTGTATATCCTTGTTCTCACGCCATCTGGCTCCGCCATATAGTACATGCAAGGATTTTCTGCCGCCATCACTTTCAACACCATTGCGAGGCGGTTGTATGATTCTTCGCAACCACCATGCAATATCTCAAAGGCAGCTTGCTTGGCCTTCCATGCCTTCCCATACTTCACCTTGTACCCAAAACCCCCCTTCACCATCTCCATCAAAGCCCGAATGGGATATGTCGGGAGTATCTTTATGGAGGCTGAAAATCGATATGCAATGAATTTGGAGGTCAATTGACGGTGATCATCCTTTACATTAGCATCATCAATATCCTTGCCACTACATTGATGGTGAAACACGGAACTTGTAATCTTCCATTGTGGCCCGCCTTTGACACATCTTGCACGGATAACCCAAGGGCAATGATTCTTGTGTTCCTCACATTGACCACATAGCACACTTTCGAGTTTAACCTCTCCATAATGAATGGCCGATGAAACTTAACCGCATAGTCCTTGGCCCATATTTGAAGTTCTGTCAAGCTTTCAAAGATTGTTCCTTCACTAACACCATACACACTTGCTTTGGCATCTCGCTTTGAAGTTAACCTTGGTGCAAGAATTTTACTTGTGTCACGAAACAATGATGTCTTGTGACTACGGCCTATTACCTTCTTGAAAGCATTGGCTTCTTTAGCCGTCAAACCATCCTCATCTATTTCTTCATCCGGTCCATCATCCTCCGAGTCCCACGCAAAGGACCTATTGTATGGAATCTCATGGTCCATGTCCTCTTCCATGCAATTTGCCTCAACATCACCAACATAATCGTCATGAAGATAAGCCTCCGATTCATCACCCTCAAACTCACCACCATCCATGTGCAAGTCTTCATTATCAACTTGGTCATTCCCGTCGGGCCTCAAACATTGGGTCATTGGAGGTCGGCTCATTGTTGTGTCATGCACATCCGGAGTGACATGTGTTGAATCTCGAACCGGGCTTCTAACATCATATGAAGATGCACACCAATTCAAATCAATGTGCAACCGAGCACGAACAACCTTTGGGGCAAATAAATCAAATGATTTATCTTGTGAGGCTAACACACTCTCTTTATATGCTTCCCAATGAAACTCGGAGTCAAGAGGCATTATCTTCCACTGGATATGTTGCCCATACCCAACATTATACCTTCCGATTAAGTCTACTCCATCTCTTTCTTCCATCCAATTCAACCTTCTCCGAAGCTCAACCAAAATCTCCTCAAGGCTAGGACTTGTGGGAAACACCATCACTATCGGCTTCTTCTTTGGGTCACCATACTCCGCGTCTCCCTTCTCAAAGGAGACAAAGTCCACATGATGCACATTGATGATCCTCGCCATCTAGAATCATAAACACCAAAATGCATCAACAAAAATAGAAAAATTGGATGACCTAGGGTTTCCCCAAATCCCCACAATGTGGAGATTTCAACCAACAAAAAGAGGAGGAATGATGGAGAATACCTTGAGGGGTCGAAGGGAAGGATAAATCACCGATTTGGAGCTCCGATCCACAAAATTTTGTGGGCATTAGGTAGGGGCTTGAGTGGGGCAGCCGGGGTGGGGAAGGGGAAAAGTGAGGGTTTGTGGAGGGGAAAACATGGGAGACTTTGTTTTGTTGACGCAAGGGTCATGGCGCCCTAAGCAGGGGCGTCATGGTCATCAGCACGGCGCCCTGGCCTGGGGCACCATGGTGCCATGCCCTGCCAACGTGGCAAGTCACCGTTGACCAGTATGGCGCCCTTGACCGAGGCGTTATGATATCTAGCATGGTGCCCCATGTGCGGGCGTCATGCGTGTAGGGCCATTTTATGAAATATTTTCAAAAGAGGGCCATTTTGTGCTAAACTTTGGCCAAAGGGCCAGTTTTGTGGTTTTTCACTTTTGCCGCTGGCTGGTATTGATTGGACGATGATGGTGGCGGTGTGCGTGAGGACATGCACCCTAATTTTCTTTCTTTCTTTTATTGGATATAGATGGGAGATCGAAGGGGTACCAAAAATAACTAATCCAAGGTATTGGTGGGTAATTATTTTGAACTTTAATGTGGATAGATTGTTTCATAGATCCATCGGCTATGATCAGGTACTTAACTTAATTCATGGTTGGATGTTTCTGATTTTTGTGGTATTTTCTACATATCTCTCTTTTTTCTGGTTAACCCGTAAAGCACTTTTTATATATAATAATAGATAGATATTAAACTTTTGTTTTGAATCATACAGATCTGAACATTCATGCCACAATAACGAAAATTACATGGATAAATATGTTAGGTAGAATTCCACATCAAAATTCTGTTTTAATCATTTACCTACTCGAGGACGAGCAAGAATTAAGCTTGGGGATGCTTGATACGTCTCCAATGTATCTATAATTTTTGATTGTTCCATGCTATTATATTATCAATCTTGGATGTTTTATATACATTTATATGCTATTTTATATGATTTTTGGGACTAACCTATTAACCTAGAGCCCAGTGCCAGTTTATGTTTCTCCTTGTTTTTGAGTTTTGCAGAAAAGGAATATCAAACGAAGTCCAATTGACCTGAAAATTTATGGTGATTTTTTAGGACCAGAAGAAGCCCCCGAAGCAAAAGAGTTGGGCCAGAAGAGCCACAAAGCCTCCACAAGGGTGGAGGGTGCCCCCACCCCCTAGGGCGTGCCCTCCGACCGTGTGGGCTCCCCGTGGACTCCCTGACTTGTTCTCGATGCCAATAATTCCTATAAATATGAAAACCCCAGAAATAAACCTAGATCAGGAGTTACGCCGCCGCAAGCCTCTGTAGCTACCAAAAACCAATTGGGACCCTATTCTGGCACCCTGCCGGAGGGGGGGATAATCATTGGTGGCCATCTTCATCATCCCGATGCTCTCCATGACGAGGAGGGAGTAGTTCACCCTGGGGGCTGAGAGTATGTACCAGTAGCTATGCATTTGATCTCTCTCTCTCTCTCTCGTGTTCTTGATTTGGCATGATCTTGATGTACCGCGAGCTTTGCTATTATAGCTGGATCATATGATGTTTCTCCCCTCTACCTTCTTGTAATGGATTGAGTTTTCCCTTTGAAGTTATATTATCAGATTGAGTCTTTAAGGATTTGAGAACACTTGATGTATATGTCTTGCATGTGCTTATCTGTGGTGACAATGGGATATTCACGTGATCTACTTGATGTATGTTTTGGTGCTCAACTTGCGGGTTCTGTGACCTTGTGAACTTATGCATAGGGGTTGGCACACATTTTCGTCTTGACTCTCCGGTAGAAACTTTGGGGCACTCTTTGAGGTTCTTTGTGTTGGTTCGAATAGATGAATCTGAGATTGTGTGATGCATATCGTATAATCAAACCCGCAGATACTTGTGGTGACATTGGAGTATCTAGGTGGCATTAGGGTTTTGATTGATGTGTGTCTTAAGGTGTTATTTTAGTAGAAACTCTAGGGCTGTTTGTGACACTTATAGGGATAGCCCAATATATCGATCAAAAAGAATAACTTTGAGGTGGTTTTGTACCCTACAATAACCTCTTCATTTATTCTCCGCTATTAGTGACTTTGGAGTGACTCTTTGTTGCATGTTGAGGGATTGTTATATGATCTAATTATGTTATCATTGTTGAGAGAACTTGCACTAGTGGAAGTATGAACCCTAGGCCTTGTTTCGAAGCATTGCAATACTGTTTTCGCTCACTTTTGTTACTTGCTATCTTGCTGTTTTTATATTTTCATATTACAAAAACCTATATCTATCATCCATATTGCACTTGTATCACTACCTCTTCGCCGAACTAGTGCACCTATACAATTTACCATTGTATTGGGTGTGTTGGGGACACAAGAGACTCTTTGTTATTTCGTTGTTGGGTTGTTTGAGAGAGACCATCTTCATCCTACGCCTCCCACGGATTGATAAACCTTAGGTCATCCACTTGAGGGAAATTTGCTACTGTCCTAAAAAAGTCTGCACTTGGAGGCCCAACAACGTCTACAAGAAGAAAGGTTGAGTAGTAGACATCAAAGACTGATGGAAATATGCCCTAGAGGCAATAATAAAATCGTTATTATTATATTCCTAAATCATGATAAAGGTTTATTATTCATGCTATAATTGTATTCACCGAAAACTTAAAGACATGTGTGGATACATAAACAAATACCGTGTCCCTAGTGAGCCTCTACTAAACTAGCTCGTTGATCAAAGATGTTTAAGGTTTCCTAACCATAGACATGAGTTATCATTAGATAACAGGATCACATCATTAGGAAATTGTCAAGTTGACGGGATAAAAATTGTGTAGATTGGATAAAATAGATCTCAAATAAATCCGAAATAAAATATGCAGCAAAGTTTTTTGGGTTTTTGTAATAATAGATCTGAAAATAAATGAAAATAAAAATAGATCTCAAAGGAAAATAATAGATCCGAAAGCAAATATGATAAGGAATAGACCCGGGGGGGGGGCGTAGATTTCACTAGTGGCTTCTCTCAAGAAATAACACACGATGGGTAAACAAATTACTGTTGGGCAATTGATAGAACCTCAAATAATTATGACGATATCCAGGCAATGATCAATATATAGGCATCACGTCCAAGATTAGTAGACCGCCTCCTGCCTGCATCTACTACTATTACTCCACACATTGACCACTATCCAGCATGCATCTAGTGTATTAAGTTCATGGAGAAACAGATTAATGCAATAAGAATGATGACATGATGTAGACAAGATCTATTCATGTAGGAATAGACCCCATCTTGTTATCCTTAATAGCAACGATCAATACGTGTCTTGTTGCCCCTTCTGTCACTGGGAAGGAACATCGCATGACCGAACCCATCACAAAGCACCTCTTCCCATGGCAAGAAAAATCGATCCAGTTGGCCTAACTAAGCCAAAGATTCGAAGAAGAAATACAAGGCTATAAATAATCATGCATATAAGAGATCAAAAGAAGACTCAAATAATATTCATGGATATAGATCTGATCATAAACTCAAAGTTCATCGGATCCCAACAAACACACCGCAGAAAAGAGTTACATCAAATATGTAACACCCACAATGCGGCTATATCTCCCATGTGTCGGAGCACAATTTAGAGGTATAGCCGCATGGTAGTTTTGTCGCAAGAGGGGTAATCTTCACACAATTCCATGTACTAAATAAGAAAGGGATAAAGAGTTGGCTTACAATCGCCACTTCACACAAATACAAGTTAAACATACATCATCCAGAGTACAATCAAGGTGCGACTACGGAACCAAAATAAAAGAAGACGACCCCAATTGCTAGATCCCCGATCGTCCCAACTGGGCTCCACTACTGATCAACCAGAAAAGACACAACACCACGAACAAGATCTTCATCGAGCTCCCACTTGAGCTCGGTAGCATCACCTGCGCTGGTATCATCGGCACCTGCAAATGTTTGGAAGTATCCGTGAGTCACGAGGACTCAGCAATCTCACACCCACGAGATCAAGACTATTTAAGCTTATGGGTAGGAGAAGGTAGTGAGGTGGTGCTGCAGCAAGCACTAAGCAATATAGTGGCTAACATACACAAATAAGAGCGAGAAGAGAAGCAACGCAACGGTCGAGAAGCTAGAAGTGATCCTGAAACTACTTACACACAACCAGTGTTCACTTCCCGGACTCCGCTGAGAAGAGACCATCACGGCTACACACGTGGTTGATGCATTTTAATTAAGTTAAGTGTCAAGTTCTCTATAACTGGACATTAACAAATTCCCATCTACCACATAACCGTGGGCACGACTCTCGAAAGCTTAAACCCTGCAGGGGTGTCCCAACTTAGCCCATCACAAGCTCTCACGGTCAACAAAGGATATTCCTTCTCCCGGGAAGACCCGATCAGTCTCAGAATCCCGGTTACAAGACATTTCGATAATGGTAAAACAAGACAGCAAGACCGCCTGGATGTGCCGACAAATCCCGACAGGAGCCGCACATATCTCGTTCTCAGGGCACACCGGATAAGCTAAGCGTACATGTACCAACATAACCCAAGTTGCCAAGGGACGGTCCCGCACGGTGATCTAGTTTGGACCAACACTTAGAGGAGCACTGGCCCGGGGGTTAAAATAAAGATGACCCTCGGGAGCGTGACTCCCAAGGGAAAAGTATAGGGGGTGGTGAGGCAAATGGTAAAACCAAGGTTGGGCCTTGCTGGAGGAGTTTCATTCAAAGCGAACTGTCAAGGGGTTCCCATAACACCCAACCGCGTAAGGAACACAAAATCAAGGAACATAACACCGGTATGACGGAAACTAGGGCAGAAAAAGTGGAACAAAACACCAGGCATAAGGCCGAGCCTTCCACCCTTTACCAAGTATATAGATGCATTAATTAAATAAGAGATATTGTGCTATCCCAACATAACCATGTTCCAACAGGAACAAACTTCAACTTCACCTGCAACTAGCAACGTTATAAGAGGGGCTGAGCAAAGCGGTAACATAGCCAGACAACGGTTTGCTAGGACGGTGGGTTAGAGGCTTGATATGGTAACATGGGAGGCATGATATAACAAGTGGTTGGTAGCGCGACATAGCGATAGAGCGAACAACTAGAAAGCAAAGATAGAAGTGATTTCGAGGGTATGGTCATCTTGCGTGAGATCGCGCAAGGAAGAAGAACGAGTCCATGAAGAAGACAAACAGACGTAGTCGAACGGATCCTCACAAATGCAACGTATCCGAAACTAACGAGAAGAAGCATAACCGGAAAGAAGCAAACAACATAGTAAACAACCATCACATAAGCATGGCATGATGCACAACCAAGTATGATGCATTTCCGATTTAAAAATGCATGGCATGACAAAGTGCACAAACAAAACTACAAGTTAAGTGGTGCTCAACATGTAACAAGATGCATGTTGACAAAACACCACATTCGATTATTTAGTTCACTCCCGGTTAGGTACTCAACAAAATTAAATGTTGGTTAACATGGCAAGAGGTGAAGCATATGAAAACTACCTATCTAGGCTAGTTTAAATGAGGCCGGAACAACAAACAACAAGTCCGGTAATCCTCAAGTGCATTAGCAATTTAATGCAACAACAATTTAAGCATTTAAATGTTGTTATCATGATGCGGATGACATGTGCAAGTTTTATGCAATTTATATGAAAATGTTGACATGAGCATATTAGGAAGCATTTGTCATTGTGGCGGAAACGAAAGTGGTGCCACGACAACGAATCCGAAAATGATGCCACGACAATATATCGGTTCTGGTAGCTCATGGAGATACCGGTACAAAAGGAAAAGTGACGGGATCGTATCATGCAAGGATGGTGGGGCGCTCCCGGATACCGGGTTCCCACATGTCGGTGACAAGGCAAAAGAGGGGCAACGTGCACCGACAGTTCGGACTCGAGGCGAACAAGGGTGCATCTCATACAGCATGCATTCATTCGTTCACGGGCGTTGTCTCGGGGTTATACCTTCAAAGCGTGCAAACGGGACGGTTCTCGTTCGGTGCAAAGTAGAGGAAGTAGACATTCTCGGGACGTTCGTAGTGGAAGTAGTCGTTCTCGCTTCGTAGTTGTACATACTCCGTAGGTGTTCGGGGTCACAACGATGAACTTGACGTCCACGGGGTCTTCGAGGGTCGACGGTAGTGGTACTCAGTCGTTTCGAAGAGGTACTTGGGGTCTTGGAACTTGCCGGTCTCGTCAACTCGAAGGGGTACTTGGCATTTCTGCTATCTGGGTCGTCGGCGACGGTAGTTGTTCTATGCATCGGGCGTCAAGGTACTTGTCGTTCTTAGCGATTCCGAAGACGGCGGTACTGGTACACGTTACGTAGATGTTCAGGTCATCGGTAGAGGTACTTGGTGACATCCACGGGATCAGTAGTTGTACATGGTCTTCGCGTTGTAGTTTGACTTGGCGATTTCAAAACGTTCATCGGAGCAGGGACTTGGCGAAAAACCCCGAAGGCGCTGCTTGTCGGACTTGCGACAAAGGTCAACAAAGAGGTCGAGAACTTTCTCTGGCATGAGGCAGCAATGGTGACGCAGGAAGGAGGACTCGGGCAGCAACTCATCAGGCAGCACGGGAGGTGGGAGAAAAGGCGCGGAGGCTCTGCTGGAGATGTTGGCGGAGCGCCCTGCTCGTCCTTCAGGTCACCGATGGCCGGGCCCTGCTTGCCAGGGTCCGACAACCGACACGCGGGCGCATGGCGTGCTGCTAGTGATGCTTGTCGCAGGCACGCGTGAGGAGGAAGGAGAGGAGACCGGTTCAGCGGCGAGGACGATACAGGGGAGGCCTGGCAGGCTGCGGTGCCCGACGGCCCTGGCGACGCGGCGGGGCGGCGATATCGACCCTCACGTCCATGGCGGCAAGGAGAAAGGCCATGGAGGAGGCGCATGGGCGGGGTAGAGTAGAGGGAGGCGATGGGCAAGAGGGTGCTACAGGCAGGAGCGGCACAGGCTCCAGGCGGAGGATGAGAAGGGACGCGTTGGGGAAGGCTCGATCATCGCCGGCGGCGCCGGGGGGATCAGGCGCAGCGCGGCGCTGGAGGGAGGATGAGGGGGATCAGGCACGCCCTGTGTGTGGGAGTGGCGGCGGGCAGGAACGAGGTAAGGGATCGAGGGGGGAGGATCGGGTAGGTTAGGGTTAGAGCGGGGGTGCGGGCTGAGCTGCTGGAGTGGATGGGCCTTAGAGGCCGGCCTAGTTGCTGCTTCTTGTTGGATACCCAAATGGGCCGGTTGGGTTCTCCCTCCCTCTCCCTCACGATTCTACTTTATAACCCCAAAACAGAAAAAAAAATCAAAGAAGAAAAAGGAGTATAAAGGAAGTGTTAGGGATAGAATTTGCGCGGGAGGTTAATTTCCCCGGACTCATAAAAATGAGCTTATTCCGAGAAAATAGGAATGGCCATGATTGAAAGATGTAAATTCAAACTCATTTGAATTTTATTCAAATGGGTTTGAACTAGGACTTGGTAAAAGGAAGGTCCAAAAAATGTTTGGATTTTAGAGGAGCCTCGATAAATGGGAAGAGAATTTTGGGCAAGGTTTTGAAGTCAAGCTTGAACTAGAAAAGACATGGGGAATATTTGCAAGTGTGTTCCTGTTAATTCCAAACAAATGGAAAATTTATAATAGCTAGGAGGATATGTTATAAAGAGAACTCACCATGTGAATTCCCTCGATTTAAATAGATCAAAGATCTATGCATTTTATTTAGTTGAGTTCAAAATGACATGGCATGATGGCATGATGACATGATGCAATGCACATGATGCAAATATGAATGCAACAGACAAAACAAAACACACGACGAATCTCGGAATCCATGGAAGGCATCTGGAGCGTCGGTCTCGGGGCGTCATAACACTCCACCACTACGAGAGGATCTCGTCCCGAGATCTAGGATGGCACCGGAGGGAAATGGAAGAGGAAGAGGTAAAACAAAGTTGCTTCTTTGACAAACGAGTGAAACCACGAACCTTGGGAGGTTGAACTAATTGAAAGAAAGAATACAACAAATATGAACAAAGTTGAAAAAAATCCGTTAGAAAAGAGGAACAAGGAACATTACGGGAACCTTGTAGGTTGAAAGACATAAGAAAAGGGTTACAATGGACAAAAAGTACATGCAAGCACTCCAGTTGAAATAGGATGTACAAGGAACGATAAAAATCAATTACGGCAACACCCCGGTTAAAACAAGATAGAGAAGGAATAAGAATGATATAATTTGGACAGCACTCCGACTGTAAATGGAAGGAATCGAACATGATCTTGACAAGATGAGAGGATACTTGAAATAGGACACGACACTCCGATTGAGTGGATAAGCACGAACAGAACATGGTCCTCACAATCCGAGATGATGAGTGAAGAGAGCAACATCGCAATGCCTCTAGAAGAAAGAATATAAGCTAGATCGTTGGGATAAAAGGGACGAAGAAGAGAATGACAACTTCTGCCACAAATGAACTTGGAAAGCATCCTGCAAAGAAGGATTGACCGGAGTTGTTGGAAAATCAACAACAAAACGAATAAGCTTTTAGTGGGCTTATGGAAACTTCCCAAAATTATGAGGTGAATTTTTTCCAGTAATAGAAACAATAGATTGGATTGATATGAACAAGGAGACGAGAAAATTATTTCACCAGGAGGATAAATGAAGAACTTGGGTCATTTACAAGCACCATAAGTAGCAACAATCCTTAGGGAAAGCTTTAGGTGAAATATAACCCAAGATAACTCAAATGAAGAGATTGATGGGTTGTAAAGGATCTCATGACCGAATTGAAAATGATGGGTTTAAAATATGTCATTCCGGACAACTTGTGAATCATGAAGCATGAAGGGAAACTGTCAAGAATGACATAACACCACCTCAAGAGATAAGATAGGAAGAGTTGCATTTCGGAATGCAAGATGAAGAATGCTTGAACTCCTCAAAACAAGACATGTGTTGAGCACCATGTTTATTTGAGAGTATAGCTTGGCGGATCATAACTTCGAGATAAATCTTGAGGACAATTGAAGAATGAAAAGAACCCTTGACGAACCACCATGAAGAAAACTCTCGAAGAACTCCGGATAGATAAAAGAAGGTCGCAAGGAAAAGAAGCTTGAAAAGAATAAGATGAATCCTTGCATTGATTAGATGGAGCTTCGCGATGATATAACCGGGAAAACTTGGAACTCTGGAAAGAAAGACGAACAAATGAAATCAAGAATTTTGATGAACCTCCGGAATAAGGAATTAATCACTTGGATGAAACAAGAATAAGAATTATGTCATGCTTATCCTTCACCAATTTAAATAGATGGAAAGCAACGGATTTGACATACTACTTATTCTCATTGAAAAGGATTAAAGAGATATATAACACAAATTTGGGAAGGTCTTAATGAAACCGTCGGTGGGATTTGGACACAACGAATGAATTGATATGATAACGAAGGAAGAGAAATTTCGAACCGAACCACTGATACGTCTCCAACGTATCTATAATTTTTGATTGCTCCATGCTATATTGTCGGCTGTTTTGGACATTATTGGGCTTTATTATCCACTTTTATATTATTTTTGGGACTAACCTATTAACCGGAGGCCCAGCCCACATTTTTTTGCCTGTTTTAGGGTTTCGAAGAAAAGGAATATCAAACGAAGTCCCAACGGAATGAAACCTTCGGGAACATGATTTTCTCAACGAACAAGACCCGGGAGACTTGGACCCTACGTCAAGAAATAAAAGAGGAGGCCACGAGGTAGGGGGGCGCGCCCACCCCCACCAGGCGCGCCCTCCACCCTCGTGGGCCCCCTGTTGCTCCACCGACGTACTCCTTCCTCCTATATATACCTACATACCCCCAAACGATCAGATACGGATCCAAAAACCTAATTCCACCGCCGCAACTTTCTGTATCCACGAGATTCCATCTTGGGGCCTGTTCCGGAGCTCCGCCGGAGGGGGCATCCATCACGGACGGCTTCTACATCAACACCATAGCATCTTTGATGAAGTGTGAGTAGTTTACCTCAGACCTACGGGTCCATAGTCAGTAGCTAGATGGCTTCTTCTCTCTTTTTGGATCTCAATACAATGTTCTCCCCCTCTCTTGTGGAGAACTATTCGATGTAAATCTTCTTTTTGCGGTGTGTTTTTTGAGACCGATGAATTGTGGGTTTATGATCAAGTCTATCTATGAATAATATTTGAATCTTCTCTGAATTCTTTTATGTATGATTGGTTATCTTTGCAAGTCTCTTCGAATTATTAGTTTGGTTTGGCCTACTAGATTGATCTTTCTTGCAATGGAAGAAGTGCTTAGCTTTGGGTTCTATCTTGCGGTGTCCTTTCCCAGTGACAGTAGGGGCAGCAAGGCACGTATTGTATTGTTGCCATCGAGGATAACAAGATGGGGTTTTCTTCATATTGCATGAGTCTATCCCTCTACATCATGTCATCTTGCTTAAGGCATTACTCTGTTTTTAACTTAATACTCTAGATGCATGCTGGATAGCGGTCGATGAGTGGAGTAATAGTAGTAGATGCAGGCAGGAGTCGGTCTACTTGTCTCGGACGTGATGCCTATATACATGATCATACCTAGATATTCTCATAACTATGCTCAATTCTGTCAATTGCTCAATAGTAATTTGTTCACCCACCGTAGAATACTTATGCTCTCAAGAGAAGCCACTAGTGAAACCTATGGCCCCCGGGTCTATCTTTATCATATTAATCTCCTACTACTTAGTTATTTCCTTTGTTATTTACCTTGCCTTTATTTTACTTTGCATATTTATCACAAAAATACCAAAAATATTATCTTATCATATCTATCAGATCTCACTCTCGTAAGTGGCCTTATAGGGATTGACAACCCCTATTTGCGTTGGTTGCGAGGATTTATTTGTTTTGTGCAGGTACGAGGGACTCGCGCGTAGCCTCCTACTGGATTGATACCTTGGTTCTCAAAAACTGAGGGAAATACTTACGCTACTTTGCTGCATCATCCCTTCCTCTTCGGGGAAAACCAACGCAGTGCTCAAGAGGTAGCAAGAAGGATTTCTGGCGCCGTTGCCGGGGAGGTCTACGCAAAAGTCAACATACCAAGTACCCATCACATACCCTTATCTCCCGCATTACATTATTTGCCATTTGCCTGTCGTTTTCCTCTCCCCCACTTCACCCTTGCCGTTTTATTCGCCCTCTCTCTCTCTATCCTCCCTCTTTTCTCTATTTGCCTCTTTTTGGCTGCTTGCTTTTTGTTTGCTTGTGTGTTAGTTTGCTTGCTTGTCACGATGTCTCAAGATAATATTAAATTGTGTGACTTCACCAATACCAACAACAATGATTTTATTAGCACTCCGATTGCTCCTCTTACCGATGCCGAATCTTGTGAAATTAATACTGCTTTGCTGAATCTTTTCATGAAAGATTCGTTTTCTAGCCTTCCTAGTGAAGATGCCGCTACCCATCTAAATAGCTTCTTTGATTTGTGTGACATGCAAAAGAAGAAAGATATGGATAATTATATTGTTAAATTTAAGCTATTTCCTTTTTCGCTTAGAGATCGTTCTAAAGCTTGGTTTTCGTCTTTGCCTAAAAATAGTATTGATTCATGGAACAAGTGCAAAGTTTCTTTTATCTCTAAGTATTTTCCTCCCGCTAAGATCATCTCTCTTAGAAACTATATTATGAATTTTAAGCAACTTGATCATGAACATGTTGCACAAACTTGGGAGAGAATGAAACTAATGATACCTAATTGCCCTACTCATGGTTTAAATTTGTGGATGATTATACAAAATTTTTATGCCGGATTGAATTTTGCTTCTAGAAATCTTTTAGATTCGGCCGCGGGAGGCACTTTTATGGAAATAACTTTAGGAGAAGCTACTAAACTCCTAGATAATATTATGGTTAATTATTCTCAATGGCATATTGAAAGATCTACTAATAAAAAGGTGCATGCGATATAAGAAATTAATGTTTTGAGTGGAAACATGGATGAACTTATGAAATTATTTTCTAATAAGAGTGTTTCTTCTGATCCTAATGATATTCCCTTGTCTACTTTGATTGAGAATAATAATGAATGTATGGGTGTGAATTTTGTTGGTAGGAACAATTTCGGTAACAACGCGTATAGAGGAAATTTTAATCCTAGGCCTTATCCTAGTAATCCCTATAATAATTATGGTAATTCCTACAACAATTCTTATGGAAATTATAATAATATGCCCTCTGATTTTGAATCTAATATTAAAGAATTTATCACTTGGCAAAAGAATTTTAATGCTATGATTGAAGAAAAATTGCTTAAGATCGATGATTTGGCTAGGAACGTTGATAGAATTTCTCTTGATGTTGATTCTTTGAAACTTAGATCTATTCCACGTAAGCATGATATCAATGAGTCTCTCAAAGCCATGAGAATTTCCATTGATGAGTGCAGAGAAAGAACCGCTAGGATGCGTGCTAAGAAAGATGCCTTTATAAGAGCGTGTTCTTCTAGTTCCTATGAAAATAAAGATGAATATCTAAAAGTTATTGATGTGTACCCTATTAAATATTTGTTTTGAAATATTAATCTTGATAATGATGGGACTGAATATGATCCACCTTTACCTAGAAGGCGTTCCAAGAATTCGGAATTTGTTGATCTTGATGCTAAATTTGATAAAAATGGGATTGAAGAAATTAAAACCCTAGATGTTGCTAAACCCACTATTATGGATTTCAAGGAATTTAACTATTAAAATTTCTCTTTGATTGATTTTATTTCCTTGTTATAATCCGTGCTAAATTCTCCTCATGCTTATAGTCAAAATAAAGCGTTTACTAAACATATCGTTGATGCCTTGATGCAATCTTATGAAGAAAAACTTGAATTGGAAGTTTCTATCCCTAGAAAACTTTATGATGAGTGGGAACCAACTATTAAAATTAAAATTAAAGATCATGAATGCTATGCTTTATGTGATTTGGGTGCTAGTGTTTCCACGATTCCAAAGACTTTGTGTGATTTGTTAGGTTTCCGTGATTTTGATGATTGCTCTTTAAACTTGCACCTTGCGGATTCCACCATTAAGAAACCTATGGGAAGAATTAATGATGTTCTTATTGTTGCAAATAGGAATTAAGTGCCCGTAGATTTTATTGTTCTTGACATAGATTGCAATCCTTCATGTCCTATTATTCTTGGTAGACCTTTCCTTAGAACGATTGGTGCAATTATTGATATGAAGGAAGGAAATATTAGATTCCAATTTCCACTAAGGAAAGGCATGGAACACTTTCCTAGAAAGAAAATTAAATTACCTTACGAATCTATTATGAGAGCCACTTATGGATTGCCTACCAAAGATGGCAATACCTAGATCTATCCTTGCTTGTTATGCCTAGCTAGGGGCGTTAAACCATAGCGCTTGTTGGGAGGCAGCCCAACTTTATTTTTATTCCTTGCTTTTTGCTCATGTTTAGTAATAAATAATTTATCTAGCCTCTGTTTTGGTTATGTTTTTTGTGTTTAATTAGTGTTTGTGCCAAGTAGAACCGTTGGGAAGACTTGGGGAAAGTCTTGTTACACTTGCTGTAAAAAACAGAAACTTTAGCGCTCACGAGAACTACTGCCATTTTTATTTGGAGAGCGCTATTTAGCTAATTATTTTTGCATATGATTAATACATAAATTCCTCACGTCCAGAAATTTATTTTAGAATTTTTGGGGTTCCAGATCTTGCGCTAGCTAAATATTACTACAGACTGTTCTGTTTTTGACAGATTCTGTTTTTCGTGTGTTGTTTGCTTATTTTGATGAATCTATGGCTACTAAAATAGTTTATAAACCATAGAAAAGTTGGAATACGGTAGGTATAACACCAATATAAATAAATAATGAGTTCATTACAGTACCTTGAAGTGGTCTTTTATTTTCTTTCGCTAACGGAGCTCACAAGATTTTCTACTTTAAGTTTTGTGTTGTGAAGTTCTCAAGTTTTGGGTCAAGATTTGATGGATTATGGTACAAGGAGTGGCAAGAGCCTAATCTTGGGGATGCCCATGGCACCCACAATATAATCTAAGGACACCTAAAAGCCAAAGCTTGGGGATGCCTCGGAAGGCATCCCCTCTTTCGTCTACTTCTATCGGTAACTTTACTTGGAGCTATATTTTTATTCGCCACATGATATGTGTTTTCCTTGGAGCGTCTTGTATTATTTGAGTCTTTATTTGTTATTTTACCACAATCATCCTTTATTTACACACATTTTGAGAGAGCCATATATGATTTGGAATTTGTTAGAATACTCTATGTGCTTCGCTTATATCTTTTGAGTTATATAGTTTTGCTCTAGTACTTCACTTATATCTTTGAGAGCACGGTGGTGGATTTGTTTTATAGAAACTATTGATCTCTCATGCTTCACTTAGATTATTTTTAGAGTCTTAAATAGCATGGTAATTTTCTTAAAATCCTAATTTGCTTTGTACACAAGATTAATAATAAAACTTTCTTATGAGTGTGTTGAATACTATGAGAAGTTCGATGCTTGATAATTGTTTTGAGATATGAAGATGGTGATATTAAAGTTGTTCTAGTTGAGTAGTTGTGAATTTGAGAAATACTTGTATTAAAGTTTGTGATTCCCTTAGCATGCACGTATGGTGAACCGTTATGTGATGAAGTCGGAGCATGATTTATTTATTGATTGTCTTCCTTATGAGTGGCGGTCGGGGACGAGCGATGGTCTTTTCCTACCAATCTATCCCCCTAGGAGCATGCGCGTAATACTTTGCTTTGATAACTTGTAGATTTTTGCAATAAGTATATGAGTTCTTTATGACTAATGTTGAGTCCATGGATTATACGCACTCTTACCCTTCCACCTTTTCTAGCCTCTCCAATACCGCACACCTTTCGCCGGTATCATACACCCACCATATACCTTCCTCAAAACAGCCACAATACCTACCTATTATGGCATTTCCATAGCCATTCTGAGATATATTTCCATGCAACTTTCCACCGTTCCGTTTATTATGACACACTCCATCATTGTCATATTGCTTAGCATGATCATGTAGTTGACATCGTATTTGTGGCAAAGCCACCATTCATAATTCTTTCATATGTGTCACTCTTGATTCATTGCATATCCCGGTACATCGCCAGAGGCATTCATATAGAATCATATTTTGTTCTAAGTATCAGTTTTAATTGTTGAGTTGTAAGAAAAATAAAAGTGTGATGATCATCATTATTAGAGCATTGTCCCAATGAGGAAGGATGATGGAGACTATGATTCCCCCACAAGTCGGGATGAGACTCCGGACGAAAAATAAAAAAAGAGAAAGAAAAGAGGCCATAAAAAAGGAGAAAAGGCCCAAATAAAAAAATGAGAGAAAAAGAGAGAAGGGACAATGCTACTATCCTTTTACCACACTTGTGCTTCAAAGTAGCACCATGATATTCATAGTAGAGAGTCTCTCATGTTATCACTTTCATATACTAGTGGGAATTTTCATTATAGAACTTGGCTTGTATATTCCAATGACGGGCTTCCTCAAATCACCCTAGGTCTTCATGAGCAAGCAAGTTGGATGCACACCCACTTAGTTTCTTTTTGAGCTTTCATATACTTATAGCTCTAGTGCATCCGTTGCATGGCAGTCCCTACTCACTGACATTGATATCTGTTGATGGGCATCTCCATAGCCCGTTGATACGCCTAGTTGATGTGAGACTATCTTCTCCCTTTTTGTCTTCTCCACAACCACCATTCTATTCCACCTATAGTGCTATGTCCATGGCTCACGCTCATGTATTGCGTGAAAATTGAAAAAGTTTTGAGAAAGTCAAAAGTATGAAACAATTGCTTGGCTTGTCATCGGGGTTGTGCATGATTTAAATATTTTGTGTGGTGAAGATGAAGCATAGCCAGACTATATGATATTGTAGGGATAACTTTCTTTAGCCATGTTATTTTGAGAAGACATAATTGCTTTGTTAGTATGCTTGAAGTATTAGTATTTTTATGTCAATATGAACTTTTGTCTTGAATCTTTCGGATCTGAATATTCATACCACAATTAAGAAGAATTACATTAAAATTATGCCAAGTAGCACTCCGCATCAAAAATTCTGTTTTTATCATTTACCTACTCGAGGACGAGCAGGATTAAGCTTAGGGATGCTTGATATGTCTCCAACGTATCTATAATTTTTGATTGCTCCATGCTATATTATCTACTGTTTTGGACATTATTGGGCTTTATTATCCACTTTTATATTATTTTTGGGACTTACCTATTAACCGGAGGCCCAGCCCAGAATTGCTGTTTTTTGCCTGTTTTAGGGTTTCGAAGAAAAGGAATATCAAATGGAGTCCAAACGGAATGAAACCTTCGGGAACGTGATTTTCTCAACGAACAAGACCCGGGAGACTTGGACCCTACGTCAAGAAAGAAAAGAGGAGGCCACGAGGTAGGGGGGCGCGCCCACCCCCACCAGGCGCGCCCTCCACCCTCGTGGGCCCCCTGTTGCTCCACCGACGTACTCCTTCCTCCTATATATATACCTACATACCCCCAAACGATCAGATACAGAGCTAAAAACTTAATTCCACCGCCGCAACTTTCTGTATCCACGAGATTCCATCTTGGGGCCTGTTCCGAAGCTCCGCCGGAGGGGGCATTGATCATGGAGGGCTTCTACATCAACACCATAGCCTCTCCGATGAAGTGTGAGTAGTTTACCTCAGACCTACGGGTCCATAGTAGCAAGATGGCTTCTTCTCTCTTTTTGGATCTCAATACAATGTTCTCCCCCTCTCTTGTGGAGAACTATTCGATGTAATCTTCTTTTCGCGGTGTGTTTGTTGAGACCGATGAATTGTGGGTTTATGATCAAGTCTATCTATGAATAATATTTGAATCTTCTCTGAATTCTTTTATGTATGATTGGTTATCTTTGCAAGTCTCTTTGAATTATCAGTTTGGTTTGGCCTACTAGATTGATCTTTCTTGCAATGGGAGAAGTGCTTAGCTTTGGAGTCAATCTTGTGGTGTCCTTTCCCAGTGACAGTAGGGGCAGCAAGGCACGTATTGTACTGTTGCCATCGAGGATAACAAGATGGGATTTTCTTCATATTGCATGAGTCTATCCCTCTACATCATGTCATCTTGCTTAAGGTGTTACTCTGTTTTTAACTTAATACTCTAGATGCATGCTGGATAGCGGTCGATGAGTGGAGTAATAGTAGTAGATGCAGGCAGGAGTTGGTCTACTTTGTCTCAGACATGATGCCTATATACATGATCATACCTAGATATTCTCATAACTATGCTCAATTCTGTCAATTGCTCTACAGTAATTTTTTCACCCACCGTAGAATACTTATGCTCTCGAGAGAAGCCACTAGTGAAACCTATGGCCCCCGGGTCTATCTTTATCATATTAATATCCTAGTACTTAGTTATTTCCTTTGTTATTTACTTTGCCTTTATTTTACTTTGCATCTTTATCACAAAAATACCAAACATATTATCTTATCATATCTATCAGATCTCACTCTCGTAAGTGGCCTTATAGGGATTGACAACCCCTATTTGCGTTGGTTGTGAGGATTTATTTGTTTTGTGCAGGTACAAGGGACTCGCGCGTAGCCTCCTACTGGATTGATACCTTGGTTCTCAAAAACTGAGGGAAATACTTACGCTACTTTGCTGCATCATCCCATCCTCTTCGGGGAAAACCAATGTAGTGCTCAAGAGGTAGCAACCACCGTAAGAATTTAAAATGAAGGTAGAAAAGGTTCAATTCACCGAGAAGAATTGGAAAACGAATGAAGATACTTGAGGGAATTTAGATACATGAGAACGAAGAGATCACAAACTGATTAGAGAATACTTGAATGATGCACCGGTAAGATTTGGAGAATAATAGCTGAAAGCTAAAAATGAATAATTCTCAGATGATGGGCTCCAGAGAATCAAACTAAAAAGACTCATGGATTGCTCCGGATGGATGAAAAGAATTCTCACGATCGAAAACAATTATGGAAGGATGGCATCAAGCTTGAACTACACATCTTTGGAAGAACGGTAAGGATTTAAGAGGAACCCTTCTTCGGTGTTCAAAATCCAAGAATGACAATGAGAAACACCACCAAGAATTGTTTAGACACTTCGGGAGAATCAAAAGCAAAGAGGTTGAGCCAACGATGAAAAGAATTTGACAGATCTTGGAGAAATACATATGACTGATGATAATTCATTCTTACGTCAAATTTGGAGAATAATTTGAGAGTAACTCCGGGAAAATAAGATGAGTCAGGTAAGATCCTGAGAAAAGACCTATGGGTTAGGGCCCACTCAAAAGATACACCATTGAACGATTACTTGAAAAGGAGATTGCATCAGTTGAATTAAATGGCTTGAATGAGATAACATCCTCGAAAGAGCTTGAACGAATGCAGAGTGGAAACACAAATCTTTGAGATATCTTCATCACTCCGGAACAATTGAATAGCAAGCGGGGAATGATTATGAGGTGCACCGGCATGGGAAAGCATTTGAAATGAGGAAAGGATATGATCGAAAAAGCTTGACTTGAATCCATCGGAGAAGAAAAGAATGGAGAATGATGAACTTGTAGCTCCGTTAGTATCTTCCTGAGAATCAATGGATAAGAACATTGAAAGCAAAGAATGAAGAGACTTCACATCCATAAGATGGATACTTGATTAAGAAATCCGAGTCCTTGAAGAAAAGGGTGGGAGGGCGGGAAAACAAAGACAACTTGGCACGGATGAAACAAACACCATTGAGAAGACTTAGAATTGATCTTGCGGATGGGAAAATGATAGGATCATCTTGAAGAGAAATACACCAGTTGAAAAGGATTGACATGACAATCTCGATTATCATGAAGGATTAGTATTCAAATAGAAATATGAGAACACTTCTTAGGAAAAGTATGGAATCAACACTTGACATCGAAGCAACTCGAATACCACAAATAAAACAAAACAAAGGATTGGCTTGCAAAATAAGCCAGAAACAAACATATGATAAACCCCAAATCATATCATGTGTCTGTTGGAAGGATATCCTACGTGATACTTGAATTCCCACTTATAAATTCCTGAAACTTTCTGGTTATGCAATCAGGTGTTGGAGATACAGGGGAAGCATAATATCTCACCCAGACTAACAATCCCTACATCCAGCTGTATCCATCCTTCAACACATAACCAAGAAACCTTCGGAAATCATGTACCTCAACCTTCGAAAAGCATCCGTTATACGAGTTATGGCAATACTCCCGAGCTCCTGCCCCAGTACTGGGTGGCGTCGAGGTTATCTCACCAACAACTGCATAAAAGAGATTTTCGATGTCGGCGAACTCAGGTATTCCAGAACTGCAACGATAAAATTGTGACGACCACACCTCGGAGCTCAACTCCCCGGGACACTGCCACAACCCCTAAATGTCAGGAGGCACCAAGAACAATGTTCTCGCCACAAGACTATCGGAACGATTCCAAGATACCCGCGTGATCCTAGAAAAATCGTGAAATTTGAGGAGAGGAAAATCAAAACTTCTACGTCAGGAGGCCTCACCAGAGCGACGAAGGGACTGAGAAGAAAAAAGAATCCTACTCTCTGATATCTATAATCCTAAGACTCAAAACATTTTGTTCTAAACTCAACAACGTCAGCGATTCGATCAAGCAGGGGGCTCCTTAGTCGGGGATGGCTCTGATACCAACTTGTAACACCCACAATGCGGCTATATCTCCCATGTGCCGGAGCATGACTTAGAGGCATAGCCGCATGGTAGTTTTGTCGCAAGAGGGGTAATATTCACACGATCCCATGTACTGAATAAGAAAGGGATAAATCGTTGGCTTACAATCGCCACTTCACACAAATACAAGTTAAACATACATCATCCAGAGTACAATCAAGGTCCGACTATGGAACCAAAATAAAAGAAGACGACCCCAATTGCTAGATCCCCGATCGTCCCAACTGGGCTCCACTACTGATCAACTGGAAAAGACACAACACCATGAACAAGATCTTCATCGATCTCCCACTTGAGCTCGGTAGCATCACCTGCACTAGTATCATCGGCACTTGCAACTGTTTGGAAGTATCCGTGAGTCACGAGGACTCAGCAATCTCACACCCGCAAGATCAAGACTATTTAAGCTTATGGGTAGGAGAAGGTAGTGAGGTGGAGCTGCAGCAAGCACTAAGCAATATAGTGGCTAACATACGCAAATAAGAGCGAGAAGAGAAGCAACGCAATGGTCGAGAAGCTAGAAGTGATCAAGAAGTGATCCTAAAACTACTTACGCACAACCATAACACAAGAACCTTGTTCACTTCCCGGAGTGCGCCGAGAAGAGACCATCATGGCTACACACGCGGTTGATGCATTTTAATTAAGTTAAGTGTCAAGTTCTCTACAACCGGACATTAAAAAATTCCCATCTGCCTCATAACCGTGGGCACGACTCTCAAAAGTTTAAACCTTGCAGGGGTGTCCCAACTTATCCCATCACAAGCTCTCACAGTCAACGAAGGATATTCCTTCTCCCGGGAAGACCCGATCAGTCTCGAAATCTCTATTACAAGACATTTCGATAATGGTAAAACAAGACCAGCAAGACCGCCCGGATGTGCCGACAAATCCCGATAGGAGCTGCACATATCTCGTTCTCAGGGCACACCGGACAAGCTAAGCGTACAGGTACCAACATAACCCAAGTTGCCAAGGGACAGTCCCATACGGTGCTCTAGTTTGGACCAACACTCAGCGGAGCACTGGCTCGGGGGTTAAAATAAAGATGACCCTCGGGAGCATGACTCCAAAGGGAAAAGTATAGGTGGTGGTGAGGCAAATGGTAAAACCAAGGTTGGGCCTTGTTGGAGGAGTTTTATTCAAAGCGAACTGTCAAGGGGTTCACATAACACCCAACCGCGTAAGGAACGCAAAATCAAGGAACATAACACCGGTATGACGAAAACTAGGGCGGCAAAAGTGGAACAAAACACCAGGCATAAGGCCGAGCCTTCCACCCTTTACCAAGTATATAGATGCATTAATTAAATAAGAGATATTGTGCTATCCCAACATAACCATGTTCCAACAAGGAACAAACTTCAACTTCACCTGCAACTAGCAATGCTATAAGAGGGGCTGAGCAAAGCGGTAACATAGCCAAATAACGGTTTGCTAGGACGGTGGTTTAGAGGCTTGACATGGCAACATGGGAGGCATGATATAACAAGTGGTAGGTAGCGCAACATAGTGATAGAGCGAACAACTAGCAAGCAAAGATAGAAGTGATTTCGAGGGTATGGTCATCTTGCCTAAGATCTCGCAAGGAAGAAGAACGAGTCCATGAAGAAGACAAACGGACATAGTCGAACGGATCCTCACAAACGCAACGTATCCGAAACTAACGAGAAGAAGCACTACCGGAAAGAAGCAAACAACATAGTAAACAACCATCACATAAGCATGGCATGATGCACAACCAAGTATGATGCATGTCCGATTTAAAAATTCATGGCATGGCAAAGTGCACAAACAAAACTACAAGTTAAGTGGAGCTCAACATGTAACAAGATGCATGTTGACGATACACCACATTCGATTATTTAGTTCACTCCCGGTTAGGTACTCAACAAAATTAAATGTTGGTTAACACGGCAAGAGGTGAAGCATATGAAAACTACCTATCTAGGCAAGTTTAAATGAGGCCGGAACAACAAACAACAAGTCCGGTAGTCCTCAAGTGCATCAGCAATTTAATGCAACAACAATTTAAGCATTTAAATGTTGTTATCATGATGCAGATGACATGTGCAAGTTTTATGCAATTTATATGAAAATGTTGACATGAGCATATTATGAAGCATTTGTCATCGTGGCGGAAACGAAAGGGGTGCCACTGCAACGAATCCGAAAATGATGCCACGACAACATATCGGTTCCGGTAGCTCATGGATATACTAGTACAAAAGGAAAAGTGACGGGAGCGTGTCATGCAAGGATGGTGGGGTGCTCCCGGATACCGGGTTCCCACATGTCGGTGACAAGGCAAAAGAGGGGCAACGTGCACCGACAATTCGGACTCGAGGAGAACAAGGGTGCATCTCATACAACATGCATTCATTCGTTCACGGGCGTCGTCTCGGGGTTATACCTTCAAAGCGTGCAAGCGGGATGGTCTCGTTCAGTGCAAAGTAGAGGAAGTAGACGTTCTCGGGACGTTCATAGTGGAAGTAGTCGTTCTCGCTTCGTAGTTGTACACACTCCGTAGGTGTTCGTGGTCACAACGAGGAACTTGACGTCCACGGGGTCTTCGAGGGTCGACGGTAGTGGTACTCGGTCGTTTTGAAGAGGTACTTGGGGTCTTCGAACTTGCCGGTCTCGTCAACTCGAAGGGGTACTTCGCATTTCTGCTATCCGGGTCGTCGGCGACGGTAGTTGTTCTATGCATCGGGCATCAAGGTACTTATCGTTCTTAGCGATTCCGAAGACGGTGGTAGTGGTACATGTTACGTAGATGTTCAGGTCGTCGGTAGAGGTACTTGGTGACATCCACGGGATCAGTAGTTGTACATGGTCTTCGCGTTGTAGTTTGATTTGGCGATTCCAAAACGTCCATCGGAGTGGGGACTTGGCGAAAACCCCCGAAGGCGCTGCTTGTCGGACTTGCGACAAAGGTCAACAAAGAGGTCGAGAACTTTCTCTGGCATGAGGCAACAATGGTGACGCAGGAAGGAGGACCCGGGCAGGAACTCATCAGGCAGCATGGGAGGAGGGAGAAAAGGCGCAGAGGCGCTGCTGGAGATGCTGGCGGAGCGCCCTGCTCGTCCTTTAGGTCACCGGTGGCTGGGTCCTGCTTGCCGGGGTCCGACAACCGACGTGCGGGTGCATGGCGTGCTGTTGGTGATGCTTGTCGTAGGCACGCACGAGGAGGAAGGAGAGGAGACCGGTTCAGCGGCGAGGATGATGAAGTGGAGATCCGACAGGCTACGGTGCCCGGTGGCCCTGGCGACGCGGCGGGGCGGCGAGCTCAACCCTCGCGTCCATGGCGGCAAGGAGGAAGTGTTGGAAATATGCCCTAGAGGCAATAATAAATTAGTTATTATTATATTTCCTTGTTCATGATAATCGTTTATTATCCATGCTAGAACTATGTTGATAGGAAACTCAGATACATGTGTGGATACATAGACAACACCATGTCCCTAGTAAGCCTCTAGTTGACTAGCTCGTTGATCAATAGATGGTTACAGTTTCCTGACCATGGACATTGGATGTCATTGATAACGGGATCACGTCATTAGGAGAATGATGTGATGGACAAGACCCAATCCTAAGCCTAGCACAAGATCGTGTAGTTCGTATGCTAAAGCTTTTCTAATGTCAAGTATCATTTCCATAGAGCATGAGATTGTGCAACTCCCGGATACCATAGGAATGCTTTGGGTGTACCAAACATCACAACGTAACTGGGTGGCTATAAAGGTGCACTACGGGTATCTCCGAAAGTGTCTGTTGGGTTGGAACGAATCGAGACTGGGATTTGTCACTGCGTGTAACTGAGAGGTATCTCTGGGCCCACTCGGTAGGACATCATCATAATGTGCACAATGTGACCAAGGAGTTGATCACGGGATGATGTGTTACGGAACGAGTAAAGAGACTTGCCGGTAACGAGATTGAACGAGGTATCGGGATACCGACGATCGAATCTCGGGCAAGTATCGTATCGATAGACAAAGGGAATTGAATACGGGATTGACTGAATCCTCGACATCGTGGTTCATCCGATGAGATCATCATGGAGCATGTGGGAGCCAACATGGGTATCCAGATCCCGCTGTTGGTTATTGACCGGAGAGTTGTCTCGGTCATGTCTACATGTCTCCCGAACCCGTAGGGTCTACACACTTAAGGTTCGGTGACGCTAGAGTTGTAGAGATATTAGTATGCGGTTAACCGAAAGTTGTTCAGAATCCCAGATGAGATCCCAGACGTCACGAGTAGTTCCGGAATGGTCCGGAGGTAAAGATTTATATATAGGAAGTCCAGTTTCGGCCACCGGGAGAGTTTCGGGAGTCATCGGTATTGTACCGGGACCACTGGAAGGGTCCCGGGGGTCCATTGGGTGGGGTCACCTATCCCGGAGGGCCCCATGGGCTGAAGGGGCATGGGAACCAGCCCCTGGTGGGCTGGTGCGCCCCCCCTTGGGCCTCCCATGCGCCTAGGGTTGGAAACCCTAATGGGTGGGGGCGCCTCCACTTGGCTTGGAGGCTAAGCCACCCCTAGGGCTGCCGCCCCCTCCCTAGATGGGATCTACAAGGGGCCGGCGCCCCCCTAGGCCCCTATATATAGTGGAGTGGAGGGAGGGCAGCCGCACCAAAAGCCCTGGTGCCTCCCTCCCTCCCGTGACACCTCTTCCTCCCCGCTTGTGCTTGGCGAAGCCCTGCCAGGATCCCGCTACTTCCACCACCACGTCGTCGTGCTGCTGGATCTCCATCAACTTCTCCTCCCCCCTTGCTGGATCAAGAAGGAGGAGACGTCTCCGCTCCATACGTGTGTTGAATGCGGAGGTGCCGTCCGTTCGGCACTAGGATCATCGGTGATTTGGATCACGACGAGTACGACTCCGTTAACCCTGTTCTCTTGAACGCTTCCTCTTAGCGATCTTCAAGGGTATGAAGATGCACTCCCTCTCTCTCATTGCTAGATGACTCCATAGATTGATCTTGGTGATGCGTAGAAAATTTTAAATTTCTGCTACGATCCCCAATAGTGGTATCAGAGCCAGGTCTATGCGTAGTTTCTATGCACGAGTAGAACACAAGTTGTTGTGGGCGTCGATTTTGTCAATTTACTTGCCGTTACTAGTCTTATCTTGATTCGGCGGCATCGTGGGATGAAGCGGCCCGGACCGACCTTACACGTACACTTACATGATACAGGTTCCACCGACTAAGATGCACTAGCTGCATAAGGTGGCTAGCGGGTGTCTGTCTCTCCCACTTTAGTCGGATCGGATTCGATGAAAAGGGTCCTTATGGAGGGTAAATAGAAATTGGCATATCACGTTGTGGTTTTGGTGTAGGTAAGAAACGTTCTTGCTAGAACCCATAGCAGCCACGTAAAACATGCAACAACAATTAGAGGACGTCTAACTTGTTTTTGCAGGGTATGCTATGTGATGTGATATGGACAAAAGGATGTGATGAATGATATATGTGATGTATGAGATTGATCATGTTCTTGTAATAGGAATCACGACTTGCATGTCGATGAGTATGACAACCGGCAGGAGCCATAGGAGTTGTCTTAATTTATTTATGACCTGCATGTCAATGAAAACGCCATGTAATTACTTTACTTTATTGCTAACCGTTAGCCATAGTAGTAGAAGTAATAGTTGGCGAGGCAACTTCATGAAGACATGATGATGGAGATCATGATGATGGAGATCATGGTGTCATGTCGGTGACGATGGTCTTCATGCCGCTCCTCGAAGATGGAGATGAAAGGCGCAAGATGATATTGGCCATATCATGTCACTTTATGATTTGCATGTGATGTTTGTCATGTTTACATCTTATTTGCTTAGAACGACGGTAGCATAAATAAGATGATCCCTCACTAAAATTTCAAGAAAGTGTTTCCCCTAACTGTGCACCGTTGCTAAGGTCCGTTGTTCCGAAGCACCACGTGATGATCGGGTGTGATAGGTTCTAACATTCGCATACAACGGGTGTAAGCCAGATTTACACACGCAATACACTTAGGTTAACTTGACGAGCCTAGCATGTACAGACATGGCCTCGTAACACAGAAGACCGAAAGGTCGAACATGAGTCGTATAGTGGATACGATCAACATGAAGATGTTCACCAATGATGACTAGTTCGTCTCACGTGATGATCGTACACGGCATAGTTGACTCGGATCATGTATCACTTAGATGACTAGAGGGATGTCTATCTAAGTGGGAGTTCATTGAATAATTTGATTAGATGAACTTAATTATCATGAACATAGTCAAAAGGTCTTTGCAAATTATGTCGTAGTTCATGCTTTGGTTCTACTGTTTTAGATATGTTCCTAGAGAAAATTTAGTTGAGAGTTGACAGTAGCAATTATGCGGACTGGGTCCGTAACTGAGGATTGTCCTCATTGCTGCACAGAAGGGTTATGTCGTTAATGCACCGCTCAGTGTGTTGAACCTCTAGCATGTCTGTAGATGTTGGGAAACATCTGACATACACGTTTTGATGACTACGTGATAGTTCAGTGTGTAATGCTAACGGTTTAGAATTGTGGCACGAAAGACGGTTTTTGAAACGTCACAGAACATATGAGATGTTCCAAAGACTGAAATTGGGATTTCAGACTAGTGCCCACGTCCAGAGGTATGAGACCTCTAACAAGTTTCTTAAGCCTGCAAACTAAGGGAGAAAAGCTCAATCGTTGAGCATGTGCTCAGATTGTCTGAGTACTACAATCGCTTAAATCGAGTGGGAGTTAATCTTCCAGATGAGATAGTGATGATTCTCCATAGTCACTGCCACCAAGCTATTGGAGCTTCGTGATGAACTATAACATATCAGGGATAGACATGATGATCCTTGAGCAACTCGCAATGTTTGACACCGCGAAAGTAGAAATCAAGTAGGAGCATCAATTGTTGATGGTTAAACCACTAGTTTCAAGAAGGGCAAGGGAAAGAAGGGATACTTCATGAGACTGCAAATCAGTTGCTGCTCTAGTGAAGAAACCCAAGGTTGAACCAAACCCGAGACTAAGTGCTTCTATAATGAGGCGAACAGTTACTGAAGCAGAACTACCCTAGATACTTGGTAGATGAGAAGGCTGGCAAGGTCGACAGAAGTATTTTGGATATACGATATATTAATGTGTACTTTACTAGTACTCCTAGTAGCACCAGGGTAATAAATACCGGTTCGGTTGCTAAGCGTTAGTAACTCGAAATAAAAGGCTATGGAATAAACGGAGACTAGCTGAAGGTGAGATGACGATATGTGTTGGAAGTGTTTCCAATGTTGATGTGATCAAGCATCGCATGCTCCCTCTACCATCGAGATTGGTGTTAAACATAAATAATTGTTATTTGGTGTTTGAGTTGAGCATCGACATGATTGGATTATGCTTATTGCAATACGGTTATTCATTTAAGGAGAATAATGGTTACTCTGTTTATTTGAATAATACCTCAACGGTTTTGCACCTAAAATGAATGGTTCATTGAATCTCGATCGTAGTGATACACATGTTCATGCCAAAAGATATAAGATAGTAATGATAGTACCACATACTTGTGTCACTGCCATTTGAGTCATGTTGGTATAAAACGCATGAAGAAGCTCCATGTTGATGGATCTTTGGACTCACTCGTTTTTGAAAAGATTGAGACATGCGAACCATGTCTATTGGTAGATATGCATGAAGAAACTCCATGCAGATGGATCGTTTGGACTCACTTGATTTTGAATCACCTGAGACATGCAAATCATACCACATGGGCAAGATGACTGAAAGGCCTCATTTTCAGTAAGATGGAACAAGAAAGCAACTTGTTGGAAGTAATGCATTTTGATGTGTGCAGTCCAATAAGTGCTGAGGCACGCAGTGGATATCGTTATGTTCTTACTTCACAGATGATTTGAGTAGATGCTGAGTATATTTACTTGATGAAACACAAGTCTGAATTATTGAAAGGTTTAAGTAATTTCAGAGTGAAGTCAAAGATCGTCGTGACAAGATGATAAAATGTCTATGATATGATCATAGAGATGAATATCTAAGTTACGAGTTTGGCACACAATTAAGACATTGTGGAAATTGTTTCACAACTAATACCGCCTGGACCACCATAGTGTGATGGTGTGTCCGAACATCACAACTGCACCCTATTGGATATGGTGCATACCATGATGTCTCTTATCGAATTACCACTATCGTTTATGTGTTAAGAATTAGAGACAACCGCACTCACTTTAAATAGGGCACCACACAATTCCGTTGAGACGACACCGTATGAACTATGGTTTAGAGAAACCTAAGCTGTCGTTTCCTAAAAGTTTGGGGCTGCGATGCTTATGTGAAAAAAGTTTCAGGCTGATAAGCTTGAACCCAAAGCGGATAAATGCATCTTCATAGAATGCCCAAAACAGTTGGGTATACCTCCTATTTCAGATCCGGAAGCAAAAGTGATTGTTTCTAGAAACGGGTCCTTTCTCGAGGAAAAGTTTCTCTCGAAAGAATTGAGTGGGAGGATGGTGGAGACTTGATGAGGTTATTGAACCGTCACTTCAACTAGTGTGTAGCAGGGCACAGGAAGTTGTTCCTGTGGCACCTACACCAATTGAAGTGGAAGCTTATGATAGTGATCATGAAACTTCGGATCAAGTCACTACCAAACCTCATAGGTCGACAAAGATGCGTACTACTTCAGAGTGGTACATAATCCTGTCTTCGAAGTCATGTTGCTAGACAACAATGAATCTACGAGCTATGGAGAAGCGATGGTGGGCTCGGATTCCGACGAATGGATCGAGGCCATAAAATTCGAGAGAGGATCCATGTATAAAACAAAGTATAGACTTTGAAAGAAATACTTGATGGTCGTAAGGCTGTTAGGTGCAGATGGATTTTAAGGAAGACAGACAATGATGGTAAGTGTCACCATTAAGAAAGCTCGACTTGTCGTTAAGATGTTTCCCGACAAGTTCAAGGAGTTGACTACGATGAGACTTTCTCACTCGTAGCGATGCTAAGAGTCTGTTAGAATTATGTTAGCAGTTACTGCATTATTTATGAAATCTTGGAGATAGGATGTCAAAACATTGTTTCCTCGACATTTTTCTTGAGGAAAGGTTGTATGTGATACAACCAAAAGGTTTTGTCAATCCTGAAAAATGCTGACAAGTATGCAAAGCTCCAGCAATCTTTCTAAAGACTGGAGTAAGCATCTCAGAGTTGGAATATACGCTTTTACGAGATGATCAAAGATTTTGGGTTTATACAAAGTTTATGAGAAACTTGTATTTCCAAAGAAGTGAGTGGGAGCACTATAGAATTTTTGATGAGTATATGTTGTTGACATATTGTTGATCAAAAAATGATGTAGAATTTCTGGAAAGCATGCAGGGTTATTTGAAAAGTGTTTTTCGATGGAAAACCTGGATTAAGCTACTTGAACATTGAGCATCAAGATCTATAAGGATAGATCAAAACGCTTAATGGTACTTTCAAACGAACACATACCATGACAAAAGGAGTTCAAATATAGATTGGCAAAGAAGGAGTTCTTGGCTGTGTCATAAGGTATGAGTATTGAGTAAGACTCAAGACCTGACCACGGCAGAATAGAGAGAAAGGACGAAGGTCGTAGGCTCTATAGTATGCTATGCTGTGTACCCCACCTGAAGTGTGCCTTGCCATGAGTCAGTCAAGGGGTACAAGAGTGATCCAGGAATGGATCACATGACAGCGGTCGATCTTATCCTTAGTAACTAGTGGACTAAGGATTTTTCTCGATTATGGAGGTGGTAAAAGAGTTCGTCGTAAAGGGTTACGCCGATGCAATCTTTAACACTAATCTGGATGATTCTGAGTAGTAAACTGGACTCGTATAGTAGAACCGTTATTTGGAATAGCTCCAAATAGAGCGTGGTAGCTGCATATACAAGATGACTTAGAGATTTGTAAAGCACACATGGATCTGAAAGGTTCAGACCCGTTGACTATAACATCTCTCACAAGCATAACATGATCAAACCCAGAACTCATTGAGTGTTAATCACATGGTAATGTGAACTAGATTATTGACTCTAGTAAACTCTTTGGGTGTTAGTCACATGGGCATGTGACCTTGAGTGTTAATCACATAGCGATGTGAACTGGATTATTGACTCTAGTGCAAGTGGGAGACGGTTGGAAATATGCCCTAGAGGCAATAATAAATTAGTTATTATTATATTTCCTTGTTCATGATAATCGTTTATTATCCATGCTAGAATTGTATTGATAGGAAACTCAGATACATGTGTGGATACATAGACAACACCATGTCCCTAGTAAGCCTCTAGTTGACTAGCTCGTTGATCAATAGATGGTTACGGTTTCCTAACCATGGACATTGGATGTCGTTGATAACGGGATCACATCATTAGGAGAATGATGTGATGGACAAGACCCAATCCTAAGCCTAGCACAAGATCGTGTAGTTCGTATGCTAAAGCTTTTCTAATGTCAAGTATCTTTTCCTTAGACCATGAGATTGTGCAACTCCCGGATACCGTAGGAATCCTTTGGGTGTACCAAACGTCACAACGTAACTGGGTGGCTATAAAGGTGCACTGCGGGTATCTCCGAAAGTGTCTGTTGGGTTGGCACGAATCGAGACTGGTATTTGTCACTCCGTGTAACGAAGAGGTATCTCTGGGCCCACTCGGTAGGACATCATCATAATGTGCACAATGTGACCAAGGAGTTGACCATGGGATGATGTGTTATGGAACGAGTAAAGAGACTTGCCGGTAACGAGATTGAACAAGGTATCGGGATACCGATGATCGAATCTCGGGCAAGTATCGTACCGATAGACAAAGGAAATTGAATATGGAATTGATTGAATCCTCGACATCGTGGTTCATCCGATGAGATCATCGTGGAGCATGTGGGAGCCAACATGGGTATCCAGATCCCGCTGTTGGTTATTGACCGGAGAGTTGTCTCGGTCATGTCTACATGTCTCCCGAACCCGTAGGGTCTACACACTTAAGGTTCGGTGACGCTAGAGTTGTAGAGATATTAGTATGCGGTTAACCGAAAGTTGTTCGGAATCCCGGATGAGATCCCGGACGTCACAAGGAGTTCCGGAATGGTCCGGAGGTAAAGATTTATATATAGGAAGTCCAGTTTCGACCACCGGGAGAGTTTCGGGAGTCATCGGTATTGTACCGGGACCACCGGAAGGGTCCCGGGGGTCCACCGGGTGGGGCCACCTATCCCGGAGGGCCCCATGGGCTGAAGGGGCGTGGGAACCAGCCCCTGGTGGGCTGGTGCGCCCCCCTTGGGCCTCCCATGCGCCTAGGGTTGGAAACCCTAAGGGGTGGGGGCGCCTCCACTTGGCTTGTAGGCCAAGCCACCCCTAGGGCTACCGCCCCCCTCCCTAGATGGGATCTACAAGGGGCCGGCGCCCCCCTAGGCCCCTATATATAGTGGAGGGGAGGGAGGGCAGCCGCACCAAAAGCCCTGGCGCCTACCTCCCTCCCGTGACACCTCTTCCTCCCCGCTTGTGCTTGGCGAAGCCCTGCCGGGATCCCGCTACTTCCACCACCACGCCGTCGTGCTGCTGGATCTCCATCAACTTCTCCTCCCCCCTTGCTGGATCAAGAAGGAGGAGACGTCTCCGCTCCATACGTGTGTTGAACGCGGAGGTGCCGTCTGTTCGGCGCTAGGATCATCAGTGATTTGGATCACGACGAGTACGACTCCATCAACCCCGTTCTCTTGAACGCTTCCGCTTAGCGATCTTCAAGGGTATGAAGATGCACTCCCTCTCTCTCGTTGCTAGATGACTCCATAGATTGATCTTGGTGATGCGTAGAAAATTTTAAATTTCTGCTACGATCCCCAACAGGAAGTCCATGGAGGAGGCGCAGGTGCGGGGTAGAGCAGAGGGAGGTGACGGGCGAGAGGGTGCTGCAGGCAGGCTCCAGGCGGAGGAGGAGAAGGGACGCGCCGGGGGAAGGTTCGGTCGTCGCCGGCGGCGTTGGTGGGGATCGGGCGCAGCACGACGCTGGAGGGAGAACGAGGGGGATCGGGCACGCCCTGTGTGTGGGAGTGGCGGCGGGCAGGAACAAGGTGAGGGATTGAGGGGAGAGGATCGGGTAGGTTAGGGTTAGAGCGGGGGTGCGGGCTGAGCTGCTGGAGTGGATGGGCCTTAGAGGCCGGCCCAGTTGTTGCTTCTTGTTGGAGATCCAAATGGGTTGGTTGGTTTCTCCCTCTCTCTCCCTCATTCTTCTACTTTATAACCCCAAAACAGAAAAAAAAATCAAAGAAGAAAAAGGAGAATAAAGGAAGTGTTAGGGATAGAATTTGCGCGGGAGGTTAATTTCCCCGGACTCATAAAAATGAGCTTGTTCCGAGAAAATAGGAATGGCCATGATTGAAAGATGTAAATTCAAACTCATTTGAATTTTATTCAAATGGGTTTGAACTAGGACTTGGTAAAAGGAAGGTCCAAAAAAGTGTTCAGATTTTTAGAGGAGCCTCGATAAATGGGAAGAGAATTTTGGGCAAGGTTTTGAAGTCAAGCTTGAACTAGAAAAGACATGGGGGATATTTGCAAGTGTGTTCCGGTTAATTCCAAACAAATGGAAAATTTATAATAGCTCCATAATTATTAGGAGGATATGTTATAAAGAGAACTCACCATGTGAATTCCCTCGATTTAAATAGATCAAAGATCTATGCATTTTACTTAGTTGAGTTTTCAAAAAAATGACATGGCATGATGGCATGGTGACATGATGCAATGTACATGATGCAAAGATGAATGCAACAGACAAAACAAAACACACGATGAATCTCGGAATCCATGGAAGGCATCTGGAGCGTCGGTCTCGGGGTGTCACAAAATAGATCTCCAAGAGACCATTGTCTTGAGAATCAAAAGAGAGAGAGAGGAAGCCATCTAGCTACTGCCTACGAACCCGTAGGTATATGGTGAACTACTCACGCATCATCGGAGAGGCACCAATGAGGATTATGAACCCCTTCGTGGTGGTGTCTAGATTGGATCTCATGGTTCTGGAACTTGCGGCGACTCAAATTGTGTTTCATCGACTCCCCTAGGGTTCGAGAACTATGTAGACATGTACCTGCACAAAACAAATAACTCCTCACAACCAACGCGATAAGGGGTTGTCAATCCCTTCACGATCACTTACGAGAGTGAGATCTGATAGATATGATAAGATAATATTTTTGGTATTTTTGTGATAAAGATGCAAAGTAGAATAAAAGCAAAGGAAATAACTAAGTATTGGAAGATTAATATGATGAAGATAGACCCAGGGGCCATAAGTTTCACTAGTGGCTTCTCTCAAGAGCATAAGTATTTTACGGTGGGTGAACGAATTACTGTTGAGCAATTGACAGAATTTGGCATAGTTATGAAAATATCTAGGTATGATCATATCTATAGGCATCACGTTTGAGACAAGTAGACCGACTCCTACCCTGCATCTACTACTATTACTCCACTGATCGATCGCCATCCAGCATGCATCTAGAGTATTAAGTTCATGAAAACAGAGTAACGCCTTACGCAAGATGACATGATGTAGAGGGATAAATTCATGCAGTATGATAAAAAACCCCATCTTGTTATCCTCGATGGCAACAATACAATACGTGCCTTGCTGCCCCTACTGTCACTGGGAAAGGACACCGCAAGATTGAACCAAAAGCTAAGCACTTCTCCCATTGCAAGAAAGTTCAATCTAGTAGGCCAAACCAAACTGATAATTCGAAGAGACTTGCAAAGATAACCAATCATACATAAAAGAATTCAGAGAAGATTCAAATATTGTTCATAGATAATCTTGATCATAAACCCACAATTCATCGGTCTCAACAAACACACCGCAAAAAGAAGATTACATCGAATATATCTACATAAGAGAGGGGAAGAACATTGTATTGAGATCCAAAAAGAGAGAAGAATCCATCTAGCTAATAACTATGGACCCAAAGGTCTGAGGTAAACTACTCACACTTCATCGGAGAGGCTATGGTGTTGATGTAGAAGCCCTCCGTGATGGATGCCCCCTCCGGCGGAGCTCCGGAATAGGCCCCAAGACGGGATCTCGTGGATACAGAAAGTTACGGCGGTGGAATTGGGGTTTTGGCTCCGTATCTGATCGCTTGGGGGTACATAGGTATATATAAGAGGAAGGAGTACGTCGATGGAGCAACATGGGGCCCATGAGGGTGGAGGGCGCGCCTGGGGGGGGGTAGGCATGCCCCCCTACCTCATGGCTTCCTTCTTTATTTCTTGACGTAGGGTCCAAGTCTCCTGGATCATGTACGGTGAGAAAATCACGTTCCCGAAGGTTTCATTCCGTTTGGACTCTGTTTGATATTCCTTTTCTGCGAAACTCTGAAATAGGCAAAAAACAACAATTCTGGGCTGGGCCTCTGGTTAATAGGTTAGTCCCAAAAATAATAAAAAAGTGGATAATAAAGCCCAATAATGTCCAAAACAGTAGATAATATAGCATGGAGCAATCAAAAATTATAGATACGTTGGAGATGTATCAAGCATCCCCAAGCTTAATTCCTGCTCGTCCTCGAGTAGGTAAATGATAAAAAAGATATTTTTGATGCGGAGTGCTACTTGGCATAATTTTAATGTAATTCTTCTTAATTGTGGTATGAATATTCAGATCCAAAAGATTCAAGATTAAAGTTTAATATTGACATAAAAATAATAATACTTCAAGCATACTAACTAAGCAATCATGTCTTCTCAATATAACTTGGCCAAAGAAAGTTCATCCCTACAAAATCATATAGTTTAGTCATGCTCCATTTTCGTACTTTAGTAATCTCAAACCTATAAACTTTCACGCAATATATGAGCGCGAGCCATGGACATAGCACTATGGGTGGAATAGAATATGATGATGGGGGTTATGTGGAGAAGAAAAAAAAGGAAAAAGTCTCACATCAACGAGGCTAATCAATGGGCTATGGAGATGCCCATCGATTGATGTTAATGCAAGGAGTCGGGATTGCCATGCAACGGATGCACTAGAGCTATAAATGTATGAAATCTCAACAAAAGAAACTAAGTGGGTGTGCATCCAACTTGCTTGCTCACGAAGACCTAGGGCACTTGAGGAGGTCCATTGTTGGAATATACAAGCCAAGTTCTATAATGAAAAAATCCCACTAGTATATGAAAGTGACAAAACAAAAGACTCTCTATCATGAAGATTATGGTGCTACTTTGAAGCACAAGTGTGGCAAAGGATAGTAGCATTGTCCCTTCTCTCTCTTTTTCTCTCTTTTTTTTGGGCCTTCTCTTCTTTTTTTATGGCCTTTCTCTTTTTTTAATTCCTCACTTGGAACAATGCTCTAGAAAATGATGATCATCACACTTCTATTTATTTACAACTCGATGCTAGAACAAAAAGATGACTCTATATGAATGCCTACGGTGGTGTACCGGGATATGCAATGAACCAAGAGGGACATGTATGAAAGAATTATGAACGGTGGCTTTGCCACAAATACTATGTCAACTACATGATCATGCTAAGCAATATGAAAATGATGAATGTGTCATGATAAACGGAATGGTGGAAAGTCGCATGGCAATATATATCGGAATGGCTATGGAAATGCCATAATAGGTAGGTATGGTGGCTGTTTTGAGGAAGATATAAGGAGGTTTATGTGTGAAAGAGTGTATCATTTCACGGGGTTTGGACGCACCGGCGAAGTTTGCACCAACTCTCAATGTGAGAAAGGGCAATGCACGGTACCGAAGAGGCTAGCAATGATGGAAGGGTGAGAGTGCGTATAATCCATGGACTCAACATTAGTCATAAAGAACTCACATACTTATTGCAAAAATCTACAAGTCATCAAAAACCAAGCACTATGCGCATGCTCCTAGGGGGATAGATTGGTAGGAAAAGACCATCTTTCATCCCCGACCGCCACTCATAAGGAGGACAATCAAAGAACACCTCATGTTTCAAATTTGTTACATAACATTTACCATGCGTGCATGCCACGGGACTTGCAAACTTCAACACAAGCATTTCTCAAATTCACAACTACTCAACTAGCACGACTTTGATATTATTACCTCCATATCTCAAAACAATCATCAAGCATCAAACTTCTCTTAGTATTCAAAACACTCATAAGAATTTTTTTACTAATCTTGAATACTTAGCATATTAGGATTATTTAAGAAAATTACCATGCTATTTAAGACTCTCAAAATAATCTAAGTGAAGCATGAGAGATCAATAGTTTCTATAAAACAAATCCACCACCGTGCTCTAAAAGATATAAGTGAAGTACTAGAGCAAAACTATATAACTCAAAAGATATAAGTGAAGCACATAGAGTATTCTAACAAATTCCAAATCATGTATGGCTCTCTCAAAAGGTGTGTACAGCAAGGATGATTGTGGTAAACTAAAAAGCAAAGACTCAAATCATACAAGACGCTCCAAGCAAAACACATATCATGTGGTGAATAAAAATATAGCTCCAAGTAAAGTTACCGATGGAAGTAGACGAAAGAGGGGATGCTTTCCGGGGAATCCCCAAGCTTTGGCTTTTAGGTGTCCTTAGATTATCTTGGGGGTGCCATGGGCATCCCCAAGCTTAGGATCTTTCCACTCCTTGTTCCATAATCCATCAAATCTTTACCCAAAACTTGAAAACTTCACAACACAAAACTTAAGGTAGAAAATCTCGTGAGCTCCGTTAGCGAAAGAAAACAAAATACCACTTCAAGGTACTGTAATGAACTCATTCTTTATTTATATTGGTGTTAAACCTACTGTATTCCAACTTCTGTATGGTTTATAAACTATTTTACTAGCCATAGGTTCATCAAAATAAGCAAACAACACACGGAAAACAGAATCTGTCAAAAACAGAATAGTCTGTAGTAATCTATAACTAGCGCAAGATCTGGAACCCCAAAAATTATAAAATAAATTGCTGGACGTGAGGAATTTATCTATTAATCATCTGCAAAAATAATTAACTAAATATCACTTTCCAAATAAAAATGGCAGCAGTTTTCATGAGCGCTATAGTTTCTGTTTTTTACAGCAAGATATCAAGACTTTCCCCAAGTCTTCCCAATGGTTCTACTTGGCACAAACACTAATTAACACAAAAACACAACCAAAACAGAGGTTAGTTAAATTATTTATTACTAAACAGGAGCAAAAAGCAAGGAATAAAAATAAAATTGGGTTGCCTCCCAACAAGCGCTATTGTTTAACGCCCCTAGCTAGGCATAAAAAGCAAGGATAGATCTAGGTATTGCCATCTTTGGTAGACAATCCATAAGTGGCTCTCATAATTGATTCATAAGGCAATTTAATTTTCTTTCTAGGAAATTGTTCCATGCCTTTCCTTAACGGAAATTGGAATCTAATATTTCCTTCCTTCATATCAATAATTGCACCAATCGTTCTAAGGAAAGGTCTGCCAAGAATAATAGGACATGAAGGATTGCAATCTATGTCAAGAACAATAAAATCTACAGGCACATAATTCCTATTTGCGACAATAAGAACATCATTGATTATTCCCATTGGTTTCTTAATAGTGGAATCCACAAGGTGCAAGTTTAAAGAGCAATCATCAAAATCACGGAAACCTAACAAATCACACAAAGTCTTTGGAATCATGGAAACACTAGCACCCAAATCACATAAAGCATAAAACTCATGATATTTAATCTTAATTTTAATAGTTGGTTCCCACTCATCATAAAGTTCTTCTTAATTGTGGTATGAATATTCAGATCCAAAAGATTCAAGATTAAAGTTTAATATTGACATAAAAATAATAATACTTCAAGCATACTAACTAAGCAATTATGTCTTCTCAAAATAACGTGGCCAAAGAAAGTTCATCCCTACAAAATCATATAGTTTAGTCATGCTCCATTTTTGTACTTTAGTAATCTCAAACCTATAAACTTTCACGCAATATATGAGCGCGAGCCATGGACATAGCACTATGGGTGGAATAGAATATGACGATGGGGGTTATGTGGAGAAGACAAAAAAGGAAAAAGTCTCACATCAACGAGGCTAATAAATGGGCTATGGAGATGCCCATCGATTGATGTTAATGCAAGGAGTAGGGATTGCCATGCAACGGATGCACTAGAGCTATAAATGTATGAAAGCTCAACAAAAGAAACTAAGTGGGTGTGCATCCAACTTGCTTGCTCACGAAGACCTAGGGCACTTGAGGAGGTCCATTGTTGGAATATACAAGCCAAGTTCTATAATGAAAAAATCCCACTAGTATATGAAAGTGACAAAACAAAAGACTCCCTATCATGAAGATTATGGTGCTACTTTGAAGCACAAGTGTGGCAAAGGATAGTAGCATTGTCCCTTCTCTCTCTTTTTCTCTCTTTTTTGGGCCTTCTCTTCTTTTTTTATCGCCCTTATTTTTTTTTAATTCCTCACTTGGAACAATGCTCTAGAAAATGATGATCATCACACTTCTATTTATTTACAACTCAATGATTACAACTCGATGCTAGAACAAAAAGATGACTCTATATGAATGCCTACGGCGGTGTACCGGGATATGCAATGAACCAAGAGTGACATGTATGAAAGAATTATGAACGGTGGCTTTGCCACAAATACTATGTCAACTACATGATCATGCTAAGCAATATGAAAATGATGAATGTGTCATGATAAATGGAATGGTGGAAAGTCGCATGGCAATATATCTCGGAATGGCTATGGAAATGCCATAATGGGTAGGTATGGTGGCTGTTTTGAGGAAGATATAAGGAGGTTTATGTGTGAAAGAGCGTATCATTTCACGGGGTTTGGACGCACCGGCGAAGTTTGCACCAACTCTCAATGTGAGAAAGGGCAATGCACGGTACCGAAGAGGCTAGCAATGATGGAAGGGTGAGAGTGCGTATAATCCATGGACTCAACATTAGTCATAAAGAACTCACATACTTATTGAAAAAATCTACAAGTCATCAAAAACCAAGCACTACGCGCATGCTCCTAGGGGGATAGATTGGTAGGAAAAGACCATCTTTCATCCCCGACCGCCACTCATAAGGAGGACAATCAAAGAACACCTCATGTTTCAAATTTGTTACATAACATTTACCATGCGTGCATGCCACGGGACTTGCAAACTTCAACACAAGAATTTCTCAAATTCACAACTACTCAACTAGCACGACTTTGATATTATTACCTCCATATCTCAAAACAATCATCAAGCATCAAACTTCTCTTAGTATTCAAAACACTCATAAGAATTTTTTTTACTAATCTTGAAAATACTTAGCATATTAGGATTATTTAAGAAAATTACCATGCTATTTAAGACTCTCAAAATAATCTAAGTGAAGCATGAGAGATCAATAGTTTCTATAAAACAAATCCACCACCGTGCTCTAAAAGATATAAGTGAAGTACTAGAGCAAAACTATATAACTCAAAAGATATAAGTGAAGCACATAGAGTATTCTAACAAATTCCAAATCATGTATGGCTCTCTCAAAAGGTGTGTACAGATGGGATGATTGTGGTAAACTAAAAAGCAAAGACTCAAATCATACAAGACGCTCCAAGCAAAACACATATCATGTGGTGAATAAAAATATAACTCCAAGTAAAGTTACCGATGGAAGTAGACGAAAGAGGGGATGCTTTCCGGGGAATCCCCAAGCTTTGGCTTTTAGGTGTCCTTAGATTATCTTGGGGGTGCCATGGGAATCCCCAAGCTTAGGCTCTTGCCACTCCTTGTTCCATAATCCATCAAATCTTTACCCAAAACTTGAAAACTTCACAACACAAAACTTAAGGTAGAAAATCTCGTGAGCTCCGTTAGCGAAAGAAAACAAAAGACCACTTCAAGGTACTGTAATGAACTCATTCTTTATTTATATTGGTGTTAAACCTACTGTATTCCAACTTCTGTATGGTTTATAAACTATTTTACTAGCCATAGATTCATCAAAATAAGCAAACAACACACGGAAAACAGAATCTGTCAAAAACAGAATAGTCTGTAGTAATCTATAACTAGCGCAAGATCTGGAACCCCAAAAATTATAAAATAAATTTCTGGACGTGAGGAATTTATCTATTAATCATCTGCAAAAATAATTAACTAAATATCACTTTCGAAATAAAAATGGCAGCAGTTTTCATGAGCGCTATAGTTTCTGTTTTTTACAGCAAGATATCAAGACTTTCCCCAAGTCTTCCCAATGGTTCTACTTGGCACAAACACTAATTAACACAAAAACACAACCAAAACAGAGGTTAGTTAAATTATTTATTACTAAACAGGAGCAAAAAGCAAGGAATAAAAATAAAATTGGGTTGCCTCCCAACAAGCGCTCTTGTTTAACGCCCCTAGCTAGGCATAAAAAGCAAGGATAGATCTAGGTATTGCCATCTTTGGTAGGCAATCCATAAGTGGCTCTCATAATTGATTCATAAGGCAATTTAATTTTCTTTCTAGGAAATTGTTCCATGCCTTTCCTTAACGGAAATTGGAATCTAATATTTCCTTCCTTCATATCAATAATTGCACCAATCGTTCTAAGGAAAGGTCTGCCAAGAATAATAGGACATGAAGGATTGCAATCTATGTCAAGAACAATAAAATCTACAGGCACATAATTCCTATTTGCGACAATAAGAACATCATTGATTATTCCCATTGGTTTCTTAATAGTGGAATCCACAAGGTGCAAGTTTAAAGAGCAATCATCAAAATCACGGAAACCTAACAAATCACACAAAGTCTTTGGAATCATGGAAACACTAGCACCCAAATCACATAAAGCATAAAACTCATGATATTTAATCTTAATTTTAATAGTTGGTTCCCACTCATCATAAAGTTCTTCTTAATTGTGGTATGAATATTCAGATCCAAAAGATTCAAGATTAAAGTTTAATATTGACATAAAAATAATAATACTTCAAGCATACTAACTAAGCAATTATGTCTTCTCAAAATAACGTGGCCAAAGAAAGTTCATCCCTACAAAATCATATAGTTTAGTCATGCTCCATTTTTGTACTTTAGTAATCTCAAACCTATAAACTTTCACGCAATATATGAGCGCGAGCCATGGACATAGCACTATGGGTGGAATAGAATATGACGATGGGGGTTATGTGGAGAAGACAAAAAAGGAAAAAGTCTCACATCAACGAGGCTAATCAATGGGCTATGGAGATGCCCATCGATTGATGTTAATGCAAGGAGTAGGGATTGCCATGCAACGGATGCACTAGAGCTATAAATGTATGAAAGCTCAACAAAAGAAACTAAGTGGGTGTGCATCCAACTTGCTTGCTCACGAAGACCTAGGGCACTTGAGGAGGTCCATTGTTGGAATATACAAGCCAAGTTCTATAATGAAAAAATCCCACTAGTATATGAAAGTGACAAAACAAAAGACTCTCTATCATGAAGATTATGGTGCTACTTTGAAGCACAAGTGTGGCAAAGGATAGTAGCATTGTCCCTTCTCTCTCTTTTTCTCTCTTTTTTTGGGCCTTCTCTTCTTTTTTTATGGCCTTTCTCTTTTTTTAATTCCTCACTTGGAACAATGCTTTAGAAAATGATGATCATCACACTTCTATTTATTTACAACTCAATGATTACAACTCGATGCTAGAACAAAAAGATGACTCTATATGAATGCCTACGGCGGTGTACCGGGATATGCAATGAACCAAGAGTGACATGTATGAAAGAATTATGAACGGTGGCTTTGCCACAAATACTATGTCAACTACATGATCATGCTAAGCAATATGAAAATGATGAATGTGTCATGATAAACGGAATTGTGGAAAGTCGCATGGCAATATATCTCGGAATGGCTATGGAAATGCCATAATAGGTAGGTATGGTGGCTGTTTTGAGGAAGATATAAGGAGGTTTATGTGTGAAAGAGCGTATCATTTCACGGGGTTTGGACGCACCGGCGAAGTTTGCACCAACTCTCAATGTGAGAAAGGGAAATGCACGGTACCGAAGAGGCTAGCAATGATGGAAGGGTGAGAGTGCGTATAATCCATGGACTCAACATTAGTCATAAAGAACTCACATACTTATTGCAAAAATCTACAAGTCATCAAAAACCAAGCACTACGCGCATGCTCCTAGGGGGATAGATTGGTAGGAAAAGACCATCTTTCATCCCCGACCGCCACTCATAAGGAGGACAATCAAAGAACACCTCATGTTTCAAATTTGTTACATAACATTTACCATGCGTGCATGCCACGGGACTTGCAAACTTCAACACAAGCATTTCTCAAATTCACAACTACTCAACTAGCACGACTTTGATATTATTACCTCCATATCTCAAAACAATCATCAAGCATCAAACTTCTCTTAGTATTCAAAACACTCATAAGAATTTTTTTACTAATCTTGAATACTTAGCATATTAGGATTATTTAAGCAAATTACCATGCTATTTAAGACTCTCAAAATAATCTAAGTGAAGCATGAGAGATCAATAGTTTCTATAAAACAAATCCACCACCGTGCTCTAAAAGATATAAGTGAAGTACTAGAGCAAAACTATATAACTCAAAAGATATAAGTGAAGCACATAGAGTATTCTAACAAATTCCAAATCATGTATGGCTCTCTCAAAAGGTGTGTACAGCAAGGATGATTGTGGTAAACTAAAAAGCAAAGACTCAAATCATACAAGACGCTCCTAGCAAAACACATATCATGTGGTGAATAAAAATATAGCTCCAAGTAAAGTTACCGATGGAAGTAGACGAAAGAGGGGATGCCTTCCAGGGAATCCCCAAGCTTTGGCTTTTAGGTGTCCTTAGATTATCTTGGGGGTGCCATGGGAATCCCCAAGCTTAGGCTCTTGCCACTCCTTGTTCCATAATCCATCAAATCTTTACCCAAAACTTGAAAACTTCACAACACAAAACTTAAGGTAGAAAATCTCATGAGCTCCGTTAGCAAAAGAAAACAAAAGACCACTTCAAGGTACTGTAATGAACTCATTATTTATTTATATTGGTGTTAAACCTACTGTATTCCAACTTCTGTATGGTTTATAAACTATTTTACTAGCCATAGATTCATCAAAATAAGCAAACAACACACGGAAAACAGAATCTGTCAAAAACAGAATAGTCTGTAGTAATCTATAACTAGCGCAAGATCTGGAACCCCAAAAATTATAAAATAAATTGATGGACGTGAGGAATTTATATATTAATCATCTGCAAAAATAATTAACTAAATATCACTTTCCAAATAAAAACGGCAGCAGTTTTCATGAGCGCTATAGTTTCTGTTTTTTACAGCAAGATATCAAGACTTTCCCCAAGTCTTCCCAATGGTTCTACTTGGCACAAACACTAATTAACACAAAAACACAACCAAAACAGAGGTTAGTTAAATTATTTATTACTAAACAGGAGCAAAAAGCAAGGAATAAAAATAAAATTGGGTTGCCTCCCAACAAGCGTTGTTGTTTAACGCCCCTAGCTAGGCATAAAAAGCAAGGATAGATCTAGGTATTGCCATCTTTGGTAGGCAATCCATAAGTGGCTCTCATAATTGATTCATAAGGCAATTTAATTTTATTTATAGGAAATTGTTCCATGCCTTTCCTTAACGGAAATTGGAATCTAATATTCCTTCCTTCATATCAATAATTGCACCAATCGTTCTAAGGAAAGGTCTGCCAAGAATAATAGGACATGAAGGATTGCAATCTATGTCAAGAACAATAAAATCTACAGGCACATAATTCCTATTTGCGACAATAAGAATATCATTGATTCTTCCCATTGGTTTCTTAATAGTGGAATCCGCAAGGTGCAAGTTTAAAGAGCAATCATCAAAATCACGGAAACCTAACAAATCACACAAAGTCTTTGGAATCATGGAAACACTAGCACCCAAATCACATAAAGCATAGAACTCATGATCTTTAATCTTAATTTTAGTAGTTGGTTCCCACTCATCATAAAATTTTGTAGGGATAGAAACTTCCAACTCAAGTTTTTCTTCATAAGATTGCATCAAGGCATCAAAGATATGTTTAGTAAACGCTTTATTTTAACTATAAGCATGAGGAGAATTTAGCATGGATTGCAACAAGGAAATACAATCAATCAAAGAGCAATTTTCATAATTAAATTCCTTGAAATCCAAAATAGTGGGTTTAGCAACATCTAGGGTTTTAATTTCTTCAATCCCACTTTCATCAAATTTAGCATCAAGATCTAAAAACTCCGAATTTTTGGAACGCCTTCTAGGTAAAGGTGGATCATATTCAGCCCCATCATTATCAAGATTCATATTGCGAAACAAATATTTAATACGGGACACATCAATAACTTTTAGATCTTCATCTTTATTTTCATAGGAAATAGAAGAACACGCTCTTATAAAGGCATCTTTCTTAGCACGCATCCTAGCGGTTCTTTCTTTGCACTCATCAATGGAAATTCTCATGGCTTTTAGAGACTCATTGAAATCATGCTTAGGAGGAATATATCTAAGCTTTAAAGAATCAACATCAAGAGAAATTCTATCAATGTTCCTGGCCAAATTATCAGCTTTAAGCAATTTCTCTTCAAGAAAAGCATTGAAATTCTTTTGCAAATTCATAAATTCCTTAACACTATTCTCAAATTCAGAGGGCATCTTATTGAAATTTCCGTAAGAGTTTTTGTAGGAATTTCCATAATTATTAGAGGGATTACTAGGATAAGGCCTAGGATTAAAGTTTCCTCTATACGTGTTGTTACCAAAATTATTCCTACCAACAAAATTCACATCCATAGACTCATTATTGTTCTCAATTAAAGTAGACAAGGGCATATCATTAGGATCATAAGAAACACTTTTACTAGCAAATAATTTCATAAGTTCATCCATCTTTCCACTCAAAACATTAATTTCTTCTATCGCATGCACCTTTTTATTAGTAGATCTTTCAGTATGCCATTGAGAATAATTAATCATAATATTATCTAGGAGTTTAGTAGCTTATCCTAAAGTGATTTCCATAAAAGTGCCTCCCGCGGCAGAATCTAAAAGATTTCTAGAAGCAAAATTCAATCCGACATAAAAATTTTGTATAATCATCCACAAATTCAAACCATGAGTAGGGCAATTACGTCTCATTAATTTCATCCTCCCCAAGATTTTGCAACATGTTCATGATCAAGTTGCTTAAAATTCATAATATCGTTTCTAAGAGAGATGATCTTAGCGGGAGGAAAATACTTAGAGATAAAAGCATCTTTGCACTTGTTCCAAGAATCAATACTATTTTTAGGCAAAGACGAAAACCAAGCTTTAGCACGATCTCTAAGCGAAAAAGGAAATAGCTTCAACTTAACAATAACGTTGTCCACATCTTTCTTCTTTTGCATATCACACAAATCAATGAAGCTATTTAGATGGGTAGCGGCATCTTCACTAGGAAGGCCGTAGAATGGATCTTTCATGACAAGATTCAGCAAAGCGGCATTAATTTCACAAGATTCAGCATCGGTAAGAGGAGCAATCGGAGTGCTAATAAAATCATTGTTGTTGGTATTGATGAAGTCACACAATTTAGTGTTATCTTGAGCCATCATGACAAGCAAGCAATCCAACACACAAGCAAACAAAAAGCAAGCTGGCAAAAAGAGGCAAATAGAGAAAGAGAGGGAGGATAGAGAGAGAGGGCAAATAAAACGGCAAGGGTGAAGTGGGGGAGAGGAAAACGAGAGGCAAATGGCAAATAATGTAATGCGGGAGATAAGGGTTGTGATGGGTACTTGGTATGTTGACTTTTGCGTAGACTCCCCGGCAACGGCGCCAGAAATGGCTCGTTGTTGGGAGTCAAATATTGACTTGCGCGAACCTCCCCGGCAACGGCGCCAGAAATCCTCTTGCTACCTCTTGAGCACTGCGTTGGATTTCCTTGAAGAGGAAAGGATGATGCAGCAAAGTAGCGTAAGTATTTCCCTCAGTTTTTGAGAACCAAGGTATCAATCCAGTAGGAGGCCATGCGCGAGTCCCTTGTACCTGCACAAAACAAATAACTCATCGCAACCAACGCGATAAGGGGTTGTCAATCCCTTCACGGTCACTTACGAGAGTGAGATCTGATAGATATGATAAGATAATATTTTTGGTATTTTTGTGATAAAGATGCAAAGTAAAATAAAAAGCAAAGTAAAAGGCAAAGGAAATAACTAAGTATTGGAAGATTAATATGATGAAGGTAGACCCGGGGGGCATAGGTTTCACTAGTGGCTTCTCTCAAGAGCATAAGTATTTTACGGTGGGTGAACGAATTACTGTTGAGCAATTGACAGAATTTGGCATAGTTATGAGAATATCTAGGTATGATCATGTCTATAGGCATCACGTCTGAGACAAGTAGACCGACTCTTGCCTGCATCTACTACTATTACTCCACTCATCGACCGCTATCCAGCATGCATCTAGAGTATTAAGTTCATGAAAACAGAGTAACGCCTTAAGCAAGATGACATGATGTAGAGGGATAAATTCAAGCAATATGATAAAAATCCCATCTTGTTATCCTCGATGGCAACAATACAATACGTGCCTTGTTGCCCCTACTGTCACTGGAAAAGGACACCGCAAGATTGAACCCAAAGCTAAGCACTTCTCCCATTGCAAGAAAGATCAATCTAGTAGGCCAAACCAAACTAATAATTCGAAGAGACTTGCAAAGATAACCAATCATACATAAAAGAATTCAGCGAAGATTCAAATATTGTTCATAGATAATCTTGATCATAAACCCACAATTCATCGGTCTCAACAAACACACCGCAAAAAGAAGATTACATCAAATATATCTCCACAAGAGAGGGGGAGAACATTGTATTGAGATCCAAAAAGAGAGAAGAAGCCATCTAGCTAATAACTATGGACCCGAAGGTCTGAGGTAAACTACTCACACTTCATCAGAGAGGCTATGGTGTTGATGTAGAAGCCCTCCGTGATGGATGCCCCCTCCGGCGGAGCTCCGGAACAGGCCCCGAGATGGGATCGCGTGGATACAGAAAGTTACGGCAGTGGAATTAGGGTTTTGGCTCCGTATGTGATCGTCTGGGGGTACGTAGGTATATATAGGAGGAAGGAGTACGTCGGTGGAGCAACAGGGGGGGCACGAGGGTGGAGGGCGTGCCTGGGGGGGTTAGGCGTGCCCCCTACCTCGTGGCTTCCTCCTTTATTTCTTGACATAGGGTCCAAGTCTCCTGGATCTTGTTCAGTGAGAAAATAACATTCCTGAAGGTTTCATTCCGTTTGGACTCCGTTTGATATTCCTTTTCTGCGAAACTCTGAAATAGGGAAAAACAGCAATTCTGGGCTAGGCCTCCGGTTAATAGGTTAGTCCCAAAAATAATATAAAAGTTGATAATAAAGCCCAATAATGTCCAAAACAGTAGATAATATAGCATGGAGCAATCAAAAATTATAGATACGTTGGAGACGTAACAAGACATGACCGAGACATCAAATCACATAACTCATAATAAAAATCGTCATCGAACGTTAAGTGTGCGGACCCTACGGGTTCGAGAACTATGTAGACATGACCGAGACATATCTCTGGTCAATAACCAATAGCGGGACCTAGATGCTCATATTGGCTCCTACATATTCTACAAAGATCTTTATCGGTCAAACCGCATAACAACATACGTTGTTCCCATTGTCATCGGTATGTTACTTGCCTGAGATTCGATCGTTGGTATCATCATACCTAGTTCAATCTCGTTACTGGCAAGTCTCTTTACTCGTTCTGTAATGCAACATCCTACAACTAACTCATTAGTCACATTGCTTGCAAGGCTTATAGTGATGTGCATTATCGAGAGGGCCCAGAGATACCTCTCCGACAATCGTAGTAACAAATCCTAATCTCGATCTATGCCAACTCAACAAACACCATCGGAGACACCTGTAGAGCATCTTTATAATCACCCAGTTACGTTATGACGTTTGATAGCATGCAAGGTGTTCCTCTGGTATTCGGGAGTTGCATAATCTCATAGTTAGAGGAACATGTATAAGTCATGATGAAAGCAATAGCAATAAAACTAAACGATCATTTATGCTAAGCTAACGGATGGGTCTTGTCCATCACATCATTCTCTAATGATGTGATCCCGTTCATCAAATGACAATACATGTCTATGGTCAGGAAACTTAACCATCTTTGATTAACGAGCTAGTCAAGTAGAGGCATACTAGGGACACTCTGTTTTGTCCATGTATTCACACATGTACTAAGTTTCTGGTTAATACAATTCTAGCATGAATAATAAACATTTATCATGATATGAGGAAATATAAATAACAACTTTATTATTGCCTCTAGGGCATATTTCCTTCAGTCTCCCACTTGCACTAGAGTCAATAATCTAATTCACATCACCATGTGATTTAACACCAATATTTCACATCTTTATGTGATTAGTTCACATCTCCACATGACTAGCTAATACCCAAAGGGTTTACTAGAGTCAATAATCTAGTTCACATCGCTATGTGATTGACACCCAAAGAGTGATCATGTTTTGCTTGTGAGAGAAGTTTAGTCAACGGGTATGCCACATTCAGAGCTGTATGTATTTTGGAAATTTTCTATGTCTACAATGCCCTGCACGGAGCTACTCTAACTAATCGCTCCCACTTTCAATATGTATCTAGACCGAGACTTAGAGTCATCCAGATCGGTGTCAAAGCTTGCATCGACGTAACTCCTTACGACGAACTCTTTGTCACCTCCATAACCGAGAAACATTTCCTTATTCCACTAAGGATAATTTTGACCGTTGTTCAGTGATCTACTCCTGGATCACTATTCTACCCTCTTGCCAAACTCATGGTGAGGTACACAATAGGTCTGGTACACAACATAGCATACTTTATAGAACCTATGACTGAGGCATAGGGAATGACTTTTCATTCTCTTTCTATTTTCTGCAGTGGTCGGGCATTGAGTCTGACTCAACTTCACACCTTGTAACACAGGCAAGAACCCTTTCTTTGCTTGATCCATTTTGAACTTCTTCAAAACTTTATCAAGGTATGTGCTTTGTGAAAGTCCAATTAAGCGTCTTGATCTATCTCTATAGATCTTGATGCCCAATATATAAGCAACTTCACCGAGGTATTTCATTGAAAAATTCTTATTCAAGTATCCTTTTATGCTATTCAGAAATTCAGTATCATTTCCAATCAACAATATGCCATCCACATATAATATCAAAAATGCTACAGAGCTCCCACTCACTTTCTTGTAAATACAGGCTTCTCCAAAAGTCTATATAAAACCATATGCTTTGATCACACTATCAAAGCGTATATTCCAACTCCGAGATGCTTGCACCAGTCCATAAATGGATCGCTGGAGCTTACACACTTTGTTAGAACCTTTCGGATTGACAAAACCATCTGGTTGCATCATATACAACTTTTCTTTAAGATATCCATTAAGGAATGCAGTTTTGACATCCATTTGCCAAATTTCATAATCATAAAATGTGGCAATTGCTAACATGATTCGGACAGACTTAAGCACCGCTACGGGTGAGAAGGTCTCATCGTAGTCAACTCCTTGAACTTGTCAAAAACTTTTCTTAACAAGTCGAGCTTTGTAGACAGTAACATTACCGTCAGCGTCAGTCTTCTTCTTGAAGATCCATTTATTCTCTATGGCTTGCCAATCATCGGGCAAGTCAACCAAAGTCCACACTTTGTTCTTATACATGGATCCCATCTCAGATTTCATGGCCTCAAGCCATTTTGCGGAATCTGGGCTCATCATCGCTTCCTCATAGTTCGTAGGTTCGTCATGGTCAACTAACATGATCTCTAGAACAGGATTAAAGTACCACTCTGGTGCGAATCTTACTCTGGTTGGCCTACGAGGTTCGGTAGTAACTTGATCAGAAGTTTCATGATCATCATCATAAGCTTCCTCACTAATTGGTGTAGGAATCACTGGAACTAATTTCTGTGATGAACTACTTTCCAATAAGGGAGTAGGTACAATTACCTCATCAAGTTCTACTTTCCTCCCACTCACTTCTTTCGAGAGAAACTCCTTCTCTAGAAAGGATCCATTCTTAGCAACAAAGATCTTGCCTTCGGATCTGTGATAGAAGGTGTACCCAACAGTTTCCTTTGGGTATCCTATGAAGACGCATTTCTCTGATTTGGGTTCGAGCTTATCAGGTTGAAACTTTTTCACATAAGCATCGTAGCCCCAAACTTTAAGAAACGACAACTTAGGTTTCTTGCTAAACCACAGTTCATATGGTGTCGTCTCAACGGATTTAGATGGTGCCCTATTTAACGTGAATGCAGCTGTCTCTAATGCATAACCCCAAACGATAGTGATAAATTGGTAAGAGACATCATAGATCGCACCATATCTAATAAAGTATGGTTATGACGTTCGGACATACCATTACACTGTGGTGTTCCAGGTGGCGTGAGTTGCGAAACTATTCCACATCGTTTCAAATGAAGACCAAACTCGTAACTCAAATATTTTTCTCCGCGATCAGATCTAGAAACTTTATTTTCTTGTTAGGATGATTTTCCACTTCACTCTGAAATTCTTTGAACTTTTAATGTTTCAGACTTATGTTTCATCAAGTAGATATACCCATAACTTCTCGAATCAACTGTGAAGGTTATAAAATAACGATACCCGCCGCGAGCCTCAACACTCATCGGAGCGCATACATCGGTATGTATTATTTCCAATAATTCAATGGCTCGCTCCATTGTTCCGGAGAGCAGAGTCTTAGTCATCTTGCCCATGAGGCATGGTTCGCAAGCATCAAATGATTCATAATCAAGTGATTCCAAAAGCCCATCAGCATGGAGTTTCTTCATGCGCTTTACACCAATATGACCTAAACGGCAGTGCCACATATAAGTTGCACTATCATTATTAACTTTGCATCTTTTGGCTCCAATATTATGAATATGTGTATCACTACGATCGAGATTCAATAAACCATTTATATTGAGTGTATGACCATAGAATGTTTTATTCGTGTAAATAGAACAAAAATTATTCTTTGATTTAAATGAATAAATGTATTGCAATAAACATTACCCAATCATATTTATGCTCAACGCAAACACCAAATAACATTTATTTTAGGTTCAACACTAATCCTTAAGGTAAAGGGAGTGTGCGATGGTGATCTTATCAACCTTGGAATCACTTCCAACTCACATTATCACCTCGCCCTTAACTAGTCTCTGTTTATTTTGGAACTCCCGTTTCGAGTTACTACTCTTAGCAACTGAACCAGTATCAAATACTGAGGGGTTGCTATAAACACTAGTAAAGTACACATTAATAACATGTATATCAAATATACTTTTATTCACTTTGCCATCCTTCTTATCCGCCAAGTATTTTAGGTAGTTCTGCTTCTAGTGACCATTCCCTTTGCAGTAGAAGCACTCAGTTTCAGGCTTAGGTCTAGCTTTGGGCTTCTTCACGGGAGTGGCAACTTGCTTGTCAGTCTTATGGAAGTTCCCTTTCTTTCCCTTGCCCTTTTACTTGAAACTAGTGATCTTGTCAACCATCAACACTTGATGCTTTTTTTTATTTCTACCTTCGCCAATTTCAGCATCACGAAGAGCTTGGGAATCGTTTCCATTATCCCTTGCATATTATAGTTCATCACGAAGTTCTAGTAACTTGGTGATAGTGACTAGAGAACTCTGTCAATCACTATCTTATCTGGAAGATTAACTCCCACTTGATTCAAGTGATTGTAGTACTCAGACATTCTGAGCCCATGCTCACTAGCTGAGCTATTCTCCTCCATCTTGTAGGCAAAGTACTTGTCAGAGATCTCATACCTCTTAACACGGGCATGAGTCTGAAATACCAATTTCAGCTCTTGGACCATCTCATATGCTCCATGGCGTTCAAAACATTTTTGAAGTCCCGGTTCTAAGCCATAAAGAATGGCGCACTAAACTATCAAGTAGTCATCATACCGAGCTTGTCAAATGTTCATAACGTCTGCATCTGCTCCTGCAAAAGGTCCATCATCTAGCGGTGCATCAAGGACATAATTCTTCTATGCAGCAATGAGGATAATCCTTAGATCATGGAGCTAGTCCGCATCATTGCTACTAACATCTTTCAACATAGTTTTCTCTAGGAACATATCATAAATAAAATGGGGAAGCTATACACGAGCAATTGATCTACAACATAGATATGCAAATACTATGAGGACTAAGTTCATGATAAATTTAAGTTCAATTAATCATATTACTTAAGAACTCCCACTTAGATAGACATCCATCTAATCATCTAAGTGGTCACGTGATCCATATCAACTAAACCATGTCCGATCATCACGTGAGATGGAGTAGTTTTCAATGGTGAACATCACTATGTTGATCATATTTTCTATATGATTCACACTCGACCTTTCGGTCTCAGTGTTCCGAGGCCATATCTGCATATGCTAGGCTCGTCAAGTTTAACCCGAGTATTCCACGTGTGCAAAATTGTCTTGCACCCGTTGTATGTGAACGTAGAGCTTATCACACCCGATCATCACGTGGTGTCTCGGCACAACGAACTGTCGCAACGGTGCAAACTCAGGGAGAGCACCTATACCTTAAAATTTAGTGAGGGATCATCTTATAATGCTACCGCCATACTAAGCAAAATAAGATGCTTAAAAGATAAACATCATATGCAATCAAAATATGTGACATGATATGGCCATTATCATCTTGTGCTTTTGATCTCCATCTCCGAAGTATCGTCATGATCTCCATCGTCACCGGCATGACACCATGATCTCCATCATCTTGATCTCTATCAACGTGTCATCACATGGTCGTCTCACCAACTATTGCTTTTGCAACTATTGTTATTGCATAGCGATAAAGTAAAGCAATTTTATGGCGCTTGCATCTTTATGCAATGAAGAGACAACCATAAGGCTCCTGCCAGTTGCCGATAACTTTAACAAAACATGATCATCTCATAGAACAATTTATATCTCATCACGTCTTGACCATATCACATCACAACATACCCTACAAAAACAAGTTAGATGTCCTCTAATTTGTTGTTGCAAGTTTTACGTGGCTGCTACGGTCTTCTAGCAAGAACCGTTCTTACCTACGCGTCAAAACCACAACATAGTAGAGTGATTGCTTTTTGATCTTCAGAAAGAACCCTGTTCATTGAAACTGATTCAACTAAAGTTAGAGAAATAGACACCCACTAGTCACCTATGTGCGAAGCACGTCGGTAGAGACAGTCTCGCGTAAGCGTACGCGTAATGTCGGTCTGAGCCGCTTCATCCAACAATACTGCTGAATCAAGAATCAACTAGTGACGGCAGGCAATATGAATATACCCACGCTCACAACTCCTTTGTGTTCTACTCGTGCATATAACATCTACGCATAGACCTGGCTCGGATGCCACTGTTGGGGAACGTAGTATTTAAATTTTTTCCTACGATCACGCAAGATCTATCTAGTAGATGCATAGAAACGAGAGGGGAGAGTGTGTCTACGTACCCTTGTAGACCGAAAGCGGAAGTGTTAAGTAACACAGTTGATGTAGTCGACCGTCTTCGCGATCCAACCGATCAAGTACCGAACGCACGGCACCTCCGTGAGCTGCACACGTTCAGCTCGGTGACGTCCTCGTACTCTTGATCCAGCTGAGGCTGAGGAGAGTTTCGTCAGCACGACGGCGTGGTGACCATGATGATGAAGTTACCGGCGCAGGGCTTCGCCTAAGCACTACGACAATATGACCGAGGGGGAAAACTGTGGAGGGGGGCACCACACACGGCTAAGACGAATCTTTGAGTGCCTTTGGGGTGTCCCCCTACCCACGTATATAAAGGAGGGGGGAAGAGGAGGCCGGCCTAGGAGGGGCGTGCCTATAGTGGGAGTCCAACTAGGATTCCCAATCCTAGTTGGAGTCCCCTTCCTTTTCCAAGAGGGGAGAGATGGAAGGAGTAGGAGAGGGAGAAGGAAAGAGATGGGGGGGCGCCGCCCCCTCCCTAGTCCAATTCGGACTTGCCATGGGGGGGCGCGCGGCCAACCCTTGAGGCCCTTCTCTCCTTTCTCGTATGGCCCATTAAGGCCCACTACTTCCCCCGGCGAATTCCCGTAACTCTCCGGTACTCCGAAAAATACCCGAATCACTCGAAACCTTTCCGATGTTCGAATATAGCCTTCCAATATATCGATCTTTACATCTCGACCATTTCGAGACTCCTCGTCATGCCCGTGATCTCATCCGGGACTCCGAACAACCTTCGGTACATCAAATCACATAACTCATAATACAAATCGTCATCGAACGTTAAGTGTGCAGACCCTACGGGTTCGAGAACTATGTAGACATGACCGAGACACATCTCCGGTCAATAAACAATAGTGGAACCTGGATGCTCATATTGGCTCCTACATATTCTAAAAGATCTTTATCGGTCAAACCGCATAACAACATACGTTGTTCCCTTTGTCATCGGTATGTTACTTGCCCGAGATTCGATCGTCAGTATCATCATACCTAGTTTAATCTCGTTACTGGCAAGTCTCTTTACTCGTTCCGTAATGCAACATCCTGCAACTAACTCATTAGTCACATTGCTTGCAAGGCTTATAGTGATGTGCATTACCGAGAGGTCCCAGAGATACCTCTCCGATAATCGGAGTGACAAATCCTAATCTCGATCTATGCCAACTCAACAAACACCATCGTAGACACCTGTAGAGCATCTTTATAATCACCCAGTTATGCTGTGACGTTTGATAGCACACAAGGTGTTCCTCTGGTATTTGGGAGTTGCATAATCTCATAGTTAGAGGAACATGTATAAGTCATGATGATAGCAATAGCAATAAAACTAAATGATCATTTATGCTAAGCAAACAGATGGGTCTTGTCCATCACATAATTCTCTAATGATGTGACCCCGTTCATCAAATGACAACACATGTCTATGGTCAGGAAACTTAACCATCTTTGATTAACGAGCTAGTCAAGTACATGCATACTAGCGACACTCTGTTTTGTCTATGTATTTACACATGTACTAAGTTTCCGGTTAATACAATTTCTAGCATGAATAATAAACATTTATCATGATATAAGGTAATATAAATAACAACTTTATTATTGCCTCTAGGGCATATTTCCTTCAGTCACAACCCACATGGGCGCGCCTGGGCCTCCTGGCATGCCCTGGTGGGTTGTGCTCCCCTCGGAGCCCCCCTCTGGTACTTCTTTGGCCCACTGGGTGCATTCTGGTCCAGAAAAAATATCAAAAAAATTCGCTACGTTTGGACTCCGCTTTGTATTGATTTTCCGCGTAGTAAAAAACAAGCAAAAAACAACAACTGGCACTGGCACTATGTCAATAGGTTAGTCCCAAAAAATGATATAAAGTTACTATAAAATGATTGTAAAACATCCAAGAATGATAATATAATAGCATGGAACACTAAAAAAGTATAGATACATTGGAGATGTATCAGCATCTACTGCACAGGCACTGACTAGTTGTCCTCTAAACCTCCCATTCAATGTTGTGGCATCTACTGCTAAGTATGGCCTACATTCATCCAAAAAAACCTTCCAACAAGCTTTGAATGAGGCAAAAACTCTCCTAAAGCACTCTTTTTCTCTGGTTTGTCCATTTATTTTAAATTGCCCTGTGTGCTTATCAATGTTCACAACACTACCAGGAGATGCCTTCTCCACTTTAGCCTTGAAAGTGCACAATAACTGGAAAGACTCGGACCACTTACCATATATATTGTCTAGGGCCATCTGCTTGTTGGGGAACGTTGCATGGGAAACAAAAAATTTCCTACGCTCACCAAGACCAATCTAGGAGATGAACATCTATGAGAGGAGAGATTGCATCTACACACCCTTGTAGATCGCTAAGCGGAAGTGTTAAGAAACGCGGTTGATGTAGTCGAACATCTTCGCGATCCAATCACGATCCGTCCAGCGAACTCCCGATCCAAGTGTCGAACGGATGGCACCTCCGTGTTCAACACACATACAGCTTGATGACGCCTTCACCTCCTCGATCCAGCGAGTGATGGTGAAGTAGTAGCTCGAGTCCTCCGGCAGCACGACAGCATGGTGGCGGCGGCGGTGGTGGAATCTCAACAGATCTTCGCTGAGCACTACAGATAGGAAGAGGGCTACGTGGGAGAGGGAGGGCAGCACCGTGGCATAGATGGGTGCGGCTACCCTCCCTCTACCCCTCTATATATAGGGGGAGGGGCGGAGGAGGCGCCCTAGGGTTTCCCCTAGGGTGCGAGGGACACAAAGGCAACCCTAGATGGGTTTTGGGTGGCCTCCCTAGGTGCCTTGCCCCCCAAGCAAGGGGGAGGCAGCCCTAGGGGCGCACCCACACCCTCCTAGCCTCGTAGGATGGGGTGAGGGGGGCACACAGCCCCTTAGTGGGCTGGTGTGCCCCCTCCTCTAGGCCCATGAGGCCCCCCAACACTTGTCGGGGCCCCCCGAAACCCCTTTTGGTCATCCTGCAGGTCATAACCTGGTGCCCCTGGAACACTTCCGGACTCTGATACCCTTCGTCCTATATATCGATCTTCACCTCCGGGCCATTTTGGAGTTCCTCGTCACGTCCGGGTTCTCATCCGGGACACCAAACAACCTTCGGTATCCACCATAATGACTCAACTATACTTATATCGTCACCAAACGTTAAGTGTGTAGACCCTATGGGTTCGAGAACTATGCAGACATGACCGAGACACCTCTACGGTCAATAACCAATAGCGGGACCTGGATGCCCATATTGGTTCCTACATATTCTACGAAGATTCTCATCGGTCGAACCTCGATGTCAAGGATTCAGCCAATCCCGTATGCAGTTCCCTTTGTCTAACGGTATGTTACTTGCCCGAGATTCGACCGTCGGTGTCACCATACCTAGTTCAATCTCGTTACCAGCAAGCCTATTTACTCGTTTCGTAATACAAGATCCCGTGGCTAACACATTAGTCACATTGCTTGCAAGCCTGTTGTGATGTTGAATTATCGAGTGGGCCCTGAGATACCTCTCTGTCATACGGAGTGACAAATCCCAGTCTTGATCCATGCCAACTCAACAGACTCCCTCAGAGATACCTGTAGAGCATCTTTATAGTCACCCAGTTCGTTGCGACATTTGGTACACACAAGGTACTCCTTCGATGTCAATGAGTTGCATGATCTCATGGTCATAGGAACATATACTTGACATGCAGAAAATGATAGCAATAAACTTGACACGATCATATGCATCGTTCATAGTTTGGGTCTTGTCCATCACATCATTCTCCTAGTGATGTGATCCCGTTATCAAATAACAACTCATGTCTATGAGTAGGAAACCATAGCCATCTTTGATCAATGAGCTAGTCTGGTAGAGGCTTACTAGGGACATGTTGTTGTCTATGTATCCACACATGCATTTGAGTTTTCGGTCAATACAATTATAGCATGGATAATAAACGATTATCATGAATAGGGAAATATGGCAATAACCAATTTATTATTGCCTCTAGGGCATATTTTCAACAGTCCCCCACTTGCACTAGAGTCAATAATCTAGTTCACATCACCATGTGATTAACACCCAATGAGTTCTAGGGTTAAATCATGTTAGCATGTGAGAGGGTTTTAGTCAATGGGTCTGCAACATTCAGATCCACGTGTACTTCACGAATCTCTATATCATATTGTAGATGTTGCTACCACGCTCCACTTGGAGCTATTCTAAATGGCTACTCCACTATACGTATCCGGTTTGCTACTCAGAGTCATCCAGATTGGTGTTAAAGCTTGCATCAACTTCCCTTTACGCGAACTCTTTATCACCTCAATACCCGAGAAACATTTCCTTATTCCTCTAAGGATAATTTTGACCGCTGTCCAGTGATCCACTCCTGGATCACTCTTGTACCCCCTTGCCTGACACGTGGCAAAGCACACATCAGGTGCGGTACACAACATGGCATACCGTATAGAGCCTATGGCTAAGGTGTAACGCCCGGAATGTAACATTCCATAATTGTAACTCCAACTCTTGCCATTTCTGGCTATGTGATATATTATATCCTTCGTGGTTGGGTTTTTGTCTTTCATTCTGCATTTTGTTCATGTCATGCATTTCATCTCATGTCATCATGTGCATCTCATTTGCATTCGTGTTCGTCGCATGCATCCGGTCTTTTTCCCTGTTGTCCGTTTCGGAATCCGACACTCACACATGCGCCCGTTGCACCCCGCAGATCTTGTTTCGTGAGCGGGAGAAAAACCTTCTCGAAATGGCCGAGATTTGTTGAGTGGCCTTGGTACATCACCGGTAGGCCGCCTGTCAAATTTCGTTCCATTTGGAGGTCGTTTGATGCCCCAACGGTTAACCGGGTAACCGCAAAAACCCCTCTCTCTTTGCAGCCCAGCACCCCTCCACAACATCCCACTAGCCCATCTAAACCCCGCTCCATGCTATCTGTCATTGGATCACGATCGTGTGGGCAAAAACCGCACCTCATTTGGACTCTCCTAGCTCCCCTACCTATAAATAGACCCTCTCCCCCGAAATTCACATCCAAACCCTAGCTCCACCCTCTCCCTCCACGCTGGACATGTTCGGACGGCGCCGGACGCGCCCGTCGCCATGCCCGAATGAATCGAGAGCCGACACGTGTCCACCGCCACCTCCAGCCGCCGCGGCCCAGCGAGCCCATCAGGGCCCGCGTGGCCCATCCGCCGCCCGCCGCCACGCGCCTCCCCACACCTGCGCGCCCCGCCGCCTCTCTCCGCCGCCCTTCGCTATCGCCGGACTTCATCGGTTCCCGTTGCCGCGTCGACCACGCTGTCGTTCGCCGCCGCACCGCGCCGCCCTCGCGCCCCGCCGCCGCCCCGACCGCAACTCCGGCCATCTCCCACGTCGCCAAATCCGATCTCCGGCCAACCTCATTTTCCCCGCTCGGGTCAAACCCTAGATTGGAGGTGATTTTTTCCTCTAAGTCCTGAAATATCTACATCATGTGCACCTGTTTGACCGGTCATATCTCCATGCTCGTAGCTCCGATTTGTGCGTGTGATATATTGAAATGTTCGTATCGTGATGCTCTACGTGCTAGAGTCATTTGCATGCATGTTACTGTCCATATTGATGCCCTAATCTTCGTTGCAAAAGTGCTAAATGATGTTGTCTGCTGGAATTCATTTTAATTTGTTGATTTGTCATTGTCGTAGAATTTTGTGTGTGCATCCTTTGAGTATCATGTCTACATGTTTTAGGATCATCTTCATGCCATATTTACAATGGTTCAATCCTTGTATTTTTACGAGCCCTGTGGTGACTAGCACAAGCATGCAAAGTAGGCCACATGATGTTGCTGATTTCAGACACTTGGTATTTCTGCTAAGACCTTTTCTGTTACATTATGTTGCTATGTTGACTTGTTGCCACAAGTAGATCCATGCATAGTTTGATAAAGTTCAGTAAGAGTATTTTGAAGATATGGTTATTCTCTATCCATTTATGTCTCTGATTGTAATTGTGGGGTAGTGTAGCTTGTCATTATCATGCTCTACTTTTGCTAAATATTGTTGATGGCAGTTCGTTAACAGGAAGTTCATTTTTGCCATGTGTTTTTCTAGTGATCCATGCACCCTATGAACTTGCTCTTGTCATGTTTAGCTTCATAATTGTGTCTTCTTACTGTTGGTTACCTTGTGATGCTGTGAAATGCTTTGTGGTAAGTGGCATGAGCTTGCAAAGTTGCTATCATGAATCTGTTTTTGCCATGCCATGTTTTTCTACTAAGTCTAAATCTGTTCATATCACTTGCCATGTTTGCATTGATGCTACCATCCTTTCTGTGCATCTTTGGCTCAAGTTCAGTAAGGGAGTTTTGTTCATTGCCTTTAGTACTAGCATGCCATGCCTTTGTTTGCTGTGATATGTTCCTGTAGCAGGTTGTTTGCTAGCTCTAAACTTTGCTACCTGATGCTGTTTATGCCATGTGTAGTATTTTCACTAAGTCTGTGAAATTGTTATCATTTGCATTTTTGCCATGTTATTTTAGGCTTGTTCTAGCGAGTTCTAGCAGGAGCTCAGTGTTCATGATTTGTAGAGCTTCACTTGTACTTTACTACCATGTACTTTGTTGCTATGGTGGAGTGTTGTAGCATAGTTTCTTGATGCATTTTAAGTGCTATGATGTTGTTAAGCGCAGTTTTGTATCGTTCTTGTTTTGCTCGTCATTTGTAAACCGTGCATCCGTTTCCGGTGATCTTTATATCGGTTTCGACCGAAATCACTCCATCTTTCCAGTGGCATGCTTCATTTGCCAAGTTGATGCCATGATCATCCTTTCCCTTCCGGAGTACCCATATGCATTGCACGTCATATCTTGGATTCCATGCCATGTCTTGCATCATGTTGCTTATGCATTGCACCATGATTGATTGTTGTTCCGTTGCTTGTGTTCTTGCTTTGGGTAGAGCTGGGAGACGAGTTCATGAACGAGGATCCTGTTGAGTACGTTACCAAGGAGCAAGCTTTCGACAACCCTGAGAAATTTGCAGGCAAGATGACCATTACCCCCGATATCACTTCTATCTTTGCTTGCTAGTTGTTCGTTCTATCGCTATGTCGCGCTACCTACCAATTGTTTTATCATGCCTCCCATATTTCCATGTCAAGCCTCTAACCCACCTTCCTAGCAAACTGTTGTTTGTCTATGTTACTGCTTTTGCTCAGCCCCTCTTATAGCGTTGCTAGTTGCAGGTGCCTTACAGGTTGTTCCATGTTGGAACATGTATATGTTGGGATATCACAATATCTCTTATTTTAATTAATGCATCTATATACCTGGCAATGGGTGGAAGGCTTGGCCTTTTGCTCAGTGTTTTGTTCCACCCTTGCCGCCCTAGTTTTTGTCATACCGGTGTTATGTTCCTTGATTTTGCGTTCCTTACGCGGTTGGGGTTATGGGACCCCCTTGACAGTTTGCTTTGAATAAAACTCCTCCAGCAAGGCCCAACCTTGGTTTTACCATTTGCCTAATAACAACTAAAATTTTCCTAGGGAGTAATTAACCCAAGGAATTTCTTAATTCAACCCCCGGGCCAGTGTTCCTCTGAGTGCTGGTCCAACCTGGGCGATGTATGGCGCCCCTGGGCAACCAGAGTCTCAGCCAACCCGACGTCTTGCCCATCCGGTGTGCCATAAGAACGAGATATGTGCGACTCCTATCAGTATTTGTTGGCACATCGGGCGGTCTTGCTGGTCTTGTTTTACCATTGTTGAAATGTCTTGTAACCGGGATTCCAAAACTGATCGGGTTATTCCAGGAGATGGAATATCCTTCGTTGATCGTGAGACTTGTGATGGGCTAAGTTGGGACACCCCTGTAGGGTATAAACATTCGAGAGCTGTGCCCGCGGTTATGTGGTAGATGGGAATTTGTTAATATCCGTTTGTAGAGAACTTGACACTTAACTTAATTAAAATGCATCAACCGCGTGTGTAACCATGATGGTCTCTTTTCGGCGGAGTCTGGGAAGTGCACACGGTTGGGTTATGTATCAACGCAAGTAGTTCATGATCACTCCTTGATCACTTCTAGTTACGACCGTTGCGTAGTTTCTCACCTTACTCTTGTACTCGTATGTTAGCCACCATATTTTCTTAGCGCTTGCTGCAACTCCACTTCATAACCACATCCTACCCATGAGCTTAAATAGTCTTGATCTCACAGGTTTTGAGATTGCTGAGTCCTCGTGACTCATAGATACTACCAAAACAGTTGCAGGTGTCGATGATACCAATGCATGTGATGCCACCGAGCTCAAGTGGGAGTTCGACGAGGACCTTGGTCGTTACTAAGAAACGTTTCTGGATGATCAGTAGTGGCGCCCAGTTGGGACGATCGGGATTTAGCATTTGGGGTTGTCTTCTTTTCTTTTGGATTCGTCCATAGTCAGACTATGTGTGTACTCTGAATGGTGTATGAATTATTTGATCATTGTGTGACGTGGCGATTGTAAGCCAACTATTTACTTCCTTGTTCATTACATGGGATTGTGTGAAGATGACCCTTCTTGCGACAAAACCAAAATGCGGTTATGCCTCTAAGTCATGCCCCGACACATGGGAGATATAGCTGCATCTTGGGCGTTACATAAGGCAGAGGGGACGAACTTTGTCCTTTTTCTTTCTTCCGCAGTGGTCGAGCTTTGAGTCTTACTCAACTTCCCACCTTACAACTCAGGCAAGAACTCCTTGTTTGATTGATCCATTTTGAACTCCTTCAAAATCATGTCAAGGTATGTGCTCTGTGAAAGTCTTATCACGCATCTTGATTTCTCTATAGATCTTGGTTTCCCAATACGTAAGCAGCTTTACCCGGGTCTTCCTTTGAAAAACTCCTTTCAAACAAACCTTTATGCTTTCCAGAAATTCTACATCATTTCTAAACAACAATATGTCATCCACATATACTTATCAGAAAATGTTGTAGTGCTCCCACTCACTTTCTTGTAGATACAAGTTTCTTGCAAACTTTGTATAAACCCAAAAGCTTTGATCACCTCATCAAAGCATATGTTCCAACTCCGAGATGCTTGCTCCAGTCCATAGAAGGATCGCTAGAGCTTTCATACCTTTTAGCATCCTTAGGATCGACGAAATCTCTTGGTTGTATCACATACAACCTTTCCTCACAGAATCCGTCAAGCAAACTTTGTTTTGACATCCATCTGCCATATTTCGTAATTGAAAATGCAGCAACTCCTAACATAATTCCAACAGACTTTAGCATCGCTATGAGTGAGAAAGTCTCATCACAGTCAACTCCTTGAACTTGTCAGAAACTTCTTTGCGACAAGTTGAGCTTCATAAATGGTGACATTACCATCAGCGTATGTCTTCTACTCAAAGATCCATTTATTCTTAATGGCTTGCCGATCACCGGGCAAGTCCACCAAATTCCATACGTTGTTCTCATACATGGATCCTATATAGGATTTCATGGCTCCCAGCCATTTGTTCGAATCCGCGCCCACCATCGCTTCTCCATAGCTCGTAGGTTCACCATTGTCCAACGACATGACCTCTAAGACAGGGTTACCGTACCACTGAGGAGTTGTGCGTACCCTTGTCGACCTATGAGGTTCAATGGTAACTTGATGTGAAGCTTCATGATCATCATCATCAGCTTCCTCTTCAACTAACGTAGGTGCCACAGAAACATCTTTCTGTGTTGCGCTACTCTAGTTGAAGTAAAGGTTCAACAAACTCATCAAGTTCTACCTTCCTCCCACTCAATTCTTTCGAGAGAAACTCCTCTAGAAAGGACCCATTCTTGGCAAAAAAGACCTTGCCTTCAGATCTGAGATAGAAGGTGTACTCAGCTGTTTCCTTATGGTATCCTATGAAGATACACTTGTCTGCTTTGGGTTCGAGCTTATCAGGTTGAAGCCTTTTCACCTAAATGTTGCAGCCCCAAACCTTAAGAAACGACAACTTAGATTTATTGTCAAACCATAATTCATACGGTGTCGTCTCAAAGGATTTAGATGGTGAACTATTTAAAATGAATTTAGTTGTCTCTAATACATAACCCCAAAACGATGGCAGTAGATCGGCAAGAGACATCATAGAACGCACCATATCCAATAAGGTACGATTACAACATTTGGCCACACACATTCCGCCGTGGTGTTCCAGGTGGCATCAACTGTGAAACAATTCCACATTTTCCTAAGTGATTGCCAAACTCATAACTCAGATATTCTCCGCTTTGATCGGATCATAGGAATTTAATATTATTGTTATGATGATTCTCAACTTCACTCTGAAATTGCTTGAACTTTTCAAGCATTTCAGACTTATGCTTCATTAAGTAAACATACCATATCTACTCAAATCATTGGTAAAGGTGAGGAAATAATGATATCCATCGCACGCATCAACACTCACCGGACCACACACATCAACATGTATGATTTCCAACAAGTCACTTGCCCGTTCCATTGTTCCAGAAAATGGGGTTTCAGTCATCTTGCCCATGAGGCATGGGTCGCATGTGTTAAGTGATTCAAAGTCAAGTGACTTCAAAATTCCATCAGCATGGAGTTTCTTCATGCGCTTTACACCAATATGACCTAAGCAACAGTGCCACGAGAAAGTGGTACTATCATTATCAACTCTACATCTTTTGGCATCAATGTTATGAACATGTGTATCACTACGATCGAGATTCAATAAACCATTCAAATTGGGTGCATGACCATAGAAGGTACTATTCATGTAAACAGAATAACAATTATTCTTTGACATAAATGAATAACCGTATTGCAATAAACATGATCTAATCATGTTCATGCTCAACACAAACACCAAATAACTTTTATCTTGGTTCAACACTAATCTTGAAGGTGGAGGGAGCGTGTGATGGTGATCACACCAACCTTGGAAACACTTCCAACACACATCGTCACCTCCCCCTTAGCTAGTCCCCGTCTATTTCTCAGCTTTTATTTCGAGTTACGAATATTAGCAACTGAACCGGTATCTAATACCCAGGTGCTACTAGGAGTACTAGTAAGGTACACATCAATAACATGTATATCAAATATACTTATGTTGAAGTTGCTAGCCTTCTTATCTATTGGGGTAGTTCTGCTACCAGTGACCGTTCCCCTTATAATAGAAGCACTTAGTCTCGGGTTTGGGTTCAACCTTGGGTATCTTCACAGGAGCGGCAACTGGCTTGCCATTCATGAAGTTTCCCTTCTTACCCTTGCCCTTCTTGAAACCAGTGGTCTTGTTAACCATCAACACTTGATGCTCCATCTTGATGTCTACCTTCGCGGACTTAAGCACCGCAAACAACTCCAAGATCACCTCCATACCTTGCATGTTATAGTTCATCCCGAAGCTCTAGTAGCTTGGTGATAGTGACTGGAGAACTATGTCAATCTCTATCTTATCTAGAAGATTAAGTCCCACTTGATTCAAGCAATTGTAGCACCCAGCCTTTCTGAGCACATGCTCACTGACTGAGCTATTCTCCTCCATCTTGTAGGCAAAGAACTTGTCAGAGGTCTCATACCTCTCAACACAGGCATGAGCCTGAAATACCAATTTCAGCTCTTGGAACATCTCATATGTTCCATGGCATTCAAAACACCTTTGGAGCCCCGATTCTAAGCCGTAAAGTGGCGCACTAAACTATCAAGTAGTCATCAGAACGTGTCTGCCAGATGTTCACAACATCCACAGACGACACTAGAGGGGTTGGCACACCGAGTGGTGCATCAAAGACATAAGCCTTCTGTGCAGCAGTGAGGACAATCCTCAGACTACGGCCTTATTCCGCATAATTGCTTACAATATCTTTCAACTTAGTATTTCTCTAGGAATGTAGTAAAACAGGGAGCTACAATGCGAGCTATTGATCTACAACATAAATTTGCAAAGGCAACTTCAGACTATTGTTCATGATAATGAGTTCAATTAATCATATTACTTAAGAACTCCCACTCAAATCAACATCCCTCTGGTTGTCCGAGTGTAACACGATCCAAATTCACCATCCCAAGTCTGATCATCATGTGAGATGAGGTGGTTTCAGTGGTGAACATCTCCATGTTGATCATATCAACTATATGAATCGTGTTCGACCTTTCAGTCTCTTGTGTTCCGAGGCCATGTATGAACATGCTAGGCTCGTCAAGTTTAACCCAAGTGTTCCGCATGTGCAACACTGGCTTGCACCCATTGTATGTGAACATAGAGTCTATCACACCCGATCGTCACATGGTGCTTCAAAACGAAGAACTTTCATAACAGTGCACACTTGGGGAGAACACAATTTTATCTTGAAATTTTAGAGAGGGATCACCTTATAATGCTACCGCCGTCCTAAGCAAAATAAGATGCATAATAGGATTAACATCACATTCAAATCATAAGTGACATGATATGGCCATCATCTTGTGCTTTTGATCTCCATCTCCAAAGCACCAGCATGATCTCCATCGTCACCAACATGACACCATGATCTCCATCATCGTGTCTCCATCAGGGTTGTCACGCCAGCCATGCTTCTACTACTATTGCTACCACTTAGCAATAAAGTAAAGCATTACATAGCGCTTAATGATTGACACACATGTCATACAATAATTAAGGACAACCCTATAGCTCCTGCCGATTGCCGCATGCATGGATAGGCAAGTCGATATAAACTATTAAAAACATGATCATTTCATACATCAAATATATTTCATCATGTCTTTGGCCATATCATATCACAACATACCCTGCAAAAACAAGTTAGACATCCTCTAATTGTTATTACATCTTTTACGTGACTTCTATGGGTATCTAGCAAGAACAATTCTTACCTACGCAAAGCCACAATGGTGATCTGCATGTTGCTATTTAACCTTCTACAAGGACCGCCTTTGTCGAATCCGATTCAACTAAGGTGGGAGAGACAGACACCCGCTAGCCATCTTTATGCAACAAAGTCACCTGTCAGTCCATGGAACCGGTCTCATGTATGTGGACATGTAAAGTTGGTCCGGGCTGTTTCATCCCACAATATCGCCGAATCAAGAAAAGACCAAGGAAGGAAGCAATCCGAATATCAATGCCCACAAACTCCTTTGTGTTCTATTCGTGATGTCATCAACGCATAGACATAGCTCATGATGCCACTATTGGGGAACGTTGCATGGGAAACAAAAAAGTTCCTACGCTCGCCAAGATCAGTCTAGGAGATGAACATCTACGAGAGGAGAGATTGCATCTACATACCCTTGTAGATCGCTAAGCGGAAGCTTTAAGAAACATAGTTGATGTAGTCAAACGTCTTCGCGATCCAATCATGATCCGTCCCGCAAACTCCCGATCCAAGTGCCGAACGGACGGCACCTCCGCGTTCAACACACGTACGGCTTCATGACGCCTTCACCTCCTCGATCTAGCGAGCGATAGTGAAGTAGTAGCTACAGTCCTCCGGTAGCACGATGGCGTGGTGGCGGTGGTGGTGGTGGAATCTCAGTAGAGCCTCGCTAAGCACTACGAAGAGGAAGAGGGCTACGAAGGAGAGGGAGGGCAGCGCCATGGCATAGATGGGTGTGGTTGGCCTCCCTCTACCCCTCTATATATAGGGGGAAGGGGGAGGAGGAGGCGCCCTAGGGCTTCCCCTAGGGGGTGTCGGCCACGAAGGCAACCCTAGATGGGTTTTGAGTGGCCCCCCTAGGTGCCTTGCCCCCCAAGCAAGGGGGAGGCAGCCCTAGGGGCGCACCAACCCTCCTAGCCTCGTAGGATGGGGTGAGAAGGGCGCACAACCCCTTAGTGGGCTGGTGTGCCCCCTCCTCTAGGCCCATGAGGCCCCCCAACACTTGCCCGAGCCCCCTGAAACCCCTTTCGGTCAACCCGCAGGTCATAACCTGGTGCCCCTGGAACACTTCTGGACTCCGATACCCTTCGTCTTATATATCAATCTTCACCCCCGAGCCATTTCGGAGTTCCTCTTCACGTCCGGGATCTCATCCCGGACTCCAAACAACCTTCGGTAACTTTTTCAATGATGTGACCCCGTTGCTTGTAGGGCATATTTCCAACACTGCTTTCCATAGAACACCCTCATATATGGTATGACCAGGCCATACTTTTTCTTCAGAGTTGTGTAGGACCAACATTTGACTTTCTTGTACCCAGTTCTTAACAGCATCTGCAACCCACCTGCTCTTAGCAGACCTCAACCTCTGCCTCCTATTCACACTTGGACAAGTGTGAGCAGTTTTATTGACTTTCACCTGCATACCAATAAAATGAGACATAAGTCAGACATAAAAGGGTACAACATACAAGGAAATCAGACATATATGCTACAATAACTGTTAGTATCTCCAATTTATACCTGAAATAAAGAGCTATGTCTCATTAGAGAGGCATGCATCCTCCACTTACAGCTCTTGTAAGCACAATAAACTGTTAGTCTAGTTGGATAACTCTTGTCAACTTTGTACTCACTTTGAGTTTCAATTGCAAAAGTTGCAAGTGCATTTCTACAGTCTAAGCACTAGAAAATGTAGTTCCTTATTTTAGAAAAGGATCATCTCTATTATATTGCACATCTGGCCTATCCTCATATGATGATTCAGAGTACCCCATGCCAATGTCCTCGGCCAACTCATCTTCACCTACCTCATCAATCATTCCTTCAGGTGGTTGAATGTAATCCTCCTTAGCTGCTTTGCCCATGGACCGCTTTCTTACAACAAACTCTGGATAAAGCAGTTCATCCTCATCATTAGTGGGCACATCATCGGCAAGGCCATCTTCTATGTTAGCTCCAATGTTAGAATTACCAGAATCTATGCTATTACTAGTGCCTGCTTGAGTGGGCACTTGTTCACTTGGAGTTCCTGGTATTTGCACAAAGCTGGATGATGATTTTCTCCCGTTACATTCACTGCCTCTACCTCTAGAACTATAAGGTTGTGACCTCCTTCCTGCACTGCTTGTTTCTCCCCTTTTTCTCTAAATGACACTAATTTCTAATTGGACATATTTGGAATCAGCAGTTGTCCCAAACATTAATGCTAACTCATCATCACACTGAACTGGGACCCAAATAGAATTAGCAATGTCCCAGTACCTAAACTCCACTGCATCATATATTCCCATGGATATTTTTCTCAGATTGCAGCCCTAAATTGAATAAATGATGATGTACAGTCCACAACAAGAGGAAATGTGAAGCCAGTACCAGATACCTTTGTACCAGAGCTTCCTAACAATGTGGTTTCCATTCTACAGTTTAGAGAAAATGCAGTACTCGGATCTAGATCCATCCTACCAACAAATTGAAGAAAACAACAAAGAAAAGGGAGAGGAACATGAGCACTACGAGCGTAGGCAGTACATAGCCGACCTACACAAATAACAAAGAACACAGAGGAAATGGAGAGAGAGAGAGATATCGGGCCGGTGATGTGGCCCGTCTGTGTTGCCGCCGTCGCCGCCTTCATGCTCGTGCGCCATCCTGTATGGACTCCGCCTCCAACCCCACCGCACCAACGATCTGAGAGGGTTCAGACCTAAAACTTCTCACCAACAGCCACTTGATCTCTAGCCGCCATGGAAACAGATCGATGATTTTTAGGGTTAGGGTTCGTGCGACTTGGGGAGAGAGTGAGCCAGTGAAGAGCGCGAGTGAGAATAGATAGGGTGAGTGAATGGATGAGGGCCCACATGTAAGCACCAGGTGCAGAAATGTCTAAAAGAGGAAGAGTTACCAGTCAGAGCGCTTTAACTCGACGGAACCGACATGGAAGGGCATTTCTATAAGGCCATGATACGTCTCCAACGTATCTGTAAGTTTTGATTGTTCCATGCTATTATATTATCTATCTTGGATGTTTTATATGCGTTTGTATGCTATTTTATATTATTTTTGGGACTAACCTATTAACCTAGAGCCCAGTGCCAGTTTCTATTTTTTCCTTGTTTTTGAGTTTTGCAGAAAAGGAATATCAAACGGAGTCCAATTGACTTGAAAATTTACAGTGATTTTTTATGGGCCAGAAGAAGCCCCCGAAGCAAAAGAGTTGGGACAGAAGAGCCACGAGGCCTCCACAAGGGTTGAGGGAGCCCCCACCCCCCTAGGGCACGCCCTCCGACCTTGTGGGCTCCTCGTGGACCCCCCTGACTTGTTCTTGACACCAATAATTCCTATAAATACCAAAACCCCCAGAAATAAACCTAGATCGGGAGTTCCGCCACCGCAAGCCTCTGTAGTCACCAAAAACCAACCAGGACCCTGTTCCGGAACCCTGCCGGAGGGGGAAACCATCACCGGTGGCCATCTTCATCATCCTGGCGGTCTCCATGATGAGGAGGGAGCAGTTCACCCTCGGGGCTGAGGGTATGTACCAGTAGCTATGTGTTTGATCTCTCTCTCTCGTGTTCTTGATTTGGCACGATCTTGATGTACCGCGAGCTTAGCTATTATAGTTGGATTTTATGATGTTTCTCCCCCTCTACCTTCTTGTAATGGATTGAGTTTTCCCTTTGAAGTTATCTTATCGGATTGAGTCTTGAAGGATTTGAGAACACTTGATGTATGTCTTGCATGTGCTTATCTGTGGTGACAATGGGATATTCATGTGATCTACTTGATGTATGTTTTAGTGATCAACTTGCGGGTTTTGTGACCTTGTGAACTTATGCATAGGGGTTGGCACACGTTTTCGTCTTGACTCTCCGGTAGAAACTTTAGGGTACTCTTTGAAGTTCTTTGTGTTGGTTTGAATAGATGAATCTGAGATTGTGTGATGCATATCGTATAATCAAACCCATGGATACTTGTGGTGACATTGGAGTATCTAGGTGACATTAGGGTTTTGGTTGATGTGTGTCTTAAGGTGTTATTTTAGTATGAACTCTAGGGATGTTTGTGACACTTATAGGAATAGCCCAATAGATCAATCAAAAAGAATAACTTTGAGGTGGTTTCGTACCCTACAATAATCTCTTCGTTTTTCTCCGCTATTAGTGACTAATGACCCACAAGTGTCGGAGTAAATAGCCATGGGTAGCCTAGCCGGCTTCCCCTGGCCCTTCTGAAAAAATTACGAGCCCGTCCGGCTCTCAAGAATCCAAGACATGGGGCCGCCTTCCCCTTGCCGGCTGTCACCCAGGCCGGCTTTCGGAAGGCGGCCCGACTTTAGCCCTCATGAAGAAAGCCACGGGAGGGCCGGCTTCGAGAAGCCGGCCGCGAGTCGAGACCGTACCCTCAAAGTTTGCATCCACCTAGCGGCGATGTGACAGGGTGTGGCTACAGTGAAGCCCGCCACCCACGAATCCCGGGGCACGCCTGGCACAGTGCGCCGTACGGAGTGGGCACGACCCGTCCGGCGCGGCACTGTTGCCATGTTGACCCTGATGTCACCCACGACGGGCCGCCAGCGCGGCCCACGGGCGGTGGGCCCCTTCGGGCAGAGAGACACCCGAAGGCGGCCTGGCCTCCCCCAGTCGGCCCAAGACGGAGCCGGCTCTCTCCAGCCGGCTTGCCACCCCTTCGAAGGAGACGCCCCATTAAGGAGACAAAGACGCGATAAGGCTACAGTAGTCACCCGCCGGACGGCGGCACTGTAGCCACACTTACCACGGCGATGCCCACGTCACCAAGATGGAGCAACAGTAACCAGCCGCCGACAAGGCCCTGGACAGTGGGGCCTGCCTGTCGACCAGGGAGCCGGCAGCCGGCGGGACCCTCCAGCTGGCGAGCCCCAGCAGCCGGCGCAGAAGCCGGAGAGCGCAGTCATAGACGGCTAGGCCCCGCGCCCAGTCGGATTACCATTGTACCCCCGGGGGGTAGGCCTATATAAACCCCCCGGGGCACCCATGCAAAGGGTTGGACCCCCAGCTAGTTTTAGACACCACACAAGGAGAAGAAGAAAGCTAGCCGTGCCCTTCTTCCTCCTCCCACCGAATAGCTCAAGGAGCATTGTGTAGCTACTTGTCCATCTAGTGATCATGCGGAGACCCCGCAGAGCAGCAGTGGGGGTGTTATCTCCACGGAGAGCCCCGAAGCTGGGTAAGATTCGCCGGCGTGCATGTCTTCGCCTCATCCCACTTCCAGGCACCGGCGATGTCTTACTGGCTCCCACAATGATAAGCCACCCGTTGGCATATGTCGCACCTACCACCCGACATTTGGCGCCCACCGTGGGGCCAGGTGCACCGTCGTCCGGAGACCTGTTCTGGACGGGAACCCTCTTCCTCCCCAGCAAGCGTAGCCAGCCCGGCACGCCCGATGGCGCTTGCCACGACGCGCTGCAAGGCGTCGCCAGCATCTGCGCGGCGAGCAGCCTCGCCGATCTCCTTGACGAAACCCTCATCTCCGACGAGCTCGCCTCCGATGCGGGCACCGATCACCTCGCCAACCTCCTCAGCCGGCTCCATGTCTCCAGCGAGCCCGCTGTGGATCTGGAGTCGGTTGGCTCCACCGACCCGATGCCTGTCGACTCCGACACGGCCTCTTTCGACACCTTCCCCACCAACGTCGCGATCTACAACAACCCGCTTCCTCGGACCGACGGCCGCGATACTGTCACCACCGAAGTGATGGTCGTCGGCCACGGCGGTCCGGCCAACGAGAGCGCCCACGATGCCCCGCACGCGGCGGCCCACGATTTGTCCACCCCCCTCCCGGCTGGTGCCGACGACGAAGCACTGGAGGCGCGCCGCCTCGCCCTCCTCGCAGAGGGCCGGAGGCTGGCTTCCGTGAGACGCTTCACTGAGGCCTACTAGCGCGAAGCTGACCGCGCCGCCTTTGGCACGCCGGCCCCGGGCGGGCCAAGCCGGGCCGGCATTATCAAGCAACGCGGCGCCGTCATCGCCGACACGCTGGGAGTCGACCGCCCGGTCTATGCCACTCCGCTCGAGAACTTGCGTGCCGCCCAGGCGGCCGTGAACGAGTTGGACGGCTTGGAGGCCGAAGAACTCCCCCACATGACCCGGCGCATCCAGCAACTGATTGACGCGGCCGCACGGCGGCACGAAGCCGACGCCCGCGCGGGAAGCCCTCCCCTGCGCCGAGACTACGGCGTGACGTCCCGGACACCGACTACGAGCAACGCCCGCGCGCGGCGCGAGAAAGAGCCGGCGGCCAGCCGAAGCTGGACCCGAATCTCCATCGAGCGAGACGCGGATGGCCATCCCCGAGCCATGGAATGGCGGGGCAACCCGCCTCCGCCTCGACCCCGTGGAGAGAGATATCCCACCCCGCCGCCAGTGGCGCACCCGACTCTCAGTGGCCGACTAGGTCGCCGCGAAGGAGTCGGCGAGAATGACGCCCGCCATCGGATCGACCACCTAGCGCGATCCCTGGCGCTGGAAGAAGAAGATGATGTCGGCCTGCCTTGTTTCGGCCCCCGCATCCGCGACGAGCCTTTCCCCAAAGGGTTCTCGCTCCCAAGAAACACACCCAAGTACAACGGCTCCGTGAAGCCGGAAGATTGGTTGATCGACTACTCCACGGCGGTCAGCATAGCCAACGGCAACCGGCGCGTTGCCGTGAAGTACGTGCCCCTCATGCTGCAAGGCATGGCGCGGACCTGGCTCAACAGCCTCAAGCCTCTCAGCATCAACAGCTGGCTAGATTTCACCGAAGCTTTCATCCGCAACTTCACCAGCACCTACAAGCGGGCCCCCAAGCCCAGGCAGCTCTCCCTGTGCGTACAGGGCCTAGCCAAGTCCACTCGCGACTACCTCACGCATTGGGCCGAGCTCCGCAATTCTTGCGAGGGGGTGCACGAGGTGCAAGCCATCGAATACTTCACTGCCGGGTGCCGAGAAGGTACCCTCCTCAAGCACAAGCTCCTCTGCGACGAGCCGACTACCCTCGACGAGCTTCTGGACATAGCAGACAAATACGCCACCGCCGACTCTTCGATGAAGACCGAGCTCCGGGTAGACGCGTCCGGGAAAGTACTCAACCCAGCGCCCAAGACGCCGGCAGGGGATTCCGGCCGACGCCCACACCCGAACGACCACAAGTGCAAGGGCCCTGCGCCGCCTCCCGCCAGTCGGCAGGTGGCCACGGTCGAAGACGCGCTGCCTGAAGGGCGACCCGCGCCCAAGAAGCCCAAGGGCGGCCGGCCGGCTTGGCAGCCGGCTTTCTCCTACGAGCAAACTCTCGACGCCCCGTGCAAATTCCATAGCGGTGCGAAGCCGTCCAACCACACAACCCGGAAGTGCCATTGGCTCACCCGAATCTCCAAAGGCGAGGGGCTCGCGCCGCCTCCGCCTGCCGGCCCGCCGCCTCCGCCTCCGGCCGCTCAGCCCGCAGTCGGAGCCGTGCACGATGAATTCTCCGACGAGCAAGCAACCTACGTCGTCTTTACAAGCCAGCTCGAAGACCGGCGCGGCAAACGCCGAGAGCACCAGGAAGTCAGCGTGGTCGCTGCCAACCCCGCCGGACACATGCATTGGTCAGAAAAACCCATCAGCTAGAGCCGGGCCGACCATCCAGAGGTGATGCCGTCTCCCGGCTCTTATGTGTTGGTCCTGGAAGCCACCCTCGCGACGGACAGACGCGCTGCCCGCTTCTCCCGCGTGCTGATAGACGGCGGGAGCAGCATCCACATCCTGTACCGTGACACCCTAGAGAAGCTAAATGTCAAGACGAAGCAGCTCATGCCAACTCGGACAGTTTTTCATGGCATCGTACCCGGCTTGTCCTGCGCCCCCATTGGCAAGATCAAGATTGATGTACTCTTTGGGGACAAGGAGAATTTCCGCCGAGAAGCAATCTGGTTTGAAGTGGTGGACTTGGGGAGCCCCTACCACGCGTTGCTTGGCCGACCCGCCTTGGCTAGGTTCATGGCAGTCCCCCACTATGCATACCTCAAGATGAAGATACCAAGTTCCAAGGGCGTCATCACCGTAGCCGGCGATTACAAGAAGTCTTCCGAGTGTGCTGCCGCCAGCAGCCGGCTGGCCGAGTCCCTTGTGATAGCCGAAGAGAAGAAGATATTGGACCGGGTCGTGGCCCTGGCCAGCAAGTAGCCGAACCAGTCCCCTGACCCCAAGGAGTATGATGCCCAAGGATCTTTCCAGCCGGCCAAAGAAACCAAGAAGATACCCCTTGACCCCGAGCACCCCGAGAGGTTTGCCGTCATCGGGGCCAGCCTGAACAGCAAATAGGAAGGCGAGCTCGCCGATTTCCTCCGTGAGAATGGGACATCTTTGCATGGTCCCCCAAGGACATGCCGGGTGTTCCGAAGGAATTCGCCGAGCACAAACTACACGTCCGAAAAGACGCGAGACCAGTCAAGCAGCCCCTCCGCCGACTATCAGAGGAAAAGAGAAGGATTGTAGGGGAGGAGATAGCCCGGCTTCTGGCAGCCGGCTTCATTATGGAAGTCTTCTTTCCAGAGTGGCTTGCCAACCCGGTCCTCGTGTTAAAGAAGAACAACAAGTGGCGCATGTGTATAGACTACACAAGCCTCAGCAAGGCCTGCCCTAAAGATCCCTTTGCCCTGCCGAGGATTGACCAAGTGATAGACTCCACGGCCGGATGCGAGCTGTTGAGTTTCTTGGATACTTACTCAGGATATCACCAGATAAAGCTAGATCCGGACGACCGCCTGAAGACCGCCTTCATCACGCCATTTGGAGCCTTCTGCTACCTGACTATGACATTCGGCTTAAGAAATGTCGGTGCCACTTTTCAGCGTTGCATGCAGAAGTGCCTCCTTAAGCAACTCAGCAGAAACGCCCACGTCTACGTGGACGACATTGTGGTGAAGACGGAGAAGCGCGGCACCTTGCTGGAAGACCTCAAAGAAACGTTTGAGAACCTACGCCGGTTCCAAATCAAGCTCAACCCCGAGAAATGCGTGTTCGGAGTGCCAGCCGGCCAGCTCCTAGGCTTCCTAGTCTCCGAACGCGGCATCGAATGCAACCCAGTGAAGATCAAGGCCATCGAGAGAATGGCGATCCCCACCAAGCTTCGAGACATCCAAAAGTTCACCGGATGCTTGGCCTCCTTGAACCGCTTCATCAGCCGGCTCGGAGAGAAAGCTCTCCCCCTCTACCGCCTCATGAAGAAGAGCACTCACTTCGAGTGGAACGACCAAGCCGACCAAGCTTTTCACGAGCTGAAGAAGATGCTGGCCACGCCGCCCGTCCTAGCGGCGCCGACTGAGAAAGAGCCCATGCTCCTTTACATCGCCGCAACCAGCCGGGTGGTCAGCACCGTCATCGTAGTCCAACGCCCAGAAGAAGGCCGAGCCCAGCCAGTCCAGAGACAGGTGTATTATTTGAGCGAGGTGATGTCCGCTTCAAAGCAGAACTACCCGCACTACCAGAAGATGTTTTACGGCGTGTACTCCACCGCCAAGAAGCTGAAGCCCTACTTTCAAGAGCATCCCGTCATGGTCGTATGCACCGCCCCGCTGGCCGAGATCATAGGCAGCCGGGACGCATCTGGCCGGGTGGCGAAATGGGCCATCGAGCTGGCCCCTTACACAATCTTCTACCAGCCCCGCACCGCCATCAAGTCCCAAGCACTGGCCGACTTCCTCATCGACTGGGCCGAGACCCAGTACCTGCCACCGGCTCCCGACTCCACCCATTGGCGCATGCACTTTGACGGGTCCAAGATGCGCAACGGCTTGGGAGCCGGCGTCGTCCTTACCTCTCCCAAAGGCAACAAGCTCAGATACACGCTGCAGATTCACTTTGCCGCCTCCAACAATGTAGCCGAGTACGAGGCACTCATACACGGGCTCCGGCTTGCCAAGGAACTCGGCATCCGCCGGATCCTATGTTATGGCGACTCAGACTTGGTGGTTCAGCAATCATCCGGCGACTGGGACACCAAGGACGCAAATATGGCAAGCTACCGCTTCCTGGTTCAACAACTCAGCGGATACTTTGAAGGATGCGAGTTCCTCCACGTACCGCGAGCCGACAACGAGCCAGCCGATGCCCTGGCTCGAATAGGCTCCACTCGGCAAGCAATACCAACCGGCGTCGCTCTACAACGCCTCCTCAAGCCATCCATCAAGCCGTCTCCAGAGTCCGATTCCATCTTCGTACCGCCTGACCCCGACGCGGTCGGGTCCGCCTCGAAGAACCAAGCAGGCGACCCCGGGACTTCAGTAGTCGGCCCGGCGACTTCGGCAACCGGCTCGGGGACTGCTACACCCGGCCTGGGGACTTCGGCTACCGGCTCAGGGACTGCCACACCCGGCTCGGGGACTGCAGTAGCCGGCCCGGTGACTGCACCAACACAATAGCCGGCGGCCGACTCCAGCATTTCACCACCCAGCCCGCCCACCCTGGTGGCAGTAGCCATGTTGGCAGTAGGAGAAGTCGCGGCTCCGTCATGGGCTCAGTCCATCCTCAACTTCCTAGTAAACCAAGATCAGCCGGCCGACGAAACAGAGGCAAGACAAGTCCAACGTCGAGCCGGAGCATACACAATCGTCAACAGAGAACTCGTCAAGCGCAGTGTCACTGGAGTCCTCCAACGCTGCGTCGAGCAAGAGAAGGGCATTGCAATCTTCAGAGACATTCACCAAGGAGAATGCGGCCACCATGCGGCTTCAAGATCACTCGTCGCCAAAGCTTTCCACCATGGTTTCTTCTGGCCGACTGCTTTGGATGACGCCAAAGAATTAGTTAAATATTGCAAAGGGTGCCAACTCTTCAGCTCCAAGCAACACATGCCGGCTTCGGCACTCAAGACCATTCCCCTCACCTGGCCCTTCGCCGTTTGGGGACTGGACATGGTGGGCCCATTCAAGACGGCGCGCGGCGGCATGACGCATTTGCTCGTCGCCGTGGACAAATTCACCAAGTGGATTGAGGCAAAGCCGATCAAGAGGCTGAATGGGCCGACTGCTGTGACATTCATCGCAGACATAACAACTCGGTACGGCGTGCCACACAGCATCATCACCGACAATGGCACGAATTTTGCCAAAGGAGCCTTGGCACGTTTCTGCGCAGCCCAAGGTATCCGGTTGGACTTAGCATCCGTCGCCCACCCGTAGTCAAACGGCCAGGTCGAGCGAGCCAACGGCCTCATCCTCTCCGGCATCAAGCCCCGACTGGTCGTACCACTGGAGCGTTCAGCCGGCTGTTGGCTCGATGAGATGCCGGCTGTCCTCTGGAGTCTGCGCACTACCCCAAACAAGTCAACCGGCTTCACTCCTTTCTTCCTCGTGTATGGTGCCGAGGTGGTCATCCCAACTGACATCGAGTTCGACTCGCCTCGGGTAACCATGTACACGGAGGCGGAGGCCAAGGAAGCACGAGAAGACGGCGTCGACCTGCTGGAAGAAGGCCGGCTGTTAGCCCTCAGCCGGTCCGCCATCTATCAGCAGGGCCTGCGCCGCTACCACAGCCAGAAGGTCAAGCCAAGATCCTTCCAAGAGGGCGATCTTGTGCTCCGGCTGATCCAGCGAATAGCCGGCCAGCACAAGCTCTCGGCCCCTTGGGAGGGCCCCTTCGTCATCAGCAGAGCTCTAGGCAACGACTCCTACTACCTGATCGACGCGCAGAAGCCGAAGGCACGAAAGAGAGACGACTCCGGCAAGGAGTCGGAACGACCATGGAACGCCAACCTCCTTCGAAGATTTTACAGTTGAAATGCAGTATCTATCACGCTAACCTTTGTACTAAGTATGAAACAATAGGCCCCCCGAGGAGGGCTCGGGGACTGCCATCTTTTATCTATGAATGAAAAGTATCATGCTTATGACATTGTCATTTCATTTACTTGTTCCGTCCGGCACCGGGTTCGACTAGTCGGCCCGAGGACTGGCCGACTGGAGTTATATTAGAAGTCCTACCTGCGGTCAGACAAGTAGTGTGCCGACACCCAGGCTTAGCTCTTGCCAAAGTCGCAGTTCGAAGAACCGGCTGTCCGGCTGGCAAGAGTCAAAAGCAGGAAAGGATGCCCACACGAAAAATGGCCAGGGACCAAAGGACTAATATAACGAAAGCCGGTTTGCCGCCTACCACCGACCGACTACCAGAGTAGCCGGCCGGCCGGTTTCCATTCACTTCACTTCAGTCCAAGAAAGCTCGAGTACTTGCCTCCCCAAAGAGGGAAGGCGGCAAAGGAAAAATCCTAAGGATAAAAAGCATACGCGAATGGAAACCAAACATGCACATAATAATATTTACATAAAGATTGTTCAAAAGGCAACAAGCAGGAAAAATAAGGACGGCAGGTCAAGCTGGCGGAGCGACCGACGAGTCGGGCTGGTCGGCGGAGACGGTTGTGCCGGCTGAAGGAGTGGCCGGCTGGCGAACCTCGGCTTGATCACCGCCTCCCACAGAGGGCGCGCTTCCACGCGCCTCGTTGCTGGAGGCACGGTCAGCCTGAGGCCGGCCGGTTGTTCCACCAGCCGGCTCGACGTCTTCACCGTCCTCTTCTTCGTCATCCTCGCCCTCGTCGCTGGAGGCGATCTCCTCTGCCGAGTCCTCGCCCACCGCCGGGTTCAGCCCGAACCACTCCTCCGGCTGGGCAACGCCGTCATCATTGATTTCAGGCGCAAAAACGCTGATGTCGGTGCACTCAGCGATCGTCGAAGCGCGCTGGGCGATAGCCGGCCGCACCTCCTCCAGCTCCGCGTCGGCCTCCAGCTGCCAAGTGCGCAGCTGGTTCAGGTTCAGCCCTGGGTACCAAGCTCGGACGAACTCCAACGCCTGCCCGGCTCCAAGACGGGCCGCCGACGCCTTCCAAGCTTCAAAGCGATCGACTGCGACCTCTAGCCAGTCGGCAGTCCGGCTTGGGGTGCGAGGGATCGTCTCGCCGGGCCAGAGGGTGGCCAACACCTACACCCCGGCACGTTGGAGCCGGCGAAGCATCCGGTGAGCCGGCTGCAGCCGCGCTTGGTCCTCAAGCGTCCGGTTCGCGTCCGGCGCGATGTTGGCCCCCGCCTGACGGCGCGCCTCGCGATGGGCCTCGATGGTTTGGGCGGCGAAGGCGGAGTAGCCGGGAAAGTAGTTTGCACAAGAAAATAGGCAGCAGCACAAGTCAGGCCAAAAACCAGGCGGCAAGGGGCAGGAGAGGAGCGAGGAAGGCGGCTTACCATCGATCAAGTCCTCGATGCGGCCGAAGCCTTCATCCAGCGCTCGCCGGGTCTCAGCCCAGCTCGCCGCCTCAGTCTCAAACTCTGCCTTCAGGGCGGCCTCGCTATCCTGCGCTTTCTGCAGGGCCGCCTTGTGGCTCTCCTCCTGGTCAGCCAGCTTCTTGGCCAGGCAGTCACGCTCCTGGACCAAGGCAGCGTACTCAGCATCCTTGGTACGAAGGGCGGCCTGCGCTTCGCCGAGCTCCCTCCTCAAGTCGGCGTTGGCCCCTGAAAGCACGAAAGACAAAAGAAAAGAAAAAACCAATAAGGAAAAAGTCGTCAAGGAAGATCCGACCCGACTGCTCAGCAGTCGGCCCGAATCTCGGGGACTACACCCAGTGGGTGCGCTGACGCGCCCCCACAGGAGATAGACAAGATCAAGCACTTACTTCGGCTGTTGACCAGGTCGTCGGTCTTCCGACCCAACTCCTGAGCCTGGGAGTTGAAGGCGGCAGCACGGGAGTTATGATATTCCTGGAAGTTCAGACAGGAAGCAAAATAAGATAGTCGTCAAGAAAGATCCGACCCGACTGCTCAGCAGTCAGCCCGAATCTCGGGGACTACACCCAGTGGGTGCGCTGACGCGCCCCCACGGAAGAAATCAAGAGACCAAAGCGGCCAAGGATGAAAGACTCACCCGGATGGCGGCCCGCGTCGACAGGAACTCCTGGGTGTACTGCTGCAGCAGGGTGGCCTGAGCTTGAAGCCAGCTCCGGACCTCTTGAGCCGCCACATTCAGCTCGCCAGTCCCCCCGCTGGGAGTCCACTCGGACGTGGCAGTGCTGGCCGCCTCCAGAGCCTCCGCCGACTGGCCGGCGCCCGCAACTCGGCGCGACTCCGGCGGAGCGGCGCCTCCCCCTGCGCGCTGACGCGTCACCGGCTGCACCTCGGAGCCGGCTCCGTCCCCCGGCTCACCCCCGGCCGGCTCCTCTGGCGCCGCTGACGATTGGCCGCCTTGGCCCGCTCCGGTTGGCGCTGCCGGCGGCGCTCTCCCCGCGAAGTCCACGAGGTCCTCCCTCCTCTCCATCAGCGGCGGGTCTTGGACGATTTCCTCTGCCAGGGGCAATGGGGTGTCAGGGGCCATGGCTCGGAGGGGAATGGCGAGCAGCGGAGGCTGGTTACGCGAACCCTCCACCTCCGTTTCTGCGGTCGCCGCCTCCGCCTGGGCCTTGGCTGCCGCGTCGGCCTACTCCCTCGCCGCCTGGGCGGCTGCTTTTTCCGCCGCCTCACGCTCCTCCCGCGCCTCATGGGCGTTCCGCTCCGTGGCCTCCCTGAGGTCGGTGCGGGGGTCCACGCGGCGGGAGCCCGAAGACCCTCCAGTCGGCCCAACTACGGAGCCGCCTGGACCCCGCTCAAGGGAAAGCGGCGCCCTGTCCAACGAGCGGGAAAAGGTTAGGAAGAATGTTCGAACAAGAGAGAACGATGAAAAGCATGCGACCAGGCAATCGACGACTTACGCTGAGACCACCTGAGGCTGCTTCACTGCCTTGCGGAAGCGGGCCGCTTTCACGGCTGCCTCATTTCGTTTGGTCGCCGCGGTGGAGGCTTTGGACTTCTTCGGCCGACTGCCAAAGAGGATTGGCGCGGCCCGGCGCTTCTGTGCGCCGCCGCTGGCAGCCGGCGCGGTGGACAAGCCCGCGCCCTGATGGTCGGCCGCCGGCTGGCGACGCGGGGCGACTTCGGCTTCGGCATCATCCGGCCAGTCCTCGAAGCTGGCGGTAAGCCCTGTGCCCCCGGGCTCGGCGTTGTCCCCCACGACGGCGTCTTCCATGGCAGCCGCCCCCAAATCCGGGTCGTCGACGTCGTCCACCGTGCGGTCGGGGGCGTACTGGCGTTCTATCCCTGCGGCCCCGGTCGTCGGCGGAAGAAGGGGGTTCTGCTAAGAAGAACCGACCGATCAGTAGCCGGCCATCATAAAGCCGGCTACCAACAAAAAGAAGAAAGAGAGGAAAGCTTACCACGGGCGGAGGGTTGGCGCGAGAATACGGCGCCTTGCCATATCGCCAGTCCTCGGCGAGCTTGCAATTGGAGATATAATTTACCATGTACGACACCTCCGCGTGAGGCATCTCCCTGGTGCTCAGCCGGCTTGGGTCGAAGCGGCCGCTCATCTGACACATCATGTGGGGCTGGCTTTGGAGAGGAACTATCCGGCGCTCCATGAAGGCGGCCACCAAGTCGGCCCCGCACAGGCCTTCCGACTGGATCATCACCCGAAGCCGGGAGACGGCAGCGTTCCCGGCCTGAGACAGTGACCTGGACCGGAAACTCCATGAGGGCTGCCTCCCAGCCGGCGGGCCGGCTACGTAAGCCGGCAGGTTGACGTGGTCTCCTTGCTGGGCGACGTTCTTCATGTAGAAGTACGACTTCTGCCAGATCTTCACCGACTGGATCAGGGGGATGGGCGGGAACGGGTTGTTCTCGCCCGACCTCCTCATGGCGATGAAGGCCCCGCAGGGGGCGGGCACGCCTGCGACGACGGTGCCGAGTTTGCTCTGGAAGAATTCCCCCCAGAGCTCCAGCGTGGGGAGCAGCCCCAAGAAACCTTCGCAGAGAGAGACGAAGGCCGACAACAGCATCACCGCGTTGGGCGTGAGGTGATGCGGCTGAAGATTGTAGAACTCGAGGAAGGAGCGCAGGAATCCGCTCGCCGGAAGGCCGAAGCCGCGCAGGAAGTGCGAGCGGAAGACGACCTGCTCGCCCTCCTCCGGTGCCGGCGAGATCTCCGTCTCTGGCGCCAGGCGGACCCGCACGAGGTTGGCGTCAGGCAGGCGCCGAGTCTGGCGGAGGAACTCAACATGGTCCTCATGGACGTTGGATCCATACCACGAGCTCGACAGCGCCATGGGAGCAAGACGATGTGGCGGCGCGGCGGCGCTGAGACGGGAGGCTGCGGCGGCAGCGAGTGGAAGAAAGGAGGACGAGAAGGGGCGGAGCGAGAGAGAGCGTGCGAACCTCTGTCTCTCCCCCTCCTCCCCCTACTTATAGGCTCGCGTGGCGGAGCCGAGGAGGCGCGGCGTGGGAAAACATGGGGATCGATCGTGCCCACTCCCCCACGTCCCGCGTTTACTGCACCCTAACGGCGAAATAAAATCGCCACGGGAAGGCGAGCGATCCACCAGGGCCACAGAAGATCAGCGTTCGGGCCGAGGCCTAGGAGTGCGGGCCCGGGCCTGCGGCGGCGTCCCGTCGCGCGCGTGCGCCGGCAGGGTCTCGCTGCCACGTGGCCCGTGGGAGGGCCCGCGGTCAGCACGTGGGTCGACCACTTTCCCACATGCAAGACGCAGGGCTCCCCGAAGTCGGCATACGCCAGCAAAGCCGGCTCTTCAGGGTAGGAAGCTGACCAAGCTTCTCGTCCCTTTGTCCGCCTCGAAACTCGATCAGCTTCGGGGACTACTGTCATAGTAAATAGCCATGGGTAGCCTAGCCGGCTTTCCCTGGCCCTTCTGAAAAAATTACGAGCCCGTCCGGCTCTCAAGAATCCAAGACATGGGGCCGCCTTCCCCTTGCCGGCTGTCACCCAGGCCGACTTTCGGAAGGCGGCCCGACTTTAGCCCTCATGAAGAAAGCCACGGGAGGGCCGGCTTCGAGAAGCCGGCCGCGAGAAGGCCGACTCCAAGAAGCCGGCTCCCACAAAGCGGTCGAGACCGTACCCTCAAAGTTTGCATCCACCTAGCGGCGATGTGACAGGGCGTGGCTACAGTGAAGCCCGCCATCCACGAATCCCGGGGCACGCCTGGCACAGTGCGCCGTACGGAGTGGGCACGACCCGTCCGGCGCGGCACTGTTGCCATGTTGACCTTGATGTCACCCACGACGGGCCGCCAGCGCGGCCCACGGGCGGTGGGCCCCTTCGGGCAGAGAGACACCCGAAGGCGGCCTGGCCTCCCCCAGTCGGCCCAAGACGGAGCCGGCTCTCTCCAGCCGGCTTGCCACCCCTTCGAAGGAGACGCCCCATTAAGAAGACAAAGACGCGGTAAGGCTACAGTAGTCACCCGCCGGACGGCGGCACTGTAGCCACACTTACCACGGCGATGCCCACGTCACCAAGATGGAGTTACAGTAACCAGCCGCCGACAAGGCCCTGGACAGTGGGGCCTGCCTGTCGACCAGGGAGCCGGCAGCCGGCGGGCCCCAGCAGCCGGCGCAGAAGCCGGAGAGCGCAGTCACAGACGGCTGGGCCCCGCGCCCAGTCGGATTACCATTGTACCCCCGGGGGTAGGCCTATATAAACCCCCCGGGGCACCCATGCAAAGGGTTGGACCCCAGCTAGTTTTAGACACCACACAAGGAGAAGAAGCAAGCTAGCCGTGCCCTTCTTCCTCCTCCCACCGAACAGCTCAAGGAGTATTGTGTAGCTACTTGTCCATCTAGTGATCATGCGGAGACCCCGCAGAGCAGCAGTAGGGGTGTTATCTCCACGGAGAGCCCCGAAGCTGGGTAAGATTCGCCGGCGTGCATGTCTTCGCCTCATCCCGTTTCCAGGCACCGGCGATGTCTTACTGGCTCCCACAATGATAAGCCACCCGTTGGCATATGTCGCACCTACCACCTGACAACAAGTATAGGAGATCTATCATAGTCCTTTCGATAAGTAAGAGTGTCGAACCCAACGAGGAGGAGAAGGAAATGACAAGTGGTTTTCAGCAAGGTATTCTCTACAAGCACTGAAATTATCGGTAACAGATAGTTTTGTGATAAGACAAATCATAACGGGTAATAAGTAATAGAAGTAAACAAGGTGCAGCAAGGTGGCCCAATCCTTATTTTAGCAAAGGACAAGCCTGGACAAACTCTTATATAAAGCAAAGCGATCCCGAGGACACATGGGAATTGTTGTCAAGTTAGTTTTCATCATGCTCATATGATTCACATTCGTTACTTTGATAATTTGATATGTGGGTGGACCGGTGCTTGGGTGCTGCCCTTCCTTAGTCAAGCCTCCCACTTATGATTAACCCCTCTCGCAAGCATCCGCAACTATGAAAGAAGAATTAAGGTAAACCTAACCATAACATGAAAAATATGGATCCAAATAAGCCCCTTACGAAGCAACGCATAAACTAGGGTTTAAGCTTCTGTCACTCTAGCAACTCATCATCTACTTATTACTTACTAATGCCTTCCCCTAGGCCCAAATAATGGTGAAGTGTCATGTAGTTGACGTTCACATAACACCACTAGAGGAGAGACAACATACATCTCATCAAAATAACGAACAAATATCAAATTCACAAGATTACTTATAACAAGACTTCTCCCATGTCCTCAGGAACAAACATAACTACTCACAAAACATATTCATAATCATAATCAGAGGAGTATTAATTATCATTAAGGATCTGAAAATATAATCTTCCACTGGATAAACCAACTAGCATCAAATACAAGGAGTAATCAACACTACTAGCAACCCACATGTACCAATCTGAGGTTTTGAGACAAAGATCGTATACAAGAGATGAATTAGGGTTTGGAGTAGATGGTGCTGGTGAATATGTTGATGTAGATTGACCCCTCCTCTATGAGAGGATAATTGGTGATGATGATGGCGACGATTTCCCCCTCCAGGAGGGATGTTTCCCCGGCAGAACAGCTCCGCCGGAGCCCTAGATTGATTCTGCCCAGGTTCCGCCTCAAGATGGCGGCGCTTCGTCCCTAAAGCTTCCTTCTGATTTTTTTTCCAGGGTGAAAGACATCATATAGCCAAAGATGGGCACCGGAGGCTTGCCAGGAGGGCCACAAGGTCGGGGGGCGCTCCTAGGGGGTAGGGCGCGCCCTCCACCCTTGTGGCTGGCTGGTGGCCCCACTCTGGTACTTTCTTCGCCCAATATTTTTTATAAATTCTAAAAACATGCTCCGTGAAGTTTCAGGACTTTTGGAGTTGTGCAAAATAGGTCTCTAATATTTGCTCCTTTTCCAGTCCAGAATTCCAGCTGCCGACACTCTCCCTCTTCAAGTAAACCTTATAAATTAAAAGAGAATAGGCATGAGTATTGTGATGTAATAACAACCCATAATGCATTAAATATCAATATAAAAGCATGATGCAAAATGTACGTATCAACTCCCCCAAGCTTAGACCTTGCTTGTTCTCAAGCGAAAGCCGATATCGATAAATATGTCCACATGTTTAGAGATAAAGGTGTCGATAAAATAAAATACGGACATGAGGGCATCATGATAATCTTTAGAACAACAACATATAATGCCATATAATTTCTTATGCTAAAGTAACAATTCGTTCACAAGGTAAAGTATGAATCAGAAACTTTATTGAAAACTAACAAACTATGATCTCACTCATTGAAGCAATTATAATTTATCATAACATAGGAAAGAGTCAATTCAAGAGCTTTTCAGCAAGTCCACATACTCAACTATCATTTAATCTTTCACAATTGCTAACACTCACGCGATACTTATGGGTTCAAAGCTTCAATCGGACACAAAGAAAGATAGGGGCTTATAGTTTCACCTCCCAACTTTTTACCTCAAGGATAGTTTCAACAATAATACTTTATGAAAACCTACATCCGAGTGGATATATATATATATATATATATATATATCCAGATCTCTCGGGGGGAGTCCTGGATTAGGGGGTCCCCGGGTGTCCGGTCTATGTGATATGGGCCGGACTAATGGGCCAAGAAGATACAAGATTGAAGGCCTTCCCCCGTGTCCGGATGCGACTCTCCTTTGCGTGGATGGCAAGCTTGACGTTCGGATGTGAAGATTTATTTCTCTATAAATTGACTCTGTACAACCCTAGGTCCCTACGGTGTCTATATAAACCGGAGGGTTTAGTCCATAGAGGCGATCATAATCATACAGGTTAGACATCTAGGGTTTAGCCATTACGATCTCGAGGTAGATCAACTCTTATAACCCCTATACTCCACAAAGTCAATCAAGCAGGAAGTAGGATATTACCTCCATTAAGAAGGCCCGAACCTGGGTAAACATCATGTCCCCTGCCTCCTGTTACCTTCGACCCTCAGACGCACAGTTCGGGACCCCCTACGCGAGATCGGCCGGTTTTGACACCGACATTGGTGTTTTCATTGAGAGTTCCTATGTGCTACCGATAGAAGGTTCGATAGCTTGTTCGATTATCCACAACGATGCCGTCTCAGGGGAGACTTTCCTCCCCAGCCAAATTTTCGTATTCTGCAGCTTCGCACTACATGCCAACTCGACCAGCCACCTTGAGCAGATCGACAGCTACGCCCCTGGTCATTAGACCAATTTTGGAAATCTGAACTATGTCACTGATATCCGAGGAGACTTGATCTTAGAAGGGTTCGCAGCCCCTGATAATCCCCAAGTGCAGGGAATCATCGTAGCAATTCCCAAAGGTGGAAGTGATAAGTATGGAGTGTCGAACCCACAAGGAGTTAAAGGTAAGATCAATATTCTCTCAAGCCCTATTTGCCACTGATACGACTCTACGTACACCGAATGTTTGCTTTCAACTAGAAACGAGAAATAAAACTACGTTGTGGGTATGAAGAGGATAACTTTGAATAATATCGGAGAGCTAAAATATAAAAGTAGGTGATGTTATCATAAAGTTAGAATATATTACTAAATATTATAAATAGCGAGTGTGGAATAATGATGGGTCGGTGTGTGGAATTGTCCTAGGCAATTGTTAACAAGACCGATAGTCGTCATTGCAATTTCATATGAGGGAAAGGCATAAGCTAACATACTTTCTCTTCTTGGATCATATGCACTTATGATTGGAACTCTAGCAAGCATCCGCAACTACTAAAGATCATTAAGGTAGAAACTCAACCATAGCATTAAAGCATCAAGTCTTCTTTATCCCATACACAACAACCCCTTACTCGGGTTTATGCTTCTGTCACTCAAGCAACCCAATATAAGCGAATTATGAACGTATTGCAACACCCTACAGCGGGAATCCCTCATCCTTGCGCGACACGGAAGGCACAATAGGACAACACCAAAATAAAACATACAACTCGTACCAATCTAGATCATCAATCAACCCAAAGACAAGATATCTACTCAAAACATCATAGCATGGCAACACATCATTGGATCATAATGTGGCATAAAGCATCATGTTCAAGTAGGGATTACATCGAGATGCGGGAGAGTGGACCGCGTAAAAGAGATGAGGATGGTGCTGTTGATGAAGACGATCATCGCGATGATGATTCCCCTCCCGATGGCTCTCCGGCGCCACCAAGAGAGAGGAGAGGTTCTCCCCCTTGTGCTTCCTCCTCCATGCCCCCCCCTCCTCTGGATGGGGAGAGGTTCTCTCTCTGGTCCTTGGCCTTCATGGTGATGATGTCCCCTCCCGGATCCTCCTCCATAGCCTCCGATGATGATGGCCCCCTCCGGCAGGGTGCCAGAAAGGGCCTAGATTGATTTCTCGTGGCTACAGAGGCTTGCGGCGGCGGAACTTCCGATCTAGGTTAATTTATAGGAGAGGTTGGCGTCGAGAACAAGTCAGGGGCCCCACGGGTAGTCCACGAGGCACAGGGGCGCGCCCAGGGGGGTGGGCGCGCCCCCCACCCTCGTGGGGCCCACGGGACTCCCCTCCGATAGATTTTTGTTCCAATATTTTTTATATTTTCCAAAAAAATCTCCATTGATTTTCTTTGCATTCCGAGAATTTTTATTTCTGCATAAAAATAACACCACGGTAGTTCTGCTGAAAACAGCGTTAGTCCGAGTTAGTTCTAATCAAATCATACCAAAATCATATAAAACAATAGTAAACATGGCATGAATACTTCATAAATTATTGATATGTTGGAGACGTATCAGCATCTCCAAGCTTAATTCCTGCTCGTCCTTGAGTAGGTAAATGATAAAAGAAATAATTTATGAAGTATGAATGCTAGCAAATGCTTAAGTTTGATCAATGATAGTTTCAATCACTTTTTCTAGCATCATTATATATCATAACAGTAACTTAACTCATAAAACTTCTCATGATCAAGTAACAAGCTATTCATTTATGAAAGTATAGATCATAAACTTTCTTGAAAACTAACAAATCGTGCTCTAAGTCATCAAACGATTGCAATTCATCTTATTTTTGGGGAAGGCCTATGTAAGAGCTTTGGTTCAGCAAACTCCACATACTCAACTATCATTTAATCTTCTACAATTGCTAACACTCATGTGATATTTATGGGTTCAAGTTTTAATCGGACACAGAGAAAGATAGGGGCTTATAGTTTCGCGTCCCAACCTTTTACCTCAAGGGTAATGTCAACAATAATAATTTATGAAAGCCTACATCCAAGTGATATATATATATGGATCGCTCCAACACAAAGTGCTTGCCAAAGGAAAAAATGTAAAAAGAATAGGTGATGATCACCATGACTCTTGTATAAGGGTAGCAGATACAAGTAAAAGATAGGCCCTTCGCAGAGGGAAGCAGAGGTTGTCATGCGCTTTTATGGTCGAATGCGCAAAATCTTAATGCAAAAGAACGTCAATTTATATTGCCACTTATGATATGGACCTTTATTATGCAGTCCGTTGTTTTTATTTCTTCCACATCACAAGATCGTATCAAGCTTATTTTCTCCACACTAATAAATCATACATATTTAGAGAACAATTTTTATTGCATGCACTGATGACAACTTACTTGAAGGACCTTACTCAATCCATAGATAGGTATGCTTGACTCTCATGACAAAACTGATTTAAGGAATGTTTGGATGCACAGGTAGTATCTCTACTTGGTGCTAAGAATTTGGCTAGCATGAGAGAGAAAGGCAAGCTCAACATATTGGATGATCCAAGACAATACAATGTTTCGAATATAGGAAAACATAACCCATTAAGTTGTCTTCCTTGTCCAACATCAACTTTTCAGCATACCATCTTTTAATGAGTGCTCACAATTACAAAATATGTCCAAGATAGTATATTTATATGTGAAATCTCTTTTCCTTTAATATTCTTTCATGAATTGTTCAAGTGACCAATTTTGTATTTGCTAACTTCCAGTAGGTTTACTATCTATACTTATTATGTGTGAAGTCATTACTCCCCATGTTGTAAGAATATGAAACGTATATAAATTCAAATTTATGATATTCAATTCATTTAACCATTTATTCATAAGATATATGTAAAGCACGTGAGTAAATGACAAACTACTTCAAAAAGATATAAGTGAAGAATACTAAGTAGTCAAGTAATTAAGTAGCCATGGGAGGATTCTTTTTCATTCAAGATTTCAGATCTAATGATTTTATTCAAACAGCAAGTAAAGTTAAAAATACGCTCCAAGCAAAACACATATCATGTGACCGAATAAAAATATAGCTCTGAGTAAAGTATACCGATAGTTTTGAAGACGAAAGAGGGGATGCTTTTCGGGGCATTCCCAAGCTTAGACGCTTAAGTATTCCTTGAATATTACCTTGGGATGCCTTGGAAATCCCCAAGCTTAGGTCTTTTCCCTTCTTATTCTCCTCGTATCGATATCTCACCCAAAGCTTGAAAACTTCAATCACACAAAACTTAACGGAACTTCGTGAGATAAGTTAGTATGATAAAGAGTAAACCATTCACTTTGGTATTGTCAAAGACAAGGTTCATAATTGTTCACACAATTCCTATTGTACCATATCATTTCTACAATTTATATTGAGAAATATAAGCCATAAAAACTAGAAAACAAGCAAACTATGCAATGAAAACAGAATCTGTCAGAAACAGAACAGTCTGTAATGTAAATTGGTGGACGTGAATAATTTGTCCATTAAAAAAAGAATCAACTCAATCGCACTCTTCTGTAAAAAATGACAGCTAATCTCGTGAGCGCAAAGTTTCTGTTTTTTACAGCAAGATCACATTAACTTTCACCCAAGTCTTCTCAAAGGTCTTTCTTGGCACTTTATTGAAACAAAAACTATAATACATGATTAAACAGTAGCTTAATCATTAGAACACACAAAAACAGTAAGGTTAAATATTGGGTTGTCTTCCAACAAGCGCTTTTCTTTAATGTCTTTTAGCTAGGCATGATGATTTCAATGATGCTCATATAAAAGATAAGAATTGAAACATAAAGAAAGCATCATGAAGAATATGACTAGCACATTTAAACCTAACCCACTTCTTATGCCTAGGAATTTTGTGAGCATATAATTTATGGGAACAAGAATAAACTAGTATAGGAAGGCAAAACATGTATAACTTCAAAACTTTAAGCATATATAGAGGAAACTTGATATTATTGTAAATCCTACAAACATGTATTCCTCCCTCATAATAATTTTCAGTAGCATCATAAGTTCAACAATATAACCATCACATAAAACATTCTTTTAATGATCTAAGAGCATAGAAATTTTACTACTCTCCACATAAGCAAAATTCTCCTCATTCAGAATAGTGGAAGCAAACTTCTTCTAAATCCACTTTAGATGATAGTATTATTCATACTCCAAAAGATATAAGTGAAGTTAATGAAGCATTCTACAATTAATATAGACTAACCAATATTCAAGCTTAAAATATATAAGTGAAGCACACGAAGCATTCTATAAAACCATACTCAAAAGATTTAAGTGAAGCACAAAAGGCAATTGTATAAGATCATACTTAAAAGATATAAATGAAGCACATAAAGTATTCTATAAATCAATGAAGGGCTATCTCATACTAGCATGGTTCTTAAAGTAAAAAAACAAAAACACAAAGGGCACAAATTATGTGAACAAAACAAAAACCGAGGTAATACCGATAATTGTTGAAGAAGAAGGATGGGATGCCGACCGGGGCGTCCCAAGCTTGAGTATCCTTGAAATATTTACTTGGGGTGCCTTAGGCATCCCCAAGCTTGAGCTCTTGCATCTCTTTATTCTTCTCATATTCATAGCCCCTCGATCTTCAAACACTTCATCCACACAAAATTTTAACAAAAACTTTGTGAGATCCGTTAGTGTAATAAAGCAAATCACTATCTTTAGGTACTGTTGCAAACTTATTCCAATTTCATATTAGAGCTATATCTACTGTATTCCAACTTCATCATGGTTCATACCCCCCGATACTATCCATAGATTCATCAAAATAAGCAAACAACTCATAGAAAACAGAATCCGTCAAAAACAGGACAGTCTGTAGTAATCTGGAAGTTTAATAAACTTATGTAACTCTAAAAAATTCTAAACAAATACTAGTTAGAATGCACGTGGAACACACGTATAATAATCATAGAAACAATTTATCTCCATCATGCTAGTTAGGGCACAATTATTTTAATACAATGAACATGCAATTATGTAGCACAGATCTTAATTTAGCCTGAATATAGCTTTTGCATATATAGTTCTTTCCATATGAGCACCATATCTCATATCAAACATGCACACATAATGGATTTTTCAACCATACAGACTTAACAAAAACACATTACATACAACAGCACTATAGTCAATTTCATCCCAGAATTGACAGTCAAGTAACACACGTAGAGAAAAACAACTTGGCCATCGGCTCTGGATCCATATGCAACAAAACATGAAAGTAAGTTAGACATTGAGCATATTTCATCCATTGTCGTAACTCTACTACGGAAGCAACAAACCATGTTAATTAACTTACGTATATAACCATTATTTCTCGTTATATTTTAAGCCTAATGTAATCCAATAAATCAGAAAATAGCAAAGCATCAATAAATGGGGCGCACAATTAACATCGCAAAGATGCATCACCATGTATCACAACTCACAAGCTATACATACAACTTTTGCTACCATGACTTTGTGTAACCAAACAATCAACAATCTTGATATATTCAATATGGAGCTAATAATTGTGAAGCTCCCCATGCCCTACAACCCACGAATCACCTCAAGTCCTTATAGTGTTGTGTAAGAAATCCTGCACCTCACAAATGTAGTGTATTAAAAGTAAAAGGTGTATGCTCTAAAATGGATCCTAGAGAAAGAATAAGTAGATTAAGCCGGAGTGGTGTGTATGTCTGATGTATGTGAAGGCCTCCTGAATCCTGACTCACGCATGCTAAGCACAAGTTGGAGGAATAATAATCTTCTCATCTAAACAGGGCACTACATTCCTTTTATATAAATGCTTTAAATAAGTATTTAAGAACATGAATTAATTTCATTCTTGCAGGGGTGCAGACTGCAATAAAGGCTATAAAAAAGAAATATCAAGGGAACACTACTATAATTTTTGCTGAGCCGATTAGCAGACAAAATCTTAAGTAATAAGCAATAATAAAAATAATCAGGCATGCAATATTTACGTATATGAAAAGTTTAGCAAGCTCGGATGATTCACATACTACCTCAATAACAGCGAGTTGAGCTAAACCTGACAGGTACGACGTGGAATCATCCTGCAAGCACCAGGGATAAAAAGAACATATGGTACTAAGGTTAGTAAAATCCATAAGTATCCAATATAACTATAGTGCTATACAAAAACTATTACGCGGAGGTGATCGAGACAGTCATGACTGCGGGTGTCTATTGGCGTTGGCATGTTTTTCTTCCTTTCTTGCGACTGCAATTGCCCGATCATGTGTAAGTGGGCTTGATAGTATGTACACAACTTGGCGTGGACACTATCTACATCTAATCAGTCATGTCATGTCACCAACTCACCATTGTGAAGACACTACCAAGCAACTAATTATGATCTTGATCACACATTGCTCTAGAAACCAGAGTTGGCATCTAACAGGGAAGGTATGGTAGATGTAGATAGTTTTATGCAAATTGGTATAGTATTAATTCTTGATTTCAAACATATACGCATACAAGGTCACATCAATCTCACCCTCCTTAATTCCATGTGACCCGATTAAAGTAGTCAAGACCCGTTTGGAATTTATGTCTCAGTTAAGTGCATGCATGTACAGAGTAGTGAGTACTGACTGCCTGAGCCTAACAGAAAAGGCAAACACGCACCTGATGCCTGCCAGTGAAGAGGTTATCTCCCTAGCCGACTGAGGCGCAATGTTGGCTGCTTCTGGTGCGAAGCCGCAAAGGTCGTCGGCATCGTTGAAGCCCATAGGTCGTCGGCATCCTTGATGCGCTGGATTAAGATGAACATAATTGTAACTACAAAAATAGTGTACGTCCACTCCACTGATGCGTTTTCACAACCGCAAAGTTCCTTTGTAGAGAATTATCAGGCCATCGCCCTTGGACCACATAAGTCATAACCACAGTTTCCTCGCCCAAACTCTGCAACTGGCCAATCAGAAACTACCAAGTCGTAGAAACACAAGAGGACACAAGGGCAATGGGCTAATGAAACTGCAATTCATGAAAATCATGTAGAGCGTGATTTACCTTGAACAGGACACCCTTGAAATAGCTCTTCTGGTCGGCCCAGCGAACCTTGTTGTCATTGTAAAAATAATTGCAATGGAATGGAAGTGTGGACATTATTTTTGCAATGCAATAGAAATGATCATATATTTATATTCATAATAGTAGCAAAACAGCAGAACTGCACAAGCAGTGGCAAACAACACTACCTGCACTGTGTCTTCTCCATCGAGAGAACATCTTTTCCCAGTATCTCTGCTACCTCTCTCCCCCATGCTCATATGTACACTGCATACCCTGTGATCTGTCAGACCTCTCTGTTCTCTCACGCATCAAACACATCAGGAGCAATCCTCTCTGCTCTCCTGCAATCCAAACAAAATAACAATTAGCAGCTGCAAACAAAGAAATAACAGCAGCAGGCAAACAAACCGCAGCTGTATCTCCGACTAAAGGCAGTAGCACTTACCTGAAGGATGGTGCCTGATGGATATCGAACTGGGTGGATGGATCGCGGCTCGCTGGTGGATGGACTGTGCGGCAAGGTGGCTATCGACCCCATGCCAGCGGCGCACGAAGTGGCGGACGGGCGGACAGCCAACCGGGCCAGACTCGGATTGGGGCATGGCCCTCAGGATGGCAGACGGTCAGGGCCGGCGACTCGCAGATCTGACCATGGGCGAAAGAGGCCGGCGACCGAGAGAAACAGGTCGACAACGACCTGAACCCGCAAGCCATGGCGTCAATGGTGACAGGGAGTTCGTGGTCGATGCCTCCTGGCGAGAGACGGCGTGCTCAACCGGTGGATGAGGACGTCGGCCGGCAGCAGGAGGTTGGAGGTGGAGGAGGCGGGAATATTGGGGGCGGGTGGGGAGTGGGAGGATCGGCGGCGGCTCATCTGTGCGGCAGCTGCGGCGGCCGCTCGGGCGATTTGTTTCTTTTTTCTTCGCAATTGTGTGATTGTATGCGTTTTTTTAGAGTGACGTGATTGTAGGCGTTATGGGGGCGTGGAGTTGACAATTTTCTCTCCCGTGGAGTATGGTCAGCCAATCTAAATTACTAAGTGCACATAAAGAATAGATTAAATTAACATTAACTGTTGGATTAAGTTTAGTTAATCTAATCCTGCTGTCGTAATCAGTCGGTGTACGTTTTGTGGGTGCGTTTAAAAAAGAGAATGGTTGCTCTTTTATAAATAGTAGAGATGAAAATTTAAACAATTTGTATAGAATTAATTTTCAAAAAATTTCAGACCCATTTGACTTTTCAGTAAAAAAAATGTAAAATCACGTGCTACAGCCGAAGTTTCCGTTTTTTACTGCACAAAGTAAACAAGCAATCTAATCATCCTAAAACCAAGGCTTGGCACATTATTTTTATATTACAATGGATATGTACAAGAGGATAATTATTTTCAGAGAAGCTTCCATGAAATTTTTACATTGTTTCCATGAGCATGAACATAAGTGCTCCAGGTCGACCCTCATTTCTTCAATGCATAATCTTGCAATCACTTCTCTTATTGAAAAACTTTTTAGGCATGAGAGGCAAGTAATTTTTTTATTTTCATTCTTTAATTTTTTTGTATGTTTCACCCACAACTAAATAGAAACAAAAAATGAAAAATAAAACCTACTTGGTGAAGAAAGCAAACAAGCACACACGAGAATATCAACCCCACGCTATTGCTCCCCGGCAACGGAGCCAGAAAAGAGCTTGATAATCCCCAAGTGCAGGGAATCATCATAGCAATTCCCAAAGGTGGAAGTGATAAGTATGGAGTGTCGAACCCACAAGGAGCTAAAGGTAAGATCAATATTCTCTCAAGCCCTATCTGCCACTGATACGACTCTACGTACACCGAACGTTTGCTTTCAACTAGAAACGAGAAATAAAACTACGTTGTGGGTATGAAGAGGATAACTTTGCATGATATCAGAGAGCTAAAATATAAAAGTAGGCGATATTATCATAAAGTTAGAATATATTACTAAATATTATAAATAGTGTGGAATAATGATGGGTCGGTGTGCGGAATTGTCCTAGACAATTGTTAACAAGACCGATAGTCGTCATTGCAATTTCATATGAGGGAGAGGCATAAGCTAACATACTTTCTCTTCTTGGATCATATGCACTTATGATTGGAACTCTAGCAAGCATCCGCAACTACTAAAGATCATTAAGGTAAAAACCCAACCATAGCATTAAATCATCAAGTCCCCTTTATCCCATACGCAACAACCCCCTTACTCGGGTTTATGCTTCTGTCACTCAAGCACCCCACGATAAGCGAATCATGAACGTATTACAACACCCTACAACGGAAATCCCTCACGCTTGCGCGACACGGAGGGCACAATAGGACATCACCAAAATAAAACATACAGCCCGTACCAATCTAGATCATCAACCAACCCAAAGACAAGGGATATCTACTCAAAACATCATAGGATGGCTGAGGGAATCCTGGATTAGGGGGTCTCCGGACAGCCGGACTATATCCTTTGGCCGGACTGTTGGACTATGAAGATACAAGATTGAAGATTTCGTCCCGTGTCCGGATGGGACTTTACTTGGCGTGGAAGGCAAGCTTGACAATACGGATATGTAGACCTCCTCCCTTGTAACCGACTCTGTGTAACCATAGCCCCCTCCGGTGTCTATATAAACCGGAGGGTTTAGTCCATAGGACAACAACAATCATACCATAGGCTAGCTTCTAGGGTTTAGCCTCTACGATCTCGTGGTAGAACAACTCTTGTAATACTTATATCATCAAGATCAATCAAGCAGGACGTAGGGTATTACCTCCATCGAGAGGGCCCGAACCTGGGTAAACACCGTGTCCCCTGCCTCCTGTTACCATCCGCCTTAGACGCACAGTTCGGGACCCCCTACCCAAGATCTTCCGGTTTTGACACCGACATTGGTGCTTTCATTGAGAGTTCCACTGTGTCGTCACCATAGGTCTTGATGGCTCCTTCGATCATCGGTAACGATGCGGTCCAGGGTGAGGTTTTCCTCCCTGGACAAATCTTCGTATTCGGCGGCTTCGCACTGCGGGCCAACTCGCTTGGCCATCTGGAGTAGATCGAGAGCTACGCCCCTGGCCATCATGTCAGGTTCGGAAACCTAAACTACAATGCCGACATCCGCGAAGACTTGATCTTCGACGGATTCGAGCCCATGTCAGGTGCGCCGCACGATCACGATGAGCATGATTTAGCTCTGTCATCGGACAGTGTTCGGGAGATCACACCTACAACTACTCCGGCCTTCAATCCGGAGAAAATTGTGCCATCCGAGGACGGAGGGATAGGCCCCGCCGCGGAGGCCCCACTCTCAGTGGCGATGGAGCCGGATACTGACTTCACCCCTTACGAGAGCCGTGTTGCCAAACCACTGGATTCGTCTCCGGCAACGGACTTCGAGCCGCCTGCATTCGTGCCTATCGAATCCGATTGGGCGCCGATCATGGAGTTCACCTCCGCGGATATCTTTCAGCACTCACCCTTCGGTGACGTGGTAAATTCATTAAGGTCTCTCTCCTTGTCAGGAGATCCTTGGCCGAACTATGTCCAGCTAGAATGGGATGTGGACGATGAAGGAATTCGCTGCCCACCCACCACCCACTTAGTATCCTCTGTCGACGATTTAACCGACATGCTCGACTTCGATTCTGAAGACATCGACGGTATGGACGACGATGCAGGAGACGAACAGGAACCAGTGCCCACAGGGCACTAGACAGCCACTTCATCACATGACATATACATGGTGGATACACCCAAAGAAGGCAGTGGCGACGAGACAGCGGAGGATGGTCCCTCCAAGAAGCAACCCAACACTACAAAAAAAATACACTTCCGTGATGATACGTGTTTGTCATAGTAGGTCGCATTTTTTGTCATGCATGTACATCCATGACGATTTTATGACAGAATTAAGATAGTCATACATGTGCTGTCGTAGAAGTGTTCCATGACATTACCAAAATTATCATCACGGAAGTGTCCACTTCCATGACGATAAATCGCGCGTCACACAAGTGCTTTTGTCAAGGGTGACCGACACGTGACATCCACCGTAACGGAACGCCGTTAAGCTATCGGGTCGGGTTTTGGATCCGATAACCCGTTAACAGCCCCGACCAATGGGGATTTTCCACGTGTAAAATCATCATTGGCTGGAGGAAACACGTGTCGGCTCACCGTTGGGACAGATGTCATCCGCTCATTGGACTGAAGACGCCTATGATACGGCGACACGTGGCACGGCCCAACAGAGGCCCATTCCTGTAAAAAGGCCGGCCCGTTTGACTTGGTCAAAAGGTGACGGGCCGGCCCACGGAAAGCCTGTTAATGGCCTATTCGCATATAGCCCATTTACAGTCTGCTAACCCAGGGCCCGTTACGCCCTATCCTAATTAGGCCCAGTAGCGTCATCTGGGCCGTCCAATATGATTCAGCCCATTTTAACTTCCGGCCCATGTGTGGCCCATGACTTCTTTCAGCCCATATGAGGACCTTTGTAACTCTTGGCCCATTAACGGCCCGTGGTGAAACTAGACCATAATGAATAGTGTATCACTTTATACCCATTAACGGCCCGTTATTCCATTTGGTCATTTCCAGCCCAAGTTATCTTTCGGCCTTCTCAGGGCCCATTGATTCTTGGGCTCATTTGCAGCAGTCCGTTACATACGGCCTGTTACTGTCATTTTTTGCTTGTGAGCCAAATTCAGCCCGTCGTTACAGTCGGGCGGACCGTTAATATGTTGGGCCGTTTTCATGTCAAAAAAAAACTCGTTCGACTATTTTCATAGAGTTATCAAATACGGCCTATTAATGGCCTGTTATGGTCCATGAATAGTACGGCCCATGATTGGCGAAATGATGATACGCCCCGTAGAAGGCCCATGGATCCTACGACCCGTATGAGGCCCATGGATAGTACGGCCCGTAGAAGGCCCATGGATCGTACGACCTATAGAAGGCCCATGGACCCTAAGGCCCGTATAGAAGGCCGATGGATCCTACGGCCGGACGAAGGCCCATGGATCATACGGCCTGCAGGAGGCCCATGGTTACAACAGTCCGTGTGTTGCCATGATTATTTTGGCCTAGTTACCAAAAATAGGCTATTGTGGCCACTAGAAAAAAACAGAAAAAGAACTGCAGTGACTACAAGCAAACAACTAAACAAGACAATAAGGAAATAAATAAGCAAGCAATTAACGCTAGCCTATTACCGCTATTACACATATTACATCCACTGGGCATCAAAGTTCGCCACCAGTGCAAATATAGGAAACAAAGCAGCACATTACATACACTGGCCGTCAAAATTGGCCACCAGTGCAAATAAACACGGCAGCAAAACAAGAGCATAACTGAAACAACTTCAGAAGAGCTCAAGAAACGTTATCATGGGTATCCACGATGCTGGAAATAAGCTTAGCAAGCTGATTAGCTTTGTCCTGTTTGGCGCTAAAATCCTCCAACGCTTGCTGTTGCATCAGAAAGTATGCATCTGAATGCTCCAGGGACTTCCGCAGTTCTTCTGCTTCTTGTCGCAGCACAGCTGATCGATGTCTTTCAGCTTGTAGTTGAGACTCAAGAAACCAAACTGATTCAGATAGTGAGTTTGAATAGCTTGTGCAAGCGGTAGTGGCCAGTAACTCGAACACTAAACCAAGACAGGACTTTGGGGTTGTCTCGCTGTCTTCAAGATAGTCTTCCTTAGCTGTGTTTATCAGCTTTGTTGGAGACCAACAAGGATGTGTCACTATCCTGAACCTTATCTGCATTACTTCCTTTACCATTGCTTAATAAGGCACTCTTCCCCAATATTCGGTCAGCATTCTAAAAGAAGAAACAAGTAGACACATAACAAGTTTAGCATGTACTAGTATATGAAACTCATTTCGGTGAACCAGTTCATTAGTAAGGTGGACATGATTAAACTACCAAGTCTTCTATTGCCAAGTACTAGTACATAATAAAATCATCAAATAAACATATATCTATGTCCTATGGTCACTGCATTGTCTTGCCAAATCAAAATAGAGACACGGTTCAAATCATATCAGTTCAAGACAAAGCAGCAGTGAAAGAATACAAAGTGTGGGAAACTACACGGCACAACAAGATTTCAGATGGGTACCACGGGTCTACATGTACAACAACACTATTGGCTCTGTTGTGATGCTAGTAATGTGCATGATATGAAAGTCAATTGTATACACAATTGAAATTGAAATCAACACACCTATTGATAAGAGAAAACTTGTTAAAGAAACATGCGTGAACATACCTGCTGTTGTTGGAAATATGCCCTAGAGGCAATAATAAAAGCATTATTATTATATTTCCTTGTTCATGATAATTGTCTTTATTCATGCTATAATTGTGTTATCCGGAAATCGTAATACATGTGTGAATAATAGACACCAACATGTCCCTAGTAAGCCTCTAGTTGACTAGCTCGTTGATCAATAGATAGTCATGGTTTCCTGACTATGGACATTGGATGTCATTGATAACGGGATCACATCATTAGGAGAATGATGTGATGGACAAGACCCAATCCTAAACATAGCACAAGATCGTATAGTTCGTTTGCTAGAGTTTTCCAATGTTAAGTATCTTTTCCTTAGACCATGAGATCGTGTAACTCCCGGATACCGTAGGAGTGTTTGGGTGTACCAAACGTCGCAATGTAACTGGGTGACTATAAAGGTATACTACGGGTATCTCCGAAAGTGTCTGTTGGGTTGACACGGATCAAGACTGGGATTTGTCACTCCGTATGACGGAGAGGTATCACTGGGCCCACTCGGTAATGCATCATCATTATGAGCTCAAAGTGACCAAGTGTCTGGTCACGGGATCATGCATTACGGTACGAGTAAAGTGACTTGCCGGTAACGAGATTGAACGAGGTATTGGGATACCGACGATCGAATCTCGGGCAAGTAACATACCGATTGACAAAGGGAATTGTATACGGGATTGATTGAATCCTCGACATCGTGGTTCATCCGATGAGATCATCGAGGAGCATGTGGGAGTCAACATGGGTATCCAGATCCCGCTGTTGGTTATTGACCGGAGAGCGATCTCGGTCATGTCTACATGTCTCCCGAACCCGTAGGGTCTACACACTTAAGGTTCGGTGACGCTAGGGTTGTAGGGATATGTATATGCAGTAACCCGAATGTTGTTCGGAGTCTCGGATGAGATCCCGGACGTCACGAGGGATCACCGGTATTGTACCGGGACCACCGGAAGGGTCCCGGGGGTCCACCGGGTGGGGCCACCTGCCCCGGGGGCCACATGGGCTGTAGGGGGTGCGCCTTGGCCTATATGGGCCAAGGGCACTAGCCCCAAGAGGCCCATGCGCCTAGGGTTCAAGAAGGGAAGAGTCCCAAAGGGGGAAGGCACCTCCTAGGTGCCTTGGGGAGGAGGGATTCCTCCCCTTGGCCGCACCCTCCTAGGAGATTGGATCTCCTAGGGCCGGTGCCCCCCCTTGGACTCCCTATATATATTGGGGAAAGGAGGGCCTCTCATACCACATCTTTGGTGCCTCCCTCTCCCTCTCCAACACATCCTCCTCCTCCATAGTGCTTGGCGAAGCCCTGCCGGAGTACTGCAGCTCCACCACCACCACGCCGTCGTGCTGCTGTTGGAGCCATCTTCCTCAACCTCTCCTTCCCCCTTGCTGGATCAAGAAGAAGGAGACGTCATGCTGACCGTACGTGTGTTGAACGCGGAGGTGCCGTCCGTTCGGCGCTAGGATCTCCGGTGATTTGGATCACGTCGAGTACACCTTCCTCATCCCCGTTCTTTGAACGCTTCCGCGCGTGATCTACAAAGGTATGTAGATGCAATCCGATCACTCGTTGCTAGATGAACTCCTAGATGGATCTTGGTGAAACCGTAGGAAAATTTTTGTTTTCTGCAACGTTCCCCAACAGTGGCATCATGAGCTAGGTCTATGCGTAGTTCTCTTGCACGAGTAGAACACAATTTGTTGTGGGCGTTAATGTTGTCAACTTTCTTGCCGCTACTAGTCTTATCTTGCTTCAACGGTATTGTGGGATGAAGCGGCCCGGGCCAACCTTACACGTACGCTTACGTGAGACCGGTTCCACCGACTAACATGCACTAGTTGCATAAGGTGGCTGGCGGGTGTCTGTCTCTCCCACTTTAGTTGGAGCGGATTCGATGAAAAGGGTCCTTATGAAGGGTAAATAAAAGTTGACAAATCACGTTGTGGCTTTCACGTAGGTAAGAAAACGTTCTTGCTAGAACCCTACTTCAGCCACGTAAAACTTGCAACAACAATTAGAGGACGTCTAACTTGTTTTTGCAGCAAGTGCTTTGTGATATGATATGGCCAAAGTTGTGATGAATGATGAATGATCTATATGTGATGTATGAGATGTTCATGCTATTGTAATAGGAATCACGACTTGCATGTCGATGAGTATGACAACCGGCAGGAGCCATAGGAGTTGTCTTTATATTTTTTGTATGACCTGCGTGTCATTGAGAAACGCCATGTAAATTACTTTACTTTATTGCTAAACGCGTTAGACGTAGTAGTAGAAGTAATAGTTGGCGAGCAACTTCATGGAGACACGATGATGGAGATCATGATGATGGAGATCATGGTGTCATGCCGGTGACAAGATGATCATGGAGCCCCAAGATGGAGATCAAAGGAGCTATGTGATATTGGCCATATCATGTCACTATTATTTTTTGATTGCATGTGATGTTTATCATGTTTATGCATCTTGTTTGCTTAGAACGACGGTATTAAATAAGATGATCCCTCATAATAATTTCAAGAAAGTGTTCCCCCTAACTGTGCACCATTGCGACAGTTCGTTGTTTCGAAGCACCACGTGATGATCGGGTGTTAGATTCCAACGTTCACATACAACGGGTGTAAGACAGATTTACACAAGCAAACACTTAGGTTGACTTGACGAGCCTAGCATGTACAGACATGGCCTCGGAACGTAGAAGACCGAAAGGTCGAGCATGAGTCGTATAGAAGATACGATCAACATGAAGATGTTCACCGATGTTGACTAGTCCGTCTCACGTGATGATCGGACACGGCCTAGTTAACTCGGATCATGTTATACTTAGATTACAGGAGGGATGTCTATCTAAGTGGGAGTTCATTGAATAATTTGATTAGATGAACTTAATTATCATGAACTTAGTCTAAATATTTTACAATATGTCTTGTAGATCAAATGGCCAACGTAGTCCTCAACTTCAACGCGTTCCTAGAGAAAACCAAGCTGAAAGACGATGGCAGCAACTACACGGACTGGGTCCGGAACCTGAGGATCATCCTCATAGCTGCCAAGAAAGATTATGTCCTACAAGCACCGCTAGGTGATGCACCTGTTCTCCCTGCAGAACAAGACGTTATGAACGCTTGGCAGGCACGTACCGATGACTACTCCCTTGTTCAGTGCGGCATGCTTTACAGCTTAGAGCCGGGGCTCCAAAAGCGTTTTGAGAGACACGGAGCATATGAGATGTTCGAAGAGCTGAAAATGGTTTTCCAAGCTCATGCCCGGGTTGAGAGATGTGAAGTCTCCGACAAATTCTTCAGCTGTAAGATGGAGGAAAATAGTTCTGTTAGTGAGCACATACTCACAATGTCTGGGTTACATAACCGCTTGACTCAGCTGGGAGTTAATCTCCCGGATGACGCGGTCATTAACAGAATCCTTCAGTCACTTGCACCGAGCTACAAGAGCTTTGTGATGAACTTCAATATGCAGGGGATGGAAAAGACCATTCCTGAAGTATTTGCAATGTTGAAATCAGCAGAGGTAGAAGTCAAAAAGGAACATCAAGTGTTGATGGTGAATAAAACCACTAAGTTCAAGAAGGGCAAGGGTAAGAAAGCCTTCAAGAAGGACGGCAAGGGAGTTGCCGCGCCCGGCAAGCAAGCTGCCGGGAAGAAGCCAAAGAATGGACCCAAACCCAAGACTGAGTGCTTTTATTGCAAGGAAAGTGGTCACTGGAAGCAGAACTGCCCCAAATACTTAGCGGACAAGAAGGCCGGCAAAACGAAAGGTATATGTGATATACATGTAATTGATGTGTACCTTACCAGTACTCGTAGTAGCTCCTGGGTATTTGATACCGGTGCGGTTGCTCACATTTGTAACTCAAAATAGGAGCTGCGGAATAAGCGGAGACTGGCGAAGGACGAGGTGACGATGCGCGTCGGGAATGGTTCCAAGGTCAATGTGATCGCCGTCGGCACGCTACCTCTACATTTACCTTTGGGATTAGTTTTAAACCTTAATAATTGTTATTTAGTGCCAGCTTTGAGCATGAACATTGTATCAGGATCTCGTTTAATTCGAGATGGCTACTCATTTAAATCCGAGAATAATGGTTGTTCTATTTATATGAGAGATATGTTTTATGGTCATGCTCCGATGGTGAATGGTTTATTCTTAATGAATCTCGAGCGTAATGCTACACATATTCATAGTGTGAATACCAAAAGATGTAAGATTGATAATGATAGTCCCACATACTTGTGGCACTGCCGCCTTGGTCACATAGGTGTCAAACGCATGAAGAAGCTCCATGCAGATGGACTTTTAGAGTCTCTTGATTACGAATCATTTGACACGTGCGAACCGTGCCTCATGGGTAAAATGACCAAGACTCCGTTCTCAGGAACAATGGAGCGAGCAACCAACTTATTGGAAATCATACATACTGATGTGTGCGGTCCAATGAGCGTTGAGGCTCGCGGTGGCTATCGTTATGGTCTCACCCTCACTGATGACTTGAGTAGATATGGGTATGTCTACTTAATGAAACACAAGTCTGAGACCTTTGAAAAGTTCAAAGAATTTCAGAGTGAGGTTGAGAATCAACGTGACAGGAAAATCATGAGTTTGGCACACACTTAAGAAAATGTGGAATAGTTTCACAACTCACGCCGCCTGGAACACCTCAGCGTAATGGTGTGTCCGAACGTCGTAATCGCACTCTATTAGATATGGTGCGATCTATGATGTCTCTTGCCGATTTACCGCTATCTTTTTGGGGCTATGCTTTAGAGACTGCCGCATTCACTTTAAATAGGGCTCCGTCGAAATCCGTTGAGACGACACCGTATGAATTATGGTTTGGGAAGAAACCTAAGCTGTTGTTTCTAAAAGTTTGGGGATGCGATGCTTATGCCAAGAAACTTCAACCTGAAAAGCTCGAACCCAAGTCGGAAAAATGCGTCTTCATAGGATACCCTAAAGAAACTATTGGGTATACCTTCTACCTCAGATCCGAAGGCAAGATCTTTGTTGCCAAGAATGGATCCTTTCTAGAGAAAGAGTTTCTCTCGAAAGAAGTAAGTGGGAGGAAAGTAGACCTTGATGAAGTATTACCTCTTGAACCGGAAAATGGCGCAACTCAAGAAAATGTTTCTGAGGTGCCTGCACCGACAAGAGAGGAAGTTAATGATGATGATCAAGATACTTCTGATCAAGCTCCTACTGAAATTCGAAGGTCCACAAGGACACGTTCCGCACCAGAGTGGTACGGCAACCCTGTCTTGGAAATCATGTTGTTAGACAACGGTGAACCTTCGAACTATGAAGAAGCGAGTGGGGCCACCTGCCCCGGGGGCCACATGGGCTGTAGGGGGTGCGCCTTGGCCTATATGGGCCAAGGGCACCAGCCCCAAGAGGCCCATGCGCCTAGGGTTCAAGAAGGGAAGAGTCACAAAGGGGGAAGGCACCTCCTAGGTGCGTTGGGAAGGAGGGATTCCTCCCCTTGGCCGCACCCCCCTAGGAGATTGGATCTCCTAGGGCCGGTGCCCCCCTTGGACTCCCTATATATATTGGGGAAAGGAGGGCCTCTCATACCACATCTTTGGTGCCTCCCTCTCCCTCTCCAACACATCCTCCTCCTCCTCCATAGTGCTTGGCGAAGCCCTGCCGGAGTACTGCAGCTCCACCACCACCACGCCGTCGTGCTGCTGTTGGAGCCATCTTCCTCAACCTCTCCTTCCCCCTTGCTGGATCAAGAAGAAGGAGACGTCACGCTGACCGTACGTGTATTGAACGCGGAGGTGCCGTCCGTTCGGCGCTAGGATCTCCGGTGATTTGGATCACGTCGAGTACACCTTCCTCATCCCCATTCTTTGAACGCTTCCGCGCGTGATCTACAAAGGTATGTAGATGCAATCCGATCACTCATTGCTAGATGAACTCCTAGATGGATCTTGGTGAAACCGTAGGAAAATTTTTATTTTCTGCAACGTTCCCCAACAGCTGTGCCATTGGAGTTTCGATTGGATCCTTCAATTTAAAAATAAGTTTGTATGAGTAAATACAGTGATACAAGAGCAAAACAATCATAGTTAAAAAAGGCGCGCCTAGGCTCTAGGCGTTGGCAAAACGCATTGTGCATAACTATGCATAATCTGTGCATAACTGCGCATAAGCATGCGCTTTGGTCAGTAAAGCGCAAGGCGGTGGCAAAACGCACAATTAACGCCTAGCGCTTTTTTGAACTATGATACCAATGGAATCTTAAATTAGAACAGTTGTTCTTCAGGTTTAGGCACTTGTTCTATATGAACAGAGTACAGTAAGACGCAAGAATATAATACTTAAAAATAGAAAATGAGCTCATAGACCTTACCACATTCTTGGTTCGGGACCAGTACAGAACAAGGTGTTCCCAATCATCGTCCAGTAAATGTGTCTTAGGAGAACGTAAGGGAATTTGATGAGTTTCTTTGTCGGTGAAGTACGTTTTCTTCAGGTAATTCCGATACTGCCACCAAGCATTCTTGAAGATAGCAGAGGTATTAGCACAGGTTACCTCATCCCGAGTTTCCAAATCGGTCCTTCTCTATAGAGAAAAATGGGAAAATTTGATGTATTATAACCATCATGGAGGTAGGATGTATGGGACGAAGCAAAGTAATTGCCATGAATAACATTACTTACACATAACTCCTGGACAAACACCTGCAACTGGCATTTTCCTTCATCTTCAGTATAATATTTCCAAGATGGGAAGATACGCACATACGATTTAACAACATCAAATGCGATAGATGCTAAACTACGACTAGCTGGCTGTGCTTCCTCCACAGGAATAGGCGTACTAACTGGTGGAGTTGGGGTTCACCGTGATAGTACTGGCCCTTTGGGCACTGGAGCTGCCTTACTAACTGCTCTTGTTTGGGAGCTCTGTGGTGGAGATGGTGCTGTGTCAACAGGAACTGGGTTACTATCGGCTGGGGTTGGGGTTAGATTGGGTGAAGGTGGTTTTCTGTCCATCGGAGTAGGGGTACAATCTGTGAGAGTTTGGGTTATGTGTGGTAGGGCTGGTTGTTGTGCATGTACAACCGGGGTGCTATCTCCACCAAGAGGTAGCACTGTTTTATTTGAAGACCGTGTTTTTAGTCCGCTAGATACTGACGTCACCCGCACCAATTCAAATGGCTGATAAACAGGAAACATAGTTAAATGTACAGACATTGTATGAGAGACAGATGTAATAGATAGTGTGGAAAAAAGAGGGCATGAAATAGTTGACATGTATATTGTTTAACTAGAACGGATATCATGACATAATTTCACATATATGATGTCTATCTAAACTGGATAGCATAGCATAACATAATTCAAAGATATGATGAATAACTAAACAGGATCGCATGACATAATTCACCTACATGTTATCTAAGTAATCAGGATCACATCATGTAATTCACATATGTGATTTATATGCTAAACAGAGGGCATTCGATATGATGTCTGAACTAAGAACATGGTGTTGAATATTGTGTATATGATGTCTAAACTATGCAATGCAAGACACCGTATGCATGATATGAGCAGTATAACCATGCCAAGTTAGAGCATACACCTCAGTGGGGGAATAGGACTGGTCATCTATCTCTGAATCCATCTCTGAGGAGCTATCGGGACCCAACAAGAGATCTGCTTCGACAGGAAGCATTGTCTGCTCTGAAGGCCTTGTTTTCACTCCAGATTTTTCCATCTCCCACCCAAATGGCTGATTCACAGGAAGAGTAGTTTAATGTACAAACATTGTCGACAAATGGAAATGTAATGAAGAAAAGGATGGGCAAGATATCATTCAAATATATGATGCCTGGTTAAACAGGATGACATTGCACATTTCACATATATTATGGCTGGCTAAAAGACATGAGACTGCATAATTCCCATATATGATATAGAAACTAAACAGGTGGCATTAAAGAACATGTCTAAACTAAGCAGATAACATATATGATGTCAAAAGTTGGCACTGCAAGGCAACATATGCATGATATGACTAACATCATCATGCCAAGGTAGAGCAAACACCTTGGGGGTAAATAGGAGTGATCAGCGGTGTCTGAATCCGCCTCAGAACAGATATATTCCTCTGGATTACAATCTGGAGAGGGGTGGGGAGGGCTTGCCATTGAACCCACCATGGAGCGATGTCTGCATGACATTGTATTGCCGCGCAAAACTCTTCTCTTTTTCTCTACATGTTCAACATGACTGTGTACAATATTTGACATGCATACGAAAAAAATATGGTGAGATTATGTAAGGAGAGCATGCAGAAATTTAGAGTGATGGTAACAACCAGTGGATCGACGTTTTTCCGTTGAACCAAAATAGCCCTAATGGATCGATGTGAATGTATAGTAATAAGTGATGCAACAAGTGTACAACGTCTTTGCCGTAGCCGTGTTGACCTCAGCATCATTGGGTTGGTCGCTGAAATAGTTGAGGCAGAGGTGGCTGTCGGAGGTGTGGAGGAAGATCTGAGGAATCTGTAGATGGCGTCCAGGGCACTGCTCTATTGTGATGGATCGTTCTGTCGTTGGAGCAGCTCCGGTGAGCCGTAAGACGTCAAGGCTGAAGCAGCACAAGACAGACATCATCAATCTCAAGTGGGATTCTAGTAGCATCTCCAATAGATGATGTAAAATGGATGTAAAATTAACATCACCAAAAACCACCTGACTACAACAGATGAGGTAAAAACTGTTGACTCTGAACTTAACTATCGAAACTGAAATTTACTGTGGAATCTGAATGCTAGTGTCGAAACTGAACACAATGGTAACAGAGAGGCACTTGACATGTAGTTTAGGGAGGGCCTGTAGTTCATCTTCAACCTGCACCCCCCTGAGCCGCCAGCCACCATCGGCTGAACCGCCGGCCCCAGCGCCACCTCGCCGCCCCGGCCAGCCCTCTAGGCCCCCGCCCCCACCCTGAACCCTAAGATAGATAGTGGGGTACCTCTCCGGCGAGCCCCCGTGCCCGCTGCGGGTGGTTCTTCCTTAACTCTGGCGAGCCCCCAACCCCTGAAAATCGACTGACCCAAAAGTCGATTCAGTCGACTGAAGTGTGGCTTAATCGGAGCAGAGCAGCAACACGAGTGAGGGGGAGAGCAGCAGCAGCAGCTGGGCGAGCGAGCGATCGAGCGAGAGCCGGAGCAGCAGCGCGAGCGAGCGAGAGCCGGAGCAGCAGCAGCAGATCCGGCTGGTATGGCCGCCACTGCCGAAGGGGCCTTGCACTGGGGGAGAGCTGCCATGGGCACCGGCTTCAAGGCAGCCGCTCCATGGGGGTGCAGGATGGACCACCGTCGGTGCCGGGAGGTCGAGTTAAGGAGAAGGTGCGATGCGATGAGTGTACAACCTTTTTGGTGGCGCCGAGTAGGCCTCGGCTTCGTCCGAGGAGTCGGTGAGGATGTTGCGGTTCCGGTGGAGCAGGTTAAGGCGGCGCTGTGGGGATGGAGCAGCCGCGATAGATGAGGCGATCGTCGGAGCAACTCCTTGGAGGTGGAGGACGGGGCGGCTGAACCGGCGAGACGGCGAGATGGACGACGGATCCTCATCCGGGGAGGTGGACGAGGGACGTCAAGCTGTTGCGGTGGACGACGTCATCGGGGAAGAGGCTCCGGCTGGGCAGCGGTGATGTGGCGGACGGAGGAGGGTGGGGTTTCGCGGCTGGAGCGCAGAGGTTATGGTGGCCTGGGATTTCGAATGGCGAAAAGGGGGCGATGGGAGGGGGTGAAGCATGACTTAGGGACGCGGTTGTCCAAAATGTAAGGTGTGTTACAAAAGTACCCCTACCGATTTGAACTAGCGGCCCTTTTGGCTCAGAGGTAGAAGGGGGATTTCGCGTGTCGGGATTTGGCAGTTGGAGGGAGTTTTCGCGCGCGTTGTAATTTCGGGATAGCAAGGTACAGGTTGTGAAGGCGCCAGTTTTAGGAGCACGATATCTGAATTTTTGGGATATAACAAGACACGGGTTGAATTTTAGGGACAAGCCTAACGTATAGTAATATTGTACTTGTACGTACCAAATCAATTCGCACTTCCCTCAACCAAAAAGAAAACAAAAAAAATAAAACTATTCACACCACACAAAGAGAGAGTCTTGCCCCGTTTTACTATACAAATGCTATTCAAAGCTACTCCCTCCTTCCATCTATATAGGGCCTAATGCATTTTTCGATGCTAATTTTTACCAAATATTAGAGCAATGATATATGACATGCAACTTACACAAAGCACACCGTTAAATTCGTTTGTGAAAGGTTCTTTCAATGATATAACTTTCACATTGTGCATGTCATGTACTATTAATCTTGTCAATAGTCAAAGGCAGTCTTAAAAATCTCATTACGCCCTATATAGATGGAAGGAGGGAGTATGAATCCATGTTATGTCCGATTAAATTTTTTTGCTTGCTGTATAATGCATGTAACCTACTCATACCAACATTTTAGTGCATTCCAAATGTCTATACTACCGCTGCAATTTGAACTAAATTTGAATTCGTTTTTCTATTTCAATAAGAATCTACAATCATGGTTGTTGTCAACTTCAACCATCATAGTTTTCTTGCTATCCGCCAGATATAAATCGGACGGCCTATAATGTAGGATGGCATGCACACCATCATCAACAACTCCGTTTTTATAAGAGCAGAGATAAAATATATTAAATGTAGTATAACATGTTCATAACCACACCATGTGTATCACCGTTATATATATTCACACATGCGTCAGTTTGAAACACTATGATAAATTCTTCAAATATCTGAATTCGCTTTTTATAATGAAGTATATATGATCTCTATTCGTCTTTTACACCCACACAACCCTCTTATCTTTGTAGCTAGTGCTAACTTTCTCTTGTGCATGCACACGTCCGCATCTCTCTCACCCTCCCTCAGCATTCTCTAGCTCCATCCCGCAAATTCGTCTTTTCACTTTAGGTCATCCACCCACGGTGTGTGTAGGCCCCCAGCTCCTTCTTTATGGCACACATCGATCGTTATGCCTCTCTAGCCAGGTGTGCCTAGCACAAACACAAGCTTCCCCTCTTCTTTTGTCACCGTCCATGCCTCACTCCCACCACTCTTTTCATCGTTCTCCTACTCGCACACTCCTCCCCCCTCGATATAGTATGCCTCTCGTACCACCTCCTACATGCATCCCTCTCTCTCTATCCTTCTCCTCATGCCTCATTTGCTTCTAACACACACATGAATGTATACCGATCGTTCTCCCAACATATACCTAGATCGACTTTAACTACCCCCATCGATCGACGTACCTCACAAGTTATGTCTCTCCTTTCTCTAACAAAGGGCAATTGATCTTCCTATGTAGTTACGTCTGCTTACCACAGCCACATCGTCCCCCTCATCATTCGTGCATGCCTCCTGACCCGTCTCTCACACACACGTGCACAGACAACAAGCAGCCATCTCCTCTCTTATTTATATTGCGGGCGTGCCCTCCGTTTGTCTAGCAAGCCTATCCCACCATTTGTTAGAAGCAACTCCACTACCACCCCCTCCAACACTCTAGCTCTGTCTCTCTCCCAACATTATTCCTCTCCTGCACATATGCATGGATGCCGATCGATCTCCCTTAATACATGAGGCAGATTGATCTCCTTAATACATGAGGTAGGCCTCTCTCCTCCTCCACACATATACCAATCATTGTACCTCTATAGTTAATTGGGCCTCCCTCTTCCCCCAACACACACCGATAGTCGAGCACTGCGGGTAGGTATCCATGCCACAGAGACAAACTGCACATGTCCCATCTCACGTTCCAGTAGGCCAGCCACTCTATATCTTTGACGTGGGCACACACAAATTCGATGGCACTCTTTATCGATCGCGCACGCACACACACACACACATCATCCATCTCTTTGATTCTATGGACACCTCAAGCCAATGATACCTCCACTCTCTTCTCGTGGATCGCCCCCTCTATATATATGTTATATCCAGGACTCTATTTCACACACATTGCATATGTTACATTTTTTGATTGACCCCCCCAAAAAAACTCTCAAGAACCCACACACTATATCTCTCTAGGTTTGTATCTCTCTCACACAACCCCACGTAGGTGGTGTACGTATACAAGAAGAGAATAGGTGCACCGTGCACGCACTCACGCTTCGTGCCCAGCCACACCCGCGCGGGTACACGGTGGAGTTCATTTCTTTACGAAATGGCAGCCCACGTGCTAATTTGAACGCCTGTAGCGGTTGTTTACCTAGGGAGGTCGTGTACCACGCGTGCACGAAACAAACTTCGACTTGACGCGTTATTTTTAAATAAAGTTATAGCGCTCAGTGGCACGTACACAGAATATAAAATGATTTTTATGGAGAAAAAGGTAGTCCGCTCACTATATACAATGGAGCCTGCCTGCCTGGTTTGTCGCTCTTCAGAGTATCTCACACAAGGCTGCGGTGGCCTCTCTCTCTCTCTCACCGTTGGTCACTGATCCGACCGCATCCCGTCCGCCGAGGGAAAGGGAGTGCGGTGGCCTCTCTCTCTCTCTCACCGTTGGTCACTGATCTGGCCGCATCCCGTCCACCGGGGGAAAGGGAGAAAGTGCATCGTTTCTCCGTTCGACGGCGCCGAGGCAGCACGCCCCGATCTATGGTACACGCCGTTCTCTCTGACCAAGCTCCGGCGCGGCAGGGCCTACGCCACCTGCTCGCAGATTCCGCCCGCCGCCGCTCACCTAGTTACATCCCGACGACCTCTAGGTATCCCCTCCAGCCTTGCTCCACTGCCCATCTTCCCACGTCGCTGCATGTGGATCTTCCATAGTTCTTTGCCCAAAACGTAGCTCGTCCGGCGTACTTTCCATATTGCATTCTTGTCCTCACACCGTTTTAGACAAACACAACCGTGTTGTTATCTTCCCTTAGGACAAGGAATATGCTTCTTTTTTGTTGTCACATGTGTCATCAACTGTTATTGGCCAGTAATTGTTTCCTTTCTACCTCTTTTTTGCAAACAGGGCTATTTCACCTCATTGCTATTGCGCCCTTTTGGTGAACTGCACAAATCAGTTTTTTTCGTAAGAGTGTTTTGTGCAGTTGTACTAAAATGTCACACGAGCAACGTCTCTACATTTCAGTGTGACTGCGCAAAGGGAGATTGGTTTTGCTCTGTCCTCCTCATCCAACTCTGAGCCTAATCTTCTCCAACTAGTTAGTCTTAAGAGAGACTGCAAAGGTGACCGGCTTCTATTTGTGTGTTTATTGTTTCATCAGCAGCCCTCTATTATCGTAATCACACTTAATATCTTTGAAACAGGGATGCTCAGCTCTATTTTAGTGGAACTACACAAAATGATCAGAATGTTGCATGCTCCAGACATCTACTTTTTTCCCAACATGCCTTGTTGATTTAGACAGAGCTGGGGGGACGTTGCTGCCAATGAAAGCATGGATCAATTTTAATTTAACACCTTCTCACAACTCTGTCTTCAGTTGTGATGTAATTATTAGCTCTGATCTGCTAATAATTGACATGCATTGGCAAGGAAGTTAGTTTTTTATTGTTTCTGAAAGAGCATCGATGGCAAGACACGCGAAAGAAAAGCTGAAAGCTCACACCATTGTACAATTTCATGTCGCTGGAAAATTATTTGTATAGTGCGTCAATTATGTAAACAAATGATGGAAGCTTGGTAGCATTGCCAGAATCCTCTTCATCATCCGGGTCCATGTGCCATGCACAAAATTATACTCCTTCATTCCTAAATATTTGTCTTTTTACAAAATTTCAAACGGGCATATTTTAGAGTGTAGATTCACTCATTTTGCTTCGTATGTGTACTCCCTCCGTTCCTAAATATTCTATTCGTCTTTCTAGAGATTTCAACAAGTGACTACATACGGAGCAAAATGAGTGAATCTACACTCTAAAATATGTCTATATACATCCGTATGTGCCAGTCCATTTGAAATCTCTAAAAAGACAAATATTTGAGTAGTCACTCGTTGAAATCTCTAGAAAGACAAATACTCCGGAGTATATTTAAGAACCGAGGGGGTAGTGCACAACCGCATGGGAGACTCAGCCCGGTCGTTGCGCCGCATTAATAGTGAGTAATGAGCAGTCAAATCATAAGCCCCACCTTTCCCACTGTATGTTGCTCTGAAGAAGCAACCATCAATACGCTCTTCTTTGAATCCACTCATACTACTCCATCCGTCACTGTTTATACAGCACGCTTCAGAAAAAAGAAAAAAAAATTGTGGGACCAAGGCGACTAGCGATCGGCCTGAAAAATAGCATTGGTGGTTATAGCACGGCGTCTATTACTAGAGGGAATAATGTGTACACACATGCATGCAGTGCTTCCACCCCGGGTACACACATGCATGCACTTACTCCACTCCGTAGTAGTACAGTACATGGAGAGAAAATTGTGGACTTGATTGCGGTTACCACGCCCTAATTAATTGAGCATTAAACCAAACGCGTCTAAAGTCTCTCTGGTGGTGGAAATGCATTGAGAGAAATGCATCATAATGAAGCGCGCCCTATAAACTGTGACGGAGGGAGGAGTAGTATGAAGATGCAAAACTAAGTACGCGTATGGCCAGTCAGTCAACGCACCTCCTCTTGGCATAGCGCTGACATGTGGGACAGGAGTGTGCGCAAACCGATCTCAATTGACGGCAAAGAGCCAACCCGCCGTTCCTTGAGAGAGACGAGGAGCGAGAACACACAGACGACAGAGGCCAAGATATATTCGAGCATGGTTGGTTGATCGATATCATTCATTACATGTTGGGCTGCCGTTTTCCGCCCTTCTCCGGAATAAACGTGTACTTTATCAGAGATAAAAAAATAAGAGTACAGACGCTCCACCATGCGGTTCTAGTAATAGTACTACTCGTACTATTGCGCTTGGCTCTTCGCCTCTTCGTGAAGTGGAACAATGATGGTACTCCGCATGTTGGGTACTACAGTGTATGCCTCTGACAATCTGACACCGAATGGACTGGTGCATGTCCACCGAGGGTAGGTTGCATTAGTCAAAAGGCGTAAGCGAGCTTCACCCTGTCCTACAAGATTCTCCTCGTTCTGCGAGTTGACGGGACACACCAAAAAGTAGTGCTAGTCCATACTCCCTCCTTTCCGGTTAATATGGCTTAATCTTTTTTGCGGGTAAATGAGAGAGCTTTATTCATATATAAGAATTCTTAGGACGATCAGCCAAGACACTGGTCACTAGGAAGCAAGGTACCCCGCAAAAAAGAAGTAGGAAGCGAGGTGTTTCATCAAGCCAGCTCTCGGCCACATTCAAAGTGCAGCAAGCACGGTTCGCACGAAGATGCGCCGCAAGGTTTGCTGACCTGTTTACATGCTGAATAACAAAAAAGAGGAAATATTATCGAGCGCTACTATTTGTAACAGGATATGAGCCAGAATTAAGCGAGAATTGTGGCGAGTGTTCCATGGAATCAACTTCCATTATCACATGCGAGAACCCTCGAAGAGAACCAAATGTGTTGAAGATTGCTTTATCACATTTTAAAATTATAATAAGAGTGCAGACGCTCCTCCATCCGGTTCCTAGTACTAGTATAGTACGTACCTTTATAGACTATAGTAGTAGTACTAGTAAACTTTGCGCTTGGCTGTTCGCCTATTCGAGAAGTCGAACAATAATAGCACTAGTAGTATAGTGTATGCTTCTGGCAATCTGACACCGAATTAACTGTTGCACGTCCACCGCCTCAGCGAGGGAGAGCTTGCATTAGTCAAAAGTTCCTCCTTGTCCTGTGATCCACCGCGCGCAAGCTTCTCCCGTCCTGCAACCTTCTCCTCGTTCGGCAAGTTGACGGGACACAGCAAAGTAATGCTAGTCCATACTGCCTCCTCTCCGGCTAATATGGCTTAATTTCAAACGAGATAAATACACTGTCTGTCACTGTATATTCGTAAAAATACGGTCAGTGGACTTCATAATACGCTCATTGCGCTCAATATATATATATATATATATATATATTTCCGGTGTTTATACGGCCACTAGCTCACCCTGACTGAGTATGTGTGTGCATGCACGTGTAGGTTGATCACTTGAGCGTGACCGTGTGTGTTCCGTTGTGTGCTCGAACATGCATGCATTAGGGCATCGCGTGCGTTTTTGCGTCCATGTGTATGTGTGACTGTTGCATACACGTAGGGGGAGTACGTGTCGGGGCCACTAAGGAGCAGTCAAACCACACAGTAAGCTAGTCGGAAGAAGCAACCATCATTTCACTCTTGAATGACACGTACGCAATATAAAATGGTTGATATGGAGAGAAAAAGAAAACCACTATATATACACTAGCAGGAGCCTAAGCTACAAGCCTGCTTGCTTAGGTTGCTCTCTTCACAAGCATAGAACGACGGGCCTGATCCCGTAGCTGGGGGAAGGGAACAGTGTTCTGCGTAGACGCGGTCGACATCGGCGAGGGAGAAAACCCACAGTCGGTGCGTCCCAATCGGGGGTCACCGTGGTATGGGCCGATGCCGCGTCCCAACCGCCCTTCTAGCTACAACCCGACGTCCCAGGTAGTCCATCTTCCTTTTAGAGCCGGCTTGCTCCACTGCCGTAGCTCCATCTCCATGTCGATCTTTCTCTACTTCTACCGGCTTCTACTTGTGATGAGTTTATGTCTCATGAACTGGTGCCAGTACTATTATTCTAATTACACTTCTTCAATATCTTTGCCATCAGGGATGCTCAGGTCGATTTTAGTGGAACTGCACAAAAGCATCGTATGATCCGAGGGTGCTAGCCGTCTTTCCTTCGACAGGTTCTACATGGCTAGGAAATTAAATCATGTTTAGGGTTTAGGGTTTAAGTCGTAGTGACCCCATCAGTAGTTTTTCTTTCGTACACGCTCTCACAACTTTTTTCTTTAGTTGTGAAGTAAATATTGGCTATGATATATGAATGATATGCATCAGCATGCGTGTTAGTTTTCCTTTGTATTTGATGGAATGTTGTAACGGGGCAACCTTGGAATAGGAATGAAAATGGAGTGGAAAGTTTCCGTTTTTCCGAAGAAAAAATGGAAACGGAGAGAAACCAACGTTTCGTTTCATTGGATCGCGCCATCGAGCAAAGCAAACGTTTAAATCACGTCTATCGTGTTCGTGTCTCACCCTCCTCCACGGCTCGACCCCACACGGTCGCTCGGCATGCCACTCACCGCAAACCGAGTATACGGTAACTTTCCCGCCTGCTTGTTGATGGATTGCGCCATGGAGTACTAGCACTACTGGAAGAGATTGACGAGTTGGGGGAGGACAGCTAGCTGTAGCACGGACTCCTAAGAACTTTTTACATGCATGTTGTAGCCAGCTATTGCGACCTTTGAACGCGGAGCAGCCACGTGCACCCGGAAGTGGCACGGGCGACACTCTCTCGGCTGGCGCGCCGCTTCTATGCCGGCGCCAGTGAGAAGTCGCGTCCGCTCTGGCCGGGCATGAATGCAGCACTGACCGTTTCGGGCGGGAAGCACGCGCGGGTGATGAAGAGGGTTCGGGTTGGTCAGGACTGGCCGTGGCAGCGGTCCGGACGTGCGCAAACAAGAGATGTTGTACATTAATATTGCTGCGTATATAATTAACAACGTAAATAATGTGCCAGTTGGACAAATATGATTGGAGTTGGAGATGGAAATGTAATTTTACGTAAACACGGATATGCATGTCTATGTCTATGTGTGTGTGCGCGACAAATCTCGCGACCTGGAAGCGGGGGCGTGTTTTTGATCGAGTTTTCTTTCTTGGTACGTTAGAAAATCAGTTTGTACATTAAATAAAGAGTTTAGTTTCGTACTTACACAATTTAAAACGATTGTTATGGAGAGAATAAGAAAACCACTCCACTATATACTAGTCGTATACACAAGAGCACTATATGGACGCAGCTTCATTGACTTAGTGCACCTGCCTTTGGATTCATGACAGGTGGGCCCAAAATGTGGCTAGCTCACTTGTCATACAGCCAAAAGTAGGTGCAGTGAAGGCACTGGAGCTCAGTCCGTACTACAGTAGTATATATATAAGCAGGAGCCTCAGCGCTTGTTCGCTAGGGTTTGCACTCTCCACACGCTCGCCGCACTACATATATGTTACATGCTGGAGGCTTAGCATTCATTTGCTAGGGTTTGCTATATTCACAGTCTCTCACCCTCTCTTCACCAGATCTAAAAAAGACTGCGTTGGCCTCTTGTCTCTCTCTCCCCCCTCACAGCTGGTGAAGGAGGCGTATATATCCCATCGCACCGGGAAGGGGAGGAGGTGCAGCGTTCACTCTATCGCCTTCGGCGAGGGAGGCAATCCACTGCCGGCTGCGCTGTTATCTTTCACCCAATGCCTATGCGGGAGGGCCACCGACCCCTTCTTCCTTGCTGCCGTACATAGTGTGGGCAGATCCGGCCTCCCGCCGCACGCCTTGCCACATCCTGACGACCCTAAGGTATAAGTTTCTTTGAAACCGTCGTTGCTCTAGCTGCATGTGGATCTTTTTCGATCTGTAGTCGAATCTAGGTCTTGGTTCAAAGAGGAAAGAAGGGTGCGGTGGGCTGGAGCAAGAATCCAGGACATGGTTCAATGAGGAAAGGAGGGGCAGAAAGTAGTATAGACTGGCTATCCAGCCGCTTTGTAGGTCGAAAAGGGAAAAAGGGGGTAACCCAGTACACACATCTGTAAGGAACCGATCTATTTGTTGAAAAGGGAAAGAAACTGGGGGGTCGGGTAGTTTGTGCAGGACTAGATTTGCTGCCCTCACATAGGAAGAAGGTTCAAAGAGAACAAATATGGGACCAGCGCATATATGCTGCTTGGCTACATACTCTGCATCACCCATTTATACGTGTGGACGCACATGGTGCTGGCATGTCCCATACATTTTGCTGTTGTTAATGCCGCCGGAAAATTGAAGCAATGCCACTATTAAAAGTAAATTACATTTTTAACGAATGTTGTTTCAAGAGAATGTCTCTGTTAATATGAATCAATGCAACCGTTTTAGAAATGCTACTGTCCTACTTTGTTTTCCATCCAAGACAAGTTAGATACTTCTTTCTGTCACCGTTTGTTTCATCCTCCTTTATCGGCAAGTAATTGTTTCCTTTTTTGCCTCTGTTAAAACAGGGCTATCGATTCAACTTGTTGCTATTGCGACATTTTGCTTCGCTACTCGAAACACTTATGTTTTAAGAGTGTTTTGTGTAGTTCAACTTGAATGTCACACCGGTGACTTTGCTTAATTTTGGTGGAACTGCACAAAAGGAGATCGAGATTTGTTTCCAATCTTCGTGGCGAGTTGTTTCAAATCTTGGTCTCAACCACATGATGTGCAGTGTGCTTCGAGATGTTGTGCTACTTGTTTTGGTACTGTTTTAAATAAATGTTGAATTGAAGCTATTGTATTGCTGTCTTTTCCCATTAAGTAGTGAACAAAAATGGGACCAACCCAGACACGATGCTTGTTGCTTTATTACAACAAATTCAGCATCACCCCCTTTATAAGCCAGTAATTGATGCCACTCTCAGAATTAACTACCGAATCTTATTTCAAAACTGCAACACTTGTTATGGATTGGCGGGATTACCATTTTTGTGGCCGCATGTTTCATCCTCCTTTATTAGCTAGTAATTGATTCCTTTTTGCCTCTGTTTAAACAAGGATATCTATTCAACTTGTTGCTATTGCGACATTTTTCTTCGTTACGCGAAACACTTTGCTTGATTTCAGTGCAACTGCACAAAACGAGATTGGATTTCCTATCCGTGTTGGGAGATTCGTATTTTATCTTGTCCGTCTCATGAAAGGTCAGTACATGCCTTCATCCACATGATTGTGCAGTGTGCTTTGAGATGTTGTGCTACTTGTATTGGTATTGTTTTAAATAAATGTTGAATTGAAGCTATTGTATTGCTGTCTTTTCCCATTAAGTAGTGAACAAAAATGGGACCAACCCAGATATGATGCTTGTTGCTTTGTTACAACAAACTCTGCATGACCCCCTTTATAAGTAGATGGAAGCACATACTGTTGTTGCGCCCACTCTCCCCTGGAACTGTTTATGCTTTTCATTAATCTAATGCCACTGGTAAAATTAAGCAATGTCACTCTCAGAATTAATTAACTACTGAATCTTAGTTCAAAAATGCAACACTTGTTAGGAATGGTACTATCCTGCTTTGTAGTTCTTTCTACATGTTTAACCAAGGTATTGTTAAGATAATGTCTCTGTTAAAATGAATCAGTTGCATTGTTTTAGGAATGGTACTTTTCTACTTTGTCGTTCTTTATACATGTTGAAACAAGGCATTGTTAAGATAATGTCTCAGTCAATATGAATGAATCACACTGATGGAGAATTGCTACTCTCCTGCTTTGTTTCCCATTAAGATAAAGTAGATCAGTAGATGCTTTTCTTCTGAGAGTACAAGTCATCAACCGTTATTTCTAAGTAATTGTTTCCCTTATACCTATTATTGCTTACAGGGATATCAAAATTAAAGCTCAGTTTTATTCCGACTTCGATTTTAGTTGAACTGCACATAAAAAGCCAATGTATCCAAGGCAAAATGCTGCATTACTGGGTCCAGTTGGTCGTTCCACTTTGCAGAAAGAAGCATTCACTGTTTGCACTACATTACAGAAGGAATGACTGAGAAGCTTTATAGAGTATTATTAGACACCGGTGACATGACTAGTCTGCAGAGACCATTGGCAATTTAACAACATGTGGAGTGCCCTGGGCAAAAAATGCCCAAACAAGTACAAGAAGCTATGACAGGACTCCACGATCATAGGCATTACATATTTTGAATGGGAAAAGCTTGTCAAAGTTTAATCATTGATGTTAGCAAGAAGACGTTAGTTTAATATATTGGAATTGGAAAACCTTGTCAAAATTTGATCATTGATTTTAGCCAGAAGACATGCATTTGATATTTTTGAGTGGGACGCCCTTGCTGTGAGCAGCGTCGAGTGTGTTTTCCTATTCCTGTTTTCAGTTTAGAAGTAAATAGTTACTCTGCTGAGATATTCCTGTGTTAAGAGTTTGTTCTGAATATTGTCTATGTAATGCCAGGCCTTGTGTTTGATTGCAAAGTTGAGCTTGGAATGTTGTGGCATGCGGCATCACGAGCTGTTCACCGTGCCTCCTGAGAATAATGCTTCGTATTGTTTTGCATGTCGATCTAATGCCAGTGATTTGCTTGTTAAGAAGATCATCCTCTTCTGTTGTTTCCGTGCTTAAGAAGTTCATCGTCTGATGTTTCATTCATAGCCTATACGACAAGTCGGGTAGGTTAGACGTGAAACCATATGATCTTCCGACCAACTCATGATATTAGGCCGTGATTGGATCGTCGTTTTCCAACCAAAACTGCTTGTAAAACTGATGCTTGTAAATTAAACCAGATGGTCTCGGGTGAAGGCGCTTGGTTGGTCGATTTCCACTAGTAAATATCGGAAGTACTTCACACACGATAAAAACGCTGAACGACACTCGGACGATTGCTAATCCAGCCGTTAGCTGTTGTTTCAGTCTTGCCCATGGATGGCATGATACACATGTCGTGCATGTATCATCTGGTAATGTCGTCCATATAGCAGTGCTCGTAAAATATACACTGGTCTCTCAAATTACACGCGTAACCCGCCGGTTTTACTTACAGACCTCGGGCCCTCGGTTTCATTACGCCTGTATTTTACGCGTTGTTTCCGATGACGAGTAAATTACACTTGTATGTTAATATAGGTTTGAAATAAACCAGAGCTCCCAAGCGCGGCCTTACCGTTTCATGCGGTCTCAGTTTCTCGAAGGTGCTCATAGGTGTCCGATGATCCTGGCTTCCTGAATGAGCAGCGGGCGCTGTTTCAGACCATCCGTAGGGCCCACGAGGCCCTCTCCATTTTCCTTTGAGTTGTTGCGCTCGCCGTGGCGCCGAGCATTGTTAACATCGTCAACGAACATGAGGATTCAGGAGATGACTTTATTTTGACTGGATGACACTAGGGACCCACTAGGGCCATAGCCGTACGTACGCAAGTGCCTCCTTATTATGTAGAACTATATTATTTTTTTTGCTTTCTCCTGGTTTCCTGACATCACGGTCCCACACCATTGTCAACCTATGTACTCAATATAAACGAGAGAATTGCACAAGATGCGGCCAACAGCTGGGACCAAGCAGCTCGAGCAGTATTTGTGTTTTTGAGGCGTGAGCACTACAGAGTTTTTCTTGGCGATGATTTCGTTGTTGTTCAGAGGAGAGCAGGGTATTAACTGGGTGGGCTGTGGCCCGTCTAGCCCAGGCCAGATATCCAGCCCAGATACTAATTTTTTCAAGATGAAAATGGCTAGCCCAGCTATACGTCTTTTTGAGGAATACCCAGGCAAGGTCAACTTGTTATTCTCCGCCCCGCTGGGCTGCAAATCTTTCCTAGGAGGGATGCATTAGGATTAACAGGAAAATGGGCTTTAAAAAATAATAATAAATGGGATGTAATTATAAAAACTGGGCAGTAACTATAAAAAATGCACCAAACAAGAAATTAGTTTATAAAATATTATTTATGGATTTTGAAAATCTTAAATTTTCATTGTTGCGCGCGCAATGTTTCGTTGGATTTTTACGTAATACAAATTTATATTTAATCTGACTAGAAATTTTGGGATAAAAATATTTCGGATCCCATCAAAATGTGGGAAATTTTATTGAATTATGTCTTCAATGGTTGGTTGAAATTATTAATCGTTGTCCTAGCTAGAAAATGGGATGTACTTTTAACAAACTATAAATGGGCTGTTGTAAATTCCATTAGAATTCAAAAATGGGCTGGACATTCTTACAAAACGCAATTGGGCTATAAGTTCTCTGCCACACACTTGTGGGCCTACTAAGTGACGTGTCCCCTAAAAAATAAGTTGACGCGTATGCAAGGCTTTGTCAACTTATTATAGTCAACACATGGTTCTAGCAGCAGTGGCCGTTGGATGTCTATCCAACGGATGTCGTGCTTCTTCTTCAATCTCAGATATTCTTAGCTTCGGTCGCCCAAAAAATGATTCCTCCCCCTGACATCTGGGGCACACCGTTTTGGAGGCTGACCTGTGGGCCTACTAAGTTGGAGCCTACCAAGGGCTTTGTCAACTTAGTCAATATAAACGATTCTAGCTTCAGTGACCGTACGATGTCCATCCAATGGCCGTAGTGCTTCTTCAACCTCTGGTCTTCTTGGTCCAGCCGCCCAAAGCAGCGCCGGTTGTGCCGCCTGCTCCTGCCTCCCGTGGCCGGCTGTGCTGCCGCGGAGGCCTCACCGCCCCCATACTACTCCCACCGCTGGCCAGGCCATCCCTCCACTCACCCACACCCCCTGTTATTCTGCGGCGACGGCAGCCTCACACCGCAGCCGAACCAGTGAACCCTCGTACTCCTCTCCGCGCGGGCTTCCACTGCTGCGTCTTCCCCGGCTCCGCGTCGTCCCCTTCCTAGGCCTCACCGTCGTCCACCACCCTGGTGCTCTCGGCGCGGCGTGGTCAACGACCGACTTCCATTGGAAGAGTACTGTACGTGGAGAGGCCGACAGCTGGGTCCACGGCGGCCGCAAGGAAGTGCCTCCTTATTACGCGCAAAATAATTATTCCTCCACCTGACAGCGGGGACCCACCGGACGGGCCACCTTATTTCGCGAAAAAAGCGTTTCCCCCCTGACTGCTGGGACCCATTGGACGGGCCACCGTATTTCGCGAAAAAACGTTCCCCCCGCTGTCAGCTCGGACCCACCGGAAGCGCCTCCTTATTACGCACAAAAAATGAATATTCCCCCTGCTAGCTGGGACCCACCTTGGTGGGAGGCTGACTTGTGGGCCTACTAAGTTGACGGGGATGGAGGGGTTTGTCAACTTAGTCAATATGAACGATTCTAGCTCCAGTGACCGTACGATGTCCATCCAACGGCCGTAGTGCTTCTTCAACCTCTGGTCTTCTTGCTCCAGCCGCCCAAAGCAGCGCCGGTCGTGCCACCTGCTCCTGCCTCTCGTGGCCAGTTGTGCTGCCGCGGAGGCCTCACTGCCCGCTACTATTCCCACCGCTGGCCAGGCCCTGCGGCGACGGCAGCCTCACACCGCAGCCGAACGAGTGAACCCTCATACTCCTCTCCGCATGGGCATCCACTGCCGCGTCTTCACCGGCTCTGCGTCATCCCTTTCCTAGGCCTCGCCGTCGTCCACCGCCTTGGTGCTCTAGGCGCGGCGTGGTCAACGTGGTCAAGGAACGACTTCCATCGGACGTGGACTGTACGTGGAGAGGCTGACAGCTGGGTCCACGGCAGCACCAAGGAAGTGCCTCCTTATTACACGGAAAATAATGATTCCTCCACCAGACAGCAGGGACCCACCGGACGGGCCACCATATTTCGCGAAAAAAACGTTTCCCCCCTGACTGCTGGGACCCACCAGCTACACCTTCGCACACAAGGAAGTGCGTCCGGGCAAAAAAAAACGATTTGCCCCCCTGACTGCTGGGACCCACCAGCTACATCTTCGCAGGCAAGGAAGTGCCTGACAGTCGGGACCCACCTGGTCGAAGCGTACGTAGCATTGTCATTCTGGTCGCGAACGTGCACGTACATATATACTGGTCGATGTAGAGGCTCGCACGTGTCGTAGTAGAGGCGTGTACGTGTTGTAGTAGAGGCGCGCACGTAGCATGTACACGTACGTACAGCGGCCAGGGTGCAAGAAAGAACGGGGACGTACATACATACGGGCAGGGTCTCGAACGCCTACTCGCGCATACGTACGGCGAGGGCTCGTGTACATGGTTGGGTCGGAACGGAGAGACAACGTCGTCGTCGTGTTCATGGGGAGGCAACGGAATGCGTCGTGTTCATGGGGAGGCAACGGAATGCGTCGTGTTCATGGGGAGGGGTGTGGCGTACCTCAAAACGGAGGAAATAGACCTCCTATGGTCGAAACGGAGGTCTTGTTGATCAGGAGGAGTGTGGCGTACCGCAAAACGGAGGAAATGGACCTCCTACGGTCGAAACGGGGGTCCTGTTGATCGGGAGGGGTGTGGCGTACCGCAAAACGGAGGAAACCGGACCTCCTACGGTCGAAACGGGGGTCCTGTTGATCGGGAGGGGTGTGGCGTACCGCAAAACGGAGGAAACAGACCTCCTACGGTCGAAACCGGGGTCCTGTTGATCAGGAGGGGTGTGGCGTACCGCAAAACGGACGAAACGGACCTCCTACGGTCGAAACGGGGGTCCTGTTCATCAGGAGGGGTGTGGCGTACCGCAAAACGGGACTCCACGGGATACTGTTCATCTCCACCGTCGACCTCCTCCAGCCTCCACGGGCTACCGTCGACCTCCTCCAACCTCCACGGGCTCCTGTTCGTCCAGTCTCCACCGCGCGCTACTCCAGCGGCTATTGTTCAACAACCCCTCCACCGTCTACTGTTCATCCAGCCCTCCACACTGCGGGGTCCTGTTCAACCACCCCTCCACGGGCACCCCTCCACCGTCTACTGTTCATCCAGCCCTCCACACCACGGGGTCCTGTTCATCCAGAGGCAACGCCACCACTCACTGTTCATCCAACCCCCCGCAATGCTCACTGTTCATCCAATTGAACGGCTTCAGTGAGCAGCAGTAGCGAAGGAATCGCTCGATTGGGTTCAGTTAACAGCCATCGATCAATCGCTCGGGTTCAGTAACGCGTAGCCTGCAGTGTAATCGCTCGGGTTCAGTTAGAGCCCAACACCTCTCTCGGGTTCAGTTAGAGCCAACGCCTCGCACACACGCGCGTACGTGTACGAGAGAAACGCGCATCGCTCGGCCCCCGACCTCCCACCGTAACTGGGAACTCCCCGAAATTTTCCTCGCCCTCGCTTCTACCATGGTTTTTTCCGTCATGGACGGCCCAAAGAATGTCATGCAGCTGCGTCTCCGGCCCGCCCAGGACGAAAAACCCATTTTCTGTCATGATTTTTTGTCATAGAAGTAGGAGCCCACCACATCTATGATGATACCGGGTTTTGTCACAATTATCGTCATAGAAGTGTCATATGTATGACAAAAAAAATTTGTTCGGCCCAAAATGTCACGGATGTGTCTTTTTTTGTAGTGCAAGCGCCGATGTCAGCGGCGCCGCTCTAAGTCCCGCCATAGCAAAAACAACGATAACAACGCAAGAGAAAATAACACTCTAGTTGACTCCACAGGAAACGACGACCACATCGACCCAGCGGCGGAGCACGATGAAACTGCAAACGGCGAACATAGTACGGATCCAATGACCAAACATGGCGACGCCGAGGATAAACCTCATCAAATCCCCTCTGGGGAAGAAAACAGTCTGGATGAAGATGCACGCATCATCCCGGAAACGCACTTGGAACAAGAGAACCTCCGCAGAAGGCTTATTGCCTCAGCGAGGAGTCTGAAGAAGCAGAAGCAAAGGCTTAAGGCCGCACAAAATACGCTCAACAATAGGTGGAACAAAGTGCTCGACAACGAAGAAAAGTATGGTGGAAGTTACCACACAAAGAGCTATCCAAAGCGCAAGCTATTACCTAAATTCGACGATGAGGCTGTAGAGCCCACACAGCCGAAAAATACAACGGCCAATCGGCCGGATCAACCACCTTGTTACCGTGATAGAGCAGCTAACAAGGCCGCACATAAGTCAACACACAATCTACGTGAGGACTTGCGACAAAAATCCAGTATGACCAGATCCATCTATGGATCTAGGAAGCGCGCTCCGACACAAAATCAAAACCGAATACTACAACCGTCCGAACGCCATGATACATCCAAATACAGGGGTGCCACACACCCCCTATGTTTCACAGATGAGGTGCTGGACCACGAATTTCCAGAAGGATTCAAACCAGTGAACATAGAGGCATACGATGGGACCACAGACCCTGGGGTCTGGATTGAGGACTTTATCCTCCATATCCATATGGCTCGCGGAGACGATCTGTCGGATTTCGGGTTCCGGCAGACCCTTGAGGTTCGAACACTGGGGTGCGCACGGAGATTTTGCCTCCTACCTACCTGCACCCCTCCGCCTTGCTAGGATCTGAACTAAGGAAAGAACAACGCAAGAGACACAGGGTTTATACTGGTTCGGGCCACCGTTGTGATGTAATACCCTACTCCAGTTTGTGGTGTGGTCGATTGCCTCTTGGGCTGATGATGATGAACAATACAAGGAAGAACAGCCTCACGAGGGTCTGTTCTTGGCTGGGGTGATGAACTACTGGGAGGAGCTCAGTCACCTTTCTCTCTCTCCCTTTCTGATCTTCTCTCTCTCTACCTTGTCCGTCCTTCGTCCATCCTTCGTCCGTCCCCCTTGCTCTGTGGGTGCCTGGTCCTATTTATAGAGGCCCTGGTCCTCTTCCCAAATATCGAGCGGGAAGGGAGCCAACAATGGCGGGCTAATTTAAATGGGGACAGCTAGTATCAACTATCCTGACAAAAGTAGTCTTCGCCTGCGCAAAGCTCTGGTGATGACGCTGTCTTGGGCTCCACGGTGACCTCTGTCTCGTAGCCCTCCTGGTCTTGGTCTCGTTGCACCAAAATGGCAACCTTTGCCTGATGCCTCGGTACTCCGCGGCTGCGCTTGCCCCCTTTGCACGAAAGAGGAAGGGGGGACGCTGCGCGGGATGGCACCCGCTTGGCGCCCCTGGTCGTCATGGCTTGCATCACGGGCACCTCGTGAGGTACCCCGCCTTGATCTCTCCGCCTCCTTGTGAGCCAGCCTGACGAGGCCGCGCCTGAGGAAGCTCCGCGTCGTCCGCCCTGCGAGGCTTGGCCCCTCGCGAGGGTCTTGGGTTTGTGTTCGTGAAGATGGGCCGCGCTGGGCTCCCCTTTGAGCCACGCCGCAGGCCGCAGGCAGGCAAGTTTGGGGACCCCCGTTCCCAGAACGCCGACAGTAGCCCCCGGGCCCAAGGTGCGCCCGGACTTGGTCGTGCAGGGAGGCGGAAGGGCAAGGGCAAAGTGCCATGGGCCCTAACAGCCTGCGGCCTTGGGCGCCACGTGGCGGTTGACTGGACGTGGGCGTCTCCACTTCCCATGGTGCCTCGGCAACTGCACGGATTGGACAAGTCCCTGCATGCAAAGTGGGTCATGATTACCTACAATCGTGGAGGTAGGCGGTTGGCCTTCGCCGGCCATAAGTACGGAACAACGCGCGCCCTTCCAGTCCATCCCTCCTTGCTTCTCCTTCTTCCCGATCCTTGCTCTGTCTTGCTGTGATGGCTCCGATCCGCCGGTTCTCGACGGCAGAGAAGGGAAAAGCTCCCCAAGAGGAGCCAGACCCACTCCCGCCGAAGAAACGACTCGTCCCCCGTGGCCCGGACGAAGGGGCCCTTCAGGTGGTGTCGAGGCCTTGGTGCGAGCGGGTGCTTCCGGGGTTCCCGCTGCCATTGTACGCCCACGTCGAGGGCCCCGAAGAGCTGATGATGACCGCCATGGGCGGCGCCGCCGGGTCACGAAGGTGTGGGTCGTCCCCCCTGGGGTCCACACCGAGGGCTCCTCCCGAGAGTTCGTGCTTCACGTCGCCATTCCTCTTCAGTCTTGGATCCGCCTTCCTCCCTTCTTCGCCTCCATCATCCCGCAGGGGGAGCCCCTAGAGCTCTGGCCGCAGCACGCCGGCTACAGCACCCTCGCGACCGAGGCAGAGGTCGCGGTCGTTGCCCCGGGCGAGGTCTTCATGACTCGGGGCTGGAGAGAGATCGCCCGGGTTTGCAGGGTAAGGGGCGTCTTCGCGGTCCACTTGGATTACGACGGTGCTTCGGTGATGCTCTTCAAGGTCTTCGATGCGAGCGGGCGCCGGCTGGAGTGCTGCCCCAGGGAAGGTGGCCAGGACCCTGCCGCGATGAGGACTGGGCTCGCCAACCGCTCCTTTGGCGGCTCCTCAGGCGGTGGAGGCGTCGGAGGCTCCAGCGACTCTGGCGATCTCTTCGTGACTCCGGAGACGAGCGACGACAGCTACGAGCCCCCGAGCCGGCGCCGCTCCTGGAGCAGGGCGGGCTCGTCAGGCCGCCGCCGTCTCTGATCTGGATGGGGTTGGCGTCGATGCTTGACGGCCCACTGTTGATGATGGCGTCTCTTGCAGGGTCGCGCGTAGTTTGTGTTCCTTTAGGATCTGTTCCCTGCGAGGAATCAAGAACGCGCCCCGTGGGGGCTTGTAAGGTGCCTGTGATCCTGTTTTGTCAATATAACCCTTGTCATAGAATTGTGCGAGTTGCTCATTCCGTCTTAGCTCAGTCCTCCCTTTCGAACCTCACGAGGGCTTGGTGCTCTGCGCCGACAGGTCCCAGTCCCAAGGCGGCTTCAGCCGTCGCTGGTATGCCAGGTCGCGATGCCGTGGTCAAGGCCAGGAGGTGAGCGACCTGGAGTCCGGTAAGAGCCCCTGAGTCGCGATGCTCAGGAGGTCCCCTTTGGCGCCCAAGCAGCCGTTGTTTGGTGAGAAAGGAGAGCGGCCTTGCTAACACGGGGTAGCATTAGGTGCGGGGATGGTGCCGTGGCAGCTTGCGCTTCCGGGTGATGACTTATCTCGAGGATCAGGGGCCGCTTTCTAGTGTGTCACCGGGTCCGTGCATCGGCAGGCGCGAGGTTGCTCGGCGGGGTCCTCGTGTGTCTCTCCTCTCTTGCCTTTGCTCCCCTTTCTGCTCTACGTCCTCGGGTCCCGACCCTCGAGCGAGTCTCAGCCGTCGCTGGTATGCCAGGTCACGATGCCGTGGTCAAGGCCAGAGGGTGCGGGCTGGAGAGCCAGTAGGAGCCCTGAGTCGCGATGCTCAGGCACCCCCCCTTTAACGTGCAAGCAGTTCGCGCGGACGAGAGCGAAGGAGACACTGCAAGGGCCTCGCCTGACGCAGCTCCTTCAGGAGGTCCTGCAGGTCCATCATAGAAAAAACAAGGGGTTGCCATGACAATTGACAGTCAGCCGTTGGTTGCTTCTGAGGGGTAGTGAGGCACTGAAGGCTTGACGAGGTGACGCTATGCGAGGCTGCCGCGGCCAGAGCTCAGCCATCCAGGTTTGTCGGCGTTGCAGGGACGGACCCATGCGCAAGCGTCGTGCCGTTTGGGAGCAGCTCCGTTAGTTGGCGTCAGCTGAGCAGGCAACTAGGTAAAACACATTAGCCGCGAAGGAGTGGATTTGTTCAAATAGATGCTGGGGATGCGGACATCACTGGGTCAGGCCCGAGCGGCTTGGGGGTCGTGCAGCCCGAGGGGCGCCCCAACAAGGTAAGCTAACAACATGGAATAAAAAGGGATACACGCCGCCGGGACGGACCCACGCGGCCTGGGAATAATGCAGCCCTGGGGGGGCGCTCCCAGCTGGAAATAAAACTCGAAAGATGTCACCTGACGATGTTGAAGACGAAGGAGCGTTGATGTAGCAGGCTCGGTGGGCTGCGGGAGCCGATCCTCACGAGCCCCCAGGCCCAGGGGCCTCGGGAGGCTCCGGAGGCGCCGGCGGCTCCCCACGGGCCATCTCCATCCCTGCCAGCGCTGCGGAACTCCTGGCCTCTCGTGCCCCCGTGATGCCCCTCATGAGGCGCTGGTACGTGTCAGCTGCGTTCGGCAAGCCATAAGGCACGCGAACGTAGCTGTGAGTGGGCCTCCACAGCGCCCCACTCGCGAGGGCCAGAGGCGCTCCAGAGAGGCGACTCGGTTGAGCCCTGGTATGTCGATGCAGACACGCAGCCCACCATCCTCGCCTAGATGGGGAGCCACTGCGGGTAGGCGGCGGCCGCCTTTCATGACTCTTGACTCCTGTGCTCCTGAATGGCCTTGCTGACGAACTCCTGGGGGTCTGGGTCTCCTTGCCTTGCTCCTTATTGAGGGAAACGTGCTTCGAAACACGCCTCCAGGTGGTGCCCAAGCGCCTCCCTCGTGACCCTGGCCAGGTCGGTGGCCCTCCAGGGGAGAGCCCCCGAGCCCTGCCTGAGGAGGGCGCCGGGCGCACTTTCCTATGTGATGGAAGGAGGTTCCCCCTGGGCAAGCGCGGGCCCAGAGGGGCCTGCCTCCTGAGTGGTCGGGCCGGACGATGTCTTCTTCTTCTTAGGGGCGGTCTCGGGAGGCCTCCTGCTTCCACGATCCGGGTCTTCCAGTGACGCGGCCTGAAAGGCTCGTTCCAGGGAACACACCGCGTCCTTTTCTTCACATGGCACCATGATGACTCCGCCGCTTCCTGGCATCTTGAGGATGTTGTAGCCGTGGTGAGTTACAACCATGAACTTGGCCAGCGCTGGGTACCCAAGGATGGCGTTGTACGGCAGGCGAATGTGAGCGACGTCGAAGTCGATGAGCTTGGTGCGGTAGTTGTCGCGTGCCCCGAAGGTGACAGGGAGGCGGACCTGCCCAATCGGGATCGTGGAGCCGTCGGTGATACCGAAGAAAGGCTTGGTTGGCTAAAGCTGGCTGTAGGGCACTTGGAGGTTGTTGAATGTTTCCACGGACAGGACGTTGAGCCCTGCACCGCCATCGATGAGGGTCTTGGTGACCACCACGTTGCTGATGATTGGGGAACAAAGCATCGGGAGAACTCCGGCTGTAGCCGCACACTTGAGCCGATCTGCTGAGCTGAACATGATGGCGCACGCCGACCACCTGAGAGGGCGCGTGGCTTCGAGCCTGGGGAGGACTGCGTTCACTTCGCGGGCGAACTGCTTGAAGATGCGCTGAGAGGCTGGGGCTTGCGCCCCGCCCAGGATGCAGGCGATCGCCCGGGGCTCCTGGAAGCCCCCAGCCCCCTCGTCCTGGTGGCGGTCCTCGTTTCTCCTTGGCTGCGGCGGCAGCGGTGGGAGGCCTGCGTTGCCTTGCGGGCGATCCTCGCGAGGCTGATCCCTCCAGTCTCCCTCGCGAGGCTGATCTCTCCAGCCTCCCTCACGAGGCGGGTCTTGCCAGCGATCCTCGCGAGATTGATCGCGCCACCCTTGGCGCGGGCCACGGTCTTCCCAGCGTCATGCGTTCCTTCCTCCTCCTCGGTCGTAGCCCCGGTCACTGCAGTCAGGGCGACGGCCGATCCTTCCTTCTCGCACGGCTCGGAGCTCTTGACATTCGTTGGTGTTGTGGGTGTGGAGGTCGTGGTACACATAGTACCGGCTGCCCTTGGAAGGTTTGGGCTGATCTCTGCCCCGCTTGGTGTCTGGTTCTGCCGCGAGCACGGCAGCCCCCTTGCGCTTCACGTCCTTGGCCTTGGGCTTCTTCTCTTCTGGGTCTGCGGCAGGCAGCTCGAGGAGGGAGAGACGCCCTTCCTCGGCCCTGGCGCACTTGGTTGCCAGGTTGAACAGCTCCAGGGAAGTGCACATGTCTTCATGCATCGCCAGCTCCTCCTTCATCTTGACGTCGCGCACGCCGTCGGAGAAGGCCGAGATGATGGCCTCCTCAGTCACCTTGGGAATCTTGAGGCACGCGTTGTTGAAGCGCTGGATGTACTTCTGCAGGGTCTCCCCGGGCTGTTGCTTGATGCGGCGCATGTCGCTCACGGCGGGTGGCCGGTCGCGAGTGCCTTGGAAGTTTGCAATGAAGCGGGTGCGCATCTCGTCCCAGGAGGAGATTGTGCCTGGAGCCAGGTTCAGGAGCCAGGTCCGGGCCCCGTCCTTGAGTGCCATGGGGAACCAGTTCGCCATGACCTTCTCGTCTCCGTTGGCAGCTTCAATGCCCAGCTCGTAGAGCTGGAGGAACTCCGCAGGGTCAGCCATGCCGTCGTAGCGAGGAGGCAGGTCTGGCTTGAACTTGCCGGGCCACGCGACGTTGCGTAACTCGGCAGTGAAGGCGCGGCAGTCTGCTGTGGCCACGGGAGGCCTTGGATGACGGGGAACTTGGTCTTGCATGTCCCCACGCGCTGCAGCTGGGAGCAGCGCGGGGTCTTGACGCGCGGGAGCAGGAGCATGGTCGCGACGTGCTGGAGCAGGGAGCGCCAGGGCAGCTTCTTGCGGGCGAGGGACTTCTTGACAGCTCTGCTCTTGCTGCGCTGGCGCCTGACGGAGCGGGTTCTGCCCAGGGGCCACGCGCCTTGGAGCCATGGTGCCTTCCTGTGGAGGAGGTGACCGGGGCGCCGCCAGAGCTTCATTGCCCGCGCGGGGCAGGGTGCGGTGCAGCGGAACGGACGGCGCAGGAGAGCCCCCTGCGGCGCGGACAGGCTTGGCGACGCGGTCGAGCCATTCTTCGTAGATGTCATCGACGGGACGGTAGCACAGGAGCTCGTTCGCCGCGATGAGTGCAGCCCGAGCCTCCATGGGCACGCGGAGCGCGCGGGACGAAGAACCAGCTAGGGTGAGCGAGGGAGTTGCGGTGCGGCCGTCTTGCCGCACGAACGGATGCTGGGACGACGCTTGGTGCTCGTCCCCCGCCGGGCCGGTGGCGGCATTGACAGCAGGTGATGGGGAACGGCGAGGTCGCCCGCCGACAGGGGCCGTCTGGGCGACGCGGGAAGCAAGCACGGCCCGGCGCTCGGCGCGGGCCCGACGAGCGTCAGACATGGGCGTGATGGTCGGAGGAGAACGGGGTGGTGGAAGACGAATCCCGGCGCACCCCTACCTGGCGCGCCAAATGTCGGATTTCAGGTTCCGACAGCCCCTTGAGGTTCGAACACTGGGGTGCGCGCGGAGATTTCGCCTCCTACCTACCTGCACCCCTCTGCCTTGCTACGATCTGAACTAAGGAAAGAACAACGCAAGAGACACAGGGTTTATACTGGTTCGGGCCACCGTTGTGGTGTAATACCCTACTCTAGTGTGTGGTGTGGTCGATTGCCTCTTGGGCTGATGATGATGAACAATACAAGGAAGAACAGCCTCGCGAGGGTCTGTTCTTGGCTGGGGTGATGAACTACTGGGAGGAGCTCAGTCACCTCTCTCTCTCTCTCTCTCTCTTTCTGATCTTCTCTCTCTCTCTCTACCTTGTCCGTCCTTCGTCCGTCCTTCGTCCGTCCTTCGTCCGTCCCCCTTGCTCTGTGGGTGGTTGGTCCTATTTATAGAGGCCATGGTCCTCTTCCCAAATATCGAGCGGGAAGGGAGCCAACAATGGCGGGATAATTTGAAGGGGGACAACTAGTATCAACTATCCTGACAAAAGTAGTCTTCGCCTGCGCAAAGCTCTGGTGATGACGCCGTCTTGGGCTCCACGGTGACCTCCGTCTCGTAGTCCTCCTGGTCTTGGTCTCGTTGCACCGAAATGGCAACCTTTTCCTGATGCCTCGGTACTCCGCGGCTGCGCTTGCCCCCTTTGCACCAAAGAGGAAGGGGGGACGCTACGCGGGCTGGCACCCGCCTGGCGCCCCTGGTCGTCATGGCTTGCGTCACGGGCACCTCGTGAGGTACCCCGCCTTGATCTCTCCGCCTCCTCGTGAGCCAGCCTGACGAGGCCGCGCCTGAGGAAGCTCTGCGTCGTCCGCCCCGCGAGGCTTGGCCCCTCGCGAGGGTCTTGGGTTTGTGTTGGTGAAGATGGGCCGCGCTGGGCCCCCCTTTGAGCCACGCCGCAGGCCGCAGGCAGGCAAGTCTGGGGACCCCCGTTCCCAGAACGCCGACACGATCTCCATGCCATCAAGTACTTGCCCCTCAAGCTTAAAGGACCAGCTTGGCACTGGCTGAAAAGCCTCCCCGAAAACTCAATTGGAAGTTGGGAGGAGCTCGAGGACGCTTTTCGGGATAATTTTCAAGGGACCTATGTCCGACCTCCGGATGCAGACGATTTAAGTCATATAATTCAACAGCTCGGAGAGTCAGCCCGAAAGGTTTGGAATAGGTTTCTCACTAAGAAGAATCAAATCGTCGTCTGTCCAGACGCTGAAGCCTTAGAAGCTTTCAAACACAGCGTCCGAGACGAATGGCTCGCCAGACACCTCGGCCAAGAAAAACCGAGAACAATGGCAGCCCTGACAAGCCTCATGACCCGCTTTTGCGCGGGTGAAGATAGCCGGTTAGCCCGCAGTAGCACCAGCGACCCAAGCACATCCGAAGTCAGGGATGGCAATGGAAAACCACGACGCAGTAAAAACAAGCATCAAAATAAAGAAGACATCCCAGATAATGCGGCGGTCAACGCCGGTTTCAGGGGCTCTCGACCAGGTCAGCGCAAAAAGCCTTTCAAAGGCAGTAGAGATGGACCGTCTAGCCTAAACAAGATCCTCGACAAACTATGTTATATTCATGGCACCCCTGATAAACCTGCAAACCACACCCACAGAGAATGCTGGGTCTTCAAGCAGGACGGTAAGCTAAATGCCGAACATAAGGGGGGGAGACACCAAGCGAAGACGAGGACGAACCTCGCCAACAAAGCACTGGAGGACAGAAAAAATTCCCGCCAGAGGTTAAAATAGTAAACATGATCCATGTGACGAAGAGGAGAAGCAAACATGCACTCCGAGGCATACACGCCATAAAGCCCATCACCCCTAAGTTCAACCCCTGGTTGGCCTGCCCGATCACTTTTGATCGAGGGGATCACGCGACAAGCATCCGGCATGAAGGATTGGCTGCCTTGGTGTTAGACCCAATAATAAACGGATACCATCTCACACGAGTCCTTATGGACGGCGGTAGTGGTCTAAATCTGATATATCAGGACACAGTCCGCAAAATGGGGATAGACCCGACAAAAATAAGCCACAGTAATACTACCTTCAAGGGAGTAATACCAGGCCCAAAGGCCCGCTGTATGGGCTCTCTATTACTAGAGGTTGTATTTGGTTCTCCCGACAACTTCCGAAGGGAAAAGTTAACTTTCTACATCGCTCCATTCCGAAGTGGCTATCAAGCACTACTCGGAAGAGCGACTTTCGTTCGTTTTAATGCAGTACCGCATTATGCTTCTCTCAAGATTAAGATGCCCGGTCCACGCGGCACCATCACAGTTAGTGGAAATATTGAGCGTTCTCTACGTGCGGAAGAATGTGCGGCGGCTTTAACAGCCGAGCACTAGACGGCCTCACCAACCGAAATAAATGACAGGTCGTCAAGACCACGGACACGGTTAGACGAGTCCGGTGAATCACTACATATACATGAGATTGGTTTGATGGTTAAACCCTCATAGACGGTACTAGGGGCTTCCCGCGTGTAATCAGGGCTAGTTCGACTCAACTTGACTTATCTTGAATTTTAATGGTTTATTGATAATAACCAATTTTCTGGCACAACAACTTTCACCTAAGTTCTTCTCTTTTACAGATGACAATCGTGCTACACCCGTCCAGGACACGGCACAACGGAGACACAGGCACAGCCGTGCAGCAGGGACCCGCTCAAAGGTTTCTTTTCAGATTAAGACCCTGCGTAAACCTTTTTTACTGTCTCTTGTTGTTCACATCCTCCGGATACTCAATACAACCGAGAAGGATGCTGACATTATTGGCATGTGGACACGTCAGGATATTGCACGTACCTGGACATTCGGGGTTATTATTAAGGGCATTGCTCAGCCCGGCATATGTTATAAAGACTGAATACCTTAGGGAGTGTTCGGCGTCGCGAGTTTGGCCTTATATGCATCAGCTCCGAATCATGTCTTTGGTCAAATGTTGGGTTTGCCCGTCTCCCGTGTTTTGCTACCTTACGTTCCGCTCTATCGGCTAAGGCGGCACCGGGTGAAGTACTGCGATTGTGCCCTGGTTCATCCGGATGAGCACCTCAGTAGTGAAAGCCGAAAACTGACTGTCATGATAAAGCGCGAGACTGGTCAACCACTCGATGACTTAGCGGAATCTTCGGGATTCCTCCGCATTAACGAAGGGCCGTTTCCCGGTCATGTACGTACGCGCCCCGTATTCGGACAAGCGCGGAAGTACCAGGGGCTATATAGTAGTCCCACCATCAAACTCCTATGGCTAAGTGAAAGTGTTAAAGCAATATAGTCCGATTGCCTCGTTCGCTGCACTACCACCTCCTTCATGGACCAAGACGTTCGATCAAGTGTGAATACGTGTTTTTTGCGAACACCCCCTCCTTATATGTGTGGGGGCTGAAGCCGATGACTACAATCTTTTAGGTTATATAGATGTATACATAAACGGCCGCACAGGAGGCATCATAATACTTTCAGGAAAAAGTATAAGCACAACCTTTATAATTCAATAAAACATTGTTTTTACAATGGGAATACATGTCACTAGAACATAATATTATTCGAGCACTGAGCCTCTATCGAACGAGCGCCTTCAAGGACTTCTTCAAAGTAGTGCTCGGCAGCTACTCGGCTCACGGCCGAACCCTGTGTTGCAATAGTGGTGGCCTCCATCTCTGCCCAGTATGTCTTGACATGGGCAAGTGCCATACGCGCGCCCTCTATGCACACCGACCTTTTCATAGCGTCGATGTGCGGCACAGCACCAAGGAATTGTTGCACTAAACTAAAGTAACTAATCGGCCTTGGCCCTTCTGGCCACAGATGATCCACAACAGACCTCATGGCAAGTCCGGACAACCTATGGAGCTCGGCCACTCGACCATTCGCTCATTCAACAGCAGCGGACGCACTGGAGCATGGAACTGTGACCAGAACAACTTTTCCACTTCACGATCTTTTTGATCCTTGAAGTACTCGGCCGCATCAGCAGCACTCGCCGCCAAATCCACGTATGCGTCTGCAGAACTCCATAGTTGATCAAGAGGGGCATACTCCGGATCTCCGAACTTAGTCCGCAACAAAAAGGGCTTCCCAGCTGCGATATCTCCAGCTTGACGCAGCTCCTCCTTCATCGCTCTGATTTTGGAGCGGGCTTCCTTGGCTGCTACCATGGCCTTCTCCAGGTTCGTCACCTTCGCTCGGCTTTCTTTTTCAAGAAGCTGGTAACGGTCAGCGGCATCTTTCAACTCAACGGCCATCTTGGTTCGGCCCTCAGCTCTTCGACCGCCTTTAGAGCGGCCGCATCACTATTTCTGGCTTGTTCCTTGGCTCGGGAAAGTTCATCCCAAAGGGTCTCCACGGTGGCAGCTCCATATGCAGTCACAACATATTAAAGATACTGGCATCATGCTCCTCTTACTATGTGCTGATCACCGGAGAAATCACATACCCTGTGCCCCGTCGAGCCGCTTGTTGACAAGCACGATGTCGGCATCTGCTGCATCAAGTTGCCGCTTCAGCTCGGCAAACTCACCAGTCCGGCTAGCCACCGGACCTTCAACCACCTGCACATGACGGCGGTCTGATTATTACCTGGGACTATGATCCTCTGTTTGCCGCCGTTCTCGATGACAACTAGAGTCTCAGGGGCTACTATCTGCATAGGGCACACCTAACATGTGCGGTACTGTCAAAAACATACACTATTTCACGTACCTCAAAGCCTTTCAGCAGACTCATAAAAGCTTCATGCAACCCACTTTCGGCGGATGAAATCCTTTCAATCACCGTACCCATTAGCATACGATGCACTTCTGAGATGGCCGCTTGCTCCAGAAGATCCTTCAGTGCGTCCGACCGCACACTATACATTTCTGAACTCTTTCCGTTTCTCTCTTTAGGAGCCGAATACTGAGGACTTCGGGTGGCCAAAGGATTACCCTCTGGCCTTGGCGGATCAGGAGAAACCCTCCGCGACGACACTTCAGGGTCGCCCGCCTCATGAGGCAGGGTGGCAGGGGGAGGTGTTTCGCTCTCCATCATCTTCGGAAGAAGATCCCCCGAAGACGAACTCTGTCGAGAAGGGCTACGATCCGAACTGCAAGATATATGCTTCGGTTATTATCTTCAGAAGTAATGTAGGATATTTTTACCATTAAGTACTTTTTGTTACTTACAGCTCGGTAGAGGGCTGATCCCCTTGTGGACACTGTGTGGCAAGAGTAACCTCCGAGGCCGGACCCTCTGGCGAAGATTTCTTCCCCCGTTTGGAAACCTTTGTTTCCGGGTCTTCAGAGGTGGTCCTCTTCCTTCCTTGGGGGGAGGGAATTCCAGATTCTTCTCCCTGGTTATCCTCCTTCGTGGAGGCGCTAATTCCCCCGGTTTGGATGAATAATGAGCGAGGCCCGCTTCCAGCCTCTTTATTCTCCCCTTTATCGTCCCCTGAGGGCGCCTGATAAGGCGCCAGCTCGAGCATTCTGGCTAGTACTGGATTTGCTGAACCTTCGGGAAGGGGGGCCGAACACCTGATCATCTTTGCCTTTGTTACCCAGTCCTGGTCAAAGAGCGACTTTTCAGAATGATGTTATGATAAATAAAAAGACAACGTGTTCGGCCACGGGCTTACTTACTTGGGTATCTGGGCGATTGCAGCTCAGACCCGCATCCTCAGTGGTGTCCGGACATCTTATTTGTGGTCCGAAGAACAATTTGTACATCTCTTCGAGCGTCATGCCGAGGAAGTGCTGAATAATTCGCGGTCCTTCCGGGTTGAACTCCCACATACGGAGGGGTCGACGTTTGCAAGGCGGGACCCGATGAACTAGCATGACTTGCATTACCGAGACCAGGCTGACATCTCTCTCAAGGAGATCTCGGATGCGACTCTGCAATATCGGCACATCTTTTACTGGCCCCCAGTTCAGCCCCTTCTTGATCCATGACGTCAGTTGTGGTGGGGGGCCTGAGCAAAAGGCAGGGGCGGCTACCCACTTGGTACTCCGGGGAGCTGTGATATAAAACCACTCCCGCTGCCACAAACTAGACACCTCTGGGAAGGAACCCTCTGGCCATGGAGCATCAGCGCTTTTGCTTATTACAGTGCCTCCGCACTCTGCGTGTCGCCCCTCGATCATCTTCGGCTTCACATTGAAAGTCTTGAGCCACAATCCTAAGTGTGGGGTAATGCGGAGGAAGGCCTCACACAAGACGATGAACGACGAGATGTGAAGGAGGGAATCCGGGGCCAGATCATGGAAACCCAGCCCATAATAGAACATGATCCCCCTAACAAAGGGATCCAAAGCGAGGCCTAGCCCTCGGAGGAAGTGAGAGATGAACACAACACTCTCGTTGGGTTCGGGAATGGGGATGACCTGCCGTCGGGCAGGCAGCCTGTGCGAGATTTCGGCTGTCAGATACCTGGCCTCTCTCGGCTTCTTGATGTCCTCTGTGACAGAGGAAGGCATCCACCGACCTTGGAGGTTGGATTCGGACATGGTTGAAGGTCCGAAGCGCCTGACCCGAGCCTTGGGTGTTGGAACTCGAGGCAGGGGAAGGATTCGATTGAGCACGAGAGGGAAAAAAGGACAGGCCTTGGCCTCTTTATAAAGAGGGTGAATATCAAGCGTCCTCCTCGTGGCCATTTGGGACTTGCCTAAAATCGAGGAGTCATACCCACAGGCACGATTGGGTTACACACGTCCGTATTGATGAGAATCCCGTAATAAGGGGGACACAATCTCTGCTTTGACAAGACGTGTTAGGAAAACCGCCTCGCGATATGTGCAGTGCTGGTTGAGAAAAATGGTTCGAATAATGACCGGGCCATGGCGTGATGTCATGCTATCAAACGTGTCAGCATATTAGATTTGTGGATATATTATTCTCTCTACGGTGGTATGTGGAACTTGTTTTGCGGAGCCGGACACTATCCTTGTGTTCAAAATCTTCTATGGAGTATTCGGAGGAGGAATCCGCCTTGCAATGCTGAAGACAAATCTACGCGTCGGACTCATCGTCATTGAAGCCTGGTTCAGGGGCTACTGAGGGAATCTTGGATTAGGGGGTCTCTGGATAGCCAGACTATATCCTTTGGCCGGACTATTGGACTATGAAGATACAAGATTGAAGACTTCGTCCCGTGTCCAGATGGGACTTTCCTTGGCGTGGAAGGCAAGCTTGGCAATACGGATATGTAGATCTCCTCCCTTGTAACCGACTCTGTGTAACCCTAGCCCCCTCCAGTGTCTATATAAACCGGAGGGTTTAGTCCATAGGACAACAACAATCATACCATAGGCTAGCTTCTAGGGTTTAGCCTCTACGATCTCGTGGTAGATCAACTCTTGTAATACTCATATCATCAAGATCAATCAAGCAGGACGTAGGGTATTACCTCCATCGAGAGGGCCCGAACCTGGGTAAACATCGTGTCCCCTGCCTCCTATTACCATCCGCCTTAGACGCACAGTTCGGGACCCCCTACCCGAGATCCGCCGGTTTTGACACCGACAATGGCAACACATCATTGGATCATAATATTTGGCATAAAGCACCATGTTCAAGTAGGGATTACAGCAGGGTGCAGGAGAGTGGACCACGTAAAAGAGATGAGGATGGTGATGTTGACGAAGACGATCACCGCGGTGATGATTCCCCTCCCGATGGCTCTCCGGCGCCACCGAGAGAGAGGAGGAGAGGTTCTCCCCCTTGTGCTTCCTCCTCCATGGCCTCCCCCCTGGATGGGGAGAGGTTCTCCCTCTGGTCCTTGGCCTTCATGGTGATGATGGCCCCTCCGGGATCCTCCTCCATAGCCTCCATTGATGATGGCTCCCTCCGGCAGCGTGCCAGAGAGGGCCTAAATTGATTTCTCATGGCTACAAAGGCTTGCGGCAGCGGAACTTCTGATCTAGGTTAATTTATGGAGGTTTGAGTATTTATAGGAGAGGTTGGCGTCGAGAACAAGTCGGGGGGCCCCACAGGTAGTCCACGAGGCACAGGGGCGCGCCGCCCCACCCTCAATGGTCCCACGGGACTCCCCTCCGATAGTTTTTTGTTCCAGTATTTTTTTATATTTTCCAGAAAATACTCTGTTGATTTTCATTACATTCCAAGAACTTTTATTTCTGCACAAAAACAACACCACGGTAGTTCTGCTGAAAACAGTGTCAGTCCGAGTTAGTTCTAATCAAATCATACCAAAATCATATAAAACAATAGTAAACATAGCATGAATACTTTATAAATTATCGATACGTTGGAGACGTATCAGCCCCAACCACGGCTCTGGCCTGAGATCCAGAGCAGACTGCTAGGTCCGAAGATGGTAGATTAGAGCCCACCGGACTACCGGCAATTATGGAACTTGCTACTGGAGATCTGGAGGGGACTGTGTCATCAGCAAACCCAAAGTCGAACCAGGCTCCACTTGTCGCTAAAGTGCCGGAATCTCCCTCGGACTCCAGATCCTTATTCTCGAGGTCCGCATCAAGCGGGCGTGGCCACGAGGCTCTCACCCCGGCCAGCCCCGCAGACTCTCGCTTCCCTATTCAAACCTCGCTCCTAAACGAGGCTCTGGACTTAATGCGACCCTCGCCATTACATAGGAATCGTTTTCGAATTACGCCCAACCCGGACTCGGGGCTGAGAGCGGGGAATTTTACGTCCTACCCACCACCCACTTCATAGCCACTGTCGAAGACTTAACCGACATGCTAGACTACGCCTCCGAAGACATCGACGGTATGGAGACGATGCCGGAGACGAACAAGGCCAATACCCTCTGTTTACCAGACGTTGGACGACCACCTCCACATACGACGTTTACATGGTAGACACACCCAAAGAGGATGACGATGACGATGACAAGAAGGATCTGGTTGAGGACAAGCCTGTTGAAGCACCTCCAAAGCGTCAACGTCAGCGGCGCCGCACAAAATTGCATCGCAAAAAGACAGCAATACCTGCACTGAAGACAATAACACCTCGGAGAATGCCGAAGACCCCGAAGCCCCTGTTGAGCCAACATCCGAACATGATGATTGGGAGGATGGGCAAGTTAACCCCGACGATCCCGTCGGGAACGAGGACTCGGAGGATAGTAACTACCTACCGATCTCCGAAGAGGATGTGAGCCTCAGGAAAACCGAAGTCCATGGCAGCCCTTACCGCACTTATGACCTGCTTTTGCACGGGAGAACATAGATGGCTAGCTCGTAGAAGCAATAGCACTAGAGACCCTGGCACGTCCGAAGCCAGAGATGGCAATAGCAAGCCATGATGCAACAAACACAAGCGTCGGAGCAATAACGAAGATACTGAAGACATGGTGGTCAATGCCGGATTCAGTGGCTCTAAACCCGGTCAGCGGAAGAAGCCATTCAAAGGAAACAAGGATGGTCCATCTAGTCTGGATAAAATACTCGATCGGCCTTCCCAGATTCATGGCACCCCTGACAAGCCTGCCAATCATACCAACAGAAATTGTTGGGTCTTTAAACAGGCCGGCAAGCTAAACGTCGAACATAAGGGGAAGGGGCCGCCCAGCGAGGACGATGATGAAGAGCCTCGCCCATCGAACAAAGGGGGGCTAAAGATATTTCCCCCCGAAGTAAAAACGGTGAATACGATATATGCTACACATATCCCCAAAAGGGAGCGCAAGGGCGCACTAAGGGACATCTATGCCATAGTGCCAGTCGCCCCAAAATTCAACCCATGGTCAGCTTGTCCAATCACTTTTGATCGCAGAGACCATCCGACCAGTATCTGTCATGGAGGTTCGGCACCATTGGTACTCGACCCAATTATCAACGGGTTCCATCTCACGCGCGTCCTCATGGACGGCGGTAGCAGCCTTAATCTGCTTTTTTAGGACACCGTTTGCAAGATGGGTATCGATTCATCAAGAATCAAGCCCACGAAAACTACCTTTAAAGGAGTAATCGATGGCCTGCTACAGAGGGTCCATAACGCTGGAAGTGGTCTTCGGTTCGCTGGATATTTCCGTAGCGAAGACTTGATCTTCGATTGTGGCACCCCGGCTCAGAGCAACCAGTTTACCTTGCATTGCCAGCCCAGAGATCAAGTCTTCTGGTAACACACCACAACATGGTATAGAAGCAACTGCTTTATTGATGCTAGCGGATTACACTGGTCTGATATTACATCGAGATAAGAGGCCAAGCAGCACATACGGTGCGGCTGAACAGTATGTACATTATTTAATGAACATGAAGGGCCTCGATCACACGAACTACGCGGCAACGGAAGAATGACGAAGTGGAACTCCATAGCACATGGACACCAATGTGGACACGGCCTAGACGCTGGAAGCTCTCCGATTGAGAAGCGACATGCCTGAAAGCTGGCATGACACGCCAGGTCAGTACATTGAATGTACTTGCAAGCTCACAACAAACATAAGCACAATGACAAACAATATCATAACAATTAATCAAGTTAATGCAATGCAAGTAATGCTACTAATGCGGTCATACCAACATGTGTACAGAGTCCCACGGTCTCGCTTACCAGACGGGTTACCTTGTAACCAAACGATGATCGTACCCGGATCACAATTGAAAAACAATCACTTATGATCAGCTCATGATCTCCGAAATCATCACGAAGTCAGTGCCATCAACAGTTATTTAGTGTGCAAGATTAATTATAAAAGTTGATCCATGGTGTGACTTACTCCCGAGTTGTGCCCATAACCGAGGACGCGGCTATCGATAGATTTAATACACCCTGCAGAGGTAGCGCACTTTACCCACACCACGGAATCCAAGGCCTCCCACTCCCATTCGGGTGGACTAACGGCATTCCGACGAAACCCTCCGCTTGTCATGACACCCTCCCGCCCACTCCGACAAACTCTCTCTCTCTCGGGGCTATGTCCTGGGTGGCCCCGTGTCTACCAAAGACACCAACGGCCACCATCGTGGCAAAACGGTCCCAAACGGGGACAATGTACCATAAAAACAAACAGGCACACAAAACTATGTCTGCTTACCGGGCCAGGGGTATGCACGCCCATAACCTTCCCTCGTTGGAGGCACCGGCGAGAGGCACAACAAAGGACCGAATCAAGACCTCCCACAAGGTAAATGTGGTCGCACTAACAAAAACCTGATTCAGTGGCACCATGACTTGATCAACGTCATATTCAAGTTGGACTTATTAACATGTTTCACTTGAAAATTAATCTACTAAGTCACACGATGCCATGATCATGCAACTAATCGACATGCAAAGAATGCAACTCCCACGTATGGATCAAACTTATCAGCATAACTTGCTTGCACTACTCATGCTTAAACTTTACTGGTTCTACCTCATTGTTATTATCATGCAATATTTTTTATTAACTCATAATTTATATGAAAATTTCACTTAACAAAAAGAACTATCAATATTTATCAAAGCAATATAACTAAGGCAAAATTTTATTTTACCAGATTAAACTAGTCCATGCATTCAACCAGTTACTTAAACAATCATTTCAAGCATGACAAAGTAACTAGCAAACAACCATATTTCTTTAACAAATTTTTAAATGCATATAAGAAATCATATTTTATTAGAAAAATCATAGATATTGAAATGACATCATCCAAATGCTGGTGTGGCTTGCCTTAGTGCAGAGCAGGGTCAGACTCCTCCTGGTTATCTTCAAGGCAAGTTCCTCCTTCTGAAAATATTTAAAAACCACAAAACAAAATATCAAAAATCCTTCTAAAAATCACCATAAATTCTAGACAGCAAGGAAAATTCTACATTTTGGTGTGCTGCTAGAGCTTTCTGAAACAAACACAATGCAAAAAGAATAAACTCATTTGGACTTATGGGCTAGGAGTTATCACTGGTCAAAGTTGTGGTCAAATGTTTGAATTAATTTCAATAAATCAGAAAACCTGGGGGGGTGACGTCGATGGCATAAAGCCAGGATACGCCTCCACTCGTACCGCTTCGGGTGCGAGTAGAGAGGCTGACACCGGGCCCCACCGGTCAAGAGAGAGAGGGGGAGAGAGGGAAACAGAGCGCAGCGACACTCCGCCAGAGCTTATGCCGGCGACGAGTGGGTCTAGGGAAAAACCAGAGGGATAGAAGTGGAGAGGGGGTCGTGGTGCACCTGCCCGTACCTTTGGCTTGCCAGGGGATGGCCGGAGTTGCTCGCAATCAAGCTCGCAAGCGGCGGTGGCGGACGGGGCTTGCCGGAGAGGAAGAAGGCAACGGCGAGAGGTGAATCCAGGGGCTGAGTTGCGTCCAGGCGACACCATAGGATCCCTAACGATGCGCCTAAGAGGTTGATTGAGCTCGAGGGGCTCTGGAGCAGGGTGGTTGGGCTGCGGGGATCACCGGCGATCTTTGGTCGAGATCGACGGCCAGAGGCCTGCTCGACCGGGCTACGGCTCTTCTATGAGGTCGTGGTGGTTCTGTGGTGCGGTGTGAGGCTTCGGAGTGGAGGGAATGGCTCTATATATAGCCAGAGCAAGAGGGGGGGGTACGTGGCACCGCCGGAGTTCTCTGGAGACCGACGAACGGCTACGAAAAGCACCGGTGAGAGGGGGCAAGGGCTCAGCGTGTAGGCAGGAGCTGTCCACGCTCGCGGACGAGCACATGAGGCAGGGAGAAAAAGACAAGGGCACGAGCGCACTATGAATTTTGGTCGCGACATGCCTGTGCTTGCTGCGGCGTCTCCGGCGTCGGCGAGCGCCAGGGAGGGGTCAATGGTGATGAGTCGAGGCTGGTGGCGCAGCGCGACAGTCGTCAGCGAGCTCTGGCTCGAGCACGCGCCGAACAGAGGCGTTGGCGCTACTCAGAGCGCGTCGAGCGCATGCCAGACCCCGTGTCCACACGGGGTCACCGCCCGGGCATGGTCAAAACGACGCCCACGACCGGCCAAACTTGTCTGGGCTAAAGTCCATGCAGTGATAGGTCTAGAGAAGCTGAGGACTCATCGCCAGGCCGACCAGATGTGACTCAACAATCTTGGCAAGTTTCTGGACAGAAACTTGGCTGCTACGTTTGGATAGCATCTAGATGGCCATTAGGGCTGATCTCCAGGGGTTAAGGTTTTCTTTGGAGGGTGAAGAGGCTCAAGAAAAATTAATGCCAAAGGATCAAGGAAAAATACACTTGCTATACAAAGTGCAATTTTGGACCAGAAGAGGAATTATTTTCTGTAGCAAAAATATTACAAAAAAGTCATGCAATATTTTTGCTTGGGAAGGTGGGCCATGGTTCAAAGAATATTCAGGAATTATTTCAGAATTTTTGGAGTAATGAAAATGGGGGTTGCTTTGGAGCACTAGTTTCTGAAATAAGCTTTAGAAGAGAAAATGAATATTTTTCTTTTATGAAAAATATTCATTTGATTATTTTGGGGATTTTTCAAAGAAATGAGATTGAATGATAAGTAGATAGGTCACTTGGGTGAAAGTCAAGGGCATGCCCAAGTGATAAGTCCAGTTGAATTGATTCCAAAACTCCAAATCCAAGGCAAAGGCAAAACCAAGTCCGGAAAAAGAGAGAAGGCAAAATCCAGGATGTCACAAACCTCCCCCACTTAGGATGAATCTCGCCCTCGAGATTCGATTGCTTGGAAAAACCATTCTGGGTAGGCAGTCCTTAAAAGTTCCTCTCTTTCCCAGGTTGCCTCTTCCTCTGTGTGATGTTGCCACTGAACCTTGTAAAACCTTATCACTTTGCTGCGAGTGACTCTTTCTCTCTCTTCCAATATTCTGATTGGCTTTTCCTCATATGTAAAATCCTTAGCCAGTTCTATCTCTGCCATATCGGTCCTTTTCTCCGGTGGCGAGATACATCTCCTTAGCTGTGAGACATGAAACACATTGTGTACCTCTAACAGTTCGGGTGGCAATTCCAACTGATAGGCAACTATTCCGACTCTGGCCATGACTGGAAACGGACCGATGTATCTGGGTGCCAATTTTCCTCGGGTCTGAAACATCTTAACTCCTTTCATAGGGGTAACTCGGAGATAGACGTGTTCTCCAGGTTCGAAGCTGATCTGACGGTGTTTGGCGTCATAGTAACTCTTCTGTCGAGATTTGGCCAACTGCAGTCTGTCTCATATTTCCTTGACTTGCTTCTCAGCTTCGATCATCAAATCAGTCCCAAAAATACGGCTGTCTCCGTTTTGAGACCAGTTCAGTGGAGTGCGACACTTACGGCCATACCGAGCTTCACAGGGTGACATCTTTAAGCTGGTCTGGAAACTGTTGTTGTAGGAAAACTCGGCATATGGCAGATAGTCTTCCCACTTGGACCCTTGGGCCAATGCACATGCCCAGAGCATATCTTTGAGTATTTGGTTTACTCGCTCAGTTTGTCCATCTGTCTGGGGATGATAAGTCATGTTGTATTTCAGAGCAGTCCCCAAGGCTTGATGTAGTCGGGACCAAAATGATGAAGTGAAGAGAGATCCTCTATCCGAAGTGATAGTCTTTGGTACCCCATGCAGACTTACGATTCGGGACACATACAATTGTGCAAGTTGATCGGCACGGTAGGTGGTCCAGATGGGAAGAAAATGTGCCACCTTCGTTAAGGTGTCCACTATGACCCATATTGCGTCATTTCCTCGGTGAGTCCTTTGTAAACTGGTGATGAAATCCATGTAGACATCGTCCCATTTCCACTATGAAACGGGTAAAGGTTGAAGGAGTCCGGCGGGTTTTTGGTGTTCCGCCTTTACCTTGTTGCATATATCATAACAAGCCACAAAGTAAGCGATGTCGTTCTTCATTCCATTCAACCAAAATACCTGACGAAGGTCTTCGTACATTTTTGTGCCACCTGGGTGAATTGAGTACGACGATTCATGTGCTTGTGCCAATATCTTCTTCCTCAGACCTTCTTGGCTGGGTACGCAAATCCTTCCTTGGAACCTTAGCGTACCTTGCTGATCTCTAGAGAAGTCTTGTGTCTGTCCCTCTTGCATATGCTTGGCATATAATTGCAATGATTTTTCATTTTTGTGAGCGCTGCGAATTTCTTCTTCGAGGGTAGGAGCAACTTCCAATGTACTGGCAAGACTGGCATCCATGATTACCAAATTGAGCTGAGCGATTTCTTTGTAAAGCTCAGGAGGCAAAGATTCCATTATAGCATTCAGGTTGGCCGGTTTGCGACTGAGAGCGTCAGCAACCACATTAGCTTTGCCCGGGTGATAAGTTATACCAAGGTCGTAATCCTTAACCAACTCGAGCCATCTTCGCTGACGAAGGTTCAAATTGGGCTGAGTGAATATATACTTGAGACTCTCGTGGTCGGTAAATATCTGGCACCTCTTTCCAATAAGATAGTGTCTCCAAATCTTCAAAGCGTGCACCACTGCAGCCAATTCCAAATCATGAGTGGGATAATTTCCCTCGTGTGGCTATAGTTGTTAGGATGCATAAGCCACAACCTTGCCATCTTGCATAAGTACGCATCCAAGGCCTTTTCTGGAGGCGTCACAGTAGACATCAAAACTGCGGTAGATGTCGGGAAGAGTCAATACTGGTGCCGACGTCAGTCTGATTTTCAGCTCATTGAAACTCTGTTCGCAGTCCTCAGTCCATTCAAACTTCTTATCCTTCTTTAGGAGCTCCATCATGGGCTTGGCAATCTTGGAGAATCCATCAATAAAACGGTGATAATATCCGGCTAGTTCAAGGAAACTTCGGATTTCTGAGACTGTCGTGGGTGCGGATGAATCAAGCACATCTTTTACCTTGCTTGGATCCATGGCTATTCCTTCCGCCAAGAGAACATGCCCTAAAAATCCAACTTGCTTGAGCCAAAACTCACATTTGCTGAACTTGGCGTAAAGCTGATGATTGCGGAGCCTCTGCAAAACTGCTCGGAGGTGGTCCTTGTGTTCGTCTTTGCTTTTTGAGTAAATGAGGGTGTCATTAATGAACACCACCACAAATTTGTCCAAGAAGTCCATAACACCTTATTCATCATATGCATGAAGAAGGCTGGGGCGTTGGTAAGGTCGAATGACATAACGGTATACTCATAGAGACCATACCGAGTGGTGAACGCGGTCTTGGGAATATCTTCCTTCTTGATTTTGAGTTGATGATATCCGGTCCTCAAATCAATTTTGGAGAATACTTTGGCCCCACTGAGTTGATCAAACTAATCATCAATCCTTCATAGTGGATACTTATTTTTGATGGTGACATCATTCAGCTATCGGTAGTCTACGCCAATGTTGGCGATATCACTTATCGGGAACTTATTGGTCGACCCATGATAAGGAGTAAATCGGCCAGTTTATCAGCATATCGGCCGATTTATCGCCATATCGGCTAATTTATCGACCGATTTATCTTATCGGTCTGACAGCGGTAAGCGATAAATCGGCCGATTTATCGGCATATCGGAAGATATACGCACATCCGAAGACTGCCATCCTTTTTATCCACGAATATCGCGGGTGATCCCCACGGTGAAGAGCTTGGGCGGATGTATCCCTTCTGCAGCATCTCATCCAACTCTTTCTTTAATTCCACCAATTCTGATGAAGACATCCGATAATATTTCTTGTGTATCGGCGTGGTTCCAGGCACCAAGTCAATTGCAAACTCCAGTTCTCTGTCTGGCGGCATTCCTGGTAATTCCTCAGGAAATACATCGGGATACTCACTGACCACTGGAATCAATTCCACCTCTTCAGCCACGGTGGTGAAAACCATATCCTTCTTGGGTATGCTTTTGCGGGCATAAAAACTTGCGGTGCGACCCTCCTGATTTGCCATGGTAACTTCTCTGGTCGCACAGTTGATGCATACTTGGTATTGGGTCAACCAATTCATTCCCAGAATAATATCCAATTTGTCAGAATTGATGATTAGCAGAGACATTGGAAACTTGACCCCCTTGATATCAATTTCCAGATTACGACTGACCAGATTGCTTCTGAGCAATGATCCCGGGGATTCTACCAGCATATGTTTTCCCAAAATCGAGCAAGGAAATTCATTTTGGGCAACAAAACTCCGCAAAATAAAAGAGTGGGAAGCCCCAGAGTCAAATAAAATTATGGCAGGTATGTTATTAATAGGAAACATACCAATGACAACTTCCGGGTCCTCTTGGGCTTCATCGGGGGAGATATGATGGATTTTCCCTTGGATGGCACTCGGGCCGGAATATGGCTCCAGATAGTTGACTTGCGGACGGAATGGAGCTATTGGCTTGCTGTTCTTGGGGCACTGTCTGGTGTAATGTCCGGTTTTCCCACAACTGAAACAGGAATTGTTGCGCTGACAATCTTCATGTACCGGGCTGGTCACGATATTCTTGACTTGAGTGGTGGTCTTGTTGACATTTTGCTGCCAGTTGGGTTTGTACTCAACGTGAGTCTGTTGCCACGTACGAGCCTTCTGCATGGGTTGCATATCCTTCTTAGGCTCAAATTTGCGCTTGTGGTCATTATTAGCGGGCCTGTTGTCATGCATGAGGTTGTGTTCCCTTTCTGCGATGAGAGCCTTGTTCACGAGAGTTTGGAAGTCCGGAAAATCAAACATGCTGAGAGTGCACCCGAGATGTTGATTCAGTCCTCCAAGAAATCGGTCGACCTTCCATTCTTCGGTGGCCACATCATAGAGTGAATAGCGGGCCAAATGGTTGAATTTATTCAGGTACTCGCTGACTGACATGCTTCCCTGAGTGAGAGAGAGGAATTTGTGCTGCTTGATTTTCATAATTCCGGAGGGAATATGATACTTGTGGAAATGATCCTTGAATTTAGTCCAAGTAATTTCCTCGTCGGCGGGCCACATGGCCTTAGCATTATCCCACCATAAGTGTTGCGAAAGGAACCTTATCTCCTTCTTTACTGCGAGAAATTTCCATTTCTTCTCAATAGTCCTTAACCAATCATCAGCGTACAATGGATCAATAATGGGAGGCTTGGTTCACTGAAAATCTGACAACTTGGAGTAATGACTATTCTGATCTCCATTATGCCCAAGCATAACTTGCACACTTTTCAGTAGTTCCATCAGATTGGTGTTCCTTCTTTCTACAAACATTCGCATGCTTTGCTCAATAGAAGGCGGATGTGATGGTGGAGGAGAAGGTGGCTGGTACGGCTCGGGGGAATGTCCCGCCTGTCTTGCGAAGCGATGAACAGGGACATCCTCACAAGCTTGGCTGCTGCTGCCTCCCCGCGGCATCCTATTATTTAGTTTCCCAATGCAAAGCAACCGCGGTGAGAAATATCCAAAAATGGGAGGAAAGCCAGTGACAAATCCAGAAGAAAACGGCGAAAGAAACCAAGGCGGATAAAAATAGAGTTCCAACATAATTATACATAGACTCAATATAACAGTTAAACATCATGATAGGGTCACTACCCTCATACACGAAACTAAGCATCATAACACGTGCGACTACATCCATACATTGTTAGCCCAAAGATCAGAGCAACCGGTTTACCTTGCATTGGCAGCCCATAGATCAAGTCTTCTGGAAACAAACAACAACATGGTACAGAAGCAACCGCTTTATTGATGCTAGCAGATTACACTGGTCTGATATTACATCAAGATAAGAGGCCAAGCGGCACACACGGTGCGGCTAAATAGTATGTACATTATTTAATGAACATGAAGGGCCTCGATCACATGAACTACGAGGCAGCGGAAGAATGACAAAGTGGAACTCCATAGCACAGGGACACCGACATGGACACGGCCTAGACGTTGGAAGCTCTCCGATTGTGAAACGACTTGCCTGAAAGCTGGCATGACACGCCAGGTCAGTACATTGAATGTACTTGCAAGCTCACAACAAACATAAGCACAACGACAAACAATATAGTGACAATTATTCAAGTTAATGCAATGCAAGTAATGCAACTAATGTGGTGAAACCAACATGTGCACCGAGTCCCACGGACTCGCTTACCAGACGGGTTACCTTGTAACCAAACGGTGATCGTACCCGAATCACAACTGAAAACAATCACTCATGATCAGCTCATGATCTCCGAAATCATCACGAAGTCAGTGCCATCAACAATTATTTAGTGTGCAATATAAATTATAAAAGTTGATCCATGGTGTGACTTACTCCTGAGTTGTGCCCATAACCGAGGACGCGGCTATCGATAGATTTAATACACTCTGCAGAGGTAGCGCACTTTACCCACACCACGAAATCCAAGGCCTCACACTCCCATTCGGGTGGACCAACGGCATTCCGGCAAAAACCCCCCTTGTCATGACACCCTCCCGGCCACTTCGACAAACTCCCTCTCAGGGCTATGTCCTGGGTGGCCCCGTGTCTACCAAAGATAGCAACGGCCATCGTCGTGGCAAAATGGTCCCAAATGGGGACAAGGTACCATAAAAACAAACGGGCACACAAGGCTATGTTTGCTTACCGGGCCAGGGTATGCACACCCATAACCTTCCCTCATTGGAGGCACCGGCGAGAGGCACAACAAAGGACCGAATCAAGACCTCCCACAAGGTAAATGTGGTCGCACTGAGAAAAACCTGATTCAGTGGCACCATGACTTGATCAAAGTCATATTCAAGTTGGACTTATTAACATGTTTAACTTGAAAATTAATCTACTAAGTCATACGATGCCATGATCACGCAACTAATCGACATGCAAAGAATGCAACTCCCATCTACGGATCAAACTTATCAACATAACTTGCTTGCACTACTCATGCTTAAACTTTACTGGTTCTATCTCATTGTTATTGTCATGCAATATTTTTATTAACTCATAATTTATATGAAAATATCACTTAACAAAAAGAACTATCAATATTTATCAAAGCAATATAACTAAGGCAAAATTTTATTTTACTAGATTAAACTAGTCCATGCATTCAACCAATTACTTAGACAATCATTTCAAGCATGACAAAGTAACTAGCAAACAACCATATTTCTTTAACAAATTTTTAAATGCATATAAGAAATCATATTTAAGTAGAAAAATCATAGATATTGAAATGACACCATCCAAATGCTGGTGTGGCTTGCCTTAGTGCAGAGGAGGGTCACACTCCTCCTGGTTATGTTCAAGGCAAGTTCCTCCTTTTGAAAATATTTAAAAACCACAAAACAAAATATCAAAATTCATTCTGAAAATCACAAGAAATTCTAGACAGCAAGGAAAATTCAACATTTTGGTGTGCTGCTAGAGCTTTCTGAAACAAACACAACGCAAAAAGAATCAACTCATTTGGACTTATGGGCTAGGAGTTATCACTGGTCAAAGTTGTGGTCAAATATTTGAATTAATTTGAATAAATCAGAAAACCTGGGGGGGGGGGTGACGTCGATGGCGTAAATCCAGGATACGCCTCCACTCGTAACGCTTCGGGTGCGACTAGAGAGGCTGACACCGGGCCCCACCGATCAGGAGAGAGAGGGGGAGAGAGGGAAACAGAGTGCGGCGGCACTCCGCCGGAGCTTACACCGGCGACGACTGGGTCTAGGGCAAAACCAGAGGGATAGAAGTGGAGAGGGGGTCGTGGCGCACCTGCCCGTACCCGTGGCTTGCTTGGGGATGGCCGGAGTTGCTCGCACTCAAGCTTGCAAGTGGCGGTGGCGGATGGGGCTTCCCGGAGAGGAAGAAGGCGATGGCGAGAGGCGACTCCAGGGGTTCAACTGCGTCTAGGCGACACCAGAGGATCCCTAACGACACGCCTGAGAGGTTGATTGAGCTCGAGGGGATCTGGAGCAGGGTGGTTGGGTTGCGGGGATCGCCGGCGATCTCTGGTCGAGGTCGACGGCCAGAGGCCAGCCCGACCGGGCTATGACTCTTCTATGAGGTCATGGTGGTTGTCGGTGTCAAAACCGGCGGATCTCGGGTAGGGGGTCCCGAACTGTGCGTCTAAGATTGATGGTAATAGGAGACAGGGGACACAATGTTTTACCCAGGTCCGAGCCCTCTCTATGGAGGTAACCCTACGTCCTGCTTGATTGATCTTGATGAATATGAGTATTACAAGAGTTGATCTACCACGAGATCGTAATGGCTAAACCCTAGAGGTCTAGCTTGTATGGCTATGATAATGTCCCTCTCTTCGGACTAAGTCCTCCGGTTTATATAGACACCGGGAGGATCAAGGGTTACACAAGGTCGGTTACAAAGAAAAGAATATACATATTTAGTCGCCAAGCTTGCCTTCCACGCCAAGGAGAGTCCCATCCGGACAAGGGTGCGGTCTTCGGTCTTCGTATATTCACAACCCATCAGTCCGGCCCATGGCTAACAGGCCGGACGCCTGAGGACCTCTTAGTCCAGGATTCCCTCAGTAGCCCCTGAACCTGGCTTCAATGACAAGGTATCCGACACATAGGTCTGTCTTCGGCATTGCAAGGCGGGTTCCTCCTTCCAAATTCCAAAATAGTCTTCGGATGTATCAATGTGTCCGAACCTGTAACACACACCACACACAACCACAGAGAGAATATAAATTTACACGAGTTCAATCTGCTGACAACTTTCCATAACATGACATCACATCTGTCCGGTCATAATTTCGAACCGTTTTTCGTCTGCCGCTCCACGCTTCGAGACGTGGTTGCCATTGGAACGTCATGTCAAAGCAGAGATCGTGTCCCCTTATTACGGGATCCTCATCAATACGGGTGTGGGTAACCCAACCATGCCGTTTACACAACCCTCGGGAGTAGGCGAATTTTAAGGCGAGTGGGGAGGCATCCAATATTTACTGCCTTTATAAGGAGATCAGAATCCCTTTTCTTCACCCACGCCTTCTCTCTTCCTCTGCCCTTCCATTCTTGAGCTCCAGCACCCAAGTTCTCATCTTCTTCGTCTCGAGCAAGCACTCAACCATGTCCGGATCCGGAGGTCAAGGTAAGTGGATGGCCTCCTCCGTCCAGGAGGAGGATATCGCCGAGCTTCGAGCGGCCGGGTACCTGGCGAAGGGAATCACCCACCACCTTCCAGCTCAGGGACAAATCGTTCCCACGCCGAAGCCCAACAAGAGGGTAGTATTCATCCCTCATTTCCTCTGCGGGTTAGGGTTTCCACTCCACCCCTTCATCCGCGGGCTGATGTTCTACTACGGAATAGACTTCCATGATCTATCCCCAAACTCCCTCCTCAACATCTCGACGTTCATTGTTGTGTGTGAGGCCTTCCTCCGCATCTAACCCCACTTCGGGCTGTGGCTCAAGGTCTTCAATGTGAAGCCGAAGGTGGTGGATGGCCAGCACGCGGAGTGCGGAGGTGCCATGGTGAGCAAGCTGGCCGATGTCTCCTGGCCGAAAGGCGCTTTCGTGGAGACTATAAAAGAATGACAGAAACATTGGTTCTATAACACATAACCCCGCGGTACCACCTGGGCCGCAACTGCCGAATTCAACTCTGGCGCTCCCATGCGACTCACCTCCTGGGTTGAAAAGGGCCCGAACTGGTGTTCGCCGGACGAGCTGACAGCGCTACAAACGCGCATCCAAAGCATGGTGGATAAAGATATCAAACTCGTCGATATAATCCAGGTGATGCTAGTTCACCGGATTCTCCCATGCCAAAGCCTAAGCCACCCTCTATGGGAGATCAGTCCGAAGAAGCACCATGCCCTAAAGAGGCTCTTCGAAACCACTCACGAAGATACCTGGAGGTTGCTTTTTAAAGGCAATGAAACACCACCGGCCACAGATTCGGACCGCGGTCATGACATTAACCACCTCGCCAATGAGGTATGTTATTCTTACTGCATCCCTTGCTTGCCTATTTCAAGGATGATGACTAAGCTTTTATCATCATCGTTTCTCCAGGACTGGATGGAGAGGGCGAAGCGGATCCAATGTCCGGCTCCGCTGCCTAAAGAACTAGTCATCCCGTGTTTAGTGAAGATGCTAGTGCCGGCTCCCTACAAGGCGCCGGAGAAGAAGGCCACAGGGAAGGCCAAGGGGGTCCGGAGTGGCCCCCGCCGCAAGGGTGCTTCGGACGCAATGTTAGAAGACAAGACTCAATCCTCCGTCGCCGAAGACGACGACGATGAGGAGGAGGAGGAAAACAACCCTCCCCCTAATGAGGGGAAGAAAAAGAGGGCGGCCTCCACCATTCTGGAGGCGGAGGCGCCCAAGAAGGGGAACGGCCCACTCGTGGGCAGCTCCGCATGGGACGTCAAAAGTAGTCCGGAGCAACACCCCCGCACTAAGCCGCAGGCCGCATCGTAAGTGCTAAGACTTATATCCGCCCATAAAGTTCCTCCTCCTCATTGCATTGACATGATTGGTTATGTTATTGTAGTCCAGCCCACAACAGCTCCCCGCGATCCTCGTCAGGAGGTTCGCTGGATTCCAGGGCGATGGCCAGCGAGTCACCACCGGCCGCTCACTCCCCCAAGGCCAAGGACATGCGGAAGTGCTGTCCCGAAGGACTATTCTAGGCGGGGGAGAGGCTCAGGAGGCGCCAGAAGGAGAAACCCCCGTCACCGGACACCAGGGGGAATCAATCCCCAAGGAGACTGGTGGGGAGGGCCGTATTCAGTTCGGCCCTCAGCCGGACTCGATTCCGGAGACCGATGTGGCTCCAAAATCTAGCACACAACCTCCTTTGAAAGAAGGGGGATGCCTATTCTGCCGGTGACCCCTGTCCAACCAGGGGCACCGGATAATCTGCTGGAAGCACTGCGAGGCGCTTCCATTGTGGATGAGCACCGTGTCCTTATGGGCATGGTAATTGAAAGGGTTCAGTCCGCCAAGAGCGGACTAATCGAGGCCTGCAGTAGCCTGCTGACAGGTTTTGAGGTAAGCGATGCAAAAAAGAGAAAATCTGAATATAGACAGTAGCCCCTAAGACACTGTCTGGTGTTCGGAAAGAAAAGGCCGGACATAGGATCAATCTCCTATTGCAGGAAACTAACTAAATTTCTCTGAAATGTAAACACAGGCGTCGCTGTTGGCTGCAGCCTCGCATACTGACGAAGTCTCCGGACTGAATCAGAAACTGGCGGAGGCCGAGGAGGAGCTGGGCCAGGTGAAGAGGCAGCTCAGGGAAAAACAAGGTAAGTAATAACTTGTTATGTATTCGAAAAAAGGAAATTGATATGCAATGACCAAAATTCCATGACATGTATAGAGGTGACGACCGAGGTCGAGGCCCTGAAACAGGCCCTGGTTGAAGCCGAAGGGAAGGCTGTCAAGAGCAGACCGCTTCCAAGAAGCGCAAGGACTGAGTCAATGAGGTCCAACAGGAGCCCAGGGACGCGGTGAAGAAGTGTGAGGCCTTGGAGCGCGATGCGTCGGTTCAAGAGACCGAACTCGCCAAGGCTCGTCAGAGTGCGGAGGCAGCCCGGAATGAGGCCCAGGGAGCCATCCAGGAGATCCAGGATGCCAGGAAGATCATGGCAGGTAAGGCATTCAATATGCAAAGCAAGAATGTGAAGATGAAATATCGTTACTAACCCGGATTCAGAGTTCTCTAGGGGATTTTACTGATCGGCCGCGCAGTGTGGCTGACGCTGCAGAGTTCTTCCAAGCCGAAGAATAGAGCTCCGCGGAGAAGCTGTTCTGGTCGCAACATCTTGCGCCAGAACATCTGGTGTCCTTCAGCGATCAGCTAAAACAGCTGGTCGAGCTGCATAGGGAGGCCGAACAGGCCATGAAGGATTTAATAATCCGGTTGTGCCCAGCCAAAGTTATACCCGGCAGTTACTTCGGCCTTATGAAGCGACCAGTGGATGCCTGTCCTCAGCTGGACGTCGTCAAGCGGTCCATCTGCATTGAGGGCGCACGTCTGGCCTTCTCCTATTGCAAGGTCTGGTGGGTAAAGCTTGATGCTGTCAAATTAGCGACCGAGGGGCCGCCGGGGGGCAAGGAGCACCGCACATCCAAGCGATACTTCGGCGATGTCTTGGAGGGGTCCCACATTGTTGTGGATCATTGTGCGAAATACAGTATCTTTGAATAAATGTATTCAAGCTCCTTCTACCTTGTATGATAAAACAAAGTGATTGTACAATATAATGCTTGTTATGTTTTTAAATTTTTACTTCCTGTGCGGCCGTGTTGTATGAAATCTGAGGGTTAACCAGTCGTTGGCTTCTGCCCCCACATAGGTAGTATGGGGCTGTTCGGGATGGAATCCAAACAATCTTGATCCAATTAAATGGTCCTTGAAGGAGTTGTTTAGCGCAACGAACCAGGCAACCAGACTATGCAGCTGTAACGTCCTCTCTTAGCCATAGGAGTTCGACAATAAAAACATGGGCGCAACCCCTAGTATCCGAACTAGAGTGCTATAAGCGTCTGATCGGGAAGTACCAATCCTTCGCGTAATGCGGAAGAAATCTCCAATGATTTGTAACCTCCGAACAGCTGACCGACTCTCGCCGCATCATGACAGTCAGTTTTTGGCTTTCTCTACTGAGGTGCTCCTTTGGATAAACCAAGGCACAATCGTAGTAGTTCTCCCTTTACTACCTTAGCAGATATAGCGGAACGTAAGGTAGCAAGCACAGGAGCCGGGCAACCCAACTATTGACGGAAGACATGATTTGGAGCCAATGCATATAATGCTAAATTCGGGGTGCCGAACTGTACTTATAAAAAGTGTTCAGACTTTTGTTGTCGTAATGTGGGATGCTATGAAGCCCCTGGCAAACATCAAACATACCAAAGTGTACGGGTGCTACCTAATAGGGTTATCTAGAGGGGAGCTGAAAAAAGAGAAAGAAAACAGAAAAGGTACAAAGGTAAAAAGTTGGGGTCCTAAAGCTCCAGCCGCAAACTGTTCTTATTGTAATTTAATTAGTACATCAAAGCGCATTGATACACGTAGTGCGATAAGCAATAGGCTATTTGATATGTCGAAACCAAGGGAGAGCTGCATGTGGGTCCTGAAAAACAGGTAGGGTTATCGTTAACGGAATCACCTAAAAAGTCCCCGTATGTCTGTGTTTCTCGCCGTCTTGGTGTGTTTATCCTTCAAGAGGACCGATAACCAGACCATCAGATGGGGCCTGTGGGATTGAGACCTGAAAAAAAGAAAGAAAAAGTGAAAGTATGTGTGTATCCGATGCCGGTTGAACCGTACTATGGACCACAAGCTAGCTATGCCTCCGTCGATGCCCATGGGATTTTTAGTGCGTAGTTATGTACGCGCGGCACGAATGCCACCACTTGATCGATACTGAGACAGAGGCCGGATTGCTAGTCGAGCTCCTGACGAGCCGAGCTCTCCTGCCGCATAGTAGTTCGCACCCTCTTAACAGTGTCCATGGGCTCGACAGCCGAATTAAGGTTCTGCTTGAGGAGGCCGCTCTGTACTTCTGCTGCTAAGGCAGCTATGTGCTCTTCTGTACGGAGGGAGCGTTCCGTATTTCCATTGGCCGTTATGACACCGCGTGGACCGGGCATCTTGAGCTTGAGATAAGCATAGTGTGGTATTGCGTTGAATCAAGCAAACGTGGTTCGTCCGAGCAGTGCTAGATAGCCGCTGCGGAAGGGGACGATGTCGCAGATTAACTCCTCACTTCGGAAGTTGTCCGGAGATCCGAAGACGACATCTAGTGTGATTGAGCCCATACAATGGGCCTCTACAACTGGTATGACTCCTTTGAAGGTAGTCTTGGTGGGCTTGATCCGTGATGGGTTAATGCCCATTTTTCGCGCTGTATCCTGATAGAGCAGATTGAGACTGCTACCTCCATCCATAAGGACGTGAGTCATGTGGAACAATCAATTATTGGGTCTAGGACCAGTGCGGCCGAGCCACCGTGACGAATACTGGTCGGATGATCCCGGCGATCAAAAGTGATCGGGCATGACGACCATGGATTAAATTTTGGGGCGACTGGATCTATCGCGTAGACGTCCCTGAGCGCACGCTTGCGCTCCCTCTTGGGGATGTGGGTAGCGTATATCATGTTCACCATTTTCACCTGCGGGGGATGTTGGGGAACATAGCAGAATTTTAAAATTTTCTACGCATCACCAAGATCAATCTATGGAGTCATCTAACAACGAGGGAGAGGGGAGTGCATCTACATACCCTTGTAGATCGCGAGCGGAAGCGTTCAAGAGAACGGGGTTGATGGAGTCGTACTCGTCGTGATCCAAATTACCGATGACCTAGCGCCGAACGGACGGCACCTCCGCGTTCAACACACGTACGGTTGAGAAGACGTCTCCTCCAACTTGATCCAGCAAGGGGGAAGGAGAGGTTGATGGAGATCCAGCAGCACGACGGCGTGGTGGTGGAAGCAACGACGATCTCGGCAGGGCTTCGCCAAGCTTAGCGAGAGGGAGAAGTGTCACGAGAGGGAGAGGGAGGCGCCAGGGGCTAGGGTGCGGCTGCCCTCCCTCCCCCCACTATATATAGGACCCCTAGGGGGGCGGCCAAGGGGGGTGGAGTGCCCCCCAAGCCAAGTGGGGCGCCCCCACCCCTAGGGGTTCCAACCCTAGGCACAGGGGAGGCCCATGGGGGGCGCACCAGCCCACTAGGGGCTGGTTCCCCTCCCACTTCAGCCCATGGGGCCCTCCAGGATAGGTGGCCCCACCCGGTGGACCCCCGGGACCCTTCCGGTGTTCCCGGTACAATACCGATTACCCCCGAAACTTTCCCGATGGCCGAAACTTGACTTCCTATATATAAATCTTCACCTCCGTACCATTTCGGAACTCCTCGTGACGTCCGGGATCTCATCCGGGACTCCGAACAGCTTTCGGGTTACCGTATACTAATATCTCAACAACCCTAGCGTCACCGAACCTTAAGTGTGTAGACCCTACGGGTTCGGGAGACACGCAGATATGACCGAGACGACTCTCCGGTCAATAACCAACAGCGGGATCTGGATACCCATGTTGGCTCCCACATGCTCCTCAGTGATCTCATCGAATGAACCACGATGTCGAGGATTCAATCAATCCCGTATACAATTCCCTTTGTCAATCGATACGTTACTTGCCCGAGGCTCGATCGTCGGTATCCCAATACCTCGTTCAATCTTGTTGCCGGCAAGTCACTTTACTCGTACCGTAATGCATGATCCCATGATCAACCACTTGGTCACATTGAGCTCATTATGATGATGCATTACCGAGTGGGCCCAGAGATACCTCTCCGTCATATGGAGTGACAAATCCCAGTCTCGATTCGTGCCAACCCAACAGACACTTTCGGAGATACCCGTAGTGCACCTTTATAGTCACCCAGTTACATTGTGACATTTGGCACACCGAAAGCACTCCTACAGTATCTGGGAATTGCACAATCTCATGGTCTAAGGAAATGATACTTGACATTTGGAAAAGCTATGGCAAACGAACTACACGATCTTTAAGCTATGCTTAGGATTGGGTCTTGTCCATCACATCATTCTCCTAATGATGTGATCCCGTTATCAATGACATCCAATGTCCATAGTCAGGAAACCATGACTATCTTTTGATCAATGAGCTAGTCAACTAGAGGCTCACTAGGGACGTGTTGTGGTCTATGTATTCAGACATGTATTACGATTTCCGGATAACACAATTATAGCATGAACAATAGACAACTATCATGAACAAGGAAATATAATAATAACCATTTTATTATTGCCTCTAGGGCATATTTCCAACAGGGGAAACTTCTTCTGTCCCCCTGTGTTCGGTTGCTGGGGCTCTTCGTCATCGTCCTCGCTTTGTGATCCCTTTTTCCCCGTTCTCGGCCTTTAATTTGTCGGCCTGTTTAAAAACCCAGCAATCTCTATTTGTATGATTGGGTGGTTGGTCCGGGGTGCCATGAATCTGGCACGGACGATCAAGTATGTGGTCCAAGCTAGATGGGCCTGAATTGTTCTTTTGGAATAGCTTCTTCCGCTGACCGGACTTAGAGCCACTGAATCTGGCATTGACTGTCATGTCCTCAGTGTTATCACTATTGTTTCGAAGCTTGTATCTGTTGCGTCGAGACTTGTCTTTGTTGTCTTTAACTTCATGGGTGCCGGCGTCGCTTGCATTGTTTTTTCTGTGGGCCAACCAACTGTCCTCGCCCGCACAAAAGCGGGTCATGAGTGCCGTGAGGGCCGCCATGGATTTTGGCTTTTCATGGCCGAGGTGGCGAGCGAGCCATTCATCGCGGATGCCGTGTTTGAAGGCTGCTAGGGCTTCGGCATCCGGACAATCGACGATTTGGTTCTTTTTAGTTAAGAACCTAGTCCAGAATTTCCCGGCGGACTCTCCGGGCTGTTGAACTATATGGCTTAAGTCATCATCGTCCGGAGGTCGAACATATGTACCTTGGAAGTTATCAAGGAAGGCCTCTTCCAAGTCCTCCCAGCTGCCAATAGAATTTGCAGGCAGACTGTTGAGCCAATGCCGAGCTGGCCCCTTGAGTTTTAAAGGGAGGTATTTGATGGCGTGGAGGTCATCGCCGCGGGCCATATGAATGTGGAGAATGAAGTCTTCGATCCACACCGCGGGGTCCGTGGTTCCATCGTATGATTCTATATTCACGGGTTTGAACCATTCTGTGAATTCATGATCCATGACCTCATCAGTGAAGCAATGAGGGTGTGCGGCGCTTCTATATCGGGCCGTATCATGGCGTAGCTCTGATGGAGTCCGTCTGCGGTTTTCAACCCGCGCATGACTAAGTTTGTCACGTGCGAATATGTGGCCGTCATCGCGTGTCGAGGCACGTTCTCGTGATCCGTAGTTTGATCTGGTATGTCCTGCTTTATTGTTCAGGTTTTGCCGGAGGTCATATGTATGGCCGTGGGCTAATTTACCTCTACCTGTGCGATGAGGCGGGGCAGGCCGGTGTTCGGCATGAGCTGCCGTTTTGTCCCGACCATGTGGTGGTCGGTCAGCCACATTGGACGATGGTGGTATGTATTCCAGCGCCTCCTCGTCAAACTGAGGTAGCAATTTGCGCTTTGGGTAGCTTTTGGTTGGGTGCTTGAGGCCGTATTCTTTGGCTGCTAGGACATCGGTCCATTTATCATTGAGCAGATCTTGATCAGGTTGAAGCTGTTGCTTCTTCTCTTTCAGGCTCCTTGTAGTGGCTATTAGCTGGCGCTTGAAGCGCTCTTGCTCAAGAGGTTCCTCAGGCACGATGAAATCGTCGGTGCCGAGGCTCACCTCATCCTCGGAGAGTGGAAGATAACTTCTGTCCTCTAAGTCTTCGTGCGTGGCCTGTTTACCAAGGCTAACCCGCCAATCTTCCCTTTCATCTTGTTCATTAGCTGTTTCAACGGGGTCTTAGTTGTCTTCGGCACCTTTTGGAGCGTTATCTTCTCCTGTGTCGGTGTTGTTGTCTTTATTGCGGTGTGACTTAGAGCGGCACCACTGACGCCGATGCTTGGATTGTATTTCGGAAGGTTTATCCTCGGCTGGATCTTCCTTGTCATCGCCGCTATTCTCCTTTGGTGCATCCACCATGTATACATCGTACGAAGAAGTGGTCGTCCAGCATCTGGTGAACGGCGGGTTCTAGGCCTCTTCTTCTCCGGCACCGTTGTCCATACCGTCGATGTCCTCGGAGTCGTAATCAAGTTTGTCGGTTAAATCCTCGACCGTGGCTATGAAGTGGGTGGTGGATGGGGAGAAAAATTCTCCATCGTCAGCCCCTAGTTCGAACCGGATATAGTTTAGCTGTGAGTCCTCTGCCAAGGACAGGTTCTTTAATGAGTTTAGCATGTCTCCCAAAGGCGAGTGCTGGAAGATGTCTGTGGCGCTGAATTCGAAGATCGATAAACGATCAAGTTCGGCATCCGTAGGCTCACATGGTTCGAAATTTACAGCCGGAAATGAGTTCGGAGTTCCGGTGGCACGGTTATCATGTGAGATCAAGTCTATGTGCGGCTCCAACGCCATGGAATCTGTGACCTCCATGGTGGGGTCGATCCTCCCATCCTCGGATGGCGTAGTCTGCTCTGGATCTAAGACCAGAGCGGTTATGGGAGCTATCTCCTGGATGCAGTCCGATGACAGATTTAGGTCATGTCCCTCGGGGCGACCCTGGTGGCAGCCATGGTCTTGAATCCGGCGAAGATCAAGTCTCCACGGATGTCCGCGATGTAGTTCAAGCTCCCAAATCTGACCTGATGGCCAGGGGCGTAGCTTTCGATCTGCTACAGATGGCCAAGTGAATTGGCCCGCAGAGCAAAGCCACCGAACATGAAGATCTGTCCGGGAAGGAAAACTCCCCCTTGGGCAGCATCGTTGTAGATGGTTAAAGGAGCCATCGAACCTCTTGATGACGGCACAGTGGAACTCCCAATGAAAGCACAGTGTCAAAACTGGCGTATCTCGGGTAGGGGGTCTCGAACTATGCGTCTAAGGTCGATGGTAACAGGAGACAGGGGACACAATGTTTTACCCAGGTTCGGGCCCTCTCTATGGAGGTAATACCCTACGTCCTCCTTGATTGATCTTGATGAATATGAGTATTACAAGAGTTGATCTACCACGAGATTGTAATGGCTAAACCCTAGTGGTCTAGCTTGTATGGCTATGATAATGTCCCTCTCTCCGGACTAAGTCCTCCGGTTTATATAAACACCGAGAGGATCTAGGGTTACACAAGGTCGGTTACAAAGAAAAGAATCTACATATTTAGTCGCCAAGCTTGCCTTCCACCCAAGGAGAGTCCCATCCGGACACGGGTGCGGTCTTCGTATCTTGATAGCCCATCAGTCCAGCCCATGGCTAACAGGCCAGACGCCCGAGGACCCCTTAGTCCAGGACTCCCTCAGTGGTTGTGTGGTGCGGTGTGAGGCTTTAGAGTGGAGGGAATGGCTCTATATATAGACGGAGCGAGAGGGGGGGTATGTGGCACCGCTGGAGTTCTCTGGAGACAGGCAAACGGCGACGAAAAGCGCTTGTGAGAGGGGGCAAGGGCTCAGCGTGTAGGCATGAGCTGTCCACACTCGCCGACGAGCACATGAGGCAGGGGAGAAGAAGACAAGGGCACGAGCACACTGTGACTTTTGGCCGCGACGTGCCCGTGCTCGTTGCGGCGTCTCCGGCATCGGCGAGCGCCAGGGAGGGGTCAATGGTGATGAGTCGAGGTTGGTGGCGCGGCGCGGCAGTCGTCGGCAAGCTCTGGCTCGAGCACGTGCCGAACAGAGGCGTTTGCGCTACTCAGAGCGCGTCGAGCGCATGCCAGACCCCGTGTCCACATGCGGTCACCGCCTTGGCATGGTCAAAATGACGCCCACAACTGGCCAAACCTTGTCTGGGCTAAAGTCCATGCAGTGATAGGTCTAGAGAAGTTGAGGACTCATCACCAGGCCGACCACATGTGACTCAACCATCTTGGCAAGTTTCTATGTTTGGATAGCTACTAGATGGCCATTAGGGCTGATCTCATGGGGTTAAGGTTTTCTTAGGAGGGTGAACAGGCTCAAGAAAAATCAGGGCCAAAGGATCAAGGAAAAATACAACTTGCTGTACAAAGTGCAATTTTGGACCAGAAGAGGAATTATTTTCTATAGCAAAAATATTACAAAAAGTCATGCAATATTTTTTCTTGGGAAGGTGGGCCATGGTTCAAAGAATATTCATGAATTATTTCAAAAAATTTGGAGTTATAAAAATGGGGGTTGCTTTGGAGCACTAGTTTCTGAAATAAGCTTTAGAAGAGAAAATGAATATTTCATTTATGAAAAATATTCATTTGATTATTTTGGGGATTTTTCGGAGAAATGAGATTGAATGAGAAGTAGATAGGTCACTTGGGTGAAAGTCACGGGCATGCCCAAGTGATAAGTCTAGTTGAATTGATTCCATAACTCCAAATCCAAGGCAAAGGCAAAACCAAGTCCGGAAAAAGAGAGAAGGCAAAATCCAGGATATCACATCGATATCGTGGCTTTCCGCAGTGGCTATCATGCACTGCTCGGATGGACCGCTTTCGCCCGCTTCAATGCAGTCACGCACTACGCTTATCTAAAGCTCAAGATGCCTGGACCACGTGGTGTTGTTACAGTTAATGGAAACATGGAGCGCTCCCTCCATACCGAGGAGCATACCGCAACTCTCGCAGCCGTAGCACACGGTGGCCTTATCAAGCCGAATACTACACCGGCAGTCAAGCCCCCGGACACTGTTAAACGAGTCCGGTCTACCCTGCAGAATGAAAGTCCGGCTCATCCAGAGCTAGACTAGCAATTCAGCCTTCGTCAAAGCCCCAAGCTGATAGCGGCATATGTACCGCGCGTACACAACTACACACTAAAGATACCATGGTCTAGGATGGAGGCCTACCAAAAATAAAGTCCACAATACGGTTCGACCCTATCTGGACCATCATATTCTTCATTTTCTTCTTGTTTTTCTTTTTGAGGTTCTTTACAACCCACACCACTCTTCGATGGTACTTAGGGTCCTTTTCCAGGCCCCTTATATACACTCGATCATTGATCCTCTCAAAGGACCATACACTATGGGGAAAGGCGGCGCAGACGTGAGACAGAGTGTCCAAAGGATCTTCAAGGTCATCTTTTCCAATTTAGGACCTGTATACAACTTTCCCTTGTCCTCGGCATGTAAAATGGCCTTGATGCTTATGGCATCCTCTGTAAAAATACGTTTTGACATATCAATCAGATTATAATGAAAACAGTTTTACCCTACCTCATTCTGTATTGGTCTACTACGTCATCTGTATCCCGTCTTAACGACTGATTGACATATACACATTGGCATTAATCGCCAGGGGCTTTATTCGGCCACAAATGTTCAAAAACAAAAAGTTCGAACACTTTCATAGTACACTTCGGCGTCCCAAATATTGCATTATATGCATCGGCTCCGAATCATGTCTTTGGTCAATAGTTGGGTTGCCCGGCTCCTATGGTTACCACCTTATGTTCCGCTTGTTCGGCTAAGGTAGTAAAGGGAGAACTACTGCGATCGTGTTTCTGGTTTGTTCAGTCAAACACCTCAGTAGAGAAAGCCGAAAACTGACTGTCATGGTATGGCGAGAGCTGGTCGGCTATTCAGCGACTTGATGTAAATCTCTTGCGATTTTTCCGTACTACATGAAGGACTGGCTTTGGCTCGGTCATGCGCCTACGACATACCAGTTCGGACAGCCACATGCGCACCATTCTTAGTCCCACCGTCAAACTCCTATGGCTAAGTGAAAGTGCTAAAGCCGCATAGTCTGATTGCCTGGTTCACTACGTAAATCACCTCCTTTACGGACCAAGACGTTGGGTCAAGAGTGATTACACGCTATTCCGAACATCCTCGTAGTATCTACGTGGGGGCTGAAGCCGATGACTGGCAAACTTTCAGAATAATAATAATATATGGCCGCACCAAAGGAAAGTAGTTCAGATAATACATAAAATATATTACACAGCCTCGGTTATGATACATTGTTTGGGTACCCGGATACATTTACTCGAACATAATATCCTTCGAGCACTAGCCCTCTATCAAGCGGGCACCCTCCAGGACGTCTTCAAAATAGCGTTCTGGAGTACGGTGGTCCTTGCTTCCTGGCAGACCCTCAACTGCCACGACGGCGGCTTTCATTTTTGCCTAGTGCATCTTGACACGGGCAAAGGCCAGCCCCGCACCTTCTATACATGACGCCCGCTTGACCGCGTCAATTGGGGGCAACGCGTCAACGAGTCGCTGTGCCAGGCCAAAATAGCTGCTTGGGACAGGTTCGGCCGACCACAGCCGGACTATGACGTCCCTTATGGCCAGTCCGGACATTCTATGCAGCTCGGCGCACTGCGCCATTTGGTCATTCAACAACGTTGGGCGTTCCTGCGCCGCGAACTGCGACCAGAATAGCTTCTCCGTTGTATGCCCCTCCTGGGCCCGGAAGAACTGCGACGTCGGCGACACTCTTCGGAAGATCCACAAATGCATCTGGAGCAGTCCATAGTTGAGTGAGCAAGACATACTTCTGATTGCCGAATTTACTCTGTAAGAGAAAGGGCTTACTAACCGCTATCTGTCTGGCCTGCTTGATCTCCTCAAACGCCGCTCGGGATTCGGCCCACACCTCCTCGGCCTCTTGAAGGGCCTTCGCAAGGTCGGTCATCTAGGCTTTATCATTCTCCTCTAGGGACTTGCACTTGCCGGCGGCGTCCCTGAGCGCTTGCTCCACTTCGGTCACCCACTCCTCGTATCGACGGCGGATGATGTGCTCAGACTACAAGTCCGCGGCCGCTTTATCAGTGGCCGCTCTGTTCACCCTTGCCAGCTCCTTGGCCTGGGCAAGTTCATTCCTAAGGGTCTCAACTGCAGCAGCACTGCCTGCAATCATACACATAGCATTCCATGAGCTTCAACTCAGAATCTTCATATTAAATACAGACATGAACGAGATATTCTAAAAAATACCTTGCGCTTCATCAAGCCTCTTGTTGATGTGGACGAGATCCTCATTGGCAGCCTCAGCTTACACTTGAGCTTGGACACTTCGGCGGCCTGGGCGGTTGCTGCTAACAGTGAAGCCTGCTTCCCAAAATAGAAAAGTACATTATCTCCTGCAAGTATTATCGATCCTCTGTTCAGCCTCTTTTCAAAAGCCGAACAGAGTCTCAGGGGCTACTATCTGTATACAGGCATATTATATATATATGGAAAGCGGCCAAGAATATTACATCGCCAACCTTGAAGCCTGTTAGCAGGCTAGTGAAGGCTTCGTTCAGCCCGCTCTTGGCAGACTGAACCTTCTCAACCACCACACCCATTAGGGTGCGGTGCTCCTCCATGATGGAAGCACGTCATAGTGCCTCCATCAGTATGTTCGGCACCTCCGGATTAGTGGAGGTCACCGCTGGAGTTGGCACTCCCCCCCTCCGAAGGGGGATGCTTATTCGGTTCCGGAGCCACTTGGGTTTATGGAACAGTGTTCGGCTGGGGGACGGACTGGTCAAGACTCCCAGTCCCCATGGGGGTTGCTCCCCCCCGTGTTCTCGGCAGCCACGGCATTACCCACCGACCCAGTTTTAACGGCCTCCCATACTGCTTTGTTGCCCGGAGAGGCCCTTCGGGACAACACTTCGGTGTCGTCCGTGGCGATAGGCGGGGAGGCTCCCGGGGACGACTCGCTCTCCATCAGCCACAGATCCAAAGAATTCCCCTCCGACAAGTGTTGGGGGAGATCGCAGGCCAGACTACATCATACAATATATTATACCACAGTTATAAAGATCGAACTTATGTAAGGCATCCTTGGATACTTACGACGCGGCAAGGGGCTTCGACCGGCGGCGCCACTTGGTGATGGCTTCGGCATCCGAATCCGAGCCATTTGGGAGGGATATTTTCCACCTTTTGGGCGCCTCTGCCTATGGGTCTTTGGAGGCCACCCTTTTTTCTTGTTTCCTTTTGGAGAAGAATTGCTTTATGTCTCCTCTTCATCTTCATCCTCCTCGTGGGAGGATTGAGGTTTGGACTCTCCGGACACCGCATCCGAGGTACCTTTACAACGGAGGCCATCTGTGGCCTCCTTGTTCTTCTTCTTGGCCTTTTTCTCCGGGCGCCGGGACCAGCATCTTCATTCATAGAGGATCAGCTGGGTTTTTGGGCAGTGGAGCTGGACATCTAATCCACTCCTCTTTCTTTGTACAGCCCTGTTTAGAGGATGGAATTCTCAATACACCCCTTTGATTCACGAACTAAGTTATGTTCGGAAAGTTAGCACTTACCGGGGAGGCTGGATGATTGCAATCGAGGCTGATGTCCTCGGACGTCTTTGGCCATGATTTTTGAGTCTTGAAGACCAGCTTCTAGATTGCAGCATGAGTCGTGCCGAAGAACCGTTGCAGGGTCCTCGTCCCTTCCAGATTGAACTCCCACATACGGAGAGACCGGCGTTGGAAGGGAAAGGTTCGATGGATGAGCATCACCTGGATCACGTCAGTGAGGCTGGTGTTCTTCTCTATGATACTTTTGATGCACTTTTGCAGCGTCTACACCTCGTCGGATGACCCCTGGTCCATACCCTTATTGGTCCATGATGCATGCCGCAGCGGGGATCCGGATCTGAAGGCAGGAGCGGCCGCCCACTTGGTGCCGCGGGGTTATGTGATGTAGAACCACTCCTACTTCCCAGCCTTGATGGTCTGTACAAAGGCCCCTGTCGGTGTCAAAACTGGCGGATCTCGGGTAGGGGGTCCCGAACTGTGCGTCTAAGGCGGGTGGTAACAGGAGGCAGGGGACACGATGTTTTACCCAGGTTCGGGCCCTCTTGATGGAGGTAAAACCCTACGTCTTGCTTGCTTTATTCTTGATGATATGAGTATTACAAGAGTTGATCTACCACGAGATCGGAGAGGCTAAACCCTAGAAGCTAGCCTATGGTATGATTGTATGTTGTCCTACGGACTAAAACCCTCCGGTTTATATAGACACCGGAGGGGGCTAGGGTTACACAAGGTCGGTTACAAAGGAGGAGATATACATATCCGTATTGCCTAGCTTGCCTTCCACGCCAAGTAGAGACCCATCCGGACACGAGATGAAGTCTTCAATCTTGTATCTTCATAGTCCAACAGTCCAGCCAAAGGATATAATCCGGCTGTCCGGATACCCCCTAATCCAGGACTCCCTCAGTAGCCCCCGAACCAGGCTTCAATGACGATGAGTCCGGCGCGCAGTGTTGTCTTCGACATTGCAAGGCAGGTTCTTCTCCATATTTCGAACGTTTGTAAAGCAGTGTACGGTCCCATAAATGTTTGGACCTCTTGGCTTTTGTGCCCAATAAGGGCTATCTCCCATGCATTGAATGAATACGAGGCGCCAGGGCATTTTTACATTCGCCCCCCTAGCCAGACAAATAAATTATCTATTAAAAGGACGGGGATTCTCATATCCGATCCATACCATTCTCCCCCAGCGAGAATCCATCAGAGCACGCTTCGGAAAGATCCATTCCAGCATGGCCGACCTCCGCAGCTCCTCCTCCCGCCCCGTAGCCCTAAGGCCGGTGATTGGGAGAGGTGTTCAGTCCCACACAGTTGATTAATCGAACTGCAGACTAAGGGGTTTCTCCCTCCAGCATACATGGTGCCCGTTCGAGCCGGGCTTGCCACCTACAATGGCGGGGAGCAAGCGGAGAGCTTTCCCAGTCCCTCTATGGGGGTGCGGGTCTGCCTTGTTCCTTATTTATTGAGGGGCCTCGGATTTCCAATTCATCCGTTCCTCCGCGGGCTCCTGGAGTTCTACGGCCTCCAATTACACAATTTCACCCCTGCCTCCATTCTACATATCGCCGGCTATGTTGCTCTCTGCGAGTTGTTCCTAGGCTACAAGGCTCACTCCGAGCTGTGGAAAAGGCTATTTTGCCTCGTCCCTCAAACACAGAGGGGTCACTTTATCAAGTGGGCGGAGCCGAAATATGGTGCATCGCCGGTACCAGATACCTGTCCGGTACCCCGAAGAAGTCGTCCGAAGACTGGCCTGCGGAATGGTTTTATATGGAGGACGTTCCCCTTCCGGACCCTGTTCGGCAGGGTCTTCCTGAGTTCAACAATGCTCCTCTGAAGAAACGCCGAAGTTGGTGCCCACGGAGTCCCCAGGCGGAAGACAATGGAGAAGTCCTCTACCTGATGAACCGGATTAAAGCACTGGCTCAATCAGAATTGACAGTAATCAAAGTTATGTCAATTTGCATAATGCGGGGAGTGCAACCACTTCAATATCGTGGGAACCCCTTGTGGTGTTTTAACGGGGCGGATGATGCCACCCGCTGCGGGCGTAAGGGTCCGGACAATGCTGCCGCTTTAGCAAAAATTCCGTCCGAATTGTTCAAGGGAGAGGAAGAGGAGTTCATCCGCATCAAGCCACGGGATGGATTCTCCATGTACTATCCTCCAAGCTGGGTAAGTTATATCTCCTTACTCCCATTTTTCCCGCATTCTTTGTCGTAAGTATTCACCTTGCCACTTTGCGACAGGAACTACGAAAAACCATAAAGGAGGTCAGCAGCCCTTCTCCACAACTAGAGGACCCTGACCAGGCCCTCGACTCCGGACTTGAAGAAGATCCGGTTATATTCGTGGAGCTGATAGACCGACAGTTCTATCAGTTAAGCTGCGATGATGCCATGGTGGCCATTACGGCCAACTATCCCGGACTGCTTCCTGCATCGCACGTAAGAAAACCAAAAAATCCCAACTCCAAAAACTAGGATCCCCTGTTAGACACTTCACCTACCATATACGTATGGTGTTTTTATAGGGAAGGCATTCGGGACGCCCGGCCGAACCCGCAGCAACTTGCCAACAAGAGGCACCGAGGCCGGGCAGGCCAAAAAGGAAGGCGGTCAGGACGGAGACGCCGGCGCAAAGGTATAACAAAAACCCCGCTCCGTGGTTGTCGTCTTTCTCGAAATGTGATGACGCCCATGTTTCCTTAACAGAAAAAACGCTCGCCAGAATATGTCCGGCGATGTTGCTAATCACGCTTCCACTAGTCGGGCGCCAGGACCGGACATAGAGGCGGAAGCCGATATGGGGCGGGCGCAGGATAATCCTCCTACAGAGGATGCAGATAGATTATCCGCCACAAATTCAGAAGTGGAAAGCGCCATGAATCATAGGTGCCATCGGGCCGTACTCCGCGACGCTTGTTTCTCACCAGAAGCATTTGATGCCTTCAATTCTGGAGAAGCGTACCTCCGTGCTGCTCAAGATGGTCTAGCCAGAGCCACGGATCAGTATGTAAAGGATGTACGGGTAAGTAAATCTGGCGATTATGTGTATCAGTAGCCCCTGAGACTTGAAACAGTCAGCAGAACTGATTTAAGGATCATCTTTATTGTGCAGGTTCTTACAGAGAAGAATACTCAGCTATCACAGGAGCTGGAGGAATGCAAGGCCCAACTGCGGGCTGCTGTTGCCGCATTGAAGGAACCGAAAAAGTCCCCCGCTGGTAACATTTACTTTAAAGAATGATGGTTACCATATAGTGTGCGGCGTGGCTGCAGATCTAACAATAGATGTTGCAGATGAATCCGGAGAAAATCCGGAGGACCAGCATGCCGTGCGACAGCTACTGGCAAACGCGTGCTGACTGAGGTTAGGCAGGAGAAAAACAATCTCCAAGATGCCAATATCAAGTTGAGCGTGGAACTAAAAGACGTTCGAGCCCAGCTTGCAGACTCCGAGAAGGAGAATAAGCGGCTTTGGCACGGCATTTTCAGTAAGTGCTTGAACGAATCCTTTTGAAGGAGTTCGGCGAAGAAGCCGATTAACAGCGTTATGTCTGTAGGTATGCTGACGGGTTGTCCCGCGGAGGAAATGCCCGGGTTTGCGGGTGATCTTCTATCCGAGCTCTCACGTCTGCATGAACAAGTTCGGCAGGTGATGCAAGGTGTTGCCCAGGCCTTGTGGCCATCTGTCTCCCTGCCAGAAGGCGTTGCAGAGCTTACGGAGAAGCTCAAGGGAGCACGCGGCGCTTCCAATTATGGAAGATATTGTCCTGTCGTCAAGGTGCCAGAGAAGCCTGGGCCATGGTGAAGACGCGGTATACCAAGGCTAACCCAAATCACATGGCCAAGGTCGGACCCGTGGGGCCCGACGGAAAAGATATCCCCGTTAGCTTAGTTTATGGGCAAGTAGAATTAGCCGCAAAGTATTCCCAACAGGATTGTAGGCTAGACCGCCTGTTGGATGGTATAGAAGAGGAATTTAGTCAGTCTGCATGACTATGTAATTAAAGTGACATGTATAATGCCTTCTAGCCGGATTGTAGATCATTTGTCTTGGCGGACCTTTTTGCTTCAACCTCAGGACCCGATAGTCTGGAGTGTATCCGAATACCCGCTCAGTTATATAAGAACCGGGGTATGCGTGGATACCAGGCGTAGGGGTCATTAGTGCTTGAACGGACAAGTGCCCAACTAGTTATGTTATATTACATGGGTAGTAAGAAACATCTTCCAGGGAGAATAGTTCCGTTAAGGGTTCCTTTCCCTGGGTATGCATGCCGTAAGGTGCATGTACAGACTGCGATAAGAAACACATGAAAAAACATCTGGGGGCAGATATGGAAAATAAACAACAATCATCTTTTGTTCACCGACCAAATATTCCCTTAAGAACGCTAGCTTTCGGCTTCACCCAGTCTGAGGTACACATCCGGCTGACCGGGCAGTAACAATCGCAGAGGTGCTCCCCTTATGCCCTAGCCGAATTAACGAGAACGTAGGGCATAAATACAAGAGCCAGGCAACCCTGCTTGGCCAAAACTTAAGTCATATCGATGCATATAATGGCAAAAAAAAGGTACATGTGGAAGCGTAACACATGTGCGGGGCATGAGGCCTAGATAAATAATTAAGCTTCTGTGAAAGAAGCCCCGAGGTATGATGAGTGCGGCTAGCGCATCTATAATGTGCAAGCGAGGCACAAGTTGGCCCTTGAAGGCCTAGATAAAGAATAAAAGAAAGAAAGAAAGCAAAACAAGACAGATAATGTATATGCAAAAAATGGACAGAGGAAGGGGACGCACATAGAGTCCGGCGCTAGGCGTAGAATCTTTGGAGCCTGGCCGCGTTCCATGGGTTCGGCTCGAGTCGATTAGTCGAAGCATCCCGCAGTCGGTACGCTCCACCGGTCAGAACTTGGTTAATAATGAAGGGACCTTCCCATTTGGGCTCGAGATTGTTCTTTTTCTTATCCGGTAGGCATAGAACTAGTTCGCCAATGTTATAAGTTTTGGCCCGTACTTCTCTGCTTTGGTATCTGCGAGCCTGTTGCTGATAAAATGCGGAACGGGCTTTTGCTACGTCGCGCTCCTCCTCCAGGGTGTCCAGACTATCCTGCTGATCGAGCTCGGCTTCTCTTTCTTCGTACATGCACACTCGAGGTGAGTCATGAATTATGTCATAGGGCAAGACTGCCTCTGCGCCGTACACCATAAAGAAGGGTGTATATCCGATACTACGATTCGGCGTGGTCCGCAGCCCCCAGAGTACGGAGTCGAGCTCCTCTACCCAGTGCGTGCTAGACTCCGTTAAGGAACGCACTAATCTTGGTTTAATGCCGCTCATTATAAGACCATTTGCTCACTCAACTTGGCCGTTGGTTTGTGGGTGATAGACTGAAGCATAATCGAGCTTGATTCCCATTTTGCTGCACCAGAGTTTTACCTCATCGGACGTGAAGTTCGTGTCGTTGTTAGTGATGATGCTATGGGGGATGCCATAACGGTGTACGACCCCGGATATGAAGTCTATCACCTGTCCGGATTCGGCTGTTTAACAGGTTTGGACTCTATCCATTTAGTGAATTTATCCACCATGACCTGCAAGTATTTTTTCTTGTGGGTTCCCCCTTTAAGGGGTCCAACCATGTCAAGCCCCCAGACCGCGAAGGGCCACGTAATGGGGATTGTTTGGAGGGCGGTGGGTGGCATGTGGCTTTGATTTGCAAAGAGCTGGCAACTGGCGCAACGTTGGACCAAGTCCTGTGCATCTGCCCGGGCCGTTGGCCAATAGAATCCTGTACGGAAGGCCTTGCTTACAAGAGCCCGGGCTGCGGCGTGGTGACCACCGAGTCCGGCGTGATTTTCTGCCAAAAGGTTCCGCCCTTCCTCTTCGGAGATGCATCTTTGAAGGACTCCGGTAGTGCTTTTTTTTGTGTAGTTCTCCCTCATGGACCCTGTAGGCCTTGGATCGCCGCACTATGCAGCGTGCCTCATTTTGGTCCTCCGGAAGTTCTTGTCTAGTTAGGTAGGCCAGGAATGGTACTATCCACAGGGCAATGATGGCCATTATTACGTGGGCTGAAGGTGTTATTTCGGTGGCGGAGCCTCCGATTGTGTCAGAGTGTTCGGTATCGGGTATTTTGGCCGGGTCCGGACTATTGTTACCAGTGTCCCCTTCCCATACTACGGATGGCTTGAACAACCTCTCCAAAAATATGTTGGGGGGACTGCATCGCGTTTTGCGCCGATGCGGGCGAGGATATCCGCCACCTGATTGTTTTCCCGAGCCACATGGTGAAATTCGAGCCCCTCGAACCGAGCTGATATTTTTAGGACGGCCTTTCGATAGGCCGCCATTTTCGGATCCTTGGCGTCAAAGTCTCCATTTATTTGGGATATGGCGAGGTTTGAATCCCCACGCACCTCCAGGCGTTGAATGCCCATGGAGACTGCCATCCGAAGACCATGCAACAGAGCTTCGTATTCGGCTGCATTGTTGGAGTCTATATACAATATTTACAGTACGTACTGAACGGTATCTCCGATTGGGGACGTCAGGATGACGCCAGCCCCTAGACCAGCCAGCATTTTAGAACCGTCGAAGTGCATGATCCAATTGGAGTATGCGCTGTACTCTTTAGGGAGTTCGGCCTCCGTCCATTCGACGACAAAGTCGGCCAATACTTGCGACTTAATGGCTCGCCGAGGTTTGTATGTTATGTCGAACGGGAGGAGCTCAATGGCCCATTTGGCAATCCGGCCCGTAGCGTCGCGGTTGTTTATAATATCATTAAGTGGCACTTCCGAGGCTACTGTAATCGAACACTCTTAAAAGTAGTGTCGCAGCTTCCGGGATGCCATGAATACCGCATAAGCTATTTCTTGATAATGTGGGTACCGTGATTTGCATGGAGTGAGGATAGTGGATACATAGTATACCGGCTTTTGAAGAGGGAATTTATGTCCGTCAGCTTCTCGTTCGACGACGAGCACTGCGCTTACAGCTTGATGAATTGCGCTTACAGTGAGGATAGTGGATACATAGTATAACGTTTGGCGCGGCCAGGATTGGGTTGGTTGCTAGTATGGATTTTATTTCTTCCAATCCGGCTGTGGCAGCGTCCGTCCACTCAAAGTGTTCGGTGCGCCAAAGGAGGCGATAAAGGGGTAATGCCTTTTCTCCTAAGCGGGAGATAAAGCGGCTTAGAGCCGCCACACATCCAGTTAACTTCTAGATTTCCTTGAGGTCTGTTGGGGTAGCCAACTGTGACAAAGCTCAGATTTTGGCCGGATTAGCTTCAATACCTCTACTGGAGACAATGAAACCCAGGAGCTTTCCGGCTGGTACGCCGAAAACGCATTTTTCTGGATTGAGCTTGATGTTGTATGTTCGGAGGTTGTTGAATGTGAGCCTCAAGTCATCTATCAAAGAGTCGACGTGTTTGGTTTTGACGACTACGTCGTCTACGTATGCCTCTACTGTTTTGCCGATTTGTTTCTCCAGACATGTCTGAATCATGCGCTGATATGTTGCGCCGGTGTTTTCGAGCCCAAAAGGCATTGTGTTGAAACAGAAGGGACCGATGGTGTGATGAATGCCGTTGCGGCTTGGTCAGACTCCGCCATCTTGATTTGGTGGTAACCGGAGTATGCGTCGAGGAAACACAATGACTCGTGTCTTGCGGTAGCATCAATAATTTGATCAATGTGGGGGATGGGGAAGGGATCCTTTGGGCAAGCTTTATTGAGGTCCTTGAAATCGACACAAAGGCGCCAAGATTTATCCTTCTTTGGTACCATCACCAGGTTTGCTAGCCAGTCCGGGTGTTTTATTTCTCGGATGAATCCGACCTCCAATAACTTGGCTAGTTCCTCTCCCATGGCCTGTCTCTTAGTTTCGGAGAAACGCCGAAGAGCTTGCTTGACCGGCTTGAATCCCTTTAGGATATTGAGGCTATGCTCTGTTGGGGAACATAGCAGAATTTTAAAATTTTCTACGCATCACCAAGATCAATCTATGGAGTCATCTAGCAACGAGGGAGAGGGGAGTGCATCTACATACCCTTGTAGATCGCGAGCGGAAGCGTTCAAGAGAACGCGATTGATGGAGTCGTACTCGTCGTGATCCAAATCACCGATGACCTAGCGCCGAACGGACGGCACCTCCGCGTTCAACACACGTACGGTTGGGAAGACGTCTCCTCCAACTTGATCCAGCAAGGGGAAGGAGAGGTTGATGGAGATCCAGCAGCACGGTGGCGTGGTGGTGGAAGCAACGGTGATCTCGGCAGGGCTTCGCCAAGCTCAGGGAGAGGGAGAAGTGTCACAGGAGGGAGAGGGAGGCGCCAGGGGCTAGGGTGCGGCTGCCCTCCCTTCCCCCCCACTATATATAGGACCCCAGGGGGGCGCCGGCCCTAGGAGATGCAATCTCCAAGGGGGGGCGGCCAAGGGGGGTGGAGTGCCCACCAAGCCAAGTGGGGCGCCCCCACCCCTAGGGGTTCCAACCCTAGGCACAGGGGAGGCCCATGGGAGGCGCACCAGCCCACTAGGGGCTGGTTCCCCTCCCACTTCAGCCCATGGGCCCCTCCGGGATAGCTGGCCCCACCCGGTGGACCCCCGGGACCCTTCCGGTGTTCCCGGTACAATACCGATTACCCCCGAAACTTTCCCGATGGCCGAAACTTGACTTCCTATATATAAATCTTCACCTCCGGACCATTCTGGAACTCATCGTGACGTCCGGGATCTCATCCGGGACTCCGAACAGCTTTCGGGTTACCGTATACTAATATCTCAACAACCCTAGCGTCACCGAACCTTAAGTGTGTAGACCCTACGGGTTCGGGAGACACGCAGACATGACCGAGACGACTCTCCGGTCAATAACCAACAGCGGGATCTGGATACCCATGTTGGCTCCCACATGCTCCTTAGTGATCTCATCGGATGAACCATGATGTCGAGGATTCAATCAATCCCGTATACAATTCCCTTTGTCAATCGATACGTTACTTGCCCGAGGCTCGATCGTCGGTATCCCAATACCTCGTTCAATCTCGTTGCCGGCAAGTCACTTTACTCGTACCGTAATGCATGATCCCGTGATCAACCACTTGGTCACATTGAGCTCATTATGATGATGCATTACCGAGTGGGCCCAGAGATACCTCTCCGTCATACGGAGTGACAAATCCCAGTCTCGATTCGTGCCAACCCAACAGACACTTTCGGGGATACCCGTAGTGCACCTTTATAGTCACCCAGTTACGTTGTGACGTTTGGCACACCCAAAGCACTCCTACAGTATCCGGGAGTTGCACAATCTCATGGTCTAAGGAAATGATACTTGACATTTGGAAAAGCTATAGCAAACGAACTACACGATCTTTAAGCTATGCTTAGGATTGGGTCCTGTCCATCACATCATTCTCCTAATGATGTGATCCCGTTATCAATGACATCCAATGTCCATAGTCAGGAAACCATGACTATCTTCTGATCAACGAGCTAGTCAACTAGAGGCTCACTAGGGACGTGTTGTGGTCTATGTATTCACACATGTATTACGATTTCCGGATAACACAATTATAGCATGAACAATAGACAATTATCATGAACAAGGAAATATAATAATAACCATTTTATTATTGCCTCTAGGGCATATTTCCAAAAGTCTCCCACTTGCACTAGAGTCAATAATCTAGTTATAGTGTGATGAATCGAACACCCATATAGATCTGGTGTTGATCATGTTTTGCTCTAGGGAGAGGTTTAGTCAACGGATCCGCCACATTTAGGTCCGTATGTACTTTACAAATATCTATGTCTCCATTTTGAACACTTTCACGAATGGAGTTGAAGCGACGCTTGATATGCCTGGTCTTCCTGTGAAACCTGGGCTCCTTGGCAAGGGCAATAGCTCAAGTAGTCATCGGGCCTGACGCATTGGGAATGACTCCTAGGTCGGTAATTGAACTCCTTCACCCAGATTGCTTCTTGTGCTGCCTCCGAGGCTGCCATGTACTCCGCTTCACATGTAGATCCCGCCACAATGCTTTGCTTGCAACTGCACCAGCTTACTGCCCCACCATTCAAAATATACACGTATCCGGTTTGTGACTTAGAGTCATCCAGATCTGTGTCGAAGCTAGCATCGACGTAACCCTTTACGACGAGCTCTTCATCACCTGCATAAATGAGAAACATATCCTTAGTCCTCTTCAGGTACTTCAGGATATTCTTGACCGATGTCCAGTGTTCCATGCCGGGATTACTTTGGTACCTTCCTACCAAACTTACGGCAAGGTTTACATCAGGTCTGGTACACAACATAGCATACATGACAGACCCTATGGCCAAGGCATAGGGGACGACACTCATCTTTTCTCTATCTTCTGCCGTGGTCGGGCATTGAGCCGTGCTCAATCTCGTACCTTGCAATACAGGCAAGAACCCCTTGTTTGACTGATCCATATTGAACTTCAATATCTTGTCAAGGTACGTACTCTGTGAAAGACCAATGAGGCGTCTCGATCTATCTCTATAGATCTTGATGCCTAATATGTAAGCAGCTTCTCCAAGATCATTCATTGAAAAACACTTGTTCAAGTAGGCCTTTATGCTTTCCAAGAATTCTATATCATTTCCCATCAACAGTATGTCATCCACATACAATATGAGAAATGCTACAGAGCTCCCACTCACTTTCTTGTAAATGCAGGCTTCTCCATAAGTCTGCGTAAACCCAAACGCTTTGATCATCTCGTCAAAGCGAATGTTCCAACTCCGAGATGCTTGCACCAGCCCGTAGCGTTGGAGCTTGCTCACCTTGTCAGCATTCTTAGGATCGACAAAACCTTCCGGCTGCATCATATACAGTTCTTCCTTAAGGAAACCATTAAGTAATGCCGTTTTGACATCCATTTTCCATATCTCATAATCATAGGATGCGGCAATTGCTAACATGACTCGGACGGACTTCAGCTTCGCTACGGGTGAGAAAGTCTCATCGTAGTCAACCCCTTGAACTTGTCGATAACCCTTAGCGACAAGTCGAGCTTTATAGATGGTTACATTACCATCCGCGTTTGTCTTCTTCTTAAAGATCCATTTATTTTCTATGGCTCGTCGATCATCGGGCAAGTCAGTCAAAGTCCATACTTCGTTTTCATACATGGATCCTATCTCGGATTTCATGGCTTCCAGCCATTTGTCGGAATCGGGGCCCGCCATCGCTTCCTCATAGTTCAAAGGTTCACCGTTGTCTAACAACATGATTTCCAAGACAGGGTTGCCGTACCACTCTGGTGCAGAACGTGTCCTTGTGGACCTACGAAGTTCAGTAGCAACTTGATCTGAAGTTTCATGATCATCATCATCAACTTCCTCTCTAGTCGGTGCAGGCACCTCAGGAACAATTTCCTGAGCTGCGCCACTCTCCGGTTCAAGAGGCAATACTTTATCAAGTTCTACTTTCCTCCCACTTACTTCTTTCGAGAGAAACTGTTTCTCTAGAAAGGATCCATTCTTGGCAACAAAGATCTTGCCTTCGGATCTGAGGTAGAAGGTATACTCAATAGTTTCTTTAGGGTATCCTATGAAGACGCATTTTTCCGATTTGGGTTCGAGCTTTTCAGGTTGAAGTTTCTTGACATAAGCATCGCATCCCCAAACTTTTAGAAACGACAGCTTAGGTTTCTTCCCAAACCATAATTCATATGGTGTCATCTCAACGGATTTCGACGGAGCCCTATTTAAAGTGAATGCGGCAGTCTCTAAAGCATATCCCCAAAATGACAGCGGTAGATCGGTAAGAGACATCATAGATTGCACCATATCCAATAGAGTGCGATTACGATGTTCGGACACACCATTACACTGAGGTGTTCCAGGCGGCGTGAGTTGTGAAACTATTCCACATTTCCTTAAGTGTGTGCCAAATTCATGACTCAAGTATTCTCCCCCACGATCTGATCGCAAGAACTTGATTTTTCTGTCACGTTGATTCTCAACCTCACTCTAAAATTCCTTGAACTTTTCAAAGGTCTCAGACTTGTGTTTCATTAAGTAGGCATTCCCATATCTACTCAAGTCATCAGTGAGGGTGAGAACATAGCGATAGCCACCGCGAGCCTCAACACTCATTGGACCACACACATCAGCATGTATGATTTCCAATAAGTTGGTTGCTCGCTCCATTGTTCCTGAGAACGGAGTCTTGGTCATTTTACCCATGAGGCATGGTTCACACGTGTCAAATGATTCGTAATCAAGAGACTCCAAAAGTCCATCTGCATGGAGCTTCTTCATGCGTTTGACACCTATGTGACCAAGGCGGCAGTGCCACAAGTATGTGGGACTATTATTATCAACCTTACATCTTTTGGTATTCACACTATGAATATGTGTAACATTACGCTCGAGATTCATTAAGAATAAACCTTTCACCAGCGGGGCATGACCATAAAACATATCTCTCATATAAATAGAACAACCATTATTCTCGGATTTAAATGAGTAGCCATCTTGAATTAAACGAGATCCTGATACAATGTTCATGCTCAAATCTGGCACTAAATAACAATTATTGAGGTTTAAAACTAATCCCATAGGTAAATGTAGAGGTAGCGTGCCGACGGCGATCACATCGACCTTGGAACCATTCCCGACGCGCATCGTCACCTCGTCCTTCGCCAGTCTCTGCTTATTCCGCAGCTCCTGCTTTGAGTTACAAATGTGAGCAAGCACACCGGTATCAAATACCCAGGAGCTACTACGAGTACTGGTAAGGTACACATCAATTACATGTATATCACATATACCTTTAGTGTTGTCGGCCTCCTTGTCCACTAAGTATTTGGGGCAGTTCCGCTTCCAGTGACCACTTCCCTTGCAATAAAAACACTCAGTCTCAGGCTTGGGTCCATTCTTTGACTTCTTCTCGGCAGCTTTCTTACCGGGCGCGGCAACTACCTTGCCGTCCTTCTTGAAGTTCTTTTTACCCTTGCCTTTCTTGAACTTAGTGGTTTTATTCACCATCAACACTTGATGTTCCTTTTTGATTTCCACCTCCGCTGATTTCGGCATTGAATATACCTCAAGAATGGTCTTTTCCATCCCCTGCATATTGAAGTTCATCACAAAGCTCTTGTAGCTCGGTGGAAGCGACTGAAGGATTCTGTCAATGACCGTGTCATCCAGGAGATTAACTCCCAGCTGAGTCAAGCGGTTATGCAACCCAGACATTTTGAGTATGTGCTCACTGACACAACTGTTTTCCTCCATCTTACAACTGAAGAACTTGTCGGAGACTTCATATCTCTCGACCCGGGCATGAGATTGGAAAACCATTTTCAGCTCTTCGAACATCTCATATGCTTCGTGTCACTCAAAACGCTTTTGGAGCCCCGGTTCTAAGCTGTAAAGCATGCCGCACTGAACGAGGGAGTAATCATCAGCACGTGACTGCCAAGCGTTCATAACGTCTTGGTTCTCTGGGATGGGTGCGTCACCTAGCGGTGCTTCTAGGACATAATCTTTCTTGGCAGCTATGAGGATGATCCCCAGGTTCCAGACCCAGTCCGTATAGTTGCTGCCATCATCTTTCAGCTTGGTTTTCTCTAGGAACGCGTTGAAGTTGAGGGCAACATTAGCGTGGGCCATTTGATCTACAAGACATAGTGTAAAGATTTTAGACTAAGTTCATGATAATTAAGTTCATTTAATCAAATTATTCAATGAACTCCCACTCAGATAGACATCCCTCTAGTCATCTAAGTGAAACATGATCCGAGTCAACTAGGCCGTGTCCGATCATCACGTGAGACGGACTAGTCAACATCGGCGAACATCTTCATGTTGATCATATCTTCTATACAACTCATGCTCGACCTTTCGGTCTTCCGTGTTCCGAGGCCATGTGTGTACATGCTAGGCTCGTCAAGTCAACCTAAGTGTATTGCGTGTGTAAATCTGGCTTACACTCATTGTATTCGAACGTTAGAATCTATCACACCCGATCATCACGTGGTGCTTCGAAACAACGAACCTTCGCAATGGTGCACAGTTAGGGGGAACACTTTCTTGAAATTATTTCGAGGGATCATCTTATTTAAGCTACCGTCGTTCTAAGCAAATAAGATGTAAAACATGATAAACATCACATGCAAATCAAATAGTGACATGATATGGCCAATATCATTTGCTCCTTTTGATCTCCATCTTCGGGGCTCCATGATCATCGTTTTCACCGGCATGACACCATGATCTCCATCATCATGATCTCCATCATCATGATCTCCATCATCGTGTGTTCTTGAAGTTGTCTCGTCATCTATTACTTCTAATACTATGGCTAACGTTTTAGCAATAAAGTAAAGTAATTACATGACGTTTATGTTGACACACAGGTCATAAATAAATAAAGACAACTCCTATGGCTCCTGCCGGTTGTCATACTCATCGACATGCAAGTCGTGATTCCTATTACAAGAACATGATCAATCTCATACATCACATATATCATTCATCACATCCTTTTGGCCATATCACATCACACGTCACATGCTGCAAAAACAAGTTAGACGTCCTCTAATTGTTGTTGCAAGTTTTTACGTGGCTGCTATAGGTTTCTAGCAAGAACGTTTCTTACCTACGCCAAAACCACAACGTGATATGCCAATTTCTATTTACCCTTCATAAGGACCCTTTTCATCGAATCTGATCCGACTAAAGTGGGAGAGACAGACACCCGCTAGCCACCTTATGCAACTAGTGCATGTCAGTCGGTGGAACCAGTCTCACGTAAGCGTACGTGTAAGGTCGGTCTGGGCCACTTCATCCCACGATGCCGCCGAATCAAGATAAGACTAGTAACGGCAAGTAAATTGACAATATCGACGCCCACAACTGCTTTGTGTTCTACTCGTGCATAGAAACTACGCATAGACCTAGCTCATGATGCCACTATTGGGGAACGTAGAAGAATTTTAAAATTTTCTACGCATCACCAAGATCAATCTATGGAGTCATCTAGCAACACTAGAGAGGGGAGTGCATCTACATACCCTTGTAGATCGCGAGCGAAAGCGTTCAAGAGAACGGGGTTGATGGAGTCGTGCTCGTCGTGATCCAAATCACCGATGACCTAGCGCCGAACGGACGGCACCTCCGCGTTCAACACGCGTACGGTTGGGAAGACGTCTCCTCCAACTTGATCCAGCAAGGGGGAAGGAGAGGTTGATGGAGATTCAGCAGCACGATGGTGTGGTGGTGGAAGCAACGGTGATCTCGGCAGGGCTTCGCCAAGCTCAGGGAGAGGGAGAAGTGCCACGGGAGGGAGAGGGAGGCGCCAGGGGCTAGGGTGCGGCTGCCCTCCCTCCCCCCCACTATATATAGGACCCCAGGGGGCGCCGGCCCTAGGAGATGCAATCTCCAAGGGGGGCGGCGGCCAAGGGGGGTGGAGTGCCCCCCAAGCCAAGTGGGGCGCCTCCACCCCTAGGGTTTCCAACCCTAGGCGCAGGGGGAGGCCCATGGGGGGGTGCACCAACCCACTAGGGGCTGGTTCCCCTCCCACTTCAGCCCATGGGGCCCTTCGGGATAGGTGGCCCCACCCGGTGGACCCCCGGGACCCTTCCGGTGGTCCCGGTACAATACCAATTACCCCCAAAACTTTCCCAATGGCCGAAACTTGACTTCCTATATATAAATCTTCACCTCCGGACCATTCCGGAACTCCTCGTGACGTTCGGGATCTCATCCGAGACTCCGAACAACTTTCAGGTTACTGTATACTAATATCTCAACAATCCTAGCGTCACCGAACCTTAAGTGTGTAGACCCTACGGGTTCGGGAGACACGCAGACATGACCGAGACGACTCTCCGGTCAATAACCGACAGCGGGATCTGGATACCCATGTTGGCTCCCACATGCTCCTCGATGATCTCATCGGATGAACCACGATGTCGAGGATTCAATCAATCCCGTATACAATTCCCTTTGTCAATCGGTACGTTACTTGCCCGAGACTCGATCGTCGGTATCCCAATACCTCGTTCAATCTTGTTACCGGCAAGTCACTTTACTCGTACCGTAATGCATGATCCCGTGATCAACGACTTGGTCGCATTGAGCTCATTATGATGATGCATTACCGAGTGGGCCCAGAGATACCTCTTTGTCATACGGAGTGACAAATCCCAGTCTTTATTCGTGCCAACCCAACAGACACTTTCGGAGATACCCGTAGTGCACCTTTATAGTCACCCAGTTACGTTGTGACGTTTGGTACACCCAAAGCACTCCTACGGTATTCGGGAGTTGCACAATCTCATGGTCTAAGGAAATGATACTTGACATTCGGAAAAGCTATAGCAAACGAACTACATGATCTTTAAGCTATGCTTAGGATTGGGTCCTGTCCATCACATCATTCTCCTACTGATGTGATCCCATTATCAATGACATCCAATGTCCATAGTCGGGAAACCATGACTATCTTTTGATCAACGAGCTAGTCAACTAGAGGCTCACGTGTTGTGGTCTATGTATTCACACATGTATTATGATTTCCGAAGAACACAATTATAGCAGGAACAATAGACAATTATCATGAACAAGGAAATATAATAATAACCATTTTATTATTGCCTCTAGGGCATATTTCCAACATGCTCAGCCAGCCTGCATGGGATTCCTGGCATGTCTGAGGGATGCCAGGCGAATATGTCCCAATTCTCGCGCAGGAACTCTCGTAGTGCGACGTCAATGGCGGGGTTTAACTGTGCCCCGATGGAGGCTGTTTTTGTAGGGTCCGTTGGGTGGACTTGGAATTTGACTATTTCGTCCATTGGTTTAAAAGAGGTGGAATTGGATCTCTTGTCGAGTATCACGTCGTCCCTGTCCACTGTGGAGCATAGCATGGTTAATTCCTCGGCCAAGAGGGCTTCGGATAATGCCTCGAGGGCCAGTGCGGCTGTTTTGTTTTCGGCGCGAAGTGCTGTGTCCGGATCACTGGCGAGAGTGATCATTCCGTTGGGCTTCACGTCCTAAATGGGGTACGGCTTGGAAGATCATGAACGCCTCACGTCCTAAAAGGGCGTGGTATCCACTGCTGAACAGGGCCACTTGAAATGTAATTTCTTCGGACCTGTAGTTCTCTGGCGTACCGAATACCACACCTAGTGTGATTTTCCCAGCGCATCGTGCCTCCCGACTGGGTATGATTCCTCTGAAGGTTGTGCTACTTTGCTCAATGCGGTTCCAGTCTATTTCCATTTTTTGAAGAGTTTCCTCATAGATGAGGTTTAATCCGCTGCCGCTGTCCATGAGTACTTTGGTGAGTCAAAAGTTGTCCACGATTGGACTGAGGACCAGTGCAGCTGGTGGTCGGGCTGTTCGGAATTTAGGTTCGTCACTGGCATTGAAGGTAATAGCCGTGTCACTCCATGGATTTATTGCTGCCACGTGGCAGATTTCGGCCATGCTGCGGAGTGTTCGCTTGCGCCTATTATTTGACACGAAGGTCTCAAAGACTGTTAACACTGTATTGTTTTCCACGGGATGGTGCTCTGTGGCATTTGGTATAAGAAGATCCTCACCACTTTTGGCCACCTGCCAGAGTATCCAACATGCTCTAAGGCTGTGCGTTGGTATTGTATCCGCTGTGCTATGAATTTTGCAGGGTCCTTTAAGCCATCCCTCCAATACGGTTCCGTGCCCTGTAGAGGGTTTTTGCTTCTTTGTAATGAACTCGAGTGTCTTATGATAGTGCACCCTTTTACTTTGGACTGGGTGTGTATACGGAGCCGGATTATCCCAAAATTTTGTTTCGGTTTTCCAGGCACTTTCCATCGCACAGTACTTTCGTACTATGGACGCCAAGTCGGCGAAGCGTGATATGTCACGGCGACTTATGGCGTTAAGGATTCCCTTGTCTATGCAGTTATTGCAGAAAAGTGAGACTGCGTCTTCCTCGCAGCAGTCCTTAACCTTGTTCATCACAAGGAGGAATCTGGCCCAATAATGATGTACTGTTTCATGGGGCTCTTGCCTGATGTGATAAAGATCATTTATGTCTGGGTGGGTGGGTGGATTTTAGTTTGGACCCCTACCCGATCAAAGACCCAGGGGCCGGGGGGTTTTCGATCTTGGAAGTTCGGATTCCGGTATGTTGCCCGATGAGTCTGGCCCGCTGCCTGACTCTAGGTTCAGGGATTGGGTGATGTCCTCCCGTAAATGGGTATCCGGCTCAGAGAGCTCAGGAATTCGGACATAGTTTGTCTTCAAGATAGAGGGAGGATCACCGCATTGTTCCTCCACCACCGCAACATGATGGGTGACCGGTGGAGAGTTAATCTCCCTTCGATCGGGTTTAAGCCCAATCCGATCATAGTCCGTAGTGACTCCCAAGGCGGTGATGCGATCCAAGAGTTCGTTTAGGGAGGAGAGCTCCATTGGATCCATCTGCTCGGCGAATTCCGAGCCGACGTGGAGGCTGTTTTTGATGACCCGAGAAGACATCATCGGTGCAGCAGCTGAATAGGCAGTCATGATGAAACTACCTAGCTGGAGAGTTTTGCCGACAGCCAGAGCTCCCCCGGCGGTAATGTTGTTTTTAACAACGAGATGAGGCATCCTTCCTTACGGCGATGTCACAGAGGAACTCTCAATGAAAGCACCAATGTCGGTGTCAAAACCGGCGGATCTCGGGTAGGGGGTCCCGAACTGTGCATCTAAGGCGGATGGTAACAGGAGGCAGGGGACACAATGTTTTTACCCAGGTTCGGGCCCTCTTGATGGAGGTAAAACCCTACATCCTGCTTGATTTATTCTTGATGATATGAGTATTACAAGAGTTGATCTACCACGAGATCGGAGAGGCTAAACCCTAGAAGCTAGCCTATGGTATGATTGTATGTTGTCCTACGGACTAAAACCCTCCGGTTTATATAGACACTGGAGGGGGCTAGGGTTACACAAGGTCGGTTACAAAGGAGGAGATATACATATCCGTATTGCCTAGCTTGCCTTCCACGCCAAGTAGAGTCCCATCCGGACACGAGACGAAGTCTTCAATCTTGTATCTTCATAGTCCAATAGTCCGGCCAAAGGATATAATCCGGCTGTCTAGATACCCCCTAATCCAGGACTCCCTCAGCCCCTCTGGGCCAGATAACTTTGGAGAGTTTGCTCACCATGGCCCTGTCGCAGTCTATGTGCTCCCCGTCAACCACCTTCGGCTTCACGTTGAAGACCTTGAGTCACACGCCGAAGTGTGGGGGGATGCGGAGGAATGCCTCACACATGACGATGGACGCTGAGATGTGGATAAAGGAGTTTGGGGCTAGATCGTGAAAATCTAGCCCATAATAGAACATGAGACCACGAACAAAGGGGTGGAGGGGAAACCCTAGTTCGTGGAGGAATTGAGGAATGAATACAACCCTCTCACCGGGCTCTGGAGTAGGGAGCCGGTGTCTGATTTCCGCTGTCAAATACCTCGCCTCACGGAGCTCCTTGATGTCCTTCTCCGTCATGGAGGAGGCCACCCATTTGCCTTGAGAACCGGATCCGGACATGGTTAGAATGTTTGGTAGTGATGGAAAGGATTGAAGCTTGGGCATTAGGGCTCAAGGACGGAAGGGCTGAGGAAGGAGAAAGCGTGGGGTAATAAGATGGGTCCTTATCTCCTTATAAAGGCAGTGAATATCAAGCGTCCCTCCCACAAGCCTTAAAGCTCGCCTATTCCCAACGGTTCGTGCAAATGGCACGGTTGGATTACCCAAACCCGTATTGATGAGAATCCCGCAATAAGGGGACATGATCTCTGCTTTGACAAGATGTGTCAATGAGGACAGCGCCTCGAAATACGAAGCGGGAGGCTAAAAATGGTTTGAAATAATAATAAGGCCAGAACATAACGTCTCGTCGAAAAAGCTGTCAGTAGACACGACTTATTTTGTTTAAGTATTTTGCCCTTGTGGTTCAGGGTTATGACTTTTATACAGAGCTGAACATAGTTCTTTTGACCAACTTCTTTGGAGTATTCGGAGGAGGAATCCGCCTTGCAATGCCGAAGACAATCTGCGCGCCGGACACATCGTCATTGAAGCCTGGTTCAGGGGGCTACTGAGGGAATCCTAGATTAGGGGGTCCCTGGGTGTCCGGGCTATGTGATATGGGCCAGACTAATGGGCCAAGAAGATACAAGATAGAATGCCTTCCCCCATGTCCAGATGGGACTCTCCTTTGCGTGGATGGCAAGCTTGACGTTCGGATGTGAACATTCTTTTCTCTGTAAACCAACTCTGTACAACCCTAGATCCCTCCGTGTCTATATAAATCGGAGGGTTTAGTCCATAGAGGCAATCATAATCATACAGGTTAGACATCTAGGGTTTAGCCAATACGATCTCAAGGTAGATCAACTCTTGTAACCCCTATAATCATCAAAGTCAATCAATCAGGAAGTAGGGTATTACCTCCATTAAGAGGGCCCGAACCTGGATAAACATCGTGTCCCCTACCTCCTGTTACCATCGACCCTCACACGCATAGTTCAGGACCCCCTACCCGAGATCGGCCAGTTTTGACACCGACACTCTCCAACATATAGTGCTCGCCAAAGAAAAAAGTGTAAAAAGGAAAGGTGATGATCACCATGACTCTTGTGTAAGGGTAGAAGATAAAAGTCAAAAATATGCCCTTCGCAGAGGGAAGCGAGGTTGTAATGCGCTTTTTATGGTTGGATGCACAAAATCTTAGTGCAAAAGAACGTCACTTTATATTGCCGCTTGTGATAAGGACCTTTATTTTGCAGCCTATCACTTTTATTTCTTCCATATCACAAGTTCGTATAAAGCTTATTTTCTTCACACTAATAGATCATGCATATTTAGAGAGCATTTTTTTATTGCTTGCACCGATGACAACTTACTTGAAGGATCTTACTCAATCCATGGGTAGGTATGGTGGACTCTCATGGAAAAACTGGGTTTAGGGATGTTTGGAAGCACAAGTAGTATCTCTACTTGGTGCAAAGAATTTGGCTAGGATGAGAGGGAAAGGCAAGCTCAACATGTTGGATGATCCATGACAGTATAACTTCTATTCAGATATAAGAAAACGTAACTCATTATGTTGTCTTCTTTCAACAACATCAACTTATTAGCATGTCATATTTTAATGAGTGCTCACAATTACAAAAGATGTCCAAGATAGTATATTTATATGTGAGGCCTCTCTTTCTTTATTACTTCCTATTAATTGCAATAATGACCAAAACTATGTTTGCCAACTCTCAATAACTTTTATTCATCATACTCTTTATATGTGAAGTCATTACTCTGTATAAGATCAATATATGATCTTTTTTTCTATTACTGAATTCTCTCAAGATCATAGCAAGCAAGAAAATCCCTTAACTCAAACCTACTCTTTATTATATATCTCAAGGACTCGATTACATAGAGGGAACATAAAGCAAAACTCAAAGCTAGATCATACTAAAACTTTATTCTACTAGATCAAGATATAACCAAAAGGATCGAACTAAGAAAAACGATAAAGATAAAGATGTGATGGTGATACGATACCGGGGCACTCCCCCAAGCTTGGCAGTTGCCAAGGGGAGTGCCCATACCCATGTATTTAAAACTCTTTCTATGGGGGTGGTGATGTAATATTCTTAGCGATGATGCCCCTTAGGATACGATTCTCTTCCTCGAGCTTATTAATTTGCTACTTAAGATCCATTACTTCCTTGCGAAGTTTATCCGTGACGGCTAGAGCTCCGTCCACCCATGGATGTTTCCTTGCTGCGGGAGAAAAAGCAACACTCTTTTTCATATTTTCTCAAGAGAGAAATCTAGCATTGGGAGGAATAAACGAATTTGGTATTGTTGAGCTCTGATGTTCCTCCAGCATGAATCTGGTTTGAAGGCGAGAGGTAACTTCTCGATCCTCCTCCATGGAATCCACTCTTTTCAAGTCAGCCTCCATCTCTCCTCTGTCGCTTCCCCAAAGTGGTTAGCATCACTGTATGCTCTTGGGCCTGGTGCAGGGTGAGATACCCGACCCTCCCCGACCGACTCTTGTGAAGACATCTTGCTCCAAATCTGCTGCAGGAACAACTCAAAACGAAAACAGAGGATTTTGTCGTGGTACGGTGGTCAAAACCTTCGGGTGATTATATAATGAATTTTTATCGACCAAATGAAGTACCGTGCAAGAAAACAGAGTCCAGAAGGCACAAGAGGTGGCCACAAGGATGGGGGGCGCACCCAGGGGGTAGGGCGTGCCCTCAACCCTTATGGTGGCCTCGTGTCTCTTTCGGACTACTTTTTATTCCTATTTTTTTAAATATTCCAAAAGGAGAAAATTTATCATTGGAAATGTTTTGGAGTCGGTTACTTACCGTACCACATACATATTCCTTTTTGGAGTCTGAGACATTCTGGAAAGTGTCCCTTATGTACTCCTCCAGTGTTACGGTATTAATTATATTGGTCTCAACATTTATGGGAGTACCTGAGATATAATGTTTGATTCTTTGACCATTTACCACCTTTGGATTTGTGCCTTCGGCATTGTTGATTTTTATGGCACCAGAACGATAGACCTCCTCGATGATGTAAGGGCCTTCCCATTTAGAGATAAGCTTTCCTACAAAAAATCTTAAACGAGAGTTGTATAGCAAAACATGATCACCTACATCAAACTCATGCTTTTGTATCCTTTTATCGTGCCTTTTAACTTTTTATTTAAACAACTTGGCGTTCTCATAGGCTTGGGTTCTCCATTCATCAAGTGAGCTAATGTCAAATAACCTCTTCCCACCGGCAAGTTTGAAATCATAATTGACCTCTTTAATGGACCAATATGCCTTATGTTCTAGCTCAAGAGGTAAGTGACATGCTTTACCATAAACCATTTTATACGGAGATATACCCATAGGATTCTTATAGGCAGTTCTATAAGCCCATAATGCATCATCACGTTTCTTAGACCAATTCTTTCTAGATCTATTAACAGTCTTTTGCAAAATTAATTTAAGCTCTCTATTACTCAATTCTACTTGACCACTAGACTGAGGATGATATGGAGATGCAATTCTATGGTTAACATCATATACAGCAAGCATTTTACGGAAAGCACCATGAATAAAATGTGAACCACCATCAGTCATTAAATATCTAGGGACTCCAAACCTCGGAAAAATAACTTCTTTAAGCATCTTAATAGACGTGTTATGTTCAGCACTACTAGTTGGAATAGCTTCTACCCACTTAGTAACGTAATCAACAACAATTAAAATATGTGTATACCCATTAGAGGAAGGAAAAGATCCCATATAATCAAAGCCCCAAACATCAAATGGTTCAATAACAAGTGAATAGTTCATAGGCATTTCCAGACGTCTACTAATATTAGCAATTCTTTGACATTGATCACAAGATAAGACAAACTTACGGGCCTCCTTGAAGAGAGTGGGCCAATAGAACCCGGATTGCAATACCTTATGTGCAGTTCTATCTCCAGTGTGGTGTCCTCCCTTAGACTCAGAGTGGCACTTGCATAGGATTTGTTCATGTTCATGCTCAGGTACACAACGTCTAATAACACCATCTACTCCTTTATAAAGGTGTGGGTCATCCCAAAAACTAATATCTTAAATCATAGAAAAACTTTTTGTTTTGCTGGTATGTGAAACTAGGTGGTATAAATTTAGCAACAGTATAATTAGAATAATCAGCATACCATGGAGTATTATGAGAAGCATTTATGACATTTAATTGTTCATCAGGAAAACTATCATCAATAGGCAGTGGGTCATCAAGAACATTTTCTAACCTAGATAGGTTGTCTGCAACGGGGTTCTCAGCTCCCTTTCTATCAATAATATGCAAATCAAATTCTTGTAGCAAGAGAGCCCATCTAATAAGTCTAGGTTTAGCATCTTTCTTTTCCATAAGATATTTAATAGCAGCATGATCGGTGTGAATAGTTACTTTGGAATCAACAATATGAGGTCCAAACTTATCATACGCAAATACAACTGCTAAATTTCTTTTTTAGTGGTAATTTCTCTGGGCACTGTCTAGAGTTTAACTAGCATACTGAATAACATTTAATTTCTTATCAACTCTTTGTCCTAGAACAGCACCAACAGCATAATCACTAGCATCACACATAATTTCAAAGGGTAAATTCCAATCAGGTGGCTGAACCATAGGAGCAGAAATCAAGGCTTTCTTAAGTATTTCAAATGCTTCTACACAATCATCATCAAGAACAAAAGGAACATCTTTTTGCAAGAGATTAGTGAGAGGCCTAGAAATTTTAGAGAAGTCTTTAATAAACCTCCTATAGAAACCAGCATGACCAAGGAAACTTCTTATACCTTTGATATATTTAGGACACGGCATCTTTTCAATAGCATCTACTTTAGCTTCATCAACTTCAATACCTCTTTGAGAAATTTTATGCCCAAGACAATACCTTCATTAACCATAAAGTGGCACTTCTCCCAATTCAAGACAAGATTAGTTTCTTCACATCTCTGCAAAACTCAGTCAAGGTTGCTTAAGCAATCATCAAAATAAGTTCTGTAAACGGAGAAATCATCCATGAAAACATCAACAATCTTTTCACAAAAATCAGAGAATATAGGAGTCATACATCTTTGAAAGGTAGCAGGTGCATTGCATAAACCAAAAGGCATACATCTATAAGCAAAGGTACCGAAAGGGCAAGTAAAACTGGTCTTCTCTTGATCCTCTTTTGACATAGGTATTTGAGAGAAACCGGAATAACCATCTAGAAAGCAAAAATGAGTATGTTTGGATAGTCTTTCTAGCATTTGATCAATAAAAGGTAAGGGGTAATGATCTTTTTTAGTAGCTTTATTTAATTTGCGGAAATCAATTACCATTCTATAACCTGTAACAATTCATTGAGGAATCAATTCATTCTTATCATTAGGAAAATAGTAATAACTCCCTTCTTAGGGACACAATGAACAGGACTTACCCATTGACTATCAGCAATAGGATAAATTATACATGCCTTCAGGAGCTGTAGTATTTCATTTCTTACCACTTCTTTCATCTTAGGATTTAACTGTCGTTGGTGATCAACAACTGGTTTAGCATCTTTCTCCAACTTAATTTTGTGTTGACATAGAGTGGGACTAATGCCCTTAAGATCATCAAGAGTATATACAATAGCAGCATGGTGCTTCTTCAGAGTTTTCAATAATTTCTTTTCTTCACGCTCTGAAAGGTTATCACTAATAATAACAAGATATATCTTCTTTTCATCAAGATAAGCATATTTTAGAGTATCAGGTAATTGTTTAAGCTCAAACACGGGATCACCCTTAGGTGGAGGAGGATCTCCAAGGATTTCAACAGGAAAATTGTGTTTCAAAATAGGTCCTTGATTAAAGAATACTTCATCTATTTCCCTTCTTTCATTCATAAGCATATCATTTTCATGTTCTAACAAATATTGTTCTAAAGGATCATTAGGAGGCACGGCAATAGAAGCAAGACCAATAATTCCATCCTTACTAGGCAATTATTTATCATGGGGTTGTCTACGGAATTTAGAGAAATTAAAATCATGAGACATATCCCCTAAACCAACAGTAACAATATCTTTCTCACAGTCTATCTTAGCATTAACAGTATTCAAGAAGGGTCTACCAAATATAATGGGACAAAAATTATCTTGTGGGGAAGCAAGAACAAGAAAATCAGTAGGATATTTTATCTTCCCACACAAGACTTCAACATCTCTAAAAATCCCAATTGGTGATATAGTATCTCTATTAGCAAGCTTAATAGTAACATCAATACCTTCTATCTCAGCAGGTGCAATGTCATTCATAATTTCTTTATATGAGCTATAAGGAATTGCACTCACACTAGCATCCACATCACATAAGCCATGACAACAATGATCTCCAATTTTAATAGAAACAACAAGCATGCCAACAACAGGTCTATGTTTATCTTTAGTATCAGGTTTAGCGATCCTAGCAGCTTCATCACGGAAATAAATAACATGCCCATCTATATTATCAACCAAGAGATCTTTAACCATAGCAATACTAGGTTCAACTTTAATTTGCTCAGGGGGTGTAGGTGTTCTAGTATAACTCTTACGAACCACAGTTGAAGCTTTAGCATGATCCTTTATTCTAACAGGAAAAGGTGGTTTCTCAATATAAGCAGTAGGAACAATAGGATCAACATTATAAGTAATAGTTTCTTCTTAAACTTTAATAGGTTCTACTACTTTCACTTCAATGGGAGGATTATATTTAAACCACTTCTCCATAGGGAGATCAACATGAGTAGCAAAAGATTCACAGAAAGAAGCTACTATATCAGAGTGAAGTCCACATTTAGTGCTAAAATCACGAAAAGCATCAGTATCCATAAAAGATTTAACACAATCAAACTTAAGGTTTATACCTGACTCCTTACCTTCATCGAGTTTCCAATCTTCAGAGTTGCATCTAATTCTTTCCAATAAATCCCATTTGAATCCAATATCATTCTTCATATAGGAACCAGTACAAGAAGTATCGAGCATGGATCGATCATTATGAGAAAGCCGAGCATAAAGATTTTGAATAATAATTTCTCTTGAGAGCACATGATTGGGGCATGAATATAACATTGACTTAAGCCTCCCCCAAGCTTGAGCGATACTTTATCCTTCACGAGGCCAAAAGTTATATATATAATTCCGATCACTATGAACCAGATGCATAGGATAAAACTTTTGATGAAATTCCAATTTCAATCGATTGTAGTTCCATGATCCAATGTAACACCCCGGATGTAATTTACCTTATTTGTACTCCAACTCTTGCCGTTTCCGGCGCTAAGTTATTTTATTTTTCTCGGGTTCGGGTTTTTGTCTCCGTGTGTTGTTGCCTTGGTCATGCATCTCATATCATGTCATCATGTGCATTGCATTTGCATACGTGTTCGTCTCATGCATCCGAGCATTTTCCCCGTTGTCCGTTTTGCATTCGGCGCTCCTATCTCCTCCGGTGGTCCTTTCTACCCCTTTTCGTGTGTGGGGGTTAAACATTTCCGGATTGGACCGAGACTTGTCATGCGGCCTTGGTTTACTACCGGTAGACCGCCTGTCAAGTTTCGTACCATTTGCACTTCGTTTGATACTCCAACGGTTAACCGAGGGACCGAGAAGGCCTTGTTTGTGTTGCAGCCCAACACCCCTCCAGTTTGGCCCAAAACCCACCTAAACCATCTCCATCGTCTCGGTCGTTCGATCACGATCGCGTGGCCAAAAAACGCACTCCATTTGGAGCTTCCTAGCTCCTCCTACCTATAGAAAGGCATCCCCTCTCGAAATCCCGGATCCCCTCCTTCCAAAAACCCTAAAAATCGCCCTGCCATGCCGGACATTGTCCGAGTCCCACCGGACGAATCCCGCTGCCGCGCCCGCGCCAATCAGCGCGTGACATGTGGCACCACCGCCCGCCGCCGCGGCTCGCGGGAGCCCGCAACAGGCCCCTGCGGCCCAGATCCGCTTCGCCGCCGCCCGCCTTCATCTTCCCCGACGCCGCTCCAGCCCCGCCGCCTTCGCCCGAGCGCGCCTTCCTCCGCCTCGACGCCAGTGAGTCGCCATGCCGCATCGTCGACCAACATCGCCCTGCCTCCTCGACTTCCCTAGAGGCCGCGCCGCCCCTGCCTCCTCGACGTCCGCGTCAAGTACAGCTCCGGCGAGCTCCTCCGCCGTCCTCCCCATCCGGCTCCCCCTCCTTCCTCCTCATCGAATGTCAAGTCCGGCCGCCGCGTCCATTGTCTCCGGTGACGCGCGAAGCTACAGTAACCGCGGGCTGGATCTGAGATCTATTCGGAGACGGTTGACTTTTTCCCCTACAAACCCAATTTTTGGCAATTTTCATCATGTCGTAACTCTGCATCCGTAGCTCCGATTCGCGCGTGTAGCATATCAAAATGTTCGTCTCGACGAGTACATCATTTCATCTCCATTCATCATTTTCATTTGAGCTCATCTTGATGCCCGAAATGCTGTTGGAAGAGGGCTATGTGGTGAATTTGTCAGATCTGTTTCATCAAATAGCTATTTGTCATTTTTGCCATGATTAATGTGTGCATGATATGATCCTGAGCTCTACATGTGTTTTGTTATAAGTCCTTGTTCTGTTTTTGTCGGTATGCCATATGTTCATGTTGTTTCCTAGTGATCCGTGCCTACTTTGAGGATGATCAGTAAGGGTGTTTTGTTAACATTGTGGTGCTCTATCCATCCATGTCTTTGTTTGTATTTATTGAGCAACCTAGCTTGAGTCAATCGAGCTCTAGTTTTGCTATATCGTGAATCCTGGCAGATTGTTGACATGATTAGCGATTTTGCCGAGGATGTTGCTATTGATCCGTGCATGCTATGTTGTTGTTCTTGCCATGTCTAGTTCCTATGCCACGTATTCTTGATGGGTGTATGCTTAGTTTGTTATTCCATGCTCTGTAGTGAGTGCATCGAGCTCGTAAACATGCCTACTCGTTAACCGATTTGCATGCTCCAGTTTTTCACTAAGTCTGAGATCTGTTTATGTTTTTGCCATGTTCACATGCTTGCAATTGTATTTTCTGATCTCTTTTGGCTCAAGGTCACTAAGGGACTTTTGTTAAGTGCTTTGAGTAGCTTCATGAAATGCCTTACTTTGCCATGTTAAGTTCCTGTAGCATGTAGTTTTCATGCTCTAATGTGTGCTACCTGATGATAAATACCAGACTTGTGTTAGTTTCACTAAGTCTGAAACCTGTTATCGTTTGCTCTTTTGCCATGCTTGTTTGAACCTGTTAATGGATGAATTAGCCGTAGCTCAGTGTTCATCTTTTGTCAAGCATCATGAGTGGATCCCTTCCATGTATTTTGTTGTCATGTTTGAGTGCTGTAGCATATTTAACTTGTTGCATTTAGTTGGTCACTTGCTGATTATCGGAGACCGGTGCCATATTTGTTTTGCTTGCCATTTTCAAACCGTGCATCCGATTCCGGTGATCTTTATATCTATTTCAACCGAAATCACCTCACCTTTCCAGTGGCACTCTTGGATTTCCAAGTTGAGGCCAGGTTCAATCATTCCTTGTCAAATCTTGCATATGCATCACATACCGCATCCCGCATATCATACCTTGTTTGCATCATGTTGTTTGAGCATTGCACGTGGTTGATTGTGTTCCGTTTGCTTGTTGTTCTTGTTTGGGTAGATCCGGGAGACGAGTTCGTGAACAAGGAGCCCGTTGAGTTCGCTTACGAGGATCAAGTCAACTCTAACAACTTTGCAGGCAAGATGATCATACCCTCGAAATCACTTCTATCTTTGCTTGCTAGATGCTCGCTCTTTTGCTATGCCCATGCTATGATACCTACCACTTGCTTATCATGCCTCCCAAATTGCCATGTCAAACCTCTAACCCATCATGTCCTAGCAAACCGTTGATTGGCTATGTTACCGCTTTGCTCAGCCCCTCTTATAGCGTTGCTAGTTGCAGGTGAAGATTGGAGATCGTTCCTTGTTGGAACATTGTTTATTGTTGGGATATCGCCATATTATCTTGTTATCTTAATGCACCTATATACTTGGTAAAGGGTGGAAGGCTCGGCCTTTTGCCTAGTGTTTTGTTCCACTCTTGCCGCCCTAGTTTCCGTCATATCGGTGTTATGTTCCCGGATTTTGCGTTCCTTACGCGGTTGGGTTATATTGGGAGCCCCTTGACAGTTCGCCTTGAATAAAACTCCTCCAGCAATGCCCAACCTTGGTTTTACCATTTGCCACCTAGCCTCTTTTTCCCTTGGGTTTCCGGAGCCCAAGGGTCATCTTTATTTAAACCCCCCTGGGCCAGTGCTCCTCTAAGTGTTGGTCCGACCGAGTAGACTGCGGGGCCACCTCGGGGCAACTTGAGGGTTGGTTTTACTCATAGGATGTCTCATCTGAGTGTGCCCTGAGAACAAGATATGTGCAGCTCCTATCGGGATTTGTCGGCACATTCGGGCGGTGTTGCTGGACTTGTTTTACCATTGTCGAGGATGTCTTGTAAAACTGAGATGCCGAGTCTGATCGGAACGTCTCGGGAGAAGGAATATCCTTCGTTGACCGTGAGAGCTTGTGATGGGCTAAGTTGGGACTCACCTGCAGGGATTTGAACTTTCAAAAGCCGTGCCCACGGTTATGGGTAGGTGGGAATTTGTTAATGTCCGGTTGTAGATAACATGAAACTTAACTTAATTAAAATGAATCAACCGCGTGTGTAACCGTGATGGTCTCTTCTCGGCGGAGTCCGGGAAGTGAACACGGTGTTGGAGTAATGCTTGACGTAGGTTGTTCTAGGATCACTTGTTGATCATAGTTGTTCATCCGTGCTTTGCCTTCTCTTCTCGCTCTCATTTGCGTATGTTAGCCACCATATATGCTAGTCGCTTGCTGCAGCTCCACATCATATCTTGCCTTACCTATAAGCTTAAATAGTCTTGATCACGAGGGTGCGAGATTGCTGAGTCCCCATGAGGGAGTCCTGGATTAGGGGGTGTCCGGATGGCCGGGCTATACCTTCAGCCGGACTCCTGGACTATGAAGATACAAGATTTAAGACTTCGTCCCGTGTCTAGAAGGGACTTTCCTTGGCGTGGAAGGCAAGCTTGGCGATACGGATATGTAGATCTCCTACCATTGTAACCGACTTTGTGTAACCCTAACCCTCTCCGGTGTCTATATAAACCGGAGGGTTTTAGTCCGTAGGACAACATACAGAACAACAATCATACCATAGGCTAGCTTCTAGGGTTTAGCCTCTCCGATCTCGTGGTAGATCTACTCTTGTACTACCCATATCATCAATATTAATCAAGCATGACGTAGGGTTTTACCTCCATCAAGAGGGCCCGAACCTGGGTAAAACTTCATGTCCCTTGCCTCCTGTTACCATCCGGCCTAGACGCACAGTTCGGGACCCCCTACCCGAGATCCGCCGGTTTTGACACCGACACCCCGTGACTCACAGTTTACTTCCAAAACCAGATGGACGGACCGATGATACCGTTCTAGACGATGCGCTTGAGCTCAAGTGGGAGTTCGATGAAGACTCTCGCCGTTACTATGTTTCCTTCCTATATGATCAGTAGTGGTGCCCAGTTGGGGTGATCGGGGACCGTGTCGCATGTGGGGGTTGATCTTTATTTTGGTACCGTAGTCGGACCATGAGTGTATTGGATGATTGTAATGTTATTCATGTATTTGTGTGACGTGGTGAGTGTAAGCCAACTATGTATCCTTTTCCCCTTTTATCTATTTACATGGGTTGTTGTGAAGATTACCTTACTTGCGACACCGCTTTCAATGCGGTTATGCCTCTAAGTCGTGCTTCGACACGTAGGAGACATAGCCGCATCGAGGGCATTACAAGTTGGTAATCAGAGCCTTCCCCGACCTTAGGAGCCCCCTGCTTGATCGAATCGTTGGCGTTGTTGAGTCTAGAAAAATGTTTTGAGTCTTTTAGGAATTATATATTAGAGAGTTAGGAATTCGTTTTACTCCCCGGTCCCTTCATCGCTCTGGTAAGGCATCCTGTCATTTAGGAATTTTTTAGGATCACGCGGGTATCTTGGAATTGTTCCGATCGATTTGTGACGAGAACATTGTTCTTGGTGCCTCCTGTCATTTAGGGGTTGTGGCAGTGTCCCGGGGAGTTGAGCGCCGAGGTGTTGTCGTCACAATTTTATCGTTGAGATTCTGGAATACCTGAGTTTCGCCGACATCGAAAATCTTTTTTATGTAGTTGTTGGTGAGATAACCTCGACGCCACCCAGTACTGGGGCGGGAGTTCGGGAGTATTGCCATAACTCGTATAACGGATGCTTTTCAAAGGTTGAGGTAAATGATTTCCGAAGGTTTCTCGGTTATGTGTTGAAGGATGGATACAGCTGGATGTAGGATTTGCTAGATTTGGGTGAGATATTATGCTTCCCCTGTATCCCCAACACCTGATTGCATAACCGGAAAGGTTCGGGAGTTTCATAGGTGGGAATTCTTGTAGCTCTAGTTCTTCTTCCGCGGATATTTGGTTTGAGATTGGGTGATCCTCACCAAGTATTCGTTCTTGTCCGTACCTTGTTTTTTTCTTCTACCTCAATTCTAGTGGCTTCTCAATTTATGGATATGTGACCATTTCAACTGGAATGCATTCGTTCATTTTGTTCGGATGTGAAGACTATATGTTGCAATTTCAACCTGTTTGATTCAGCTTCAATATTTGTCTGTCAATGTGCTAATGGATGTCAACCTCTTCAGGGTGGCTCCTCCAACGCACACGACTCCGAATCCTGATCCGCCACCACCACCTCCACCTCCGGAGGCATGGCAAGCTGTGATGGCCGCTACCAATGCAAACACGCAGCTGATCATGCAACTTCTTCAAGAGCGCAACCAAGGGACCAGGGTCATGGCAACAATCAGAACCACTTTGCTACACTCAACCAGTTCCTAGCTAACCAGCCAAAGACCTTCAGCAATTGTGTTGAGGCAACAGACGCTGATGATTGGCTCGTGGACATATGCAAGCATTTCGAGTGCAGTAACGTCAGGCCTGAGGAATTTGTCAAGTTCGCCTCCTTCCAACTCAAAGACCAAGCTGCAGAATGGTTTCAGTAGTACAAAGATTCCAGAGGAGGCCATATGATTACCTGGGATGAATTCCGTCAAGACTTCAAAGCTCATCATATTCCTCAGAGTGTGGTTGAAAGCAAGCGTGAGGAATTCCGCAACCTGAAGCAAGGCTCTATGTCTGTTTACGAGTACAACACGATGTTTCAGAAGCTCGCCCATTTTGCTAAGCAAGACGTCCCTGACGAGAAGAGCATGATATACCAGTTCAGGGGTGGTCTCAGAGAAGAAATCCAGCTAGCTCTCGTCCTCTTAGAGCCCAAGAGGTACGATGAGTTTTACAACATGGCAATGAAGCAAGAGACTGCTCAACTGAAGTGCGATGCTTCCATGAAGCGAGTCAGAGATGCAACTCCTTCTTCCTCAACTCAAGTGGCTAAGCAGCAGAAGTATTGGCTTCCTCCTCCTCCGTCCCGTCAGCCTTATCGGCAAAAGAGCAAAGGTGGCAGTGGATCTTCCCACCCGCCCAACCCTGGCTTTCAGAACAAGACTTCGTCTGAAGCTCAGAGATCAAGTGCTCTATATCACCGTCCGCTCTCGGAGGTCACGTGCAACAAGTGCCAACAGAAGGGTCACTATGCCAACAAATGCTTCAATCAGAGGCGTCTCCCTCCTTCTCCTCCAATAAGATCGGCAAGTACAGCTGTGATCAAGCATAACCCCAAGCACACCAAGGTCAATTTGATGAATGCAGCTCAGGCAGAGGACTCGTCAGATGTCATCATGGGTAACCTTCCTATTAACGATGTTCCCGCAAAAGTTCTTTTTGACACTGGTGCGTCGCATTGCTTCATTTCAAACCTTTTGCATCAAAGTATGAGTGCGATTATCAGTATTCGCAAAGATCTTTGCAAATCGTGTCACCGGGCAAGCAAATGACAGCTAATATCTGCGTCCCGAATGTTACTATCACGTTGGGCGACTACAAATTTCTAGCTTCTCCTATTGTTCTGGGCGACTCGGATATCGATCTTATTCTTGGAATGGATTGGCTTTCTAAGCACAAGGCTCATCTTGATTGTGCTGCCAGGCAGATTCAATTGACTCATTCGTCTGAGGATGTAATTGTCTTTGCCGCTCATGATGATACCATCCGTCTGTTTTCTCTCAATGAGAAGGGTGAACTGGATGCCATCTCTCATATTCCAGTCGTTTGCGAATATCAAGACGTCTTTCCAGAAGAGCTTCCAGGAATGCCTCCGCACCGGCCAGTTGAATTCGTCATCGATCTTGAGCCTGGCACGGAACCTGTTTGCAAACGTCCTTACAAGCTTGGACCTGAAGAGTTGAAGCAGCTAAAGAAGCAACTCGATATTCAAGAGCGTATGGGTCTCATCCGACCTAGTTCTTCTCCGTGGGGTTGTGGAGTTCTTTTTGTGAAGAAGAAGGATTGAATGGACTGACTTTGTGTTGACTACCGTCCATTGAACAAGAAGACTATAAAGAACAAGTACCCACTTCCCAACATCAACGAGCTGTTTGAACAACTCAAAGGTGCTCAAGTATTCTCCAAGCTTGATCTCCGTGTGGGCTATCACCAGATCCGAATTTGTGAGCAAGATATTCCCAAGGCGGCTTTCAGAACAAGCTATGGTTCATATGAATACACTGTCATGTCTTTTGGCCTCGTCAATGCTCCGCCGACTTTCTCTCGCATGATGAACTTCATCTTCAACCCCTACACAAATGACTTCGTCTTGGTCTACCTCGATGACATTTTGGTCTTTTCCAAGAACAAGGAAGATCATGCCAAGCACTTGCGTTTGGTGCTCGATAAGCTCAGAGAACATCAGTTCTACGCCAAGTTCTCAAAGTGCGAGTTTTGGCTCGATGAGGTTCTCTATCTTGGGCATATCATCTCTACCAAGGGCATAGCGGTGAATCCTGAGAAGGTGTCTACAATTATGAATTGGGAACCACCTCAGAACGTGAAGCAACTCCATAGCTTCCTTGGGCTCGCAAGCTATTGTCGAAGGTTCGTTGAGAACTTTTCAAAGATCGCGAAGCCACTTTCCAACCTTCTCCAGAAGCACGTCAAGTACGTTTGGTCTCCGGAATGTGACATCTCTTTCAACACCCTGAAAGAGAAATTAGTCACTGCTCCAGTTCTGACTCATCCTGATGAATCCAAACCGTTCGAGGTCTTCTATGATGCCTCTCTTCAAGGTCTTGGTGCAGTGTTGGTGCAAGAGAAGAAAGTTGTGGCTTATACCTCTCTCCAGTTAAAGCCCAACGAGAAGAACTACCCCACTCATGACCTCGAGTTGGCGGCAGTTGTGCATGCTCTTTTGACTTGGAGACATCTCTTATTGGGAAGAAAAGTGGACATCTTCACTGACCACAAGAGTCTCAAGTACATCTTCACTCAGCCTAATCTCAACCTCAGGCAAACTCGTTGGGTTGAAATGATTCAAGAGTATAATCCGAGCATTGAATATACTCCAGGCAAGGCCAATGTAATTGCTGACGCATTGAGCAGGAAGGCTTACTGCAACAGTCTGATTCTCAAGCCTTACCAACCCGAGCTTTGTGAAGCTTTCTGCAAACTCAACCTGCAAGTTGTTCCTCAAGGTTTCCTCGCCAACCTTCAAGTCTCTCCTACTTTGGAAGATCAGATTCGCGAGGCTCAACTTCTTGATGCTATGGTGAAGAAGGTGAAGATTGGGACTGCCAAGAGTCAACCCAAGTACAAGTGCTATCGTCTTGATGACAAGGATACTCTCTTCTTTGAGGATCACATTGTTGTGACTAAAGGTGACCTTCGTAAAGTCATTATGAACGAGGCTCACAATTCTCTCCTCTCTATCCACCCTGGGAGCACGAAGATGTACCAGGACCTTAAACAGGCGTATTGGTGGACTCGAATGAAGCGTGAGATTGCTCAGTTCGTGAATGAATGTGATGTCTGCAGAAGAGTGAAGGCAGAACACCAACGACTAGCTGGTCTCCTCCAACCTCTTGCCATTCTAGAATGGAATTTTGACCACATTGAGATGGACTTCATGACGGGATTTCCAAAGTCCAAGCGTGGCAATGATGCTACATTCGTTGTCATCAACAAACTCACTAAAGTGGCTCACTTTCTGCCTATCAAAGAGTCTATCACTGCAGCTCAATTGGCGGAGCTTTATACCTCTCGGATTGTCTCTCTGCATGGCAGTCCGCAGTTGATTTCTTCAGACCGTGGCGGCATCTTTACCTCCAAGTTTTGGGATTCTTTTCAGAAGGCCATGGGCACCAACATCCGTTTCAGCACAGCTTTCCATCCTCAAACTAGCGGTCAAGTCGAGCATGTCAATCAGATTCTCGAAGATATGCTCAGGGCTTGCGTTATCTCTTTCAGTATGAAGTGGGAAGATTGTCTCCCATATGCCGAGTTCTCCTACAACAACAATTTTCAAGCAAGTTCGGGCAAGGCCCCATTTGAAATTCTCTATGGCAGGAAGTGTCGTACTCCTCTTAACTGGTCAGAGACCGGTGAACGTCAACTTCTTGGAAATGACTTGATCACAGAGGCAGAGGAAATGTGCAAAGTCATTCGTGATAACCTCAAAGCAGCACAATCGTGCCGAAGAGCTACTATGATAGTAAGCATCGTGATTTGGCTTTCGAGTTCGAAGACCATGTTTACCTCCGCATCTCTCCAATGAAAGGTACTCGTCGCTTCGGTATCAAAGGGAAGCTTGCCCCTAGATACGTTAGTCCTTTCAAGATCGTCAGCAAGAGAGGCGATCTCGCCTATCAACTCGAGCTTCCCTCCAACTTTGCAAATGTGCACGACGTGTTCCATGTCTCTCAGCTCCGCAAGTGCTTCAAGACCCCTGACCGCACCGTCAACTTCGAAGACATTGATCTCCAATAAGACCTTTCTTATCGTGAGCACCCCGTTGCTATTCTTGAAGAAACTGAGCGCAAGACTCGCAATAAGTCAATCAAATTCCTCAAAGTCAAGTGGTCACATCATTCCGACCGTGAAGCCACCTGGGAACGTGAGGATCACCTCCATTCTGAGTACCCGGCGTTTTTCCAGACCTAGATCTCGGGACGAGATCCTTTCGTAGTGATGGAGTGTTGTAACACCCCGGATGTAATTTACCTTATTTGTACTCCAACTCTTGCTGTTTCCGGCGCTAAGTTATTTTATTTTCCTCGGGTTCGGGTTTTTGTCTCCGTGTGCTGTTGCCTTGGTCATGCATCTCATATCATGTCATCATGTGCATTGCATTTGCATACGTGTTCGTCTCATGCATCCGAGCATTTTTCCCGTTGTCCGTTTTGCATTCCAGCGCTCCTATCTCCTCCGGTGGTCCTTTCTACCTCTTTTCGTGTGTGGGGGTTAAACATTTCCGGATTGGACCGAGACTTGTCATGCGGCCTTGGTTTACTACCGGTAAACCTCCTGTCAAGTTTCGTACCATTTGGACTTCGTTTGATACTCCAACGGTTAACCGAGGGACCGAGAAGGCCTGGTTTGTGTTGCAGCCCAACACCCCTCCAATTTGGCCCAAAACCCACCTAAACCATCTCCATCGTCTCGGTCGTTCGATCATGATCGCGTGGCCAAAAACCGCACTCCATTTGGAGCTTCCTAGCTCCTCCTACCTATAAAAAGGCATCCCCTCTCGAAATCCCGGATCCCCTCCTTCCAAAAACCCTAAAAATCGCCCCGCCGCGCCGGCCATTGTCCGAGTCCCACCGGGTGAATCCCGCCGCCACGCCTGCGCCAATCAGCGCGTGACACGTGGCACCACTGCCCGCCGCCGCCGCGGCCCGCGGGAGCCCGCAAGAGGCCCCCGCGGCCCAAATCCGCTTCGCCGCCGCCCTCCTTCATCTTCCCCGACGCCGCTCCAGCCCCGCCGCCTTCGCTCGAGCGCCGCCTTCCTCTGCCTCGACGCCGGTGAGTCACTGCGCCGCCTCGTCGACTGACGTCGCCCTGCCTCCTCGACTTCCATAGAGGCCGCGCCGCCCCTGCCTCCTCGACGTCCGCGTCAAGTACAGCTCCGGCGAGCTCCTCCGCCGTCCTCCCCATCCGGCTCCCTCTCCTTCCTCCTCATCGAACGTCAAGTCCGGCCGCTGCATCCATTGTCTCCGGCGACGCGCGAAGCTACAGTAACCGCGGGCTGGATCTGAGATCTGTTCGGAGATGGTTGACTTTTCCCCTACAAACCCTAATTTTTGGCAATTTTCATCATGTCGTAACTCTGCATCCGTAGCTCCGATTCGTGCGTGTAGCATATCAGAATGTTCGTCTCGACGAGTACATCATTTCATCTCATTTCATCATTTTCATTTGAGCTCATCTTGATGCCCGAAATGCTGTTGGAAGAGGGCTATGTGGTGAATTTGTCAGATCTGTTTCATCAAATAGCTATTTGTCATTTTTGCCATGATTAATGTGTGCATGATATGATCCTGAGCTCTACATGTGTTTTGTTATATGCCATGCCATCTTTAAATAGGTGCTTGTCATGTATTTTTGTGACATTTGTGGTAACTAGCACAAGCTTGCAAAGTAGCGTAATCGGTAATGCTGATTTCAGGGACTTAGAATTTCACAAAGTCCTTGTTCTGTTTTTATCGGTATGCCATATGTTCATGTTGTTTCCTAGTGATCCGTGCCTCTTTTGAAGATGATCAGTAAGGGTGTTTTGTTAACATTGTGGTGCTCTATCCATCCATGTCTTTGTTTGTATTTATGGAGCAACCTAGCTTGAGTCAATCGAGCTCTACTTTTGCTATATCGTGAATCCTGGCAGATTGTTGACATGATTAGCGATTTTGCCGAGGATGTTGCTATTGATCTGTGCATGCTATGTTGTTGTTCTTACCATGTATAGTTCCTATGCCATTTATTCTTGATGGGTGCATGCTTAGTTTGTCATGCCATGCTCTGTAGTGAGTGCATCGAGCTCGTAAACATGCCTACTCGTTAACCGATTTGCATGCTCCAGTTTTTCGCTAAGTCTGAGATCTGTTTATGTTTTTGCCATGTTCACATGCTTGCAATTGTATTTTCTGATCCCTTTTGGCTCAAGGTCACTAAGGGACTTTTGTTAAGTGCTTTGAGTATCTTCATGCAATGCCTTTCTTTGCCATGTTAAGTTCCTGTAGCATGTAGTGTTCATGATCTAATGTGTGCTACCTGATGATAAATTCCAGACTTGTGTTAATTTCACGAAGTCTGAAACCTGTTATCGTTTGCTCTTTTGCCACGCTTGTTTGAACCTGTTAGTGGATGAATTAGCCATAGCTCAGTGTTCATCGTTTTTCAAGCATCATGAGTGGATCCTTGCCATGTATTTTGTTGTCATGTTTGAGTGCTGTAGCATATTTAACTTGTTGCATTTAGTTGGTCACTTGCTGATTATCGCAGACCGGCGCCATATTTGTTTTGCTTGCCATTTCCAAACCGTGCATCCGATTCCGCTGATCTTTATATCGATCTCAACCGAAATCACCTCACCTTTACAGTGGCACTCTTGGATTTCCAATTTGATGCCAGGTTCAATCATCCCTTGTCAAATCTTGCATATGCATCACATACCGCATCCCGCATATCATACCATGTTTGCATCATGTTGTTTGAGCATTGCACGTGGTTGATTGTGTTCCGTTTGCTTGTTGTTCTTGTTTGGGTAGAGCTGGGAGACGAGTTCGTGAACGAGGAGCCCGTTGAGTTCACTTACGAGGATCAAGTCAACTCTGACAACTTTGCAGGCAAGATGATCATACCCTCAAAATCACTTCTAGCTTTGCTTGCTAGATGCTCGCTCTTTTGCTATGCCTATGCTATGATACCTACCACTTGCTTATCATGCCTCCCAAATTGCCATGTCAAACCTCTAACCCACCATGTCCTAGCAAACCATTGATTGGCTATGTTACCACTTTGCTCAGCCCCTCTTATAGCGTTGCTAGTTGCAGGTGAAGATTGGAGATTGTTCCTTGTTGGAACATTGTTTATTGTTGGGATATCACCATATTATCTTGTTATCTTAATGCACCTATATACTTGGTAAAGGGTGGAAGGCTCGGCCTTTTGCCTAGTGTTTTGTTCCACTCTTGCCGCCCTAGTTTCTGTCATATCGGTGTTTTGTTCCCGGATTTTGCGTTCCTTACGCGGTTGGGTTATAATGGGAACCCCTTGACAGTTCGCCTTGAATAAAACTCCTCCAGCAATGCCCAACCTTAGTTTTACCATTTGCCACCTAGCCTCTTTTTCCCTTGGGTTTCCGGAGCCCAAGGGTCATCTTTATTTAAACCCCCCTGGGCCAGTGCTCCTCTGAGTGTTGGTCTGACCGAGTAGACTGCGAGGCCACCTCGGGGCAACTTGAGGGTTGGTTTTACTCGTAGGATGTCTCATCTGAGTGTGCCCTGAGAACGAGATATGTGCAGCTCCTATCGGGATTTGTCAGCACATTTGGGCGACGTTGCTGGACTTGTTATACCATTGTTGAGGATGTCTTGCAAAACCGAGATGCCGAGTCTGATCGGAATGTCTCGGGAGAAGGAATATCCTTCGTTGACCGTGAGAGCTTGTGATGGGCTAAGTTGGGACTCCCCTGCAGGGATTTGAACTTTCGAAAGCCGTGCCCGCGGTTATGGGAAGATGGGAATTTGTTAATGTCCGGTTGTAGATAACATGAAACTTAACTTAATTAAAATGAATCAACCGCGTGTGTAACTGTGATGGTCTCTTCTCGGTGGAGTCCGGGAAGTGAACACGGTGTTGGAGTAATGCTTGACGTAGGTTGTTCTAGGATCACTTCTTGATCATAGTTGTTCGTCCGTGCTTTGCCTTCTCTTCTCGCTCTCATTTGTGTATGTTAGCCGCCATATATGCTAGTCGCTTGCTGCAGCTCCACATCATATCTTGCCTTACCTATAAGCTTAAATAGTCTTGACCGCGAGGGTGCGAGATTGCTGAGTCTATGGTAAAACCCTACGTCCTACTTGATTAATATTGATGATATGGGTAGTACAAGAGTAGATCTACCACGATATCAGAGAGGCTAAACCCTAGAAGCTAGCCTATGGTATGATTGTTGTTCGTCCTACGGACTAAAACTCTCCAGTTTATATAGACATGGAGAGGGCTAGGGTTACACAGAGTCGGTTACAATGGTAGGAGATCTACATATCCGTATCGCCAAGCTTGCCTTCCACGCCAAGGAAAGTCCCTTCCGGACACGGGACGAAGTCTTGAATCTTGTATCTTCATAGTCCGGGAGTCCGGCCGAAGGTATAGTCCGGCTATCCGGACACCCCCTAATCCAGGACTCCCTCAATAGCCCCTGAACCAGGCTTCAATGAGGACGAGTCCGGCGCGCTGATTGTCTTCGGCATTGCAAGGCGGGTTCCTCCTCCAAGTACTTCATAGAAGATTTTGAACACAAAGGTAGTGTCCGGCTCTGTAAAATAAGTTTCCACATATTGCCATAGAGAGAATAATATTTACATAAATCTAATCTGCTGACGTATTCCGTAGCGTGACATCACACCACGGCCAAGTCTTTATTCAAATCGTTTTACTGTCCCACCTCAGCGCGTTTAGCGAGGAGGTTTCCTTGGCACGTCTTGTTAAAGCAGAGATCGTGTCCCCTTATTCCGGGATTCTCATCAATACGGGTGTGGGCAACCCAACCGCGCCATTGACTACGGCGCTTGGGAGATAAGCAAGTTTTACCAGGGCTGGTGGGGGCGCATAGTCGCGTCCGCCCATATAAGGGGATAAGGATCCGCCTTTTCATCCACGCCTTTTGCCTCCTTTGCCTATCCATTTCCGCGCACTCGAGCTCCAGCGCCCAAGTCCGCACACCCCACCTCAAACTTCTCCAGCCATGTCCGGAGCGGGAGGCAAGTGGATGGTCTCCTCCGTCACGGAGGGACACATCAAAAAACTGAGGAAGGCCGGATACTTGTCTAACGACATTGCGCACCGGCTTCCCGAAGAGGGGCAGCTCATCCCCACCCCTAGGCCCCATGAGAGGGTGGTGTTCCTCCCCCATTTCCTCCGCAGACTAGGCTTCCCTCTCCACCCATTTGTCCGGGGGCTCATGTTCTACTATGGCCTGGATTTCCACGATCTGGCCCCGAACTTTGTCCTCAATATCTCGGTGTTTATCGTCATGTGCGAGGCTTTCTTCTGCATCTGCCCCCATTTCGGCCTATGGCTCAAGACTTTCAACGTCAAGCCGAAGGTGGTGCGCGGCACATAGACGGAGTGCGCAGGCGCCATGGTGGGCAAGATGCCCAACGTCCTATGGCCCGAGGGCTCCTTCGTGGAGCCCCTAAAGGGGTGGCAATCGGGGTGGTTTTACATCACCGAACCGCGCGACCCTGAATGGGTCGCAGCCCCCGAGTTCCGATCCGGACCCCCTACGCGGCTCACCTCCTGGAAAGAGACGGGCCTGTCGTGGGGTAAAGAAGGAGAGCTGACTGGACTCCAAACATGCGTCCAAACCCTGGTGGACAAGAAGCTCAAACTTGTCAATGTAGTCCAGGTTATGCTCATCCGCCGGATCCTCCCGTGTCAACAACGGGCTTTCAACCTGTGGGAGTTCGACCCGGCGCAGCACCGAACTCTGAGCAGGCTCTTCGACACGATGTACGAAGATGCCTGGAAGGTGCTTTTCAAGGGCACCGAGGCCCCCGCATCCGCTACCGAGGATCGCGGATTCAGCACGCAGCATCGCGCTCATGCGGTAAGCTGTTTTTACCTTTTACAGGGTATTAGTTTTTCATAGTTTGACTCTATGCAGGATCTAAGCTCCCTTACCTTTGACAGGATTGGCAGGAGACGTCCGGACAGATCAATTGTCCGGCTCCTTTTCCCGAAGGCCCAGCGGACGCTCGCTTGGCGAAGCTGCTGGTTCCGGAACCCTATGTGGTGCCGGAGAAGAAGGCCACGGGGACTCAAAAGAGTGCCCGGCGCCTGGGGGTGTCGGATTTATCGTCCGATGACTCCAAGACGCACTCCTCCCGTGAAGACGAGGAGGAGGAAGAAGAGACCTCTCCCCCTCCAGCGGGGGGAGAGAAGAAAAGGAAGGCCGCCCCAACTTGGGAGGCCGAAGGGTCCAAGAAGGGGAAAACCCTTCCTCCGGACGGCCCCACCAACGCCGACGATGGCGAAGAGGAGTGGCCGCACAGGGCCAAGCCCCTGGCGAGATCGTAAGTGTCCGGATACCAGAGTGATTCATAGTATTCCTCCATTGCACAGCTTTTCCTTATGTCGAATATGTTTATGCAGTCCGCCCAAGGCCGGGCTCGATGAGTCGTCGAGCGGCTCCCTAGATTCGTCGGATGTGAATTCACTTCTGACGGCTTCCTCCCCCCACCCTACGGATGACGCCGAGGTGGCGTCCCAACAGGTTCCAAGCCAGGAGGAGGTGGTCCTGGAGGCACCGCAAGGCGACCTCCCGGACTCCAAGCATAGAGGGGATAGAACCCCCAAGGGCACCGCGCCGGAACCTTCGACGGTCGCGGACTCCGGTAGGCAGCCTCCTTCCAAGAGGGGCAAGCCTACCGAGCCGGTGACCTCCGTCCAACCGGAGGCACCGGACAATTTGCTGGAGGTGCTTAAAGGCGCCTCCATCGACGAGGAGCACCGCACTATTATGAGTGCGGTGATCGAGAAGGTTCAGTCCGCCAAGAGCGGACTGACTGAAGCCTGTGCCAGCCTTCTAACAGGCTTTGAGGTAAGTAAAGAATAAAAATATTACCGCATAGACAGTAGCCCTTGATGCTCTGTTCGACGTTCGGAAAGAAAAGCCGAATAGAGGATCTAATAACATTCGCAGGAGTCTAATATAATCAAGTCAATATGCGTATGCAGGCTTTGTTGCTGGCCTCCGCCGCACTGACTGTGGAGGTGGATACGCTGAAGCAAAACCTTGCCCGGTCCGAGAACGAGCTCGGCCATGCCAAGAGGCAACTCGAAGAGAAGGAAGGTAAGTAATACCTTGCGCAAGTATATAGAGAAGATGTGGTTGCAAAAAATGACATGATTAACGTGCTATTATATGGGCCACGACCGAGGTGGCAACCCTTAAGCAAGCGCTATCCGAGGCCAAAAACCGAGCGGCCGCAGAGCACACGGAGAGAGGGAAGCAGGAGGCACGGGTGGAGGAGGTGCAGAAAGAGCTCCAGGCTCTCGTGAAAAAACACGAGAGTTTGGAGCTTAACTCAAAGGGCAAGCATACGAGCTTGCGGCAGCCCTTAAAAGCGCGAAGTCTGCCAAGGCCGAAGCCCAGAAAGCCCTCAAAGAAATTGAAGCTATGAAGAAGATAGCGGCGGGTAAGGCATCCATTATGCAAAGCAAGCACGTGAAAGTGAATTACTTGTTACTTACCCGAGTCCGGAGCTCTCTAGGAGCGTTCGCAGATTTGCCCCGCAGTGCGTCGGATGCCGCCGCCTACTACCGAGCCGAAGAGGGGAGCTCGACGGAGAAGGTGTTCTGGTCTCAGTATGCTGAGGCCGGACACCTGGTGCCTTTGAGCGACCAGCTGAAGCAAATGGTCGAGCTCCACAAGGTTGCCGAACAGGCCATAAAGGGCCTCATAGTTCTGCTGTGGCCTGGAGAGGCTCTGCCTGGGAGCTACTTCGGGCTGGTGAGGCGGCTGGTGGATGCCTGTCCACGGCTTGAAGTAATCAAGCGCTCCATCTGCATCGAAGGTGCCCGTAGGGCGCTTGCCCGTGCTAAAGTGCACTGGGGCAAGATGGATGCGGAGAAGCTGGTGAAGGACGGGCCGCCGCCGGGCAAGGAGCATCGCGTCCCGGAAGCATATTATGAGGGCGTCCTCAAGGGTGCCCGCCTTATAGCGGATGAATGCTCCAAAGATGTAATTTTTTAGTAAACTCGCATTTGTGATCCTGTACGCTGAAAACTTGTTCATATGCACTAAGCAACGCTTTTGAATTTAAAATATTACCTTCTGTGCGGCCGTTTATCAAATTTGAGAGATGGCGAGTCGTCGGCTTCTGCCCCCATGCCACGAGTGTTGGGGTGTTCGGGATAAACATGAGCGCTCTTTTTTCCATTCTTGGGTCCTTCGAGGGAGGCGCTCAACACAACGAACAAGGCAATCAGACTATAATGCTTGAACACTCTCACTTAGCCATAGAATTCTATAATTTTAAATTTGGGCAAAGCCCCTAGTGTTCGGAAGACCGAGTTCGGGGCGCTATCCACGCCTAGGCCGGACAAAGCCGACTCCTCGCTCTAAGCGGCATAAGTCTTTAGGGACTCGAAAACCTCTCGAACAGCGACCAGCTCTCGCCTCATCATGACGGTCGGTTTTAGCTTTCTCTACTGAGGTGCTTAGCCCAGCTCAACTGGGGCACAATCACAGTAGTTCTCCTAGTGCTACCTTAGCCGATATAACGGAATGTAAGGTACCAAAACATAGGAGCCGGGCAAACCCAACTATTGACCCAAGACATGATTCGGAGCCGATGCATATAATGCTATAAGTTCGGGGTGCCGCACTTGTGAAAGTGTTCGGACTTCTCACACCGTATTGTGGGGTACGTAAGCCCCTGGCGTATGGGCCGTGCCAAAGTGTATGGGTGCAATATGTCATTAATGAACATATATTCGTAAAGAAAGGTATTGCAATAATAGACGGAAGCTATGCATTGGTTATTTAAAAAAGCTGCGATCAAAGCAGAACGATACAAATAGTGCAATAAGAAAAAGATGGGACTATTTAACATGTCCTTTCCAGGGGCAAGCTGCGGAGTGGTATGTAAAACAGGTATACTGCTCATTATAGAGACCACCTTAGAGCTCCATAGTGCGGCGTAGCTTTCTGCTTCCCTGGTTGTATCGTTTGTGCGGCAGTTGTACTGCCGGACAAGCCTTCCGAAGAATGGAGTCCTGAAAATAAGAGAAAATTAAGAAATCGGCAGCCCCTAGTGCGGTTTAAGCCGCGTTTCGGGCGTGCCGTGATGGTGCCCCTCCCCCTGTGCCCATGGTATTTCTAGAGCGTAGTTATGTACGCGCACCACTGGTTTCACAAGTTCGCAAGGGCTGGGGTTGGGGCCGCATTGCTACGCTTGCTCTGAACGTGCCGGGCGGTCTTGGTGTAGGTTACTCCGGGCGCGCTTGATGGTGTCTAGACGTTTAATGGCCGGACTAGAGAATTGCCTTGAGAGGCTGCTTTGTACTTCCGCTGCGATAGCCGCCGTATGCTCCTCCGTTCGGAGAGAGTGTTCGGTGTTTCCATTGACCGTGATGACGCCTCGAGGGCCTGACATCTTGATCTTGAGGTATGCGTAGTGCGGCACCGCATTGAACTTGGCAAATGCGGTTCGCCCAAGCAGTGCGTGATAGCCACTACGGAACGGGACTATGTTGAAGATTAACTCCTTGCTTCAGAAATTATCCGGAGATCCGAAGACCACTTCAAGTGTAACTGAGCCTGTACAGTTGGCTTCTACACCTGGTATGACGCCTTTAAAGGTCGTTCTGGTGGGTTTAATCCTCGAGGGATCAATGCCCATTTTCCGCACTGTATCCTGATAAAGCAGGTTCAGGCTGCTGCCGCCGTCCATAAGGACTCTAGTGAGGTGAAATCCGTCAATAATTGGGTCTAGAACCAATGCGGCGAATCCGCCATGACGGATGCTAGTGGGGTGGTCCCTTCGATCAAAAGTGATCGGGCAGGAAGACCATGGGTTGAACTTTGGGGCGACTGGCTCCATCGCGTATACGTCCCTTAGCACACGCTTCCGCTCCCTCTTGGGGACGTGGGTTGCGTATATCATGTTCACCGTCCGCACTTGTGGGGGAAAACCTTTCTGTCCACTGTTGTTTGGCGGCCGGGGCTCCTCCTCGTCATTGCTATGCAGCCCCTTGTCTCTGCTTTCGGCATTTAACTTGCCTGCCTGCTTGAACACCCAACAATCCCTGTTGGTGTGATTGGCTGGTTTTTCGGGGGTGCCATGTATCTGGCATGAGCAGTCGAGTATTCGGTCCAAACTGGATGGGCCCAGAGTATTTCTTTTGAATGGCTTTTTCCGCTGACCGGGTTTAGAGCCTTTGAATCCGGCATTAACTGCCGTATCCTCAACATTGTCGCCGTTAATGCGGCGCTTTTGCTTGTTGCGACGTGACCTGCCACTACTGTCCTTGGTATCCGAATTACCATGGCTCTTGGTCATGTTAGTGCTGCGAGCTAGCCAGCTGTCTTCTCCTGTGCAAAAGCGGGTCATAAGTGTCATGAGGGCTGCCATAGATTTCGGCTTTTCCTATCCAAGGTGCTGTGCAAGCCACTCATCGCGGATGTTATGCTTAAAGGCTGCTAGGGCCTCTGCGTCCGGACAGTCAACAATTTGATTTTTCTTGGTTAGGAACCATGTCCAGAATTGTCTGGCCGATTCCTCTGGCTGCTGAATTATGTGGCTTAGGTCATCGGCGTCTGGTGGTCGCACATAAGTGCCCTGGAAATTGTCTAGGAATGCGGCTTCCAGGTCCTCCCAACAACCAATTGATTCTGTTGGCAAGCTGTTAAGCCAATGCCGAGCTGGTCCTTTAAGCTTGAGTGGGAGGTATTTGATGGCGTGTAGGTCATCACCGCGGGCCATGTGGATATGAAGGAGATAGTCCTCGATCCATATCGCTGGATCTGTTGTGCCATCGTATGATTCGATGTTCACGGGTTTGAAACCCTCGGGGATTTGATGATCCATTACTTCATCTGTGAAGCATAGTTGGTGTGCTGCGCCTCTGTATTGGGCTACATCATGACGCAGCTCAAACAAGCTTTGTCTACTGTGTTTGGCCCGGCCAAATTTACTATATCCGGCATGACGAGTACCGTCTCGTGCCATGGGGCGCCCACGTGATCCGTAGATCGATCTTGTTTGCCTTGCCTTGTCCTCCAATATATCTCGTAGGTCTGGCGCATTTTCCCATGCCTTGGTATTTTTTGAGCGGCGCCGGGGTGCGACTTGAATGGAGGACCGAGAGGCCTCTCTGTCGCGGCCACGGGGTGGCTGGTCGGGCGCATCATGCGCTGGTGATGTAGGTTTAAGTGCTTCCTCCTCTAATTGGGGTAGCAACCTGCGCTTTGGGTAGCTCTTGGAGGGGCGTTCGAGTTCATACTCTTCGGTCGCAAGGACTTCAGTCCATCTGTCGGCTAGCAAATCTTGATCAGCTCTAAGATGTTGCTGTTTTTTTCTTAAGGCTGCTTGTCGTGGCCATAAGCCCGTGTTTAAAACGCTCTTGTTCGATGGGGTCCTCCGGCACGACAAATTCGTCGTCGTCGAGGCTTGCCTCATCTTCGGAGGGAGGCATATAATTATCGTCCTCGACCTCTCTGTCTGCCGCTCTCTCATGAGAGTTGGCTTCTCTATCCTCCTGTGCTGAATCTTGCTGGAGGTGGTTGTCTTCAGCACTGTCCGGGGTGTTATTATCTCCCGTGCCGGAATCACCGTTTTTTTGGCGGGATTTAGAGCGGCGCCGCTGACGCCGGCACTTAGGCTGCTTCTTGGAGGGGTCATCCTCCGCTGCTCCATCGCCATTGCCTTCTTTTGGGATGTCCACCATGTATATATCATACGACGAGGTGGCTTTCCACTGCCCTATGGGCGCTGGTTCTTGATCGTCTCCTGCATCGGTGTCCATACCTACGATGTCTTCGGAGTCGAAGTCGAGCATGTCAGTTAAATCATCGACAGTGGCTACGAAGTGGGTGGTGAGTGGGCTTTGAATTTCTTCATCATCCGCATCCCAACCTTGCTGACCACAGTTCGGCCAGGTGTGATAGCCTGGCTTAATAGGGATGATAGACTACTCATATCAATAAGGAATTCCTTCTTTTCCGGGAGCCCATTCGGACAGAACTCCAAAGTTAAGCGTGCTTAGCTTGGAGTAGTGTCAGGATGGGTGACCAATCGGGAAGTTGCTCCCGGGTGCGCATGAGTGAGGACAAGGTGCGCAGAAAAGACTAGTATTGATCTGTGGGGCCAGTCTAGATCCCGCCAGGAGTAACGACCACCAGCGAGTGTGTCCGGGGTGTTACAAGTTGGTATCAGAGCCGACCCTCGCGGTTACACGGATGGTTGCAGACAGGTGTGCGGTCATGTTGTTCATGACGTTTGTGACCCGTCGTGGCACCCAGCATGGCACATGTACCGGACTGGATGCACAGACGTATGTGCCAAGAGGGAACATTCCTGTGGCCCGACGAGGACGTCGGTTCCTCTGAGTGGGGGTGTATGTGATAGCCTGGCTTAATAGGGATGATAGACTACTCATATCAATAAGGAATTCCTTCTTTTCCGGGAGCCCATTCGGACAGAACTCCAAAGTTAAGCGTGCTCAGCTTGGAGTAGTGTCAGGATGGGTGACCGATCGGGAAGTTGCTCCCGGGTGCACATGAGTGAGGACAAGGTGCGCAGAAAAGACTAGTATTGATCTGTGGGGCCAGTATAGATCCCGCCAGGAGTAACGACCACCGGCGGGTGTGTCCGGGGCGTTACACCAGGGCTCTCCTAACAAAGAGAGAGACTTTAGTGAATTCAGAATGTCGCCGAAGGGCGAGTGCTGACAGATGTCCACGATGGTGAACTCCATGATCGGCGCCCAATCGGGTTCGATCGGTCGGGGCACGGAGGGCTCGGAGTCCGGAGAGGATTCCGGCTCCTTGGAGTCACGGGCTTCGCAGAGAATAGGGCTGGTGTTCGGCTCGATCGCTGTAGAGATTGCAGCCCCCGAGGCGGTGTCTAACCACCCATCCTCGGTTAGTGTGATCGGCTCCGAGCTAGGGGTCGGAGCGGACACAGGTGCGGCCTCCAGGGCACTGTTCGGCGGTAGAGCTAAATCATGCCCATCGTGATAGTGCAGCGCGCTCGGGTGTGGCTCGAGTCCGTTGAAGATCAAGTCTCCGCGGATGTCGGCCGTGTAGTTCAAACTTCCAAATCTGACCTGATGGCCAGGGGCGTAGCTTTCGATCTGCTCCAGATGACCAAGCAAATTGGCCTGCAGTGCAAAGTCGCCGAATACGAAGATCTGTCCGGGGAGAAAAGTCTCACCCTGGATCGCATCGTTGTTGATGATCGGAGAAGCCATCGGGCCTAAAAGTGACGACACAGAGGAACTCTCAATGAAAGCACCAATGTCGGTGTCAAAACCGGCGGATCTCGGGTAGGGGGTCCCGAACTGTGCGTCTAGGCTGGATGGTAACAGGAGGTAGGGGAAACGATGTTTTACCCAGGTTCGGGCCCTCTTGATGGAGGTAAAACCCTACGTCCTGCTTGATTAATATTGATGATATGGGTAGTACAAGAGTAGATCTACCACGAGATCAGAGAGGCTAAACCCTAGAAGCTAGCCTATGGTATGATTGCTGTTCGTCCTACGAACTAAAACTCTCCGGTTTATATAGACGCCGGAGAGGGCTAGGGTTACATAGAGTCGGTTACAATGGTAGGAGATCTACAAATCCGTATCGCCAAGCTTGCCTTCCACGCCAAGGAAAGTCCCTTCCGGACACGGGACGAAGTCTTCAATCTTGTATCTTCATAGTCCGAGAGTCCGGCCGAAGGTATAGTCCGGCTATCCAGACACCCCCTAATCCAGGACTCCCTCAGCGCCCCGAGGCCCCGGCCGAAGCCCAAGCCGCCCCACCCAAAAACCCTAACCCTAGCCGACCCCCGCCGCCGCCGCCGCGCCCGCGCCACCCCGCCGCGCCGCCTCCCCGCCGCCGCTGCCGTTCGCCGGAGTCGCCGGAGGTAGTTTTTTTTGCCTCCGGGTTTGCCGGCGGTTTTGCTCGTTTTTTTAGTTTCGGTTTTTTTAAAATAGATCGGTTTTTCCGGTTTATTTAATTAGCGAGCGTTCGCCCGTTCGTTCGTTTTAACGAACGTTCGTCGTTTTCCTTTTTCTCGGATTAAATCCGTGATTTTTCTGATCGCGATTTCTGATCCGATTTTCGTTTTAGTCTAATTTTTCGCTCGTTTATCGGAATCAGGCGATTCAAGCGCCTAGAGCTTCGTCTCAAAACCCTATTTCCGTTTAGCCAACTCAAACAAGTTTTTGCCACTGTAAAAATTGCCCTAGATCCAGAATAGTAAACGAAGCTTGTTTCTTTTGCCGTTTGTCTTTCGTTGCTTCGTTCGATTTGATTCTTTTTGCCAACCGGAGTTCTTAAGTTGAACTTTCTGGTTACATCTCTTATTTGAGTTTTACATGTGCATTAGTTGAGTACTTATTGTATGCTTGTTTGTTTGCGATAGAGTACCTGGAGTGCGCCGCTTGCTACTTCGAATCGCTAGGTTTCCCGGATCATCAGCAAGGCAAGTAACACTTTGATCATGCTTTCCCACTACCCAGTTTTATTGCATTAGATCAATCCTCACACATTGCATGATTAGGATCTAATGAAATTGTGGGTTTGGGAAGTAGTTGAGGTAGTACCTATTACCTGTTTATTATCAAACCTTTGGGAGTTACTTCTATGTTGCTTATTATGCCGTGCTATGCTAGTAGACGTGGATTGGGTGAGTGTATCCATGATAGATGTGAGATTGTTAATTAATGGTTTATTTAAGGTGGCAACTTAAACACACATCTGGGTGGATTGAGGCACCTGGGTATTCCAGCGATTGCCTGTTTTTCTTTTGGACCGCCACCCAGGCTCAAAGGGATCATGAGATTATTCATGCTAGAAACTTCCGTGTGTAGCCATAAGCTATTATGGGCTCTAGCATAGTTGATTAAGTTGTGCAAACTCTTACAGTGGTAGACTAGCAGATGTAGGCTAAAGTAGGTGTAACGGTCTACCCGATCGTAAGGTGCTAGCGCTTCTGAAAGACTATGTCTCGGTCATCCGTCTTCTCAAACACCATGTAGTGCGAGAAACCAAACGGAGGCGATCGAGTCTTGTGGGGAAAAGTGTGCAAACCTCTGCAGAGTGTATAAACTAATCATGATTAGCCGTGTCCCCAGTTATGGACATCTTGAGTATCTAGTACCTGGATTATCATGTGAATCTCAACATGTTACTCTAAAATTTAATTTTGTTGGGTTTTGTTTAATGATGATGCTTAATTAGGATTGAGAATGCTGTCAACCATTCTCAATGTTTAACAACTACCATGATAGTTAAATAAAATGTATTCCTTTGTAGTAGGGAAATTTTGGCTTTACGCAAAACTGTAACCATGGAGCTTTCCACCAGCCAAATATGCATATAGAATAGCTTGTTTCATTCCATTACTCTCTATGTGTTACTTTGCCAGCATATTCCATGTGCTGACCCGTTTCGGGCTGCAACGTTAATGTTGCAGACTTTTCAGACGATGATTAAGGAGTTTTTAGGTCGTGGTTCTATACTCAGTGATGCCATTGGAGTTGATGGACTCACTTATCTTCCAAGCCTTCCGTTGTTATCGTTATTAGATGGCCTTAAGCCATATTTATTGTAATAAGTTCTCTTTTAAGACACTCGATGTAATAAGTGTGTGATTGCTACTCTGTTATAAATCCTTCAAGTACTGTGTGGTGTCAGCATTACTGATCCAGGGATGACACCTGAGCACAGAGATTGGACCGTTTGAGGTCTGGTCGCTACAAGATGGTATCAGAGCACATGCTGACTGTAGGACACGACCACTAAGCTAAAGACCTAGATCACTACTCACTCTCTTCTCTTTTTGACTTCTCATCTTTTCTACTCTTTTAGGATGGCAGATGGAAGGAACAAGTTCACGCAACTGGATGAAGATACACCCTTTGGACGTCACCTGAAGGAAGTCACTAGATACCTAAACATAGGAGTACCAAGCTTCACCAGAACCTACAACACCACTTTACCTGAAGAGGAGCACTGGATGATTCAAGTTCAAGTTCCAGGAAGGACGTTCATGCCAGTCACTGAGCCCATAGAGTTTTCTTTTGATGCACCAACTTGGAGCCTAGGAAAGAGCATGGCAGCTCACATCGCCATGGGACGTATTGGAGAAGTCTACCGCAATGATCTTAAGGATACTATCTACCAGATTTGTGGGCGCCAAGATGAGCACTGGGAGATGATCAGCACCAGGAAGGATAGATCAGTTGCAGCTTTTATCCAGGAGTTAAACCAACACATTCGACGCCAGGAGAACCAGATGTGCACCGACATGATAGATCTGAAGAAGGCGAGGACAAGAATCAAAGAACTGGAGGAAGAACTCAAGGCTACTCGTGAAGATTATGAAGAGGAAATTGAAGTATTAGTGGAGAAGAATGACGATCTGATCAAGAAGATTGGAATATTCATGGGAGGCCCTACACCCATAGAAGAAGATGAAGAACCCAAGGAGATTCGTCTGGAAGACTACATCATCATCGACGACACCGACTCGGATCCAAATGATAGCGATGATGACTATGTTGATGAAGCTGGAGCAGATATCATGGAGTCTGCAACCGAAGAATATTTTTAGTAGACCACCTCATCAGTAGTAGTAGTCCACCATGTAAATATAGTAGTCCAAGCACTTTTGCGATAGTTAGATCGATTGTAAGCCTTTGTTTGATTGATTGAATGAAGTGAATTGTTTGCTTTTGCCTCATGTGCATATGGGTAGTGTTTTCTCTTTAGACCCCTCCCTATTCTTAAATCTCATCTTTTCTAAACCCTCAGATGCCTCCGAGACTTGACCCCGGATTTACCTTTCCACCGGAGCTCACCCAGCTGATCTAGCAGCAGAACACATTGATGCAGTTGCTAGTCCAGAATCAGAATCAGGGGAACAACAACAACAACCCACCACCACCGCCACCACCTGTTGATCACTTAGCCCGTTTTCTTAGGCTGAATCCGCCGGTGTTTTCCAGTAGCACCGAGCCAATAGTAGCAGATGATTGGCTCCGCAAGACAGCTAGAGAGTTGACCACAGCAGGATGCACGGATGCGGAAAAGGTGAAGTTTGCCGCACATCAGCTTGAAGGACCCGCAGCATCATGGTGGGAGAATTTCACAGCCACTTTCCCTGTCGACACTGTCACGTGGGACCAGTTTCAGCAGGCTTTTTGAACTGCCCATGTTTCAGCAGGAGCTATGGCCATAAAGAAGCGAGAGTTTCGCAATTTGTGCCAAGGAGGACGGACAGTTGGCTAGTATGTGGAGGACTTTAGTAAATTAGCATGTTATGCCCCAGATGGCGTTGCTACGGATGCAGCTAAGCAGGAGAAGTTTTTGGAAGGACTGAATGATGAGTTGAGCATGCAGTTGATGGTAGCAACCTTCAACAACTACCAAGAGTTGGTAGATCGTGCTCTCATGATTGAAGGGAAGCAACAGCAGATTAAGAATCGCAAGAGGAAGTATTTACAAGGGAAGCACAATTCAGGAGCTCAGCAGAAGCCACGTTTTACCCCTAGACTGGGAGGACATTTTTAGCATACCCATGGAGGAGGTAGTTTGCACAATCACAAAGGCACCAAGAATGGTAATGGTAATGGAGGAAGCAACGGCCAGAACCGCACCAACCCATCGACCCCACCCAAGAGAGGCATGAGCCAAGTCACTTGCTTTAAGTGCCAGAAGACCGGACATTATGCCAATGAATGTCCTGAATCCTAGAATGGAAATGGCAATGGAAGCTCTGGGAAGAAGCCGAACCCTTTCAACAGGGGACAGATGAACCACGTTAACGTGGAGGAGGTTGAAGAGCAGCCGGATGCAGTAATCGGTAAGTTTTTGGTTAAGTCATTTACTGCACTTGTTCTTTTTTATACTGGTGCATCGCATTCATACATATCAAGGGGATTTGTGGATAAGTATAACCTGCCCACCAAAGTTCTTAGAACACCTATGTTAGTAAGCTCACCAGGAGCGGAGTATATGGCTAGCCAAGGATGTTTTCAAGTGCCATTAAGTATAGGTAGGCATGTATTTCCCTTGGATTTGATAATATTGGAATCACAAGGTTTGGGTGTAATTCTGGGTATGGATTGGTTGTCGATGTATGGTGGAAACATCGATTGCGCCAGTAAGTCGATCTTGCTTACCACCCCAGAAGGGAGAAGGATCAAGTATGTATCCCGGCATGTGCCGAAGAGGACTCAAGTAAATTGTCTAACAGGAGTTGTGCAGGAGGAAGTACCAGTAGTGAAGGATTTCCCCAATGTATTTCCAGAAGAATTGCTAGGCATGCCACCGGATAGAGATATTGAGTTTTTGATTGAGCTTTTGCCAGGCACAGGGCCACTATCAAAGAGACCATATAGGATGCCCGCAAAGGATTTGGTGGAAATCAAGAAGCAGATTAAGGAGTTACTGGATAAGGGATATATTCGCCCAAGTTCATCGCCTTGGGGATCACCAGTACTTCTAGTGGAAAAGAAGGATGGATCATTAAGGATGGTTGTTGATTATCGAGGATTGAATGAAGTAACCATCAAGAACAAGTACCCACACCGATGATCAATGATCTGTTTGATCGATTGCAAGGAGCTAAGGTATTTTCCAAGATCGATCTGCGATCAGGATACCACCAGTTGAAGATTCGAGAACAGGATATACCTAAGACGGCTTTTACCACCAGGTATGGACTGTATGAGTATACCGTTATGTCATTTGGTCTAACTAACGCACCTGCATATTTTATGAACATGATGAACAAAGTGTTTATGGAGTTTTTGGATAAGTTCGTCATAGTGTTCATTGATGATATCCTGGTTTACTCGAAGAATGAAGAGGAGCATAAGGAGCATTTGCGTTTGGTTCTTGGAAAGCTCAGAGAACATCAATTATATGCCAAATTTAGCAAATGTGAGTTTTGGTTGAAGGAAGTTGGATTTCTCGGACACGTTATATCCGGAGAAGGTATTGCAGTAGATCCCACAAAAGTTGATACCGTGACCAATTGGGAAGCCCCAACAACAGTTGGAGAGATCCGGAGTTTTCTTGGACTCGCAGGATACTACCGGAGGTTTATTGAGAATTTCTCAAAGATTGCGAAGCCTGTGAAGGAGTTGTTGAAGAAGGATACCAAGTTCAAATGGACTGAGGAATGTGAGGCTAGTTTCCAGGAGTTGAAGAAACATTTGGTTACCTCACCCTTGTTGATTTTACCGGATCAGACCAAAGATTATGAGGTGTACTGTGACGCTTCACGCCGAGGACTTGGAGCAGTGCTTATGTAGGAAGGAAGAGTTGTTTCATATGCCTCACGACATCTTAAGCCTCATGAGTTGAATTATGCTACGCATGATTTGGAGTTAGCAGCCGTAGTGCATGCATTGAAGACTTGGAGACATTTTCTGATTGGAAACCATTGCGAGGTGTACATGGATCATAAGAGTTTGAAGTATATTTTCACACAGAAGGAGTTGAACCTCAGACAAAGAAGATGGTTGGAGCTCATCAAGGATTATGATATGAAATTGCGTTATCACCCCGGAAAGGCTAACGTAGTAGCTGACGCGTTAAGCCATAAGAGCCATGTCAACACCCTAATGATGGGAGATTTACCAAGGGAGTTAGCCGAAAATCTTCAAGACCTATGTTTGGAAATAGTCCCAAGAGGCTATGTAGCAGCATTGGAGATTCAGTCTACATTGATGGATAAGACCAGAGAAGCTCAAAAGACTGATAAGGAGATTGCCACTATAAAAGAGAAAATGAGCAAAGGAAAAGCTAAGGGATTTCATGAAGATGAGCATGATACCTTATGGTTTGAAGACCGTGTTTATGTGCCTAATGATTCGGAGATCAGGAAGTTAATTTTACAAGAGGCCCATGATTCACCGTATTCGATTCACCCAGGAAATACCAAGATGTATTTGGATTTGAAGGATACTTTCTGGTGGACCGGAATGAAGAAGGATATTGTGGAGTATGTAGCATTTTGTGATGTATGTTAAAGAGTAAAGGCAGAGCATCAGAAGCCAGCCGGATTGCTACAACCATTGCCGATACCCGAATGGAAGTGGGATAAGTTAGGCATGGATTTTATTACAGGGTTGCCCAGAACACGTTCAGGCTATGACTCGATATGGGTTGTAGTCGATCGTTTGACAAAGGTAGCTCATTTCATTCCAGTGAAGACTACCTATACCAGTGCAAAGTTGGCAAAGATATACATGACTAGAATCGTTTGTCTGCATGGAGATCCAAGGAGTATAGTATCACATAGAGGAACCCAATTTACCTCAAAGTTCTGGAATCAGTTGCATGAAACTTTGGGTACCAGACTGGAGTTTAGCACAGCTTTCCACCCACAGGCAGATGGACAGACCAAGAGAGTCAATCAGATTTTGGAGGATATGCTAAGAGCTTGTGCGCTAGATTACGGATCTAGTTGGGACAAGAATTTGCCGTATGCAGAGTTCTCTTACAACAACAGCTATCAATCTAGTTTGAAGATGGCCCCTTTCGAAGCCTTGTACGGAAGGAGGTGCAAAACCCCATTGTCTTGGGATGAAGTTGAAGACCGCCAGTTGTTTAGACCAGATCTGATAAGGGAGTCTGAACAGAAAGTGAAATTGATTCGCGATAGGCTCAAGGTAGCCCAATCCAGGCAGAAGAGCTACGCAGATTCTAAACGCAAGGAGACAGTTTACGAAGTCAGAGACCGAGTTTATCTTCGAGTATCACCACTTCGAGGAGTTAAGCGCTTTGGAGTTAAGGGAAAGTTAGCGCCACGTTTTGTAGGCCCATACAAAGTTTTGGAGCATATGGGAGAAGTAGACTACAGGTTGGAATTGCCCGAAGGATTGTCGGGAGTTCACGACGTGTTCCATGTATCCCAGTTGAAGAAGTGCCACGCAGAGATGGCTGACATACCGCTGAGAGATACGGTACCACTGGAAGCAATTCAGTTGGACAGTGATTTGACCTAAGTGGAGAAACCAGTTAAGATTCTAGAGTATGCCAGTCGAGTCACCCGCAGCAAGGTTATCAAGTTTTGCAAGGTCCAGTGGAGCCACCACACGGAGGATGAAGCCACCTGGGAACGAGAGGAAGATTTGCTGAAGGACCACCCTCACCTATTTTCTAGCCAACCCGAATCTCGAGGGCGAGATTCATCTTAAGGGGGGTTGGTTTGTAACATCCCAAATTTTCAATTTGGAATGTTATACACTAGATCATCATTTCATATCATATTTATTGCATTTTGGTTGATTCTAGAAATTTTACGCAACTCAAGGACCCTCGGAGAGAGTTGGGGATTTCGTTATTTTCATATTTGAGTTGTCTCAAATTTTGAAAATAGGATCATTTGATTTTATTTATTTTATCTTCAATTATTTCTATTACAAAAATATGAGGGAATAAAATGACTTTCCCAAAATAAAGAAATATTGAGGATTTAATAAAAAAATCAAATAAGTTTTTATTTTGGTTTTATTTGCTATTTTATTTGAATTTAGGAAAAATGCGCGTTTTTCAAAATTGCATTTAGGACCCAAATAAATGTTCATCCTGTGCGGCTTGATTTTAGAAGCCGGGAAAATTTTATTTCGGGATTTTTGGAGTCCGTTTAGTATTTCTTTTGTTTTTTCCCGAGCGTAATTACTTAAAAACAGTCCGAACTGACCTTGGGCCGTAACTGGCCACGACTCCTCCTGGCCGGGCCTTTTTATAGCGCCCCGAGGCCCCGGCCGAAGCCCAAGCCGCCCCACCCAAAAACCATAACCCTAGCCGGCCCCCGCCGCCGCCGCCGTGCCCGCGCCGCGCCGCCGCCCCACCGGACCCGCCGCCGCCGTTCGCCGGAGTCGCCGGAGGTAGTTTTTTTTCGCCTCCGGTTTTTCTCGAAAAACCGTTCGGTTTTACGACGGTTTTGCTCGTTTTTTCAGTTTCGGTTTTTTTAAATAGATCGGTTTTTCTGGTTTATTTAATTAGCGAGCGTTCGCCCGTTCGTTCATTTTAACGAACGTTCGTCATTTTTCCTTTTCTTGGATTAAATCCGCGATTTTTCTGATTGCGATTTCTGATCCGATTTTCGTTTTAGTCTAACTTTTCGCTCGTTTATCGGAATCAGGCGATTCAAGCGCCTGGAGTTTCGTCTTGAAACCCTCTTTCCGTTTAGCCAACTCAAACAAGTTTTTGCCACTGTAAAAATTGCCCTAGATCCATAATAGTAGACGAAGCTTGTTTCTTTTGTCGTTTGTCTTTCGTTGCTTCGTTCGATTTGATTCTTTTTGCCAACCGGAGTTCTTAAGTTGAAATTTCTGGTTACATCTCTTATTTGAGTTTTACCTGTGCATTAGATGAGTACTTATTGTATGCTTGTTTGTTTGCGATAGAGTACCCAAAGTGCGCCGCTTGCTACTTCGAATCGCTGGGTTTCCCGGATCATCAGCAAGGCAAGTAACACTTTGATCATGCTTTCCCACTACCCAGTTTTATTGCATTAGATCAATCCTCACACATTGCATGATTAGGATCTAATTAAATTGTGGGTTTGGGAAGTAGTTGAGGTAGTACCTATTACCTGTTTATTATCAAACCTTTGGGAGTTACTTCTACATTGCTTATTATGACTTGCTATGCTAGTAGACGTGGATTGGGTGAGTGTATCCATGACATATGTGAGATTGTTAATTAATGGTTTATTTAAGGTGGCAACTTAAACACACATCTGGGTGGATTGAGGCACCTGGGTATTCCAGTGATTGCCTGTTTTCCTTTTGGACCGCCACCCAGGCTCAAAGGGATCATGAGATTATTCATGCTAGAAACTTCCGTGTGCAGCCACAAGCTATTATGGGCTCTAGCATAGTTGATTAAGTTGTGCGAACTCTTACAGTGGTAGACTAGCAGATGTAGGGGAAAGTAGGTGTAACAGTCTACCCGATCGTAAGGTGCTAGCGCTTCTGAAAGACTATGTCTCGGTCATCTGTCTTCTCAAACACCATGTAGTTCGAGAAACCAAACGGAGGCGATCGAGTCTTGTGGGGAAAAGTGCGCAAACCTCTACAGAGTGTATAAACTAATCATGATTAGTCATGTCCCCTGTTATGGACATCTTGAGTATCTAGTACCTGGATTATCATGTGAATCTCAACATGTTACTCTAAAATTTAATTTTGTTGGGTTTTGTTTAATGATGATGCTTAATTGGGATTGAGAATGCTGTCAACCATTCTCAATGTTTAACAACTACCATGATAGTTAAATAAAATTTATTCCTTTGCAGTATGGAAAAATTGGCTTTACGCAAAACTGTAACCATAGAGCTTTCCACCAGCCAAATATGCATATAGAATAGCCTGTTTCATTCCATTACTCTCTATGTGTTACTTTGCCAGCATATTCCATGTGCTGACCCGTTTTGGGCTGCAACATTAATGTTGCAGACTTTTCAGACGATGATTAAGGAGTTTTTAGGTCGTGGTTCTATACTCAGTGATGCCGTTGGAGTTGATGGACTCACTTATCTTCCAAGCCTTCCGCTGTTATCGTTATTAGATGGCCTTAAGCCATATTTATTGTAATAAGTTCTCTTTTGAGACACTCGATGTAATAAGTGTGTGATTGCTACTCTGTTATAAATCCTTCAAGTACTGTGTGGTGTCAGCATTACTGATCCAGGGATGACACCTGAGCACAGAGATTGGACAGTTTGAGGTTTGGTCGCTACATGAAGATACCCCGAACAAACCCCTCAAAGGATTATTTTCCATAGTAACAAGTGATAGTAAATTGTAGCACATGATATAAATGTTTCCTTACCAAATTCCACTTACCAAAGGCGCTTCACTCCCCATCAATGGCGCCAGAAAAGAGTCTTGATGACCCACAAGTATAGGGGATCTATCATAGTCTTTCCGATAAGTAGGAGTGTCAAACCCAACGAGGAGCAGAAGGTAATGACAAGTGGTTTTCAGCAAGGTATTCTCTGCAAGCACTGAAATTATAGCTAACAGATAGTTTTGTGATAAGACAAATCGTAATGGGTAACAAGTAATAAAAGTAAACAAGGTGCAGCAAGGTGGCCCAATCCTTTTTGTAGCAAAGTACAAGCCTGGACAAACTCTTATATAAAGGAAAGCACTCCCGAGGACACATGAGAATTGTTGTCAAGTTAGTTTTCATCATGCTCGTATGATTCATGTTTGTTACTTTGATAATTTGATATGTGGGTGGACCGGTGCTTGGGTGCTACCGTGATAAATCTCCAACGTATCTACTTTTCCTAACACTTTTCCTCTTGTTTTGGACTCTAATTTGCATGATTTGAATGAAACTAACCCCAGACTGATGATGTTTTCTGCAGAACTACCATGGTGTTGTTCTTGTGTAGAAATAAAAGTTCTCGGAATGGAACAAAACTTTGTGAGGAATTTTTATATAATATATAAGAATTTCTGGAGCCAAGACCTACCGAAGAGGGGCACCTAGGTGGGCACGACCCACCAGGGCGTGCCCCCCTCACCGGGCGCGCCCAGGTGGGTTGTCCCCACCTGGTGGCCCCGCAGACCCTGAAACCGACGCTATAAAATCCTATTTTCCAGAAAAAATCAGGGAGAAAGAATTATCGTGATCCACGAGACGGAGCCGCCGTCACCTCCTGTTCTTCATTGGGAGGCCGGATCTGGAGTCCGTTTGGGGCTCCGGAGAGGGGGATCTTCGTTCTTCGTCATCACTAACCCTTGTCCATCGCCAATTCCATGATGCTCCCCACTGGCAGTGAGTAATTCCTTCGTTGGCTCACTGGTCGGCGAGGATTTGGATGAGATTCATCATGTAATCGAGTTAGTTTTGTTAGGGCTTGATCCCTGGTATCCACTGTGTTCTAAGATTGATGTTGCTATGACTTTGACATGCTTAAAGCTGGTCACTTTGGGACGGGGTGCCATGATTTCAGATCTGAACCATTTATGTTATCACCATTATATCCATGTTCTAGATCCGATCTTGCAAGTTATAGTCACCTACTACGTGTTATGATCCAGCAACCCCGGAGTGACAATAACCGGGACTTCTCCCGGTGATGACCATAGTTTGAGGAGTTCATGTATTCACTATGTGTTAATGCTTTGTTCCAGTTCTCTATTAAAAGGATGCCTTAATATCCCTTAGTTTCCAATATGGACCCTGTTGCCACGGGAGGGTAGGACAAAATATGTCATGCAAGTTCTTTCCATAAGCACGTATGACTATTTACGGAATACATGCCTACATTATATTGACGAACTGGAGCTAGTGCTGTATCGCCCGAGGTTATAACTACCTCATGATGAATATCATCCAACAAGTCACTGATCCAATGCCTACGAATTTGTCCTATATTGTTCTTGCTAAGTTACTATAGCTATTGTTACTGTTACACTTGCTACAAAATTATTGCTATCACTGTTACCGTTACCGTTACTGCTGCTACTACCATCAAAACTATCATACTACTTTGCTACTGATCACTTTGCTACAGATAATTAATCTCCGGGTGTGGTTGAATTGACAACTCAACTGCTAATACCTTCAAATATTCTTTGGCTCCCCTTGTGTCGAATCTATAAATTTGGGTTGAATACTCTACCCTCGAAAACTGTTGTGATCCCCTATACTTGTGGGTTATCAAGACCTTTTTCTAGCACCGCTGCCGGGGAGCATAGCTATATTTGTTGAGTCACTTGGGATAATTATCATATTATCGCTATGAAGAATGAAGGATGCTAAGACTAAGAGATTTCCCTCAAAGACGAGAGGAGGTAAGGAACTGCCATCCAGTTCTGCTTTAGATTCTCCTTCTGTTATAAGTCAACTTGCAACACCACCACATGCAATTAATTCTGATGTTGCAATTTATTGATGATGCTAATTCTGCTATGGATAATACTTATAATGATGCTAGTACCTTGCTTGATAATGATGATGTGCCACTTGGTGAATTTCTTTATAAACAAATTTCTAGAGTAATACAACATGATGTCGTTGAATCTGATGATGAGCTTGAAACTGAAACTCCTGAAACACCTGCTAGAACTAGCCCTCCTAGATATGAATTTCCTAAGGTACCAAAAGGTTATGTTATGAGTGAGGAGACAACTAGAGATATTCTTGCTTGTAGGGATAGAGATGATCTAGAGAAATTATTATGCAAGTATAAAGAAAAATCTCTGAATGCCAGAATGAAATGTGATCCTAAGTTTGCTAGTTAACCTATCTTTATTGATGATAAGGATTATGAATTCTCTGTCAACCCAGAGTTAATTACTTTGGTTGAATCTGATCCTTTCCATGGTTATGAAACTGAAACTGTTGTGGCACATCTTACTAAGTTGAATGACATAGCCACCCTTTTTACTCATGATGAGAAAACTCGCTTTTACTATATTCTCAAATTATTTATGTTATCATTAAATGGTGATGCTAAAGCTTGGTACAATACTCTTGCTCCTGGTTGTGTGCGTAGTCACCGGGATATAATTTATTACTTCTCTGAAAAATATTTTCCAGCTCATAAGAAACAAACTGCCTTGTAGGAAATATTTAACTTTGTGCAAATTAAAGAAGAGAGTCTCCCACAAGCTTGGGGGAGGCTTTGCCAGTTACTTAATGCTTTGGCTGATCATCCTCTTAAGAAAAATGAAATACATGATATCTTCTATAATGACTAACCGATGCTTCTAGGGACTTCCTAGATAGTTGTATTGGTTGTGTTTTCAGGGAATGAACTGTTAGACAAGCTGAAGAATTACTGAATAACATATTGAAAAATTATGACGATTGGACTCTTCCTGAACCACCGCCTAACCCCACTCCGAAGAAGAGGGGTATATTATATCTTAGTCCCGAAGATATGCAAGAGGCAAAGAAATCTATGAAGGAAAAGGTATTAAAGTTGAGGAAGTTAAACATTTACCTCCTATTGAAGAAATACATGGGCTTAATACACCACCACATCCTAAGGTGGTAGAGATGAAGTTCAATGATAATGACAATCCTCAATATATGCACCCTAGTCAATGCCTTTATGAGTTTGAGAACTACATTAGAAAACAAGATCACTTCAATGCAAATGTTATGACACAATTGAAATACAATTCTGATATGATTGCTCACTTGAGTGACTTGTTATTTAGAATATAAAATGATGTTAGAGGTGTTAGAAAGCATGCTTCTATGGTTCAAACTCAGTTAGAACAAGTTGCTAAATCTCAAAGATAATTGCTTGATGAAATGAATAATAATATGCATGACTTTGCTGTTAGAGTTGCAACTATAGGAGGTAAAATGACTCAGGAACCACTTTATCCCGAGGGACACTCAAAAAGAATTGAACAAGATTCACAAAGATCTAAAACTAGTGAACCTAGTCCTTCTAGAAAGAAAAATAAAAAGGAAAATGTTAGGACTTTGCATGCCTCTAGTCAACCTGAAATAGAGAAACCTCCTGACAATGATAATGAAACTTCTATCTCTGATGCTGAAACCCAGTCTGGTAATGAACACTCACCTAGTGATAATGAAAAAGATAATGCTAATGTTCATGAAGATACCCAACCAAATAATAAAGAACCAGACAATGATGTTGAGATAGAACCACCTATTGATCTTGATAACCCACAACCTAAGAATAAAAGGTATGACAAAAGAGACTTCATTGCTAGAAAACACGGTAAAGAAAGAGAACCGTGGGTTCAAAAACCTATGCCTTTTCCACCTAAATCAACTAAAAAGAATGACGATGAAGAATTTGAACGCTTTGCTGAAATGCTGAGGCTAGTCTTTTTGCGTACTCGCTTGACTGATATCTTGAAAATGCCTCCTTATGCAAAGTATATGAAAGACATCATCACTAATAAGAGAAAAATACTGGAAGCTGAAATCTCCACTATGCTTGCTAATTATACTTTCAAAGATGGAGTACCTAAAAAACTTGGAGATCCGGGAATACCAACTATACCTTGCTCCATCAAAAAGAATTATGTGAAAACTGCTTTGTGTGATTTAGGAGTTGGTGTTAGTTTTATGCATTTCTCTTTATATAAAAGACATGATTTGAATAAACTCACACCTACTGAAATATCTTTGCAAATGTCTGATAAATCAACTGCCATACCTATCGGTATCTGTGAGGATGTGCCCGTTGTTGTTGCTAATGTTACTATTTTGACTGACTTTGTTATACTTGAGATGCCTGAGGACGACAACATGTCGATTATCCTTGGTAGACCATTCTTAAATACTGCAGGGGCTGTTATCGATTGCAATAAAAGAAAGGTCACTTTTCATATCAATGGTAATGAGCATATGGTGCACTTTTCGAAGAAACAATTCCAAGTGAATGGTATTAATGTTATTGAAAAATCTACGACAATCACTATTGGAAGTTTTCAAATACCTCTACCTACTGTCAAAAAGAAATATGAAATGCTTATTGTTGGGGACATTCATATCCCCATTGAGGTAACTTAGTGATTTACAGAAGTTCTTCGGTTTCATGCTAATGGAAAGTGGTTGTTAATAAAACTTGATCAACCTTATTAATGGATCATTTTTGAGCGGTATGAAGTTGACGAATTTAGTAAGCACTACCTTCTGTCCCTACTTTTTGTTTTCTATTTTTATTAGTTAAATGAAATAAAATGCCCTGTTTTGTCTGTTTTCTGAATTTCCCGTGAAATAAAAAAGACCCAAAAATAAAAGTTCTCAGGATGCCCTGAAAATTTAATACGATTTTTTCTGAATTTTTGGTGCAAATAACATCAGAGGGAGGTGCACCAGGTGGGCACAACCCACCTGGGCGAGCCAGGACCCCCAGGCGCGCCCTGGTAGGTTGTTGTCCCCACGTGGGCCCCCTCACTTATTTCTTCATACCACATCATCACTTACCTCCATAAAAAATTTCCATTGCTCTCTCTCCCATGTTCTTGCTCTCAAACCCGCGGATTTCGATCTCTTTGCTCGAAGCTCCGTTTCCAAAACTGTTTCGGGGGATTGTTGCTTGGTATGTAACTCCACCGTTTGTCCAATTAGTTTTTCTTTTATTGGTTTATATTTTGAATAATTAGCTACTCTTGGTGCTGCTGTAGATGTGCTTGCATGTTGAATTCTTAGAGTCCTAAGTAGTTTGACTGCTTGCTATGGCCTCTATGTATCTCTATGAGTAGTTGGTATCATTTTTGTGAAGTTTTGTTGAAATTTTTTTGTGGGCTAATAAATTTCAGAATTTTGTTCATAGGAAACCCATGAATATCTTTAAGAAGTTTGGCTCTAAGAAGAACTCCAAGGCTGTTATTGGGGAGTCATCTGATAGTGATCTCCACCCTCAGAGGTTGGCGGAGGTACGGCCGTGTGAATGGCCGCACACCCCATTCCTGGAAGAGGCTGGAATCCTTCAGGAGTTCACACAATATGCTGCCAATGGCCTCACCGACTTCATCGCAGATGAGTGTGAACAACACCAAATCCTCACAAACATCTTTGTTTAAAGATTTACTTTCTTTCCTAGGAATAATCCTCCTGAAGTGAGCTTTGATTTATATGTTGAAAACCATCAGATACCACTTACTGAATTTTGTGATATATGCATGATCCCTTCTGATGGGAGCTTAGCCGAGCCTAGGCCGGCTGAGTTTGAGGCCTTTTATCATACTTTGACAGTGGGAGATGAGAGAGGGGTGTCAGCTATCACTGCCGCTGGCTTGCACTTTCCTGCTATTCATTACTTTGCCCTTTTTATTGCAAAATGCTTGCTTGCTAGGTAGAAGGTGGGTGCGCTCAGCTCACTAGACCTTGCTGTTTTGCGTCGTGCATTAGAGGGCGACAACACTTATAGCTTGGGAGCTATTGTGGCTCGTCGCCTCCACCTTAATAAATCCAAGGGTAAAATTCATGGTGGGATTTATGCTACTCGTTTGGCGGCTCACTTCGAGGTTGAGATATGCCCTCATGATTATCCTCTGACCAAGGTTTACCTAGACCGTGCTACCATGGATCACCACCATTTTACTAATGATAAATTTCCTGACATTCCTATTCCATATAACCTGGTTTTTAGCATTGAAACTCATGATATTATTCCACTGCCTGCTCCTGCTTTGTTTGATCCTGTTGCCAGAGGCGGATATAGGATTATGCCTGCGGACATCATCGCCTACCGGAACGCTCAGGCTGCTGCAGAGGCAGTGGATGAGCCTCCGCAGTGGGATCAATGGATGCCCGCTCCTCAGTACCCCAACTACTATCCAGGCTATTGATCGATTACCAAGTTAGGCCAAAAGCCTAAGCTTGGGGGAGTACATGTTTCTCACCGACATTACATTCATGTTCACTTATTCATCTTGTCGGTGTTCACACTTTTTCATTGTATCATCCATGCTTAGATTTTTTTTCTTGCTTTCTTCTCTTGTGTTTGAAAGACTTTATAAAACCCAAAAAAATTAGTTGTAGCTAGTTTACTTTCCATGCATGCTTATTAGTAATATTAAAAATAAAAACCAAAAAGATTTCCTTGTTCTTCTTTTGCTTGTTGGGAGCTTTCCTGTGTAAATAGTTTTTTCCTTGTTTTTTCTTTTTCCTTTTATTTGCTTGTTCAAGAAAACCAAAAAATCCAAAAATATTTTAGTGTGTTTCTCTGAATTTCTTTCCATTTTATCCGAGTTGTACCAAGGAGAAGACCACGATGAAAATTTTGAGTGGCTCTCATATGAATAATTGTTGAACTAATAAAGAGCACATTTTACCTTGTCTTCTCCTGTTGAATAAAACGTTTGCAGATTCCAGCTTAGTCCATGGCACTCTTGCACTATTATTATTTTCATATCGTTTGGTCATGCAAGTGAAAGGCAATAATGATGACATTCGATGAATTGGCCGTGGCAGAGAGAAACTGGTATGAACTCGACTTGTTATGTTTGTGTAAATATGTTTAACCTAGTATCCATGATTCAGCCCATTATGATTAAACATGTTTGCAATGACAATTAGAGATTATAGTTTCTCATGCCATGCATAAGTAGTTGGGAGTGGATAATGATTTATCTTGGATATCAACATTGCGTTAAAATGGTTGTGATGTAGTATGATGATATGGTATCCTCCTCTGAATGTTCGAGTGGCTTGACATGGCACATGTTCATGCATGTAGTTGAATCAAAACCAACATAGCCTCTATGATATTTATTTTCATGGTGTTCATATCCTACTCATGCTAGTGTCCAATGTTACTTACGCATAATGCATGATCATGATCGTTGTTGCTCTCTAGCTGACCGCTTCTCAATCTAATTGCAAGCCTTTGCCTATGCTAAGTGGGGATTCTGCTTGTACATCAAAAACCTTGAACCCAAAGTTATTACAGATGAGTCCACCATACCTACCTATATGCGGTATTACCCTGCCGTCCTAAGTAAATTTGCATGTGCCACCTCTAAAAACTTCTAAAAATATATATATCGGTTTTGTGTGTCTGGATCATTCATGGAACGACAGGAGGTAGTCGGTATCTTCCATGCTAAGCGGGTTATTCTCAGGTTGAGTGTTTATTCACTCGCCATCGCACGAGAAAAGGGCGGTAATAGGGATTCCCAGTCCCGAACTAAAAATGCAAATAATTAAACAAAACTCCCCCGGGACTGTTGTTGGTTTGGACGGCACCCGTTGTTTCGGACAAGCCGTGGAGTATGATTGTTGGTGGAGGGGGAGTAAACCTTTACTTTTATCGCTTGGGAACCGCCACTAGCGTGCTTATCATGGAAGATATTAATAACTGATGGTCGTGAAGTAAATGAGAAGGGTGCATATCTCAAAATATCATTTATCTCTGTTTTAAAACTTGAGCTCTGGCGCCTCTGCAAATCACTGCTTCCCTCTGCGAAGGGACTATCTATTTACTTTTATGTTGTGTCATCACCTTCTAAAACAAGCGCTAGAACCTGAGAGCACAGCTATCATGATTTATGCATTGTGTGTAGCTAATGTTGGGTGCCTCATGACTGGATCTTTTCTACCATGAATTACAATGTTTAGTCGCTGCTTGGACTTTGGAGGTGCTCTGCATTTATGCTTTGCGGTCTCAGAAAGGGCTAGCGAGATACCACTATTGTCATATTATATCATGCTTGTAACGTGTTTCCATTTGAGATGTCTTATTATTGCTCGCTAGCTGATTGTGTCATTGATATGAGTTAATATAATATTTAAGAGTTATTGTCAGCATGGTTAGTTATAATGTTGGCTGAAAACCTGGGTGCTGTTTAAGCTTATTTATGCAAACAAGAGTAAAAGAGTTCGTAAAAGTTTTTCTTTTTCACTTTCAGTTTTTCAACTAAATTGCTTGAGGACAAGCAAAGGTTTAAGTTTGGGGGAGTTGATACGTCTCCAACGTATCTACTTTTCCTAACACTTTTCCTCTTATTTTGGACTCTAATTTGCATGATTTGAATGAAACTAACCCCAGACTAACGTTGTTTTCGGCACAACTACCAGGGTGTTGTTTTTGTGCAGAAATAAAAGTTCTCGGAATGGAATGAAACTTTGCAAGGAATTTTGATATAATATATAAGAATTTCTGGAGCCAAGACCTACCGAAGGGGGGCACCAGGGTGGGCACAACCCACCAGGGCGCGCCCACTCACCAGGCGCGCCCAGGTGGGTTGTCCCCACCTGATGGCCCCGCAGACCCTGAAATCGACGCTATAAAAATCCTATTTTTCCAGAAAAAAATCAGGGAGAAAGAATTATCACGATCCACCAGACGGAGCCGCCGTCACCTCCTGTTCTTCATCGGGATGCCAGATCTGGAGTCTGTTTGGGGCTCTAGAGAGGGGGGTCTTCATTGTTCATCATCACCAACCCTTCTCCATCGCCAATTCCATGATGCTCCCCACCAGGAGTGAGTAATTCCTTCGTAGGCTCGCTGGTCGGTGAGGAGTTGGATGAGATTCATCATCTAATCGAGTTAGTTTTGTTAGGGCTTGATCCCTAGTATCCACTATTGTGACGCCCGGATAATTAAGCTACAGTGAACCATCGCTAATGATTCCACATCACCTCGGTTACTGTTGATAAACTCGCGTTGATTTGAAGCCGGTTCAAATTCAAATCAATAATCAATTCAAATGATTAAAGTTTCCAAATGTCAAAACTAAATTGTTCGAAATGTGGCAAATAAATAATAAGTAATATTGGTGGAGAAAACATCTATTTATAAAATATTCCAATGCACTAAATTAATTATAACAGCGATAAAACAATTATTTAAAATGCATTTAAAATAATAATAAATAAAATATACCTTATTTAAGGTGCCAAAATATTTGGGGTCGTGGCATATTTATTAACACTAGTTTAGGGGCTACTTTTATAATTTGTAAAACTAAAGTAAAAGAGAAACTAAAATAAAACAATAAAAAAAACAAAGAGAAAATAAATAATAAAATAATAAAATAAAAGAGACAAAGGCCCCCGGCCCAACTGGGCCTTGGCAGGCCCAGCTGGCCTGCCCAACTGGCCCAGCCGGCCGGCCCTTACACCCCACTCCCTCTCCATAATCCCCCCACTCCCCTGGCCAACCCCACCGACACCCCCACACTCCCTCGAAAATATCTCCCCCGATTGGATCGGGATCGAGAGGAGGAGGCCGCCGCTCGCCGCCCGAACCCCGATGTTGCCCCGCCCTCACCGCACGACGACGTCGTCGGAGCCACCTCGCCCCTGCCTCCTCTCCGTCCACGTTGTCCTTGTCCTCCTCCCCAAGCCGCTCCCCGCGCCCCATTGCCCCGTTCCCTACGGCACCCCGTGAGGCACCCCTCCTCTCTATCCCTCGCATGTACTCGTCCCCTCCCCTGCTCGCCGTTCGGGGCCGTGCCCCGTCTTGTCCCTGCATAGCCGCGCCCCGCCCCGCCCGGCGTGCCCCCGCGCGCGCGCCCGAGCCTCGCCTCACTCTGCCGCTCCACTCGTCGCGGCCTCGACCCGCGCCAGCGCCCGCCGCGGCCACCACACTCGCCGCCCGCCACCGCTGCCTTCTGCCGCACCGCGCCGAACCCTGTCGCATGACGTGTGTCTGCGCGCGCCCCCACTGCCCCGTGGCCGCGCTCCCACCTGCAGCCGCCCGCTGGCGTCGCTCCCCGCCACGGTGCGCGCCTGCCGCCCTTGCGCACGCACGCGCCCCGCCTCGTTCCTGGTCGCTGCCATGGTTCCCCTTCCCGCACGCCCACATGCCCGCCCGCGTCGCGGCCGACCCCCGCTCGCCCCCAGCTGCTGCGGCCCTGCTCCGCCTGCGCCGCCGCTCCGCCCCTGGCCTCGCTGCCGAGCGCCTCCGCCTCCTCGTCGCGGTCGGCGCCCTCCCCTGGACGCGCCGTGGGCACGACACCGCTGGCGCCCTCCGTCACCTCCGTGCGGGTGCGCGGCGCCCGCACCCAATAACGCACGTCGCCCGGACCCGATACGCCCTCTGGGCCTTTGACATGTGGGGCCGCCCCAAAACGTTTTTACAAAAAAAGGAATTAAAATATAATAATAAAAATAAAGGATTAATTAACTTAATTAATTTTGATTAATTAAACTAAAAGTACTAATTAAACTAATTAATCATGTTTAGTTAGACTAGTCAATGACGAACGGGTCCCACATGTCAGGTTGACCAGGTCAACTACTGACGTCATGCTGACATCAGCATGCACTGTTCTGGATAATGATAAATTAAATTAATTAAATAAATGATAAAATTGTTTTAAATCTTTTAAAATCAATATAAAATAAACCGTAGCTCGGATGGAAAAACTTTGTATATGAAAGTTGCTCAGAACGAAGAGACGAATCCGGATACGCAGCCCGTTCGTCCGCCACGCATCCCTAGCATAGCGAACACGCAACTTTTCCCCTCCGGTTCATCTGTCTGAAAACGCGAAACACCAAGGATATTTTCCTAGATGTTTCCCCCCTTTCACCGGTACCACCTCATACCGCGTTAGGGCACACCTAGCATCACGCTTTGTCATGTCATGCATCGTCATGCATCTGTTTGCTTAATATTTATTGTTTCTTCCCCCCTCTTCTCTCGCTAGACACCGAGACCGACGCCGCTACAACCCAGTACGACTACGGTGTTGACAACCCCTCTCTCTTGCCAGAGCAACCAGGCAAGCCCCCCCTCCCCTTGATCACCAGATATCGCCTACTCTCCTCTATACTGCTTGCATTAGAGTAGTGTAGCATGTTAATGCTTTCCGTTAATCCTATTCTGTTGCATAGCCTGTCATTGTTTCTACAACTGTTGATACCTTATCTGCAATCCTAAATGCTTAGTATAGGATGCTAGTTTACCATCAGTGGCCCTACATTCTTGTCCGTCTGCCATGCTATACTACTGGGCCGTGATCACTTCGGGAGGTGATCACGGGCATTTGATATATACTTATACTGTTACATTACTTATGATACTGTTCGGAGATGGGGGCTGAAGGGGCAGGTGGCTCCATCCAGGTAGTGGTGGGCCTGGGTTCCCGACGGCCCCCGACTGTTACTTTGTGGTGGAGCGACAGGGCAGGTTGAGACCACCTAGGAGAGAGGTGGGCCTGGCCTGGTCTACATTCGTGGATATTTAACACGCTTAATGAGATCTTGGTATTTGATCTAAGTCGGGCCACTGGCCTATACGCACTAATAATCTACGCGGGGACAGTTATGGGCACTCGACGTCGTGGTATCAGCCGAAGCCTTCGTGACGTCAGCGACTGAGCGGCGCGCGCCGGGTTGGACCGCGTAACGCAACTTCCTTTGTAATGGAGGTTGGTAGGTCTCCTCTCCGGCCGCCCTCGCAACGTGCAGGTGTGCAATGGGCGATGGGCCCAGACCCCTGCACCATAGGATTTAGACCGGCGTGCTGACCTCTCTGTTGTGCCTAGATAGGGCTGCGACGTGTTGATCTTCCGAGGCCGGGCATGACCCAGGAAAGTGTGTCCGACCAAATGGGATCGAGTGTGTTGGGTTATGTGGTGCACCCCTGCAGGGAAGTTAATTTATTCGAATAGCCATGATCTTCGGTAACAAGACGACTTGGAGTTGTACCTTGACCTTATGACAACTAGAACCGGATACTTAATAAAACACACCCTTCCAAGTGCCAGATACAACCCGGTGGTCGCTCTCTAGCAGGGCGACAAGGAGAGGACCGCCGGGTAGGATTATGCTACACGATGCTACTTGGTGGACTTACCATCTACTCTCTTATACATGCTCCAAGATGGAGGTGGCCAGAAGCGTAGTCTTCGATAGGACTAGCTATCCCCTTCTTATTCCGGCATTCTGCAGTTCAGTCCACATAGACTACCCTTATTCCATTTGATACCAATGCATACATATGTAGTGTAGCTCCTTGCTTGCAAGTACTTTGGATGAGTACTCACGGTTGCTTTGCTCCCTCTTTTCCCCCTTTCTATACTCGATTGCTGCGACCAGACAATGGAGTCCAGGAGCCAGACGCCAGTGTCGATGACGACTACTACTACTCGGGAGGTGCCTACTACTATGTGGAGCCCGCTGACGACGACCAGGAGTAGTTTAGGAGGATCCCAGGCAGGAGGCCTGCGCCTCTTTTGATCTGTATCCCAGTTTGTGCTAGCCTTCTTAAGGCAAACTTGTTTAACTTATGTCTGTACTCAGATATTGTTGCTTCCGCTGACTCGTCTATGATCGAGCTCTTGTATTCGAGCCCTCGAGGCCCCTGGCTTGTAATATGATACTTGTATGACTTATTTTATTTGTAGAGTTGTGTTGTGATATCTTCCCGTGAGTCCCTGATCTTGAACGTACACGTTTGCGTGTATAATTAGTGTATGATTTAATTGGGGGCATCACAAGTTGGTATCAGAGCCGACTGCCTGTACGAATCCCCCTTCCACACTCTTTGGCCGAAGTCGAGTCTAGACATTACAAAACTATTACTAACATGGTTGTGTGCCTTACGGGCCCAGGTCGCCATTTGGGTGGTATTAGGATCTTCTACTCCTCGATCTTTACTCTGGGACTCTGAACTCTCTTCTACTCGGGTTAAACGAATTTGCTAACTCTAACTCTAGGTTCTCGTAATTACTTCCTTCCGGAGAGCCCATTATTACAGATGATCGCCTACTGCACCATTAGATTCAGAAGATACTCTCCGATGTTATCCCGAGAGCTTGTGCTCATTGTGTTTGCAATTCCCTTCCACCGTCAAACCCTATAGATAACTGCATGCACTTGCCATTCTTACCTTAGTCCCCAGTTGCTCTTGTTATTACAAGATACCCTGAAATACTCATTGTTCCGAGAATCCTTGTGCATACTGCCTTGTAGTTCCTTGTCACCTGGATACACCTATAAATTAATCCTCACACACACCGAGGATTTGTTTCTCCCCAGTTGTTCATGTGTTTCACCAAAGTCTTCAAAATACTATTTGACCTTCCGAAAATCCTTAACAACCTTTTGCTCTTGAAATTCTTGCTTGCATTATGGATAATCCCATAAGTCTCGTAATCATATTGGCATCCCTTGCCATTATCATTTTGAGTCCGTTGATTCAAAATGTTGCGAATGCTCGCAAATCCTCAATCAGATCCTAGAATTCATCCTTCGGCTCAGACGTCATTGTAAACATGGGCTGAATCTCAACCAATCAAATTGTTGTCGATTTTACCCCTATGCTCACTCAACTTATCCATCCTTAATCAGAGCGTTTACTTCTGATCCTTTGATTTGGAAATCAAAATGCCTTTACATGTGAGCTTTGAATTAGCCAGTTGCTTCTATGATCCAATGCATTTGCATTGTTTCTTCCTCTGGTTGTGTGCCGATACTCACATCAGCTTCGATATGGACCGTCGGACCCTTTGTTGAAATATCATCCGACAGTGTCCTTCGTATACAAAAACCTCGAGAAGTTCCTTCCCTGATACATAATGTCTTTGGTAAATCGTATCCTCTGTTTTGGCCAACCATGCTCTGCTCTCGAGTTGGTGATGTTTACTATGAAGTTTGTCGTATATGTTCCTAAGATGCCCCGATGGGTTGAACCAACGCCTTCCCTAATCAGTGTGAACCCGAAAGATTTCATGGGTCATACTTAGCTGGTATTGCACCAGGTAAAACTTTCAGCAACTAATGTCATTTTTGAAACATGAGAAGTGAATGGAAGGTTATGCATTGAAGAAGTGGGAGTCGACCTTGAACTTTGTGTTCATGCCCATGGACACGATGTAGATCTTATCAATAAAGCTTCTCTTAAATTAATTATTCCCTCGGTATAAGTTCTTATATCTGGGATCCGGCCTTTTGCGATCATGGTTCCGACCATGTTCTCCTTTAAATTCCATTTCCCCGACAAGTTATAGTACTTGTCTTCTGCAGATCAATACATCTCTGCAACCTCTATATTGACCTTCCTTCGAGTATACCCTCCAGTATCTCGAGAATATCAAAGAACTGTGTTGCTTCCTATGAGGCTTCATCTAGTATTGCTTCTCATCGATATTGGATTTCCCCCGGGTTCTGAGCTATTAGTCACTTGAGAACACCGATATGTGAACCGAGTCTGTAGTCTGATTCATTAACTCTAAGTAATTTTCATTCCTTATGAGTTTAATAATCCTTCAATTCATTCCTAGCCCGATCGGCTATATCATTATTGTGCTAAATTTTAACTGTGCTACCTGGTCCTTCTTGCCGGAGCACAATTTTCGACGATGAGCTAAGCTTACGTCGATCTTTCTCATCATGTCATTTCGCCTCGAACAGCAAACTTGGTTAGGAGTTTGTGTCATACCCTTGGTTCCAATAACCTTTCGCTTCACCATTCATTGGACTCGTTGTCATCACCAATTGATTACATCTTGAAATCTCTCGACAAATGTGTCATGTTCATCATCAACATTCTGAGCTCTTCCAAGATAGCTATTGGATTCTTGATGAGAAATGACATCCTTGCCATTGATGATTTGTGTTGTCGTCGACCACTTATTACCTTCCTCCAACACAAACTTATTCGTGTTTTGTGTTATACCTAGAGATCTGTGCTATCCAACAATTATTCTTATTTACCTTGGAGTATTACCATCTTTTATGTCAAGATTGTCGTGAGAATTTCACCACCTCTTGAGAATTCTTGATACCAGTAATACTTATCACCATCACCATTCCTTCTTGGTCCTTGTGTTGTTCCTAACCGGAATACCGATAAATGAACTATGATGTGTGAATTCAAAACTTCTAGCAACCCTATTGCTTTAAACCAATGTTTAATAGTGTATGTTTTCCTCGAGCATACATCTTTATACCATTTTGATTTGACAAATGTTATCTCCTTGTTCACCTAATTGGGGAGATCCATCTCTTAAAAATCTTGATGGATTGCCATTGAGTCCATCAGCCACCCCCTCATCCTCTCCTTGAGTTAATGATGAACTCATGATACGGGACTTGCTTCCATAGTTTATTTCCTAAAAATCTTACAATGTCATATCGGCAATTGCGTTGCACCTTTTCTTTCTCAGGCATCTTGAGTCTGAGGTATCCTGACACCTATCATATCTGAATCTCGGTCGAATATGATGGTTGGAACATATTTCCAAGAGTAATAACATTAGTCTTTGACCCAATAAGGTGATGTCATGCCTAGCACACCTGGCCGGAGGACCTATTGTTATAGTTTCCTTTTCAGCCAGGTTAAACACTCTTCCATGAGGAGATGGTAAGACTTATTCTACCAGTTGTTCCTGATGAATCCTTCGTGTATCCAAAGTCTGACCTTTGCTTGAAGACCTTGTCAATGCTATATTGAAGCATGTCACTGGTACTCCGATTTTCAATAAGAACATTTGAAGCACAATGCTAAATTTTCCTTATCAATTATCCAAACACCATTGTATGGGTAATGTCATTAAGTTTCTCTCCACTTACCTAAAGGGTTTTCTACTTTATATCCTGTCATGGATATCATGCCCTACTTGTCCTTGGGAAGGATATACCCCTGAAATATGTGTTTAAACACATTTTCCTTTCCATTATTCTGTTTAATCTGATAACCATATTTTCCTTTCCATTGATTTGTTAGTCTTTCTTTTGATCTATATGATATAAGAAGAAATAATTCCCTGCTTATGTAAACACCTTGATGTGCTAAACTCTGTCAGTAAGAGCTTGTTACTATTGTTGATGACATTCCGGTAGCCACCGATGGACGAGAACTTTGCCTATTGGTCCCCCTCGTTCAACGAGCAGGAAAATGGTTCTCTTCGTCCCTCGCCCTTGGTACCAACGATGTTGTCAACATAAACTGACCGGTTATTCTATGACATGTCTTGCTTACTTGATCGTGCAAGATGTCACCCCTCTTCCTACTATTAGCCCACATGGTGGGCCCATAACCCATAGTTCCACATGATCGAAACCTGACTCTCCTGTACACCCCCTGTTCGCAAGGTTGTTCCTCGTGCGTGGCCTCGTATATAATTCACGGACCACCTTCCCAGTGATCTATTTTGGTAACACACGCAATACTTATACTCGTTGCTCTAGACCCCTTTCACACTTTGTTTCAGGCATCAAATGATTGCCTACCCGCTCAAAACTTCTCATGGTACCTACATACTTTGCTCTCGATATTATCTTAAGTTTCCATTCGAGAGTTACTTTTGGCCACCATCCCGATGTTATCACCCAGATAGTAAACCTGTCAGAAATCCGTTCTTCCGAAGTTACTCCTTGTCCTTGATACATACAATGAAGACTCCAAAGAAAGGATGACGACTTCATCATGATGACCTCAAGCTGAAGTATAAAGACATCAGCATTATGGATCTACCTCTTTGAGAAGAGCAACTAAGACCGAGAAGACTCGTTAGAATTTCGTAACCTAGTCTTCCCCCTTACTCCCCTCTTAAATCTCGGGACGAGATTTCTTATAGTGGGGGAGAATTGTGACGCCCGGATAATTAAGCTACAGTGAACCATCGCTAATGATGCCACGTCGCCTCGGTTACCGTTGATAAACTCGCGTTGATTTGAAGCCGGTTCAAATTCAAATCAATAATCAAGTCAAATGATTAAAGTTTCCAAATGTCAAAACTAAATTGTTCGAAATGTGGCAAATAAATAATAAGTAATATTGGTGGAGAAAACATCTATTTATAAAATGTTCCAATGCACTAAATTAATTATAACAGTGATAAAACAATTATTTAAAATGCATTTAAAATAATAATAAATAAAATATACCTTATTTTAAGGTGCCAAAATATTTGGGGTCGTAGCATATTTATTAACACTAGTTTAGGGGCTACTTTCATAATTTGTAAAACTAAAGTAAAAGAGAAACTAAAATAAAACAATAAAAGAAAACACAAAGAGAAAATAAAAAAATAAAAGAGACAAAGGCACCCGACCCAACTGGGCCTTGGCAGGCCCAGTTGGCCAGCCCAACTGGCCCAGCCGGCCGGCCCTTACACCCCACTCCCTCTCCATAATCCCCCCCACTCCCCTGGCCAACCCCACCGACACCCCCCACTCCCCCAAAAATATCTCCCCCCTCTCCCCCGATTGGATCGGGATCGAGAGGAGGAGGCCGCCGCTCGCCGCCCGAACCCCGACGCTGCCCCGCCCTCACCATACGACGACATCGCCGGAGCCACCTCGCCCCTGCCTCCTCTCTATCCCCGACGTCCTCGTCCTCCTCCCCAAGCCGATCCCCGCGCCCCATTGCCCCGTTCCCTACGGCACCCCGTCAGGCACCCCTCCTCTCTCTCCCTCGCCCTGTGCTCATCCCCTCCCCTGCTCGCCGTTCGGGGCCGCGCCCCATCCTGTCCCTGCATAGCCGCGGCCCGCCACGCCCGGCGTGCCCCCGCGCGCGCCCGAGCCTCGCCTCGCTCTGCCGATCCACTCGTCGCGGCCTCGACCCGCGCCAGCGCCCGCCGCGGCCACCACACTCGCCGCCCGCCACCGCTGCCTTCTGCCGCACTGCGCCGAACCCTGCCGCCTGACGTGCGTGTCTGCGCACGCTCCCACCGCCCCGTGGCCGCGCTCCCACCTACAGCCGCCCGTTGTCGTCGCTCCCTGCCACGCTACGTGACTGCCGCCCTTGCGCGCGCACGCGCCCCGCCTCATTCCTGGCCGCTGCCATGGTTCCCCTTCCCGCATGCCCACACGCCCGCCCACGTCGCGGCCGACCCCTGCTCGCCCCCAGCTGCTGCGGCCCTGCTCCGCCTACGCCACCGCTCCGCCCCTGGCCTCGCTGCCGAGCGCCTCCGCCTCCTCGCCGCGGCCGGCACCCTCCCCTGGATGCGCCGTGGGCACGACACCGCTGGCGCCCTCCGTCGCCTCCGTGCGGGTGCGCGGCGCCCGCACCCAATAACGCCCGTCGCCCGGACCCGATAGGCCCTCTGGGCCTTTGACATGTGGGACCGCCCCAGAACGTTTTTACAAAAAAACGGAATTAAAAATATAATAATAAAATAATTAATTAATTAATTAATTAAAGGATTAATTAACTTAATTAATTTTGATTAATTAAACTAAAACTACTAATTAAACTAATTAATCATGTTTAGTTTGTCTAGTCAATGATGAACGGGTCCCACATGTCAGGTTGACTAGGTCAACTGCTGATGTCATGCTGACGTTAGCGTGCACTGTTCTGGATAATGATAAATTAAATTAATTAAATAAATGCTAAAATTGTTATAAATCTTTTAAAATCAATATAAAATAAACCGTAACTCGGATGGAAAAACTTTGTATATGAAAGTTGCTCAGAACAAAGAGACAAATCCGGATACGCAGCCCGTTCGTCCGCCACGCATCCCTAGCATAGCAAACACGCAACTTTCCCCCTCCGGTTCATCTGTCCGAAAACGAGAAATGCCGGGGATATTTTCCTAGATGTTTCCCCCCTTTCACCGGTACCACCTCATACCGCGTTAGGGCACACCTAGCATCACGCTTTGTCATGTCATGCATCGTCATGCATCTGTTTGCTTAATATTTATTGTTTCTTCCCCCCTCTTCTCTCGCTAGACACCAAGACCGACGCCGCTGCTACCCAGTACGACTGCGGTGTTGACGACCCCTCTCTCTTGCCAGAGCAACCAGGCAAGCCCCCCCCCCCTTGATCACCAGATATCGCCTACTCTCCTCTATACTACTTGCATTAGAGTAGTGTAGCATGTTACTGCTTTCCGTTAATCCTATTCTGTTGCATAGCCTGTCATTGTTGCTACAACTGTTGATACCTTATCTGCAATCCTAAATGCTTAGTATAGGATGCTAGTTTACCATCAGTGCCCTACATTCTTGTCCGTCTGCCATGCTATACTACTGGGCCGTGATCACTTCGGGAGGTGATCACGGGCATATGATATATACTTATACTGTTATATTACTTATGATACTGTTCGGAGATGGGGGCTGAAGGGGCAGGTGGCTCCATCCAGGTAGTGGTGGGCTTGGGTTCCCGATGGCCCCCGACTATTACTTTGTGGCGGAGCGACAGGGCAGGTTGAGACCACCTAGGAGAGAGGTGGGCCTGGCCCTGGTCGGCATTCGCGGATATTTAACACGCTTAATGAGATCTTGGTATTTGATCTAAGTCGGGCCACTGGCCTATACGCACTAATAATCTACGCGGGGACAGTTATGGGCACTCGACGTCGTGGTATCAGCCGAAGCCTTCGTGACGTCAGCGACTGAGCGGCGCGCGCCGGGTTGGACCGCGTAACGCAACTTCCTTTGTAATGGAGGTTGGTAGGTCTCCTCTCCGGCCGCCCTCGCAACGTGCAGGTGTGCAATGGGCGATGGGCCCAGACCCCTGCACCATAGGATTTAGACCGGCGTGCTGACCTCTCTGTTGTGCCTAGATAGGGCTGCGACGTGTTGATCTTCCGAGGCCGGGCATGACCCAGGAAAGTGTGTCCGACCAAATGGGATCGAGTGTGTTGGGTTATGTGGTGCACCCCTGCAGGGAAGTTAATTTATTCGAATAGCCATGATCTTCGGTAACAAGACGACTTGGAGTTGTACCTTGACCTTATGACAACTAGAACCGGATACTTAATAAAACACACCCTTCCAAGTGCCAGATACAACCCGGTGGTCGCTCTCTAGCAGGGCGACAAGGAGAGGACCGCCGGGTAGGATTATGCTACACGATGCTACTTGGTGGACTTACCATCTACTCTCTTCTACATGCTGCAAGATGGTGGTGGCCAGAAGCGTAGTCTTCGATAGGGTAGCTATCCCCCTCTTATTCCGGCATTCTACAGTTCAGTCCACATATACTACCCTTATTCCATTTGATACCAATGCATACATATGTAGTGTAGCTCCTTGCTTGCGAGTACTTTGGATGAGTACTCACGGTTGCTTTGCTCCCTCTTTTCCCCCTTTCTATACTCGATTGCTATGACCAGACGATGGAGTCCAGGAGCTAGACGCCACTGTCGATGACGACTACTACTACTCGGGAGGTGCCTACTACTACGTGCAGCCCGCTGACGACGACCAGGAGTAGTTTAGGAGGATCCCAGGCAGGAGGCATGCGCCTCTTTCGATCTGTATCCCAGTTTGTGCTAGCCTTCTTAAGGCAAACTCTTGTTTAACTTATGTCTGTACTCAGATATTGTTGCTTCCGCTGACTCGTCTATGATCGAGCTCTTGTATTCGAGCCCTCGAGGACCCTGGCTTGTAATATGATGCTTGTATGACTTATTTTATTTGTAGAGTTGTGTTGTCATATCTTCCCGTGAGTCCCTGATCTTGATCGTACACGTTTGCGTGTATGATTAGTGTACGATTGAATCGGGGGCGTCACAACTATGTTCTAAGAATGATGTTGCTATGACTTTTCCATGCTTAATGCTTGTCACTTTGGGCCCAGTTGCCATGATTTCAGATCTGAACCATTTATGTTATCACCATTATATCCATGTTCTAGATCCGATCTTGCAAGTTATAGTCACCTACTACGTGTTATGATCCGGCAACCCCGGAGTGACAATAACCGGGACTTCTCCCGGTGATGACCGTAGTTTGAGGAGTTCATGTATTCACTATGTGTTAATGCTTTGTTCCGGTTCTCTATTAAAAGGAAGCCTTAATATCCCTTAGTTTCCAATATGGACCCCACTGCCACGGGAGGGTAGGACAAAAGATGTCATGCAAGTTCTTTCCATAAGCACGTATGACTATTTACGGAATACATGCCTACATTATATTGACGAACTGGAGCTAGTGCCGTATCGCCCTAGGTTATAACTGTCTCATGATGAATATCATCCAACAAGTCACCGATCCAATGCCCACGAATTTATCCTATATTGTTCTTGCTAAGTTACTACCGCTATTGTTACTGTTACACTTGCGACAAAATTATTGCTATCACTGTTACCATTACCGTTACTGCTGCTACTACCATCAAAACTATCATACTACTTTGCTACTGATCACTTCGCTGCGGATAATTAATCTCTGGGTGTGGTTGAATTGACAACCCAGCTGCTAATACCTTCAAATATTCTTTGGCTCCCCTTGTGTCAAATCTATAAATTTGGGTTGAATACTCTACCCTAAAAAACTATTGCGATCCCCTATACTTGTGGGTTATCATGCCCTTCCTTAGACCACCTCCTACTTATGATTAACCCCTATCACAAGCATCCGCAACTACGAAAGAAGAATTAAGGTAAACCTAACCATAGCATGAAACATATGGATCCAAATCAGCCCCTTACGAGGCAACGCATAAACTAGGGTTTAAGCTTCTGTCACTCTGGCAACTCATCATCTACTTATTACTTCCTAATGCCTTCCCCTAGGCCCAAATAATGGTGAAGTGTCATGTAGTCGATGTTCACATAACACCACTAGAGGAGAGACAACATACATCTCATCAAAATATCGAATGATTACCAAATTCACATGATTACTTATAACAACACTTCTCCCATGTCCTCGGGAACAAACGTAACTACTCACAAAATATATTCATAATCATAGTAAGAGGAGTATTAATTATCATTAAGGATCTAAAAATATAATCTTCCACCGGATAAACCAACTAGCATCAACTACAAGGAGTAATCAACACTACTAGCAACCCACAGGTACCAATCTGAGGTTTTGAGACAAAGATCGGATACAAGAGACGAACTAGGGTTTGAGAGGAGATGGTGATGGTGAAGATTTTGATGGAGATTGACCCCCTCTCGATGAGAGGGTCGATGGTGATGATGATGGCGACGATTTCCCCCTCCCGGAGGGATGTTTCCCCGGCAGAACGACTCCGCCGGAGCCCTAGATTAGTTCCGCCCAGGTTCCGCCTCGAGATGGTGACGCTTCGCCCTGAAAGCTTCCTTTTGATTTTTTCCAGGGTGAAAGATACCATATAGACAAAGATGGGCACCGGAGGCCTGCCAGGGGGCCCACAAGGTCGGGGGCGTGCCCAGGGGGTAGGGCGCGCTCTCCACCCTTGTGGCTGGCTGGTGGCCCCCCTCTGGTACTTTCTTCGTCCAATATTTTTTTATATATTTCAAAAACATGCTCAGTGAAGTTTCAGGACTTTCGGAGTTGTGTAGAATAGGTCTCTAATGTTTGCTCCTTTCTAGTCCAGAATTCCAGCTGTCGGCATTCTCCCTCTTCATGTAAACCTTATAAAATAAGAGAGAATAGACATAAGTATTGTGATATAATGTGTAATAACAGCCCATAATGCATTAAACATCAATATAAAAGCATGATGCAAAATGAACGTATCAGTGACTTTGGAGTGACTCTTTGTTGCCTGTTGAGGGATTGTTATATGATTTAATTATGTTATCATTGTTGAGAGAACTTGCACTAGTGAAAGTATGAACCCTAGGCCTTGTTTTTAAGCATTGCAATACCGTTTTCACTCACTTTTACTACTAGTTACCTTGTTGTTTTTATAATTTCAGATTACAAAAATCTATATCTACCATCCATATTGCACTTGTATCACCATCTCTTCGCCGAACTAGTGCACCTATACAATTTACCATTGTATTGGGTGTGTTGGGGACACAAGAGACTATTTGTTATTTGTTTGCAGGGTTGTTTGAGAGAGACCATCTTCATCCTAAGCCTCCCACGGATTGATAAACCTTAGGTCATGCACTTGAGGGAAATTTGCTACTGTCCTACAAAACTCTGCGCTTGGAGGCCCAACATGAGTCTACAAGAAGGTTGCATAGTAGACATCAAGCTCTTTTCTGGCACCGTTGCCGGGGAGGTTAGTGCTTGAAGGTATATCTTTAGATCTTGCAATTGAATCATTAGTTTCTTGTTTATCACTAGTTTAGTCTATAAACGAATATTACAAAAAATGGAATTGAGGTTGCCTCATATGCTTCATCTTTTTAATGTCTTTCGTGAAAATAAGGATTCCGATAATTGTGCCAAAGTGTTAAAAGAAGAATGCATTAAAAGTTTTGGCACTAAATATTTGAATGATGAGCATGATTGCAATGTTGTTAGTATGAATTCTTTGCATATCCATGATGCTAATGATATGAAAAGCCACAAGCTTTGGGATGCTATGTTTGATGAAGATGATTTTTGTCCCCCAAGTTTTGATGAGCAAGTTTATTATGATTATAGTATGCCTCCTATTTATGATGATTATGTTGATGAATGTGGATTTAGAGAGGTCATGACTTTATTTAGTGATGAATCCACTATTTTGGAAGAGGTTCCAATTGATTATGAGAACAAAGTTGCTATCTATGATGATTATTGTGATGACATGTATGCTATAAATAATAATGATAACCATGAAACTTGTCATCATGATTTTAATTTTCAATTGGATTATGCCTCACATGATAGCTATTTTGTTGAGTTTACTCCCACTAGTCCGAATGAGAAGAATTTTGCTAATGTGGAGAGTAGTAAAATTTCTATGCTTATGTATCATGAAAAGAATGCTTTATGTGATGGTTATATTGTTGAATTCATTCATGATGCTACTGATAATTATTATGAGGGAGGAATATATGCTTGTAGGAGTTGCAATAATATCAAGTTTCCTCTCTATGTGTTCAAAATCTTGAAGTTATGCTTGTTTTGCCTTCCTATGCTAGTAGATTCTTGTTCCCATAATTTGTTTTCTCACAAAATCCCTATGCATAGGAAGTGGGTTATACTTAAATTTGCTAGTCATATTCTTCATGATGCTCCCATTATGTTTCAAATCCTATCTTTTATGCGAGCATCATTGAAATCGTCATGCCTAGCTAGAAAGGCATTAAAGAAAAGCGCTTGTTGGGAGACAACCCAACATTTACCCCTACTGTTTTTGTGTTTTCACATGATTATGCTACTGTGGTAATCATGTTTTATAGCTTTCATTTCAATAAAGTGACAAGTAATACCTTTGAGATGATCTATGGTGATAGTTGATTTGATCTTGCCGAAAAACAGATATTTTTGCGCTCAGGAAAACAATTCTCATTTTTAACAAAAGCGTGATAAATACTGATTCTTTTTGCATAATATTTATATACAAATTTCCCAGGTTTTTCCTAATTTTTCATAATTTTTGGAGTTACAGAAGTATTCGAGAGTTACAGATTACTACAGATTGTTCTTTTTTGACAGATTCTGTTTTCTATGTGTTCTTTGCTTATTTTGAGGAATCTATGAGTAGTATCGGCGGGTATAAACCATGGAGAAGTTGTAATACAGTAGATATTACATAAATATAAATAAAGTATGAGTTCACAACAGTACCAAAAGTGGTGATTTATTTTCTTATACTAACGGAGCTCACGAGTTTTCTGTTAAGTTTTGTGTTGTGAAGTTTTCAAGTTTTGGGTAAAGATTCGATGCACTACGGAACAAGGTATGGCAAGAGCCTAAGCTTGGGGATGCTCAAGGCACCCCAAGGTAATATTCAAGGATAACCAAGAGCCTAAGCTTGGGGATGCCCCGGATGGCATCCCCTCTTTCGTCTTCGTTCATCGGCAACCTTACTTGGAGCTATGTTTTTATTCACACATGATATGTGTTTTGCTTGGAGCGTCATTTTTATTAGGATTTGCTTGCTGGTATTTAGAGTAATGTTTTGCATCTTTTAGTTCAATAAAAAGGTCAAGTATAGCCTTTACCACATGCTTATTTTTCAAGTCTATATGTTGCTATTTTAAAACAGAAAGTTTGTTGTTATGTTTTGAATATTGGTGAATAGTCAGAACATGATAAAATATTGAAATTTTTACAAAATGAGTAACACAAAATTATCTACAGTGTGGTAATTTTTCAGAATTTTTGGAGTTAAAAAAGTATGATTCCTCTTGCATTCTTTACAAACTATCATGTTTAGACAGATTGCTGTTATGATTGTATTGTTTGCATATGTTTGCTTGTTTACTGATTCTATTTGAGGATAGGAGTGTTAAATATGCAGAGGCATTTAGTAGGCAATATAAAATAATAATTTTAGTGATTTTCTATAGTACATAATGATAAGGTTTATGCATGGATTTATGCTAACTTATCTCATGAGTTCTTGTTGAGTTTTGCATGGATGAAGTTTTTAAGAATTAGGGAAACCGCGATATGAAAGGAATTAAGGAGACACAAAAGCTCAAGCTCGGGAATGCCCAAGGCATCCCTAATTAATATTTCAAGAAGTCTCAAGCATCTAAGCTTGGGATGCCCCGGTGGGCATCCCACCTTTCTTCTTCAACAACTATCGGTCAGTTTTGGTTGAGCCTAAGTTTTTGCCTCTTCACATGATATGTGCTATCCTTGCAATGCCATTTTATTTTGTTTTGCTTGCTGTTTGAATAAAGTAATTAAGATCTGAAATTTTATTTATGAGAGGGAGTCTTCACATGGTTACATAATTATTCGACTACTCATTGATCTTTGTTAATATCTTTTGGAGTAGTTTGTCATTTGCTCTAGTGCTTCACTTATATCTTTTTAGAGCACGACGGTAGTTTTATTTTGAAGAAATTGTTGAACTCTCATGCTTCACTTATATTACTTTGAGAGTCTCTAAACAGCATGGTAATTTGCTTTGGTTATAAATTTAGTCCTAATATGATGGGCATCCAAGAGGGATATAATAAAAACTTTCATGTAAAGTGCATTGAATACTATGAGAAGTTTGATTCCTTATGATTGTTTTGAGATATAAAGATGGTGATATTAGAGTCATGCTAGTGAGTAATTTTGGATTGTAGAAATACTTGTGTTAAAGTTTGTGATTCTCGTAGCATGCACGTATGGTGAACCGTTATGTGATGAAGTCGGAGCATGATTTATTTATTGATTGTCTTCCTTATGAGTGGCGGTCGGGGACGAGCGATGGTCTTTTCCTACCAATCTATCCCCCTAGGATCATGCGCTTAGTACTTTGTTTCGATGACTAATAGATTTTTGCAATAAGTATGTGAGTTCTTTATGACTAATGTTGAGTCCATGGATTATATGCACTCTCACCCTCACCATTGCTAGCCTCTCTAGTACCGCGCAAATTTCGCCGGTACCATACACCCACCATATACCTTCCTCAAAACAGCCACCATACCTACCTATTATGGCATTTCCATAGCCATTCCGAGATATATTGCCATGCAACTCCACCGTTCTGTTTATTATGACACGTTCCATCATTGTCATATTGCTTTGCATGATCATGTAGTTGACATCGTATTTGTGGCAAAGCCACCGTTCATAATTCTTTCATACATGTCACTCTTGATTCATTGCACATCCCGGTACACCGCCGGAGGCATTCATATAGAGTCATATTTTGTTCTAAGTGTTGTAATTCTTGAGTTGTAAAGTAAATAAAAGTATGATGACCTTCATTATTAGAGCATTGTCCCATGTGAGGAAATAAAAAACAAAGGAAAGGCCAAAAAAAGAGAAGGCCAAAAAAACAAAAAAACAAAAAAATGAGAGAAAAAGAGAGAAGGGGCAATGCTACTATCCTATTACCACACTTGTGCTTCAAAGTAGCACCATGATCTTCATGATAGAGAGTCTCCTATGTTGTCACTTTCATATACTAGTGGGAAGTTTTCCTTATAGAACTTGGCTTGTATATTCCAACGATGGGCTTCCTCAAATTGCCCTAGGTCTTCATGAGCAAGCAAGTTGGGTGAATGTATTTTCTCTTCTGTGTGTAGGTGCTTCTAACGAGGTTTCACGTGGTTCTCCTACTGGATTGATAACCCTGGTTCTTAACTGAGGGAAATACTTATCTCTACTATATCGTGTCATCCTCTCCTTTTCGAGGAAATCCCAATGCAACTCACAAGTAGCAGGTAGTGCCAATGGTAGTAGGAATGGCAACACCGCACTAAATGGTACTACCGCTTGAGTCAGTACAACCACACTTTACCACTGTCAAAACGGGAAGGGCAACAGAAGCTCAAACACAAGCAGAGATATAGCAGAACTAGACTACGGTAGTACCTCATTAGGCGGTACTACCGCTGCCAGGGGCGGTACTACCGCTTGGGCACCTCAAGGAAGCTCATGCAGAAAACATGGCAGGAACTCCATGTTGCCGGGAAGGAAAGGAGGGCGCAAAGGAAATAAGTATGTGTTGATTCCCTAACCATTCCACTGCAGACCCCCTCTTAATAGTACGGTTTTCCTACGACTCAAATCCACCAAAAAGAAATCATTGGAAAATAACCGTCTTCACTCTTAACCACCGAGGGGAAATAAACCGTCTCATGCCATTTATCATAATCTCTGAAATACTCAATGCACATTGTTAGTCCACAAAACGCAATGTAATCAATCACCAAAACCACTAAGAGTGAAATATGCCCTAACAACGTTGGTGATGACGATGGCTTTGATTTATCTCTCCTTGAGGGAAGTTTCCCCGGCAGAATCGCTCCACTGGGGAGCAAAAGTGCTTCGCCTCTGGTTCCACCTCGAGACAACGACGGAAGGTACTGAAAGTCTTCTCTTTATTTTTTTCTAGAGTAAATGGCTTCATATATGGGAAGATGGGCAGCAGTGGACCTCCGCGGGGCCCACAAACCACCTGGGCGTGTTCTGAGGGGTAGGGCGTGCCCCATGGCTTGTGGCCTCACTGAGGTTCTTCTCTGGTACTTCTTTCTTCCAGTATTTGTATACATCCCAGAATAATTCTCTGTAAATTTTCAGGTCATTTGGAGCTCTGGAGAATAGCTATCTCTATTGTAACTTTTTCAAGCTCAGAATTCCAGTTGTCGGTAATCTCCCTCTTGTGATGCATCTTGCAAATTAAGAGAGAAAAGGCATTAAAATTGCATCATAAAGTGGAATATAACTCTAAAGCATTATAAATAACAGTAGGAAAACATGATGCAAAATGGACGTATCACTCGAGCAAGGGATTTCAATGTCGATGGTGTATAAACTACAGAGAGTATGAACTACGGATTTAGATGTGAATGGCTATCCCTAGACCCGCCTTATATAGATTATATGGCTTAGGTGTACATTGGGTTCATATGACCTCATGCCGCTGCCATCCCAGCTTTCTCACCAAGATGGTCCCCGAGCTCTATCTCGGCCTCTGGGATCCCTACTGTTGTCAGGCTCTACCTGGGTCGAATGGGCCTCGTGTTAGCCTAGCTGTAGGGTTCCCCTTTGAGAGGTCACCCCCGGTATATTGCACCGTCAATGTACACTGGCCAATCGGAGCACGACAGTGACAATGACCTTAATCCAGAGGAATTTGAGACCGATCCAAAGAAGAGGGCTAGAGGAGAAAGCTTCAACATGTAGGAGGACTAGTTGTTCTGGGATGCGCAGTTGGCCACTGGCATCGATCTGATCCATGGCAGGAAGCAAAAAGGCGCAATATTTTGGGCTAACATTCATACTGGTTCCATGAACACAAGAATTTTGACCCCTACCGCAACGAGCTCATCCGCAATCGTGGGATCAAGTTGCTCAACCATCAATTGTACATGATTCAAGAGGTTGTGAGCAGGTATGGCGGCCATTTGAAACAACTAATCGGTCGGTGGCCAACCGAGTTGGTCATCTGGCCGGATATGCAACTTGTTGATCGGATATGCTCTATGTGTTGTCATTTGGCCGCATATATAGCTAGTTAACAATGTTTTTAGCCCTCTTGTGCATGCAACTTGTTCTTGAAGGTGGAGAAGAGGAGATTCGTCCTCATGCATGGTTAGTTGAATTTGAATGGGCAACCCAAGTGGATCCATTACCAACTCCATCAAGACCGCCGGCGTCGGCGCCGAGCAAGAAGCGGCTAATCCAACCGCCCCAACAAAAGAATCATCCAAAAAGGTTAGAAGAAGGTTTCTGCATAAAGAAGTGGGATGAGGAGGAGAAGTGAGACGGGGCAGCGGCCAAGATGACAGAGAGGTTCGAGGACATCTTGGTGAAGAAGGAGGAGATGTGTGTCAAGTGTTCTGACATGAAGGAGAGAATGAAGGCCAAGAGGTTTAACATCTTGATGGCGACGCCCGAGAAGAAACTTAAGCTCAAGGAGGGTTGGGCTCGGGGAGCTTCAGAGGGTATGAAGATGTTGACCATGAAGATGGACGAGTTGGTTGACGATGCACTAATGAACATGCAAGCCGTTCATGTAGGATGTTGGAGCGCTTGTCGGCCGAGCCGTAGACATCTGAGGAGGTGAACGGTGAGGAGGAGTCGGTGGCAAAGTGAGCGTCGAGGCTCGGATATCTGGTCTAGCGGGGCAAAAATGCCGGGTTTTTTTGCACGGACTGCCGGACTGATAGTTATTGATCGGGCATATGTAAATACTATGTATGTCCGTCTTTTTTTTTAATTGTGATCTGGTGCAATGAAAACCATGCTTTAACTTGCTCTATGTCTAGTCATAGTTGGGAGTAATTTAGACTAGTAACATACATACTTCATAATGCGTAGTGTCATAAACATGGAAAAAAATATTTTCATTTATTACTTTGTAGAGTCATTTTTTATTGCGAAGCGCTATGTGATGGTAGCATATTATGTTACTCTATTTGTCTCTCTTTTCTTTAATTATTTATCACATCATTTTGTTACTTCTATTATGACTAGTTTAATATTAATATGCATTTGAAATAAAAATGGCCGGACCTAACGAAGATTTAGAGGATACGGTTGAATGGCCGGCTCCCGGCAACCAGGCGAGGCGACTACCCGCGCCTTTGAACCGCAAGTTTTCGAAATTATGTTCGTGATCCCGGCCCTCCAAAGTGATTACTACACAGTACATTCATGCAGGTTCTGTATGATAGCATCTGGGGATGCACGGTCCCCCCGTGGCCGCAGGCACCATTCACCTGCGTGGAAATTAAAGATGGATGAGTAAAGGCGACGGTAACGTGGGGGCATGGAGGCACCGCTCGCACGCCTGTTCAATTGCTCCCGTTCCTCGCCGGTGCGTGCGTCTTGCTCTTGAGTACGTATCGACCATCCGGCACCGCTGGATGGGCCGCGACGACGACGGATCGGGGGCTGCAAATCATGCCCCTGCTTCACTTCTGCAGCCTGCAGGCGAAAGGAGCCTTTCAGGAAATCGATTGTGTATGTTTCTGACTTTTCAGGGTGGTATGAGGATGAAGCTGGGTGATTTAATTAGCATTTCAGACATAAATTCATATCTCATGCAGTTTTGATCGAATATGAATATATGATGTTAGTATAGTAAGTATATAAGAGTATATCTCTCACCCGCAAAAAAAAAGAGTATATCTCTACCTATCTATGCAAGTTCTTGGTCGGTTTGTATATCTGCGAGGGAAAGGATGCATCCATCATTAGTAGCCCGAAAGCGCACGTAAAGCAAACGGAAAGTTGCTTGAAAGGCGTCCAGTAAAATAAACAGTGTTCTGAAATACTTGTTGGGAAAGCTATCATTGAGCCTCTAGCCAGTCTCAGTAAACAAACATTAGTTAAGGTTTGTGTCTCACTCTCGATCATATCCTATGGTGCATTGGACAACCTAATGGACATCCCCTGCATTCGTAAAGCTGATCAAAGAGGCCGATACATCATTCCATCGCTCCGCGCCTCCTCATCATTCTGCTCCCCTTTCGCCTCGCCACTACGAGAATTGACGTGGAAGCAAAGCCTCACAGCCTTTGCTTGCTCGCTTGCGTACCTCTTCCAGTTCCACCTAGCTAGCTCATCGTCTATATAAACACAAGGGGTGCGCAAGACACATACTGCACACTCATGTGACCTGCAAGATCACGCAGCTTGGCTAAAAACCATGGCGATGGCGGCGCTGGTGGTGGTGCTCTCTCTCCTGATCCTGCCGACCGGGGAGGCGCAGGAGAGGCGCCCGGTGGAAGCGCACCCGCACGGGCTGCCGTTCGAGAGCCCGCTGGCACTGTCCCCGGCGGCGTACGACTTCTTCCACCCCAGTGAGCACGCCCAGCGCGTGGCCGGCGCCCCCGAGCTCGCGCCGCGCGGGCAGCCAAGGGGGTCGGTGGTCCGGGGCGCCGGCGCGTCCGCGGCGAGCGTGGCGAGGGCCGACCACGAGGAAGGGGGCGTGGCGCCCGTCAACACGGCTCGACGTGGTGGAGCTGTCCGTGCGGGCGTGGTGGCCGGCATGTTCGTCGGAGCCGCGGTGGTGGTCTTGGCGGCTCTCGGGCTAGCGTACGCGGTGGCGCGGCGCCGCGTGGGCGTCGCGCAAGGTGACGCTGAGGTGGCTAGCGGGCCGAAGTCGAATGCTTAATGGGCTGGATTAGGGGTAGCTTTGCGTGGGCCTAGAGAGTTAGGCCATAGGGGCGGGCTGGTAGTGTGTAAATTATCGGTGTTTCATCATCGAGCGACGGGAAAATGGTTACAGGCGACTTCCACTGTATGAGCTCTCAAGCCTACGACCGATCGTGCTGTGAACAATCATCGCGTACTAATATAAACCTCAGAGAACGCTTTTGCTCGAGCGAAGTGCACCTATAGCCGTTAAGTTATTTCAAAGCGTCCAATTTTTATCCCTCAACTCAGAAACCACACTTACAGTACAGTAAACTTCTTTCGAGTTCAGGTCTGGTGCTCGTTCGTGCAATGAATAGTGAGACCTTTGAAAGTATTTATATGTGTTCTCTTAGAATGCTCAAGGGCTCGGGAGACGATGACAAGTTCTCGTGTGAGTTGTGACCATGTTGTGTTAGCTGCCGATCTTTGGGTCACTTGCTTCGAGGTAACGAAACTCTCCCGCCCCTACTCCTGCAAACTTTGCTCTTTCCTTCCCTCTCATCTTTCCGGTTTTGCCACGTGTGATGTGGATGGCAACAAGACGGGATCATCATGTCGTGGATCATAATCCGTTCTCCCTCATCTCGGTTAGCCACGGGACCACCACCGACCTCGGCCTAACCATTGCCAATGTGTACTTCCCTGAAGATCATTTCTTACAATGTGACGTTGTGCTTCGCGTAATGGATAGTGAGACCTTTAAAATTATTTCCCTCTTGTCCTACAATGTGCAAGCACCGAGAGATGATGAAATGTGTTGTCGTGTGTGATGTTGTTTTAGTTGTCGATTCTTCTGTCTTTGCATTCAGGTGATGAAAATCTCCAACCACGACTCCTACAAACTTGGCTCTTCCATTACCTCTCATCTCTCCGATTTGCCATGCGGGATGCAGACGATAGCAAGGCGGGATCTGATATCCTAAAATGTTCTCTCTCACCTCGTGTTGTAGGGTGGAACCCTAAGATGGATCTTTTCACATTTAGAGTGGGGAAAGGGATGAACACCAAGAACACAAAGAGGAATTCACTCCAACAAAACCCAATCATACATCCACTAGAATAGCTAACACATAGATCCACATGAGTACAAGCACAATCCAAGGAAATAAGCACAAAGATAAGGTTCTTCCCACTCCTAAGGAGGTGGGGTCTTGATGATAGTGTTCTTCAAGAGAAGGTCTTGAAATCCACTAGGGATCCTCTCCTAAAAGGTCTAGATCTCCAAGAGGAGTGGTAGGAGGAGCAAAGCTCTCTAAATATCTCTCATATACTTTGCTAACCCTAAACATGACCCTAGGTACGGAATATATATATATATTGGTAGGTAGACGAAGGAGACGAAGTGGAGGTCCAACAGCAGCTCACAGCCGTCCGTCCTGAAGGGCCCGTGCGCATGGGGGTCCGGTGTGCATGGTACACGCCCGTGTGCACGGTGTGCTACAGCGTCAGCTCCCTGAATAGTCCGTGCGCACGGGGTCTCAGGAGCCCGTGGGCACAGGGTCGCCTGGGAGGTGCAGACTAGCTCCTTTTGGCTTCCTCCTTCTTCCTTGAGGTCTTGGGGTGTTCCTCCTCCTCCTTGGTGGTGTTCCTCAGCTGCTTGGAAGTGTTCTTCTTCGTACCTAAGGATACATAGTACATTTTGGTGAGGTAGCAACCAAGTTCCATTCTTGTCCATATTGATCTCGTGAAGGAGTGAGTTCACCTTAGTTTCAATGACGCATGCTCGAGCCCTTGTTATAGGTCCACGTGATGCTTAATGAGTTGGTGTAGCGTCCATGGGGATGATGGAAGGATGCTTCGCATCACCTCGGCTAGCAAATATGTCTTCCCTCCCACCATCGCCGTTGCCTACACCACCACCGCCCTCGACTTAACAATTACCAATGTGCACTCCCCGAAAGATCATTCCTTGAATAGTGACTTCATGTAACAGATAATGAGACCTTTGAAACTATTTATGTGTCTGGAATGTGCAAGGGCTCGAAGAAGATGACAAATATAGTTGCGTAGTCAGGATTTTGCAAAGCCCCAACCAACGCTGCTCAACAGTGATGAATAGTGCTACAGTACGGACAGTAAACAATGGAAAGTGTTGCCGCACCCCAGGCCATGGTCAGTGTAGATTAGGTCCTGGCTACGCTCCTGGACAAATGTATTGTCGTGTGTCACATTGTGTTAGCTGACAATCCTTTTTTCCCTTGCATTAGGTAACTCGACTTCTTCAAACTTTGCTCTTTCCTTGTGTCTCATCTCTAACGTTTCGCCACATGTGATGTGGATAGCGGCAGAGTGTGATCGTCACCGCTTGAGATCCTAAATCGTTCTCCCTCACCTCGGCTAGCCAACACTTCACTCTCGGCTAGCCAACACTTCACTCTCACTGCCATTCTTGCATCCACCACCACCAATCTCGACCTAACTATTACCAATGTGTACTCCCCGGCAGATCATTCCTTGAAAGCTGACTCTGTGTGGGGGATGTCAGAGCTGCTCTCGCTCATATTCGATCCTTTGGCTAGTGATGCGGAATTCAACTTGATCCTTACCCAAAGACAGAGAACCACAGCTTGATTGAGCTGTCGCGATCTCATTCAATGGCCTCATTGCATCCCTCTTGTTGTTTGAGCTCCCCTTCATGTACCATCTCTTCACTTGGACGAACAAGTAAGATACAGCGACGTTCACATTGGAACACTACAGAATTGCTCGGTTCACATGGTGATCGAACTTTAACCGTGACTTCTTTATTGGACGGGAGACTCGTCCATTCTAAACGGGTTTGTAAGAGCAACTTCAATGGAGCGACTCATTTCGTCCGCTGATGTCCGTTTAGGTCAGCGCAGACAGAAAAAGCTGTCCAACGCGCCGATTCAAACGGACGCGCGTCCGCTTGGCGTCCGCATGGCGACCCATTTCTGGTCTAATTTTGAGCTGGATTTGCATCGGCGCGGACACGAGATGGACGTGCGCGCCTACTCCTCTCTCCGGGCCCGTCGGTCGATGGCAGCCACCACCATTTCCCCCAAAACCCTCCCGCCTGCGCGCTCCCGCCCCACACCAGCCATGGACGACGTCATCGACCTCGACGCCGCCGCCAGCCTCACCTCTCTCGCCTCGTCCGGCGCCGCCGCCCCCTCCGGGAAAGGCAAGCCTCGTGCCCCGCGCAAGACCGTCGCCGCGGCCAAGCCAAAGAAGTCGCTGACGCCCCGCACACCGGGCAAGGGAGTCGGCCAAGAGGAAGGACCGGAGGCACGCCACGGACACGAGGGATGAGGCCGCCGTTGCCGCCGCCGTGCAGCAAGAGGTCACCACCGCCCGCGGCGCGGCCTTAACGAGGGAGGCTCTCTACATGCTAGGGTTAAACCCTAGCCAGCACAGCCTCCTCAACGCCGTCGTCGCCACGGCCAGCACCGGCTCATCGGCGTTCCCTCGGATGGTGCTGCCCGACTCGCCTCGCGCGTCGGCATGCAACCCGATGCTCGGCTTCCACGTGTACCTGCATGCCTCCACGCCCGCGCCCATCGACCTCAAAGCCACCCCGGTGGCCGGTGGCTCGTCATCGGGCAGCGCGAGGAAACGTGCGCGACAGACGTCGGCCGGCGTGCTCCCGGACGCCCGCAACCTGTTCGAGGGAATGTCGTCCGCCGGCGACGAGGACTACATGCAGAACCTCATCTTCGAGGGCGGTGCGCCGGCCGCTGGCTACGATCCCGACGAGACACAAAGCCAGGACGGCCGCGGGGCGTTCACGCCGGCCGCTGGCTATGATCCCGATCAGGCGACCTTCATGCGTGATCAGGTCGGCATCGACCTGGACGGCTTCCCACTCGGCCACGAGTTCCCGGACGACTACGACTAGAGGAAGAGGACGAGTGCGACATCGAAGTGGAGCCTTTGTTCGAGGACGAGCTCGCCAACCAAGCCGCCAGTTCTAAGCCGAAGCGCAAGAGTAAGTGCACAAAGGCATACACGGCTACCGAGAACAAACTTCTTTCCGAGTGTTGGTGAGACATTGGACAAGACCCCAAGACGGGCGCCGAACAAAAGCATTCAACCTTTTGGATTTGTGTCCACCGAGAATTTCATGAGCGCAAGAAGTTTCCGCCTTACCAACTTATGAGCACACGCGGGTGGGTGTCCATTTCCAAGCGATTGAGGGTGATCCAACAAGAGTGCAACAAGTTTTGCGCCATTCTTGAGAGCATCAAGGCCCGCCCCGTGAGCGGCATCGACATGCAAGACATGGTATGCTAGCAAGCCGCCCTCTTTTTGTGTCTTCAAGTTCATGCTTGTGTGTTCATTTGCAAGCCGCCCTCTTTTTGTAGGCATTTCAAGCTTTGGAGGCATTCAAGGTTCAACACAATGGCAAGTGCTTCAACCTCTCCCATTGCTTTCGGGTCATCAAGGACGAGGAGAAGTTCAAGGCGCAATATGCCGCCCTCAAGTCGCGTGGGGGAAGCAAGCCGTGGAGGAGGTTGGGGAGGGCGAGCCGGCACGGCTGCAGGGGAAGACCAACTCCAAGAAGGAGGATAAGCGGGATGCGGCATCCAATGCCTTGATCACAAGCATGGAGGGCATGATGAACAAGAAAGACTCAAGGGAGGAGGAGTGCGGCGGAGCAAATGGACGCTTTCATGGAGATCCAAAGGAGGAGGCTTGAGATGGACGCGGAGAAGCAAGCCAAGATGTTCGAGCTGGACGCGGAGAAGAAAGCCAAGATGCTAGAGATCGAGGCCGCCAACGCCAAGACCAAGGCGAAAGAAAGTGGCTCTCGCGACCATGATGACCGGGGTGGAGATCATGAAGGTGGATCTCAACACCATGTCGCCAAGGAAGAGGCCGTGGTTCGAGAAGATGCAGGCCGACATGCTCAAATTCGACGACGAGTGATCTATGGCGGCGAGCGCCATCTTTTTTGTATGCCGGCAGGTGTGCCGGCATGACCACGGGGGCCGCGATGGCGTGGTCGAACTCAAGTCCCACCCTTTTTTGTGTGTGCTAGCATGTGTGTCGGCCGGCTGGCGAGTGCGCCAGCATGAACTGCGGTGATATTTTTTGGAGCCGGCATTGTATGCCGGCGTTGGCATGATACCGGCATGAGACATGGCCGCTGGCATGATCGGCCGCGGACCTTTTTTTTAAATTAAATGCGGACATGAAATGGGTCCATGCATTGGGCGCACTACCGACCTAAATACAAAACTGGACCGACGCCGGGCGGCCGACCCAAACGGACAAATGCGCCATCCATTTGGGTCGGCCCGTTGGAGTTGCTCTAAATGGCGGAGAGAGAGGGGTGGGGGTTATGTCTTTCGTACAATATGCCATGAAAAGGTGTGCCATTTACATAGAAGAGCAAACCGGCCTGCCTTTCGGCCTTTTGGTTGCAAGTGCATTTCACTCAAATCACAAGGATGGTACCATCTCCAGTTAGGCTGCAAGTGCATTTCACTCAAAATCACGATGATGGTGCCATCTCCTGTTTACTATAAGATGTACTACTAAGACCAGATAATAACTTCAGCAATAAAACATTTTAACAGGGTTAGGCTGTAGCCCCTGAATCCACGATACATCTGGGGACAATGTGTAGCAAGAGGGCGCCACGATATAAGGAAACAACTCAGAATGCAACTCAGATATCAATGGGGATCATAGCCCTCACAAACAATTTTATAAATGCATCATCTTCAAAGGCGTCCATGAAAAAAAGGGGTTGGCATTGTCCCCCAAGGGGTTTCGTGAAACTCAATGTTGACGCCTCTTTTGACCATGACATGCTGAAGGGTACGATGGGGGCGGTTTTGTGAGACGACAAAGGTAGGTTTATTGCAGGAGGAAATGAAAAGATTGACCATTGTGCGGATGTTCTGATGGCAGAAGCTTTAGCCCTCAAATTTGGACTAACACTAGCGCAAAAGGCAGGGTGCAATCGCCTAATCATCAACTCAGATAATCTGGAGGTGATTGAGACCATGCAGGATGGAGGACAGTCAACGAGTGCAGCAGCGGCAATTTTCGATGACTGCTTCCACTACGCATGTGATTTTATCATGACTAGATTCAAACATTGTAATAGAGAGGCAAATAGAGTAGCACATGAACTTGCTAAGTTAGCTAGATTTTCTTCAACTTCAGATTGGTTCGAGGAGCCTATCAATGAAATTGTACTCTTCCTCACAAACGATGTATTGGTTATTTCTAATGAATAAAGTTTCGTTTTATTTCAAAAAAAAAGAGGGCGCCATTGGTCCTCCACACGCATTTTTAAAGCAAAAGAAAGCATTATGATCAACCATTGGTACTGAGAAATGGCAGAGCACATGTGTCTTAATTTAGCACAACAACGCCGTGATCAGGGAGTAGTGCTTCACTCTCAATGCTTGAATTACCATCCACGCGAGCTAAGATACACAACAAGCCGGCCAAGTGTCTCGTCCACTGCCTTGTTCCATACGTGAGCCATCTCAGCTGAAACTCCTCTACCGGTGGTTGCACTTGTCTGCAGGATATGTAAAAGGTTCAGTAAGTGATGGCATTCCTTGTAAAAAAAAGAATTAGCACATGCAACAAAGAGTCTAAAGTTTCTATCAGAATAAGTTCCCTTTGTGGCCATTGGCTAAGATATATTTAATCGTCACTTTAGTTACAAATGTTGCAAGTTTTAAGATGCTATCTTGATACACAATGCAGCTTTAATATGATTATTTAATGAGTAATCAACTCTTACACCCATATCGTGGCATTACTTTGACAACGCGAAGTTGAAAGAGTATAACAGTGCAGAGGACAACAACAGAACAAGATTGACTGCTACACCAACAGACAGTTTGACAAGTGACTCTCACAACTTCTACTGACGAAAACAGGTCCCAAGCACAGGCCAAAATGTGTGCCATTTTATTAGAATATATTTAATCGTCACTTTAGTTACAAATGTTGCAAGTTTTAAGATGCTATCTTGATACACAATGCAGCTTTAATATGATTATTTAATGAGTAATCAACTCTTACACCCATATCGTGGCATTACTTTGACAACGCGAAGTTGAAAGAGTATAACAGTGCAGAGGACAACAACAGAACAAGATTGACTGCTACACCAACAGACAGTTTGACAAGTGACTCTCACAACTTCTACTGACGAAAACAGGTCCCAAGCACAGGCCAAAATGTGTGCCATTTTATTAGAATAAAGCATCAAAATTATCGACAAGTCTTTCAGTAAAAAGAAACCAAACATACTGCAAAAACAGGGCAAAAACTAGAAGCGAAAAAGGAAGAAACAAAAACTGGCTGCAGGAGCTAAACTGTAGTCAGGTCAGGAGGCCAACCATTAAGCAGCAGCCAGCCAATCAACTCAACCTTTTGGCTCTGGCGAGACCACCAAAGCACGCAGACCTCTCTGATCTAAGCTACAACTTACGATAACTGCTTAGAAGACTTGTTTTAAAGACTAGCATTTCGTTCCAACCAGGTAGATATGATAACTGAATTGAGTACTGCCTGAATTTTTTTGTTTGTTCACAAACACCAGTCCCAAGAAAGCCATATGATTACGAGGGATTGTTCAGTTTCTTCTGTAGAGCTTACGATAGGAAATGGAATAATAGGGAAAGACACAAGTACACAAGCACCAAATAATATAATTTGTTTTATGTATATAAGGTGGACATTCACAATTTCGAGGTTTGATGGAATCAATGTACGAAGCAATTCTCCAAGTCAAAGTACATAATATTTATAGATAATAGAAATTAGGGTCCATATTGAGAATTTTTATTTTGCTGTGTCTAGAATCTCTAACCACAATCATGCACATACAGGTATTGCAACAACAAAAACTAATTTCAGATTTCCAAACTCTAGTTACAGGTTCTTCATCATGGCAAGCTTATGTTTAACTAGTTCAGGAACACACAACCATTCACCTTACTGGGGTCATCATCTCAATAGCATATTCAATATTTTAGTTGGAGAGTTCCCAGAATCTTTCAGTGTCAACAACACCACAGCATTAATCCTTTTGGGTAAGAAACACAGTGACGGATACATCGTTTTAGGTAACAGGAAATGCCTGGAAACTCGCCCCCTTTCTTCCCAAACTACTCAGCTTGGTTTCCGTTCCAATTTATTTTCTGTGGTCTGGAAGCGTTCCACATGGTATTCCCGACACAACTGGATGAGCCAAAGACACCAGTGCTTTATTTTCAAGAACCATTACAATATCACGAGGACTTTGGAGGATAAACCAATAATCGGTAACTAAGTTCATCACCCTTGAGTGGTTAGAGCATGTCTGTTAACGAAACAAGATCATAACAATAGAAACTTCAACGAGTAGACTAATGAAATTCGATATCAACATTCTGATAGTTACGAACAGTTATAGTACTCTGCAAAAGCAGACACAGGTTAAATGAATCGAAAAAAATGCAGACCTGATAGGAGAAGGATGCTCCCCCAGAGGCCGCGTCGGCGTCGGCAAGGGAGCGGTAGATGGAGCGGCGCTGGTGGAGGACGAAACCCCCCATGGAGACGGAGCCCAGGGCGAACCCGAGGAGGCGCTCCTGTGCGCAGATCCACGCCAAACCCACAAGAAACCGAGCCGAGTGAATCAATCGGTCAACCAATCGAACGGGGCGGACGCGAAATGGAAACGGGGGATGCGAATCCCTTCGGAATCTACAGCCTTGGAGTCAGGATGGGTTACCTGCGCGAGGATGCTGATCATCGTGGTGGCGGCCGCCGGCGAGACGCCGAGGTTGTTGAGAAGTTTCCTCTTTTCGTGTACGGTTTCTGCGGGCCTTCACGATGTGTGGCAGCAGCTGCGTGTGTGCTGGTCATTAGGAACGGAGCGCTCAAGGGGCCACGGCCATCCTATTTTCTTTTGAGCCCTAAACATCTTCAGTCGCATCCTCAACAGGCCTTTCAGAGTCCTAGACTATTTTTTTCGATGTCAGCACAAAAAAAAAGCCCCATTTGTGCTCTCTAAACGTCGAAAAGCGTCGGTTCGACCCATTTTTTGCCCAATGACCGCAGGCCAACCCGGCGCACTGGAGGCGATCGGGGGCTCCGGCGCAAAGGAAAAGCATAGCTGGCCCACACCGTCAGGTGAAAAGCACCAGATAGCCAATCCCCGCCGAAAAAATAGCAGAGGTTCGCCGAGGCAGCCCCTCCACCAGCAGTTGGGCGTTTCCGGCCGCGGGGGGGGGGGGGGGGGGGGGGCAGTTTAGCGGCGGGTACACGCCCGCCGGGCGCAAGATATTCGGCGATTTACCTGCCACGGCGAGATGGACTCGGATGACGAGGAAGCGCTCGCCGCGCTACTGGAGGAGGAAGCCGAGGCCGACGTCCAGGAAGAAGAGCATCTCATGGTACTCGCCGCCCTCGCCCAGCTGCTGGCGAGCAATGAAAAGCCGCGGCGAGGTGGCTCGGCGCCGGAGCGGTGAAAGCAAAGAACCAGTATCGTCTCGAAGGCTACTGCATGCTTTACTCCGACTACTTCGCCGACGCTCCACTGCACGGCGACAAAACATTTCGGCGTTGTTATCGGATGAGCCAAAAGCTTTTTCTCAGGATTGTGAATTCCATCCGGGAGTTCGACAGCTACTTCAAGTGCAAGAAGGATTGCACCGGCAAACTTGGATTCACCTCGATCCAAAAGTGCACGACGGCGATGAGGATGCTTGCATACAGAGCTCCCGGTGATTCTCTCGACGACTATGAGTTAGCCGAGTCCACCACTATTGAGTGTTTCTACAAATTCTGTCGGGCAATCGTGGCAGTGTTTGGACCGCAATACTTGCGACCACCCAATGCAGAAGACACTGCTCGGATCCTAGCACAGAATGCAGCAAGAAGATTTCCCGGGATGCTTGGAAGCATCGACTGCATGCATTGGAAATGGAAGAACTGCCCATTTGCTTGGCAGGGGATGTACAAAGGCGCCAAAGGCGGTTGCAGTGTGGTACTTGAGACGGTGGCCACACAGGACCTCTGGATTTGGCACTCCTTCTTTGGTATGTCAGGAACTCACAATGACATCAACGTGCTGCAGTGCTCCCCTGTCTTTGCCAAGCTTGCTGAAGGTCATTCTCCTTCAGTGAACTTCGAGGTCAATGGGCCGCACTACAACAAGGGGTACTACCTAGCTGATGGCATCTATCCGAGATGGTCTACATTTGTAAAGACTATCTCAAACGATGTGCCAGGAGGCAAGAAGTTCCACTTTGCCAAGGTGCAGGAGGCTTGCAGGAAGGATGTCGAGCGGGCTTTTGGTATGCTCCAATCTCGATTTGCTATTGTCCGCTACCCTGCTCATACCTGGTCGAAAGATCAAATGTGGGAGATCATGACTTGCTGTGTCATCTTGCACAACATGATCATCGAGAGCGAGCAGGAAGAGCCAGTGTTTGACACTGAATCATACTACAGGCAGGGTCCTCTAGCCGAAGTTGATCACTAACTACCGGCAAACTGGACTGCCTACCTCAGTATGTGTCACGAGATTCGAGACCCACAGGTGCATCATCAACTGCAGCAGGATCTAGTGGAGCACCTATGGAGGCTCAAGGGCGACGGCGGGCTTGACGTGTGATGAAATATGAGTTTTTATTTGTTGAACTATAATTTGTATCGAACTATTTGTTGTTGCACTATTTTGTTGAACTATTTGATTTTCTGTGATGAACTATGTGATAAAAAAATATTTATGTTCATAATTGAACGCCGAGCCACCGCAAACCACACCAAATATGAGCCAATTATCACCCATATGGGGCCTTTATTCGCCGAAAGTGGGCCGAAAACTAGGCCAATCACGGCGCCTGGGGGCGACGACTGGACGCCCAACCGCCCCCAGCGCTAATTGTATCGCCGGCTCGCCCCCAGGGGCGATTTTTATGCCTCCTGGGGGGGCTAACGGCTGGAGATGCTCTTAAACTAGAGCTTTTTTGCGGTAAAAACTAGAGCATCTCCGGTCACAATTATCAAATGCGCCCCTTCATTTGTCTGTGAAAATATTTGAAAATATCCATTGACAGAAAATGGAAGAGATTTTTTTGCCTGTTTCCAAAATCAAAATTCATATAAAATCACTTGATAATAGAAATAGCACATATTTAGCAATTCAAACAATGCCAAAATCATCCACGGCAAATAAAATTCAACATTTCATATAAACCAGTGAATCAAGTGTTTTCCTTGCATTTGGTGATGTCTTTGCACGTGGAGGTGATCCACTCTTTGGTATCATCGTCCAAAAGGCTTCTGTTGGCTAATATGATCCTCGACTCACCGTTGAATCTTGTGTCATGGGGATGATTCTGGCAGTAAGAGATAGGGATAGATGCGACGCTAGATCTAGCTAGGCGTAAGTGTGACACGGGAATTTTACGAGTTCAGACCCCTCTCGATAGAGGTAAAGACCCTAAGTCTCGAGCTTCAGGAGCTTTTCTTTCTCTGCGTCTGATGAGGATTATAATGATATGTAAACCCCTGTCTACGAGGGGTGGTTTACATAGTGCGTCAAGGCCCTAGCCTTTGCTGTTACAGAGGAATTGAAGTGTTACATTGATTAAACCCAATACAGGTGGTAACTGACGGTATTTAAACTAATAACTTATGTTTCATTAAACATTGTGGCGCTTCGGATGTTTCCTCTGGTTGTTCAGCTTCACACACTTGAGTAGCTTGCATATATGAATGCTTGTGAGCAGCCTACTAAGTATTCTATGAACATTTGTCTGAGTATCAAGTGTGCTACCTCGTCCGAGTGAGCAAGAGCTCTGATGCCGTTCGAGCAAATTCTTAGATGGTTGATATTGATCTACGAGTATCTCATGTATACACCCTATAATTTGTGATGCTTTGGACCTTCATGGGCCTACCCTTAATAGGTAGCCTGCCACCTTGCGATCCTCATCTTCTCTCTCGGTTTTAAGGAGCTTCATCGCTTTGTTCCTCTCAAACTTCATATGGCCTCTTGCTTTCATCCTCTCCATTTATATCCTCTCCCTCTCAATTATCATCATCTCCCTCACCCTCCTGTCAAATTTCATCATCTCCCTTTACACATTCAATAAGAGTTTGTATCTCTTCTCCTCCTCTATTTTCTTTAGTTCCACCCTTTGTCAGAAAGGAGGTTCACTCAGGTAGACAATATTTCGCTCACCGCTTTGTAGCACCCTGGGATCGGCACTATGTAGATCTAACATCCTCCACTAGCCTCCACGTCGATCCTAAGGCACCACTTTCACACAATGAGCACGTCGAAATGTGCACACCATATGATGGAACGGTCGGTATCACAAAACACATAACAAAATAAATCCGCAACAATAACTCCGGAAAGCCAAAACTAATGAAAGAATACAGTAAGGGTGTTTCGACTAAGATACAACTCATACAACAAAGTGAATATATCTTAGATATGTAAGAATACAAATTGCCTTAAGAAGGCTAAACAAAAGCAAAGGGCACCCATATCCCATCCCATGCCACTTTCTATAGAATAACCAGCTAACGTCGTCCATCAACAAACCTGCTTCATGAACTATTATCGGCTGGATGGCAGTCTGATACGTCTCCAACGTATCTACAATTTTTTATTGTTCCATGCTATTATATTATCAACCTTGGATGTTTTATATGCATTTATATGCTATTTTATATGATTTTTGTGACTAACCTATTAACCTAGAGCCTAATGCCAGTTTATGTTTTTTCCTTGTTTTTGAGTTTTATAGAAAAGGAAAATCAAACGGAGTCCAATTGACCTGAAACTTGACAGAACTTATTTTTGGACCAGAAGAAGGCCATGGAGTAAAAGAATTGGGCCAAAAGAGTCCCGGGCTTCCCACGAGGGTGGGGGTGCGCCTCCCTACCTCATGGACAGCCTGGAGACCCCTCTGACTTGTTCTCGACGCCAAAACCTCTTATATATACTGAAACTTCCAAAAAGAAACCTAGACCGGGAATTCCGCCGCCGCAAGCCTCTGTAGCCACCGAAAACTAATCTAGACCCATTCCGGCACCCTGCCGGAGGGGGGAATCCCTCTCCGGTGGCCATCTTCATCATCCCGGCGCTCTCCATGACGAGGAGGGAGTAGTTCTCCCTCGGGGCTGAGGGTATGTACCAGTAGCTGTGTTTGATCTCTCTCTCTCTCTCTCGTGTTCGGCACGATCTTGATGTATCGTGAGCTTTGCTATTATAGTTGGATCTTATGATGTTTCTCCCCCTCTACTCTCTTGTGATGAATTGAGTTTTCCCTTTGAAGTTATATTATCTGATGAGTCTTTAAGGATTTGAGAACACATGATGTATGCCTTGCATGTGCTTATCTGTGGTGACAATGGGATATCACGTGATCCACTTGATGTATGTTTTGGTGATCAACTTGCAAGTTCCATGACCTCGTGAACTTATGCATAGGGGCTGGCACACGTTTTCGTCTCGACTCTCTGGTAGAAACTTTGGGGCAATCTTTGAAGTTCTTTGTGTTGGTTGAATAGATGAATCAGAGATTGTGTGATGCATATCGTATAATCATACCCATGGATACTTGAGGTGACATTGGAGTATCTAGGTGACATTAGGGTTTTGGTTGATTTGTGTCTTAAGGTGTTATTCTAGTACGAACTCTATGATAGATTGAACGGAAAGAATAGCTTCGTGTTATTTTACTATGGACTCTTGAATAGATCGATCAGAAAGAATAACTTTGAGGTGGTTTCGTACCCTACAATAATATCTTCATTTGTTCTCCGCTATTAATGACTTTGGAGTGACTCTTTGTTACATGTTGAGGGATAGTTATATGATCCAATTATGTTATTATTGTTGAGAGAACTTGCACTGGTGAAAGTATGAACCCTAGGCCTTGTTTCAACACATTGCAATACCGTTTGTGCTTACTTTTATCATTAGTTACCTTGCTGTTTTTATATTTTCAGATTACAAAAACCTATATCTACCATCCATATTGCACTTGTATCACCATCTCTTCGCCGAACTAGTGCACCTATACAATTTACCATTGTATTGGATGTCTTGGGGACATAAGAGACTCTTTGTTATTTGGTTGCAGGGTTGTTTGAGAGAGACCATCTTCATCCTACGCCTCCCATGGATTGATACACCTTAGGTCATCCACTTGAGGGAAATTTGCTACTGTCCTACAAACCTCTGCACTTGGAGGCCCAACAACGTCTACAAGAAGAAGGTTGTGTAGTAGACATCACAGTCATCTAGAAAAAAAATCATATTAAGCAAGGTGGGAGCTCAATTGTACTCGGAACACTTACGCAAACCTAAACTAGTTTATCCAACATGTTTCGAAGAAAGGGGCAAAGTGGTTTAGTGACACAGGCACTAACAGTGGCGGAGGCAGGGATGCCAGCATGGGCCCCTGCCTAGGCCAACATGCAGATTTTTTTCAATACATCAGTGATTAACTGTTATTGATAATTGTGTATTATGGTGATTGGGTTTGCTTTGGCCCTCCCTAACATGATTTAACATCAGTTGGCCACCCTTATTAAGTTTTCCTGGCTCCGTCACTGGGTAGTAAGTGAAGGAAATATAACCTAGAGGCAATAATAAAGTTGTTATTTTTATATTTCCTTATATCATGATAAATGTTTATTATTCATGCTAGAATTGTATTAACCGGAAACTTAGTACATGTGTGAATATATAGACAAAACAAAGTGTCCCTAGTATGCCTCCACTTGACTAGTTGATTAATCAAAGATGGTTAAGTTTCTTAACCATAGACATGTGCCATCCGTTATCTTAGCATAATGATCGTTAAGCTTTATTGCTATTGCTTCCTTCATGACTTATACATATTCCTCTGACTATGAGATTATGCAACTCCCGAATACCGTAGGAACACCTTGTGTGCTATCAAACGTCACAATGTAACCGAGTGATTACAAAGATGCTCTACAGGTGTCTCCGAAGGTGTTTGTTGGGTTGGCATAGATCGAGATTAGGAATTGTCACTCCAAGTATCGGAGAGGTATCTCTGGGCCCTCTCGGTAATGCACATCACTATAAACCTTGCAAGAAATGTGACTAATGAGTTAGTTGCGGGATGATGAATTACGGAACGAGTAAAGAGACTTGCCGGTAACGAGATTGAACTAGGTATGATGATACCGACGATCGAATCTTGGGCAAGTAACATACCGATGACAAAGGGAATAACGTATGTTGTCACTGCGGTTTGACCGATAAAGATCTTCATAGAATATGTAGGAACCAATATGAGCATCCAGGTTCCGCTATTGGTTATTGACCGGAGATGTGTCTCGGTCATGTCTACATAGTTCTCGAACTCGTAGGGTCCGCACGCTTAACGTTCGATGACGATTTGTATTATGAGTTATGTGTTTTGGTGACCGAAGTTTGTTCGGAGTCCCGGATGAGATAAAGGACATGATGGGGAGTCTCAAAATGCTTGAGAGATAAAGATTGATATATTGGAAGGTAGTATTCAGACACCGGAAGGGTTCCGGAGTGTATTGGGTACATACCGGAGTACCGAAGGGGTTACCGGAACCCCCCGGGGGAATATATGGGCCATAGGAGGGAGGCTAACCAGCCCACAGGGGGCTGGTGCGCCCCCACAAGGGAGGAGGCCAAATTGGTTTAGGGAAGGGGGCACCACCCCCTTTCCTTCTCCTACTCCCTCTCCTTCCCCCGTTCCACCTCCATGAGAAGAAAAAGAGGGGGGGGGGGGCGAATCCTACTAGGACTAGGAGTCCTAGTAGGACTCCCCCCTTGGCGCTCCCCCTATAGGCCGACTGCCTCCTCCTTCCCTCCTTTATATACGAGGGCGGGGGGCACCCCAAAGGCACATCAATTGTTCTCTTAGCCGTGTGCGGTGCCCCCTCCACAGTTTACTCCTCCGGTCATAGCGTTGTAGTGCTTAGGCGAAGCCCTGCGCGGATCACATCACCATCACCGTCACCTTGCCATCATGCTGACGGAACTCTCCCTCGCCCCTCTGCTGGATCAAGAGTTTGAGGGACGTCATCGAGCTAAATGTGTGCTGAACACGGAGGTGTCGTATGTTCGGTACTAAGATCGGTTGGATTGTGAAGACGTTCGACTACATCAACCGCGTTAACCTAATGCTTCTGCTTTCGGCCTACGAGGGTACGTGGACACACTCTCCCCCTCTCGTTGCTATGCATCTCCTAGATAGATCTTGCGTGATCGTAGGAAATTTGTTGAAATTGCATGCAACGTTCCCCAACAGTGGCATCCGAGCCAGGTCTATGCGTAGATGATATGCATGAGTAGAACACAATGAGTTGTGGGCGATAATAGTCATATTGCTTACCACCAACGTCTTATTTTGATTTGGCGGTATTGTTGGATGAAGCGGCCCGGACTAACATTACATGACCACGTTCATGAGACCGGTTCTACTGACGTGCTTTTGCACATAGGTGGCTAGTAGGTGTCTGTTTCTCCAACTTTAGTTGAATCGAATTTGACTACGGTCGGTCCTTGTTGAAGGTTAAAATAGCACACTTGACAAAAAATCATTGTGGTTTTGATGCGTAGGTAAGAACGGTTCTTGCTAGAAGCCCGTAGCAGCCACGTAAAAATTGCAACAACAAAGTAGAGGACGTCTAACTTGTTTTTGCAGGGCATGTTGTGATGTGATATGGTCAAGACGTGATGAGATATAAATTGTTGTATGAGATGATCATGTTTTGTAAAAGTTATCGGCAACTGGCAAGAGCCTTATGGTTGTCATTTTATTGTATGAAATGCAATCGCCATGTAATTGCTTTACTTTATCACTAAGTGGTAGCAATAGTCGTAGAAGCAATAGTTGGCGAGACGACAACAATGCTACGATGGAGATCAAGGTGTCAAGTCGGTGATGATGGAGATCATGACGGTGCTTTGGAGATGGAGATCAAAGGAACAAGATGATGATGGCCATATCATGTCACATATTTTGATTGCATGTGATGTTTATCTTTTATGCATCTTATTTAGCTTAGTACGACGGTAGCATTATAAGATGACCCCTCACTAAATTTCAAGGTATAAGTGTTCTCCCTGAGTATGCACCGTTGCTACAGTTCATCGTGCCGATACACCATGTGATGATCGGGTGTGATAAGCTCTACGTTCACATACAACGGGTGTAAGACAGTTTTGCACGTGCAGAATACTCAGGTTAAACTTGACGAGCCTAGCATATGCAGATATGGCCTCGGAACACTGAGACCGAAAAGTTGAAATGAAGGAAATATGCCCTAGAGGCAATAATAAAGTTGTTATTTATATTTCCTTATATCATGATAAATGTTTATTATTCATGCTAGAATTTTATTAACCGGAAACTTAGTACATGTGTGAATACATAGACAAACAGAGTGTCCCTAGTATGCCTCTACTTGACTAGCTCGTTAATCAAAGATGGTTAAGTTTCCTAGCCATAGACATGTGTTGTCATTTGATGAACGGGATCACATCATTAGAAAATGATGTGATTGACAAGACCCATCTGTTAGCTTAGCACTATGATCATTTAGTTTATTACTATTGCTTTCTTGATGACTTATACATGTTCCTATGACTATGAGATTATGCAACTCCCGAATACCGGAGGCACACTTAGTGTGCTATCGAACATCACAACATAACTGGGTGATTACAAAGATGCTCTACAAGTGTCTCCGATGGTGTTTGTTGAGTTGGCATAGATCGAGATTAGGATTTGTCACTCCGATTGTCGGAGAGGTATCTCTGGGCCCTCTCGGTAATGCACATCACTATAAGCCTTGCAAGCAATGTGATTAATGAGTTAGTTCCGGGTGATGCATTACAGAACAAGTAAAGAGACTTGCCAGTAACGAGATTGAACTAGGTATGATGATACCGACAATGGCATCTCGGGCAAGTAACATACCGATGACAAAGGGAACAACGTATGTTGTTATGCGGTTGGACCGATAAAGATCTTCATAGAATATGTAGGAACCAATATGAGCATCCAGGTTCTGCTATTGGTTATTGACCGGAGATGTGTCTCGGTCATGTCTACATAGTTCTCGAACCCGTAGGGTCCGCACGCTTAACGTTCGATGACGATTTGTATTATGAGTTTATGTGATTTGATGACCTAAGGTTGTTTGGAGCCCCGGATGAGATTACGGATGGGACGAGGAGTCTCAAAATGGCCGAGACATAAAGATTCATATATTGGAAGGTTACATTCGGACACCTGAATGGTTCGGGTCGTTTCGGATGAGTTTCGAAGTACCAGATGTTACCGGAACCCCCCCCCCTCCCGGGAAGTTATTGGGCCTCATGGGCCTAATGGTGGAAGAGAGGAGGCAGGACAAGGAGTGGCGCGCGCGCCCCTAGCCCAAACCGAATTGGACTAGGGATAGGGGGGCCGGCCCTCCCCTTTCCTTCTATTCTCCTACTCCTTCCCCCCTTCTCCTTGTGGAAGTAGGAAAGGGGGGGGGGGCGAATCCTACTTGGAGTAGGACTCCCCCCCTTGGGCGCGTCACCCTTGGTCGGCCTCCTCCTCCCTCCCCCTTTATATATGTGGGAGGGGGGCACCCCATAGACACACAAGTTGATCTCTTAGCCGTGTGCGTTGCCCCCCTCCATAGTGTCACACCTCGGTCATATCGTCGTAGTGCTTAGGCGAAGCCCTGCACCGGTAACTTCATCATCATTGTCACCACACCGTCGTGCTGACGAAACTCTCCCTCGGCCTCAACTGGATCAAGATTTCGAGGGACGTCACCGAGCTGAACGTGTGCAAATCGCGGAGGTGCCGTGCGTTCGGTACTTGATCGGTTCGATCGCGAAGACGTTCAACTACATCAACTGTGTTACTAAACGCTTCCGCTTTCGGTCTACGAGGGTACATAGACACACTCTCCCCCTCGTTGCTATGCATCTCCTAGATAGACCTTGCGTGATCGTAGGTAAATTTTTGGAATATTGCGTTCCCCAACACGAACGTGAATCATACAGTTGATATGATCAACATAGAGATGTTCACCATTGAAAACTACTCCATCTCACGTGATGATCGGACATGGTTTAGTTGATATGGATCACGTGATCATTTAGATGACTAGAGGGATGTCTATCTAAGTGGGAGTTCTTAAGTAATATGATTAATTGAACTTAATTTATCATGAACTTAGTCCTAATAGTATTTGCATATCTATGTTGTAGATCAATAGCTTGTGATGTAGCTCCCCATTTATTTTTGATATGTTCCTAGAGAAAATTAAGTTGAATGATGATAGTAGCAATGATGCGAACTGGGTCCATGATCTGAGGATTATCCTCGTTGTTGCATAGAAGAATTATGTCCTTGATGCATCGCTAGGTGACAGACCTATTGCAGGAGCAGATGCAGATGTTATGAATGTTTGACAAGCTCAGTATGATGACTACTGGATAGTTTAGTGCACCATGCTTTACGGCTTAGAACCGGGACTTCAAAAACGTTTTGAATGTCATGGAGCATATAAGATGTTCCAAGAGTTGAAATTGGTATTTTAGACTCATGCCCGTGTCGAGAGGTATGAGACCTCTGACAAGTACTTTGCCTACAAGATGGAGGAGAATAGCTCAGCTAGTGAGCATGTGCTCAGAATGTCTGGGTACTACAATCGCTTGAATCAAGTGGGAGTTAATCTTCCAGATAAGATAGTGATTGACAGAGTTCTCTAACTAGAACTTCGTGATGAACTATAATATGTAAGGGATAACGAACCCAAGCTCTTCACAATGCTGAAATCGGCGAAGGTAGAAATCAAGAAATAGCATCAAGTGTTGATGGTTGGCAAGACCACTAGTTTCAAGAAAAAGGGCAAGGGAAAGAAAGGGAACTTCAAGAATTACAAGCAAGTTGTCACTCCCGTGGAGAAGCCCAAAGCTAGACCCAAGCCTGAAATTGAGTGCTTCTACTCCAAAGGAAATGGTCACTGGAAGCAGAACTGCCCCAAATACTTGGTGGATAAGAAGGATGGCAAAGTGAACAAAGGTATATTTGATATACATGTTATTGATGTGTACTTCACTAGTGTTCATAGTAGCCCCCTTGGTATTTGATACCGGCTCAGTTGCAAAGATTTGTAACTCGAAAGAGGAGTTGCAAAATGAACAAATACTAGTTGAGGGCGAGGTGACGATGTGTGTTGGAAGTGATTCCAAGGTTGATAAGATCACCATCGCACACTCCCTTTACCTTCTGGATTAATGTTGAACCTAAAATAAATGTTATTTGGTGTTTGCATTGAGCATGAATATGATTGGATCATGATTATTGCAATACGGTTATTCATTTAAGTCAAAGAATAATTGTTATTCTATTTACATGAATAAAACCTTCTATGGTCATACACCCAAGGTGAATGGTTTATTGAATCTCGATTGTAGTGATACACATATTCATAATATTGATGCCAAAAGATGCAAAGTTGATAATGATAGTGCAACATACTAGTGGCACTACCGTTTAGGTCATTGTCGGCGTCCTGGGAACGGGGGTTTCCAGACTTGCCTGCCTGCGACCCAGGGCGTGGCTCCACCAGCGGCCTGGTACGGCCCATCTTCACCAGGAACCACTCAAGACCCTCGCGAGGGGCAAGCCTTGCGAGGCGGACGACACCAAGACCTCCTCCAAGGCAGACTCCCTAGGCTGGCTCCCGGGGAGCGGAGATATCTATGTAAGGGGCACCTCGCGAGGAGCGCGTGACGTGAGCCATGACGACCAAGGCCAGGAGGGCGTCAGCGCACGCAGAGTGCCAGTTTCCTCTTTGGTGCTAAAGAGGCAAGCGCAGGCGAGGAGTCCCAAGGCATCAGGTAAAGGTTTTCATGTCGGTGCAACAAGACCAAGACCAGCAGGACGGCTGGACGGAGGTCACCGCGGAGCCCACGACGGCGTCATCACCAGAGCCTTTGGTAGGCGAAGACCACCTTTTGTCAGGATAGCTTGTACTAGTTGTCCCCCTTCAAACTGGCCATTGTGGGATCCCTTCCCTCCTAATATTTGGGAAGAGGACCAGGGCCTCTATAAACAGGACTAGCCACCACCATAGGGGAAGAGGATCGACCAGACCACCCACCCACACACACAAGCTCATTGAGCCCAAGAACACCTCTCCTCGGGAGGCTGTTCATCCCTTGTACTTGTTCATCCTCAGCCTACAAGGCAATCCACCACACCACACTGGAGTAGGGTATTACACCACAATGGTGGCCCGAACCAGTATGAACCCTTGTGTCCCTTGTTCTTCGAGTTCGGCGGGCTAGGCTTTGAGATCGTTGCGAGAGTGGGCTCGTGGGGGAGAGAGATCTTCATGCGCACCCCAGTGTTTGAACCTCAAGGGTTTGCCGGAACCCGTAATCCAACATTTGGCGCGCCAGGTAGGGGTGCGCTGAAGCCTTTTCTTCCATCGATCCGCGTTCCACTGCTCCATCGCATCCATGTCTGACGCTCGCCGAGCCCATGATGAGCGTCGTGCCGCCCTCGCCGCCCGCGTCGCTCAGACGGCGCTCGTTGGCGGACCTCCCCGCCATTCTCCATCACCCACTGCCAATGCCGCCACTGGCCCGACAGTGAACGAGCAGCAAGCCTCATTGCTACACCCCTCCATGCGGCGGGACAGACACACCGCCACCCCGTCGCTGACTCTGGCCGGCTCGTCGTCCCACGCTCGACGCGTGCCCACGGCCGCGCAGGCCGCGCTGCTCATGGCGCGCGAGCTCCTGCGCTACCTCCCGGCCGATGACCTCTACGACGACTGGCTCGACCGCATCGCCGAGCTTGTTAGCGCCGCTTGGGGCTCCCCTGCACCATCCCTTTCGCTACCTCGACCACCTCCAGCGGCGGGCGACGTCGCCCATGGAGCGCCACCACCACCTCCACACCAAGACAACGCCCATGCACCAAGACGCGCGGTCCCGCGGCGACTCGCCGCGCCGGGCGCCCGCGCACGAAGAAAGAAGCTGCCAAAAAGTCCCGGGGCCACAGGGAAACGCTCTTGCGCTCCTGGCACCGCTCCGTCAAGACTGCGCGCCGCCTGCGCCGGCGGCGCATGGATATCAAGGTCAGGCCCCGCCTCCACGATGGGCTCCAGTGACCACAGTAGGCTGTCGCGCCTTCACTCCTGACCTGCGCGGCGTCGTCTAGCCTAGCAAGTTCAAGCCAGACCTGCCTCCGTGCTACGACGGCACCCCCGACCCCGCGGAGTTCCTCCAGCTCTATGAGCTAAGAATCGAGGCGGCCAACAGCGATGAGAAGGTCATGGCGAATTGGTTCTCTATGGCCCTCAAAGATGGTGCGCGCTCATGGCTCCTGAACCTGCCCGCGGGATCGATCTCCTCCTGGGGCGAGATGCGCGAACGTTTCATCGCCAACTTGCAGGGCACTCGTGACCACCCGTCGGCCGCGGGCGACCTGCTACGCATGAAGCAGCAGCCGGGGGAAACTCTGCAGAAGTACATCCAACGCTTCAACAGTGTTCGCTTCAAGATCCCCAAGGTGACGGACAAAGTGATCATCTCCGTGTTCTTCGATGGCATCCACGATGTTAAGATGAAGGAGGAGCTCGCCATCTACGAGGAGCTGTGCACGGCCCTGGAAATGTTCAACATGGCAACCAAGTGCGCGAGAGCCGAGGAAGGGCACCTTTACCTCCTCGAGCTCCCAGATGTCGATCAGGAGGACAAGAAGGCCAAGAGCAAGGATGTGAAGTGCAAGGGGGCTGCCGTGCTTGCAGCCGAGCCGGAGACGAAACGCAGTCGCGACCATCCCGAGTCATCCAAGGCCAGCCGCCCGTTCTGCGCCTTCCACAACTGTTGACACCTGATTTTGGCAAGATACAGATTGCAATGAAGATGGTCTCGAGTGAATGAGTTTTCAGCATAAAAATATTCACGTCACCGAGTGGAACCACTTTGATGTTTCGGTTATATTCATTCGACTTTATCTTACGGACCGAAACTATACTCCGAGTGGCATAGTTCAATGTTCCGAGTGGTTTTTGGCCAATCACATCTTCAAGATGACCTCGGATGAAGGAGCACTCTTAAGGAATTGTCTTCGTATCGTCGAGGCAATCGATTTTGATATATAAATCATCTCAATCTGAGTTCATATGCAAAAGTTAGAGGTAATATACTGCAGACTGAACCTCAACGGAAATATGGCGCGAGGTGCCAGACACTTGTCTGATAGGTTGCGTGAGTAATTCAGCCATCAATACGGCCTTGAATCGAAAAACCTTCAACATGGAAAAGTTTCGTCTCGTCGAGCCGATCGATTTTCATATATAATTCGTCTCAATCCGAGATCATATGAGGCCTGGAGAGACAAATCAAGATCGGGCTATGTTTTCAGTCGGAAATCCGAGTGAAAAGTTTACCATCTGAGTGAAAGTTTACGGTCGAGTGAAAGTTTACGGTCGAGTGAAATTTTACGGTCGAGTGAAAGTTTGCTGACCGGATGAACTTATTATTGTCCAAGTGGAAATATAGTCATCCGAGTGGAAATATAGTCATCCGAGTGAAAGATTGTCTTCCGAGTGAAAAAGTCCAATCGGACGATCCGAGTGAAAGTATCTAATATCCAAGTGGATGAGCTCAAGTCCGAGTGAAATTGAACATGTGCTCGAAAGTTTATCAAAATGACCTTGGATGAAGAAGTGTTCAATACAGAAGTTGTGCGTATCATCAAGACGGTAAACTTTGATTTTGGAGTCATCATCATCAGAGATAATATATAGCCTACAAATTCACTACGAGACTCGGATAATCCAGTCTACTGCAAGACCGAGTCCGACTGGAAGATAAAGATGACCTCGAAAAGTATTCAAGATGGCCTTATTTGAAAAAGTGATCAACATGAGAGTTGTTCGTATCGTCAAGGCGCACAAGTTTGATATTTGGGCCATCTCGATCGGAGATCATATGCAAGCCCGGCGGCCCGCGCAAGAAGGAAGACAGAGTTTGGGCTAGATTCAGACTGAATCCGAGTTGGAATAGAATTAGGACTCTAGGACGTGAATTGATGTAATTTTTCTTGTAAGGAAAGCCTAGATGAATCCTTTACTTGTACGGGAAGTCCAGCCGCCTCTTATATATGTTGGGGGTGACGGCCGATTGAATAACACACAATCGAACAAATCAATATACTACTTTTTCATCTACGTTTTATCTCTCCACCATTTTTCTATCTCGTTCTTCGCTGTTCTTCGTGTTCGAGAGCTGCGAATCCCGAGGCTCTAGGGGCGAGCGAATCGACCTAGGGCAGACCATAGCCGCCGCACTCCCTGACGGGGTCCCTCCCGGGGGTGTGGGGTTTTCGGGTCTGCAAAAGCGCCCATCGATTGTCTTGCGTATCGCGCTGTCGGTCGGGTCTCCTTCGACGTGAGCTGCGGTGCATCACCCCCGACATCGAGGGTACATGTGACATGTTCGTGTGTCAACAAACTTTTTGGCGACTCCACTGGGGGACGAAGATCAATCGTCATCATCCACCATGTCTGATATTCCCAAGCCATCTGAGGTAGACGCCGATAACATCATTAAGCCAAGTCTTGATGAGATATCGGCCGATCATCGCCAAGTTTATGAGGAGTACAAGAAGGCGCGCGAGGAGAAGGACTTGCAGGAGTTCCTTGCAAAGTTCAAGAAGGATCGCCAAGGCAACATCACTCCGATTGAAGAAATCAAGTTCCCTCCTCTTCAAGCCGAGCAGGTTAAACCCTCTGTAAGTACTGCCTTTTCTCCTGAGCAGTGGGCTGAGATTGAAAGTCGTATTGCTGATGGTAACAATCTAGTCTATCAAACTTTTATAGAAAATACTAATGCTCAAAAGAATATATCTCAATCGTCTAGTGGTAATAATGGTGTAGCTGCTAGTGTGCAAAACCCTAATCTGGCTTTACCTATTGCATCGGCGCCTCCCGTGCCGATGACTTATTATCCTACCCAAACAAATCAGATTGTGGCTACACCCATTAATCCTATTATGAGCATGACAGGTTCGGTGGCAACGCCGAACCAAACTCTACCTACAGCTACAACCACTCGACCACTACCAAATTATGGGTCGACATACATGCCACAATTCCTACCCACAACTAGCAACCCTACTCCTTCTATGCCACTGCCACAAGCTGGATCATCCACTATGGATGATGGTCTAGCTAATCTTAGAGAGGAGATGGCTAAGATGCTTCGAGAAAATTTTGGAGTTGAGTTACCTCGGAATCGGATTTACCAAAAGCCATACCCCGAGTACTTTGATGCCATCCAGTGCCCTCCGGGATATAAGATTCCAGATTTTGTTAAGTTCAATGGAGAGGGCACAAAAACCACATGGGAGCATGTTAGTCAATACTTAGCACAACTAGGTGAAGCAGGCTCACTAAATGAGTTGAAAGTGCGTTTGTTTCCTTTATCTTTAACTGGTACTGCATTCTCATGGTTTTCTTCTTTACCACATGGTTCCATTCGGGTTTGGTCATAGCTAGAGCAGAAATTTCATGATCACTTTTATAGCGGCGACAATGAACTCAAGTTATCACATCTAACATCGGTTAAACAGAAGCATGATGAATCGGTCTCCGATTACGTCAAGAGATTCAGAGAAACAAAAAACCGGTGTTTTAGTTTGGTGATAACCGAGAGAGACTTGGCAGACCTAGTGCTGAGTGGTTTGAGAACTCCCATTAGAGAAAAGCTAGAAGGTCATGAGTTCTTAAATATCAACCAAGTCTTACAAAGGGCTTTGGCTCAGGAAAACCGAAGCAAAGATCTCAAAGAAGTGCATAGATACAAAGCCGATCGTCCAAAGATGAATATGGTGGAATATGATAGTGATCACTCGGACCATGAGGGTGATGTTTTTGCTACTGAATTTGTTTGGCCATCTAAGGCCAAACCCTTTACTTGCAATGATCTGAAACCGATTCATAAGAATCGTGATGAAGAGATGAAGTTTACTTTTAACATTGCTAAGTGTGATAGAATATTTGATGCTTTGCTGCAGGCTAAGATTATTAGAATATCTCATACTTTACCGCCGTTTGAAGAGCTAAAACGGCATGCTTATTGCAAGTATCATAATTCTTTTTCTCATGCTACTAACGATTGCAATGTTTTTCGATGACAGATACAATTGGCCATTAATGACGGACGATTGAACTTTTCTAAGATGCAAGTTGATAAACAGCCTTTTCCAATGAATACCATGGATTTGGAAGGGAAGAAGCTACTCATTCGGACGGAGGTAGCCGAATCTGCTAATAAAGCTAATGTCATTGTTGGTGAGCCCAGGAAAGACAAGGAGGACAACAAGGTCTTGGGGAGACAGGTTGTGCTTGGTAAGCAACCCGATGGCAAGGAAGTGATCAAAATCACCATCAAGAATCCTACACTCGGGGGGCAACTGCAAGTGCAAGAAAATGCTTGTGTGAGATTTGTCAAGCCCAAGAGTCTAGAAATTGGCAAGTGGAAAAGGAATGAAGTTAAAGTACAACGCAAGCGAATCAAGCCAACTTTTGATATGTTGCTGTCCAAGTACACCAACCAGTCGACCGGTTCCAGCTTTAATTGGCCGACTCATCTGAAGCGACCAAGGTCACCATCAGCTGATATGTTCAGTCAGTATATGAAACTGAGTGGACCGAGGGTGCCGTTTCCAGAAGAGCATACGCAATCTGTTTGGGATCGACTTAACTATTCATATAGAGGCCGACTGAACATCGGTAACTATCGGTCGGCTGGTCAAAACATGCGACTGGATGGAAATTATCCGAGTGTAAGAATGCACCCAGGTGGAAGCTATCCGAGTGAGAAAATGTGGCCGAGTAGATTCCATCTGACTGAATTCCATCCGAGTGATATTCATCCGAGTGGATTCCATCAGAGTAAAAAGGTGCGCCCGAGTGGAAATTTCATGCATCTGGAAAGTCGAAAAGAATGGCGTGTTAAATCACCAAGTGTTGCAGCGGTTGAGTCGGGAAAAGGCAAGGAGAAAATGGATGCCGACTCACTTATCTTGGGCACCGAAACATTCGCCATATAGCAGCCGATTGTGCATAGCAATCCGACGGAGCCGATACTTGCTATCGCGCCAAAGCACTCGGCTAATGACCATGAAGCAAGCACCAGCCGAGTAAAAACGAGAGATCCTAAATACACTCAGCCAAAGTGGTGTCCTCCAGGGCTAACAAAGACACAAAAGAGGAAACTACAGTGGTTAAGGAGTCGAGAGATGGCAGAACAGGAGGCCGAGAAACAAAGGGATAAGTTGTTCAATGACACTCGACCCATGGTTCCACCAGAACAAGTGTGGAGGCCTAAACAAATACAAGATACAACAGCTTCTACATCTATCACAGCAATATCTACATCACCAAAGGAGTACGATGCAACAGATATGACATCGTCTGCGACACTTCTTACTTATCCATCACTCAGACAAATTTCAGAATCGGTGGATGCACTCGAGGAGGAGGCTGATATGTTGGACTATGAGTCTACGCCGGTTCATGAAGGTATGGATATCAATATGGTGTACTACTTACCTGCTGAGTTTCGTGCTGTAGATGAAGAAGGGGAGGTGGCTTAGCTGGATTTTGGCCCTAAAAATGCAATATTCGAGAAGCCAAAAGAACCAGTAACACATCTTAAACCATTATATCTCAGAGGTCATATCAATGGGTCGCCGCTCACTCGGATGCTTGTTGATGGTGGTGCTGTGGTAAATCTTATGCCCTATTCGGTCTTCAAGAGATTGGGTTTGCCTGATGAAGAATTGATCAAGACCAATATGGTGCTCAATGGATTTGAAGGCAAAGAGAAAACTGAAGCCAAAGGTGTGATGTATGTGGAGCTTACAGTCGGAAGCAAAACTTTGGCTACTGCATTCTTTGTCGCTGAGGTGCAAGGTAACTACAACGTCATACTAGGCCGTGATTGGGTTCATGCAAACCAGTGCGTGCCATCCACTATGCACCAGTTTTTGATTCAGTGGGTTGATGATGAAGTGGAAGTTATTCACGCGGATAACTCGGCCTGTGTTGCTTTGGCCGATGCATCGGTGGATTGGCAACATCCCAATGCTACTTGCTTGACGGGATGTGACTTATCAGAATTTGATTTTCTCAGCGCAACCAAGAATGGTTTTGTGCCCGTCTCTTTAAAGCCGAGTGAATGCAATCGGCTCCAAGGTATGATATGTTTAAATGGATCCTAATTCCGAGTGGTTACAAAAACGTCTTGTAAAGTATCGGTCCAATGAGAACGATATGTATGAGTCTATAGAAGAGTTGGATGACATGGATAAACTTGGACAAGGTTTTACATCAGCCGATCCGTTAGAAGAGGTAGATATTGGAGATGGTTCAGTCACTCGACCGACATTTATAAACAAAAATTTGAAAGCCGATTGTAAGGCTAAGTTAATCGAGCTACTGAAAGAATATGTTTGTTGCTTTGCATGGGAATATCAAGAGATGCCAGGGTTAAGCCGAGAGCTAGTGGAACATCGGTTGCCTATAAAGGCCGGTTTTAGACCTTATAAACAGTCGGCCAGAAAATTTAATCCAAAAACATATGACCGGATCAAGGAAGAGATCGGTCGACTGCTTGAAGCTAATTTCATTCGACCTTGTAGGTATGTCGAGTGGATTTCTAACATTGTCCCAGTAGAGAAGAAAGGATCTGGCAAGTTGAGGGTGTTCATTGATTTCAGAGATTTGAATAGGGCTACACCCAAAGATGAGTATCCTATGCCAATAGCCGATATGCTTATTAATGATGCTTCTGGACATAAGGTTATTAGCTTTCTAGATGGTAATGCTGGATACAATCAAATTTTTATGGCCGAAGAGGACATGTACAAAACGGCTTTCCGATGTCCTAGTTTCCTTGGTTTATTCGAGTGGACAGTGATGACATTTGGATTAAAAAATGCTGGTGCCACGTATCAAAGGGCTATGAATTTGATTTTTCATGATTTACTCGGTGTCATACTTGAGGTTTATATTGATGATATTGTTGTCAAATCGGATGCTTTTGAATCTCACTTGGTCGATTTGCGCTTAGCTTTTGAAAGAATGAAAAAGTATGGATTGAAAATGAATCCTTTAAAGTGTGCTTTTGGCGTGTCAACTGGCAAGTTTTTGGGTTTCATTATTCATGAAGATGGTATAGAGATTGATCCCAAAAAGATAGAGGCTATACAGAAGGTGGAGGCTCCAACATGCAAGAGATGCAAAAGTTCCTTGGCAAGGTCAATTATTTGAGAAGGTTCATAGCTAATCTATCAGGGAAAGTTGATGCATTTACTCCTATTCTTCGGTTAAAGAATGATGCTGATTTCACTTGGGGGGCAAAACAGCAAGAAGCATTTGATATGATCAAGAATTATTTGTGCACTCCTCCGGTGATGAAAGCACCCAAGCATAGGGAACCCTTCAGACTTTATATTGCAGCAGAGGAAGGAGTTATTGGTGCTGTTCTAACTCAAGAGATCGAAGGAAAAGAGCATGCCATCACTTATTTGAGCCGCCGCTTATTGGACGCAGAGACAAGGTATACATTTATTGAGAAATTATGTCTATGCTTATATTATGCTTGCACAAAACTGAGACATTATTTAGTGCCAAGTGTTTGTGTAGTAGCTTGTCAAACCGATGTCATTAAATACATGTTGCATAGGCCAATTCTTAGTGGTAGAATTGGCAAGTGGGCTTATGCTTTGATTGAATATGATTTGGCTTATGAATCTCTAAAATCCATGAAAGGCCAAATTGTTGCTAATTTCATTGTTGAACATCGGGTTAATGACAAGCATGATGTTGATATGAACCTTGTTTCATTAGTACCATGGAGATTATACTTTGATGGTTTAGTTTGTAGCAATGGCCAAGGTGTTGGTATTGTTTATATATCTCCTCATGGTGCTGTTTTTGAAGCCTCATGCCACTTAGAATATTTTTGCACAAACAATCAAGCCGAATATGAAGCATTGTTATTAGGCCTAGAGATGTTACTTGCTATAGGTGCTACACATATTGAGGCTTATGGTGATTCGTTACTAGTGGTGCAGCAAATATCCAAAGTCTTTCAGTGTTTGGACGAATCACTTAATGTTTATCTTGATAGATGTCTAGATATAATTTGTACTTTGGATTGCTTTAGCATTGCTCATATATCTAGACATGACAATTGGAAAGCAAATGAATTGGCACAACAAGCATCCGGATATCATGTTGATCATGGCATGTTTCATATCTCTCAAAGACCGATGTCTTGTCTTGCCAATATGGGAGAGGCCGAACCTGAACCCACTGATTCGGCCATTAACAAAAAGTCTAGTGCAGGTGACAATCCCGACTGGAGGAAGCCCATTGTTGATTACTTGTGCAATCCGAGTGAAAGGGTGGACAGGGTTGTTCGGCGTATGGCTTTCAAGTATACAATAAGAGATGATGGTCTTTATCGCCGAACCGTCGATGATGTTCTTCTAAAGTGTTTGGACGAGGACCAGGCAAGAGTTGCTATGGGAGAAGTACATGAAGGTATTTGTGGCACTCACCAGTCGGCTCCCAAGATGAAATGGTTATTGCGACGTGCTGGGTTTTATTGGCCGACTATGATTAATGATTGCTTCAGATATTATAAGGGGTGTGAAGCTTGTCAAAAGTTTGGTGATATTCAATTGGCTCCTGCTACTATGTTACATCCTATTATCAAACCGTGGCCTTTCAGAGGTTGGGGTTTCGATTTCATTGGACAAATCCATCCGTCTTCCTCAAAAGGGCATCGGTTTGTATTGGTGGCAACTGATTATTTCACTAAATGGTCTGAAGCAGTACCTCTCAAGAACATGACGCATACAGAGGTAATTCAATTCATAACCGAGCACATTATTCATAGATTCGGTATTCCTCAAACGTTAACTACAGATCAAGGTTCGTCTTTCATGTCACACCAAGTCAGAGAGTTTGCCGAATCTTATAACATAAAGTTGCTCAATTCCTCTCCATATTATGCCCAAGCTAATGGACAAGCTGAGTCTAGCAATAAAATTTTAATCAAGCTCATCAAGAAGAAGATTGAGGATAATCCAAGGAGATGGCATGACTTGTTGTCTGAGGCATTATGGGAACATAGAATCTCAAGGCATGGTGCTACGAAAGTGACTCCATATGAGCTAGTATATGGTCAGGAGGCTGTTTTACCGGTGGAAGTAAATTTGAATGCTTTGAGAATAGCCAAACAAAATGATTTATCGGCAATAGACTTCTATAACTTGATGATGGACAACATTGATGAGGTTGCTGATAAACGTTTGGCTGCTTTGAATGCCATAGAGAGAGATAAGTTGAGGGTGACAAGGGCTTACAATAAGAAAGTCAAGTTGAAGAATTTTCAAGTTGGTGATCTCATTTGGAAAGTGATTCTGCCGATTGGTTCAAGAGATAGAAAATTCGGGAAGTGGTCTCCAAGTTGGGAAGGTCCTTTTAGAATTACAAGAGTTGTTCCCGGAAATTCATATCTGGTGGAATCAATACAAGGGGCATTGTTACCTCGAGCTCTCAATGGCAAATATTTGAAGAAGTACCACCCGAGTGTGTGGCAGGAAGCCTAAGTGGGCAATGGCCGATATACGATTATCGCCCTTGGCACAAACATGGCCGATACATAATTATCGCCCTGAGAAAAATAAATGGCCGATGGAGTGTTGATATCGTCCTTAGAACAAACACTATGCATATTATTTTTCGGCGTGCAAACTTTGCCGAAAAACAGGGGGGCATGTGTTGACACCTGATTTTGGCAAGATACAGATTGCAATGAATATGGTCTCGAGTGAATGAGTTTTCAGCATAAAAATATTCACGTCACCGAGTGGAACCACTTTGATGTTTCGGTTATATTCATTCGACTTTATCTTACGGACCGAAACTATACTCCGAGTGGCATAGTTCAATGTTCCGAATGGTTTTTGGCCAATCACGTCTTCAAGATGACCTCAGATGAAGGAGCACTCTTAAGGAATTGTCTTCGTCTCGTCGAGGCAATCGATTTTGATATATAAATCATCTCAATCCGAGTTCATATGCAAAAGTTAGAGGTAATATACTGCAGACTGAACCTCACCGGAAATATGGCGCGAGGTGCCAGACACTTGTCTGATAGGTTGCGCGAGTAATTCGGCCATCAATACAGCCTTGAATCGAAAAACCTTCAACATGGAAAAGTTTCGTCTCGTCGAGCCGATCGATTTTCATATATAATTCGTCTCAATCCGAGATCATATGAGGCCTGGAGAGACAAATCAAGATCGGGCTATGTTTTCAGTCGGAAATCCGAGTGAAAAGTTTACCATCTGAGTGAAAGTTTGTGAAAGTTTACGGTCGAGTGAAAGTTTACGGTCGAGTGAAATTTTACGGTCGAGTGAAAGTTTGCTGACCGGATGAACTTATTATTGTCCAAGTGGAAATATAGTCATCCGAGTGAAAATATGATCATCCGAGTGAAATTGTCATCCAGGTGAAAATATTCCGAGTGAAAAGATTACCATCGGGACGAAAACTTGCCGATTGAATAAGATAGTGCCTTCCGAGTGGAAATATAGTCATCCGAGTGAATAAGATAGTGCCTTCCGAGTGGAAATATAGTCATCCGAGTGGAAATATAGTCATTCGAGTGAAAGATTGTCTTCCGAGTGAAAAAGTCCAATCGGACGATCCGAGTGAAAGTATCTAATATCCGAGTGGATGAGCTCAAGTCCGAGTGAAATTGAACATGTGCTCGAAAGTTTATCAAAATGACCTTGGATGAAGAAGTTTTCAATATAGAAGTTGTGCGTATCATCAAGATAGTAAACTTTGATTTTGGAGTCATCATCATCAGAGATAATATATAGCCTACAAATTCACTACGAGACTCGGATAATCCAGTCTACTGCAAGACCGAGTCCGACTGGAAGATAAAGATGACCTCGAAAAGTATTCAAGATGGCCTTATTTGAAAAAGTGATCAACATGAGAGTTGTTTGTATCGTCGAGGCGCACAAGTTTTATATTTGGGCCATCTCGATCGGAGATCATATGCAAGCCCGGCGGCCCGCGCAAGAAGGAAGACAGAGTTTGGGCCAGATTCAGACTGAATCCGAGTTGGAATAGAATTAGGACTCTAGGACGTGAATTGATGTAATTTTTCTTGTAAGGAAAGCCTAGATGAATCCTTTACTTGTACGGGAAGTCCAGCCGCCTCTTATATATGTTGGGGGTGATGGCCGATTGAATAACACACAATCGAACAAATCAATATACTACTTTTTCATCTACGTTTTATCTCTCCACCGTTTTTCTATCTCGTTCTTCGCTGTTCTTCGTGTTTGAGAGCTGCGAATCCCGAGGCTCTAGGGGCGAGCGAATCGACCTAGGGCAGCCCATAGCCGCCGCACTCCCTGACGGGGTCCCTCCAGGGGGTGTGGGGTTTTCGGGTCTGCAAAAGCGCCCGTCGACTGTCTTGCGTATCGCGCTGTCGGTCGGGTCTCCTTCGACGTGAGCTGCGGTGCATCACCCCCTGCGTCGAGGGTACACGTGACGTGTTCGTGTGTCAACAACAACGTCCATAGCCACAACACCAACGACTGTCAGGAGCTCAGGGACATCCACGATGGGTGCTTCGATCGATGCCCCGAGCGCAACGACCGAGGCTACGACCAAGGAGGAGGACGAAGTGGAGGACGCTGGGACGACCATGGCCCCCGCTAGGAGTGGCACGACCGGCCTCATGAGGACCACTGGCAGTACCTGCCTCGCGAGGGCTCCTAGAGGGAGCAGCCTCGTGAGGACCACCCTTAGGGCAACGCCGGCCTCCCTCCGCTGCCACCACCGCCAAGGAGTAACGACGACCATCATTAGGACGAGGGGGCTGGGGGCTTCCAAGAGCCTCATGCCACCGCCTGCACCTTGGGTGGTGCTCAAGCCCCAGCCTCTCAGCGTATCTTCAAGCAGTTTGCTTGTGAGGTGAACGCAGCCCTTCCCAGGCTCGAGGCCACACGCCCGCTCAGGTGGTCCAAGTGCGCCATCACCTTCAGCTCGGTGGACCAACTCAAGTGCGCGGCGGCCGCCGACGTCCTTCTGATCCTCTGCTCACCCGTCATCAGTAATGTTCAAGTCACCAAGACCCTCACCGACGGTGGCGCAGGGCTCAACGTCTTGTCCGTCAAGACGTTCAACAGCCTTCAGGTGCCATACGATCAGCTACAGCCTACCAAGCCTTTCTCAGGAGTGACCGAAGGCTCCACCACCCCAATAGGGCAGGTCCGCCTCCCTGTCACCTTCGGCCAGCGTGACAACTACCGCGCCGAGCTCATCGACTTCGACGTCGCCCACATCCGCCTGCCGTACGACGCCATCCTTGGGTACCCAGCCTTGTCCAAGTTTATGGAAGTGACCCACCACGGCTACAATGTCCTCAAGATGCCAGGGAGCGGCGGCGTCATCACGGTTCCGTGTGAAGAAAGAGATGTGATGTGCTCCCTCGAGCACGCCTACCAGGCTGCAGCAGTCAAAAACCCTGACAACGAAGGCACCCTATACCCTCCTGAAGCAATTCCCAAGAAGAAGAGGCAGCTACTCCACCCAGGGCCTCAAGAGATCGGTGTTTCCAGCGGTACCACCTCAAGACCCGCGCCCGCAGATGGGGCGCCTCCCTCCCTCGCATACGAAGGGGCACCCGGCACCCTCCTCAGGCTGGGCTCGGGGGCTCTCTTCTGGAGGGCCTCAGACATAGTCAACGTCACGAGGGAGGCGCTCGGGCACCACGTGGAGGCGTGCTTAGCTGCACGTTTCCCTCAAGATGGCACAAGGCGCGGAGGACCCAGTGCTCAGGAGTTCATCACCAAGGCAATCCAGGAGCCTCAAGAGGCAAGGGCCATACGTGGCGACCGCCACCCACCACCCGAAATAGCTCCCCATCCCAGCGAGGATGGCGGGCTGCGTGTCTGCATCGACATTCCAGGGCTCAACAGGGCTGCATCTCAGGGACGTTTCTAGCCTTCGCACGTTGGACGGTGTGAGGGTCCACCTCACAGCTATGTTCGCATGCCATTCGGCTTGCCGAGCACGGCCATAACCTTCTAGCGCCATCTGCGGAGCATCCTGGCGGCTCAGGAGGCCAGGCATCATGTCGTCCTGGAGGAGGTCGCGACGGTTCTTCAGGAGACACCTGGGCCTGCGGAGCCTCCCGAGGGTCAGGCCCCTGGCGGCTCGTGAGGAGCAACTCTTCAGCATGCATCTTCAGCTACTCCAACACCGCTCCAGCTACGCTATTAGGTGACCCTTTCTAGTTCATTTAGATGGGGGCGCCCCTCAGGCAGCATCATCCCCATGTCGCACGGGCCTGTCCCTGCGACGTGTATCCTTTTGCATCTCTAGCTTACTTTGATGGGGGCGCCCCTCGGGCTGCATCATCCCCAGGCCGCATGGGTCCATCCCTGTGGCATGTATCGTTCTTGCATCTATCTAAGCTAACCTGCCTCTTTGCTTGAGTCGTTTCATGACTATCTCCTACTGCCTACTATCCATCATGGTCACCCGCATCGCCAATCGGTCCCCTGCTCATCCCGCAACAAGGGCTACTCATGCTGGCATGACGCTTGTGCTCGGATCCGTCCCTGCAACGCTGACAAATCTGAGCGGTTGAGCTCTGGCTCGCGCACGTCACCTCACCAGGCCCTGAGTGCCTTCATCTTCTTGCGGAACGACCAGTGGCAGACCGGCAAGCACGGTTGCAAATTGTATTCCTCCCTCGTGTAACCTGCAGGGATCTCTGGAGGCTGACGGCGGGCGGCACCGCGGGCTCCTTCTTTTTTCACACAATTCGCTTGCGCGTTAAAAGGGGGGCGCTTGAGCATCGCGACTCAGGAGCTCCTACTGGCTCTCCAGCCCTCACCCCTGGCCTTGACCATGGCATCGCCACCTGGCATACCAGCGGCAGTTGAGCTCGCTCGAGGGCCGGGACCCAAGGACGAAGAACACATAGAAGAGCGTGAAAGGAGGGGGAAGCTCGCGCGAGCCTGACCCAGCTGACACACGGAATTGACACTGCGCAAGGGATCGACTCCGGACCACTAAGATAAGTTTCGCGCTCGAATCAGCTTGGCACTATGAGACAGGATCCCCACCTCCAGCAGCCTTGCTGCGGCGACGCTGCCTTCCTTTCCTACCTTCAGGTAGTTGCTTGTACGCTAAAGGGGACCTCTTGAGCATCGCGCCTCAGGAGCTCTTACTGGACCTCGGGCCGCTCACCTCCTGGCCTTGACCACGGCATCGCGACCTGGCATACCAGCGACGGCTGCAGCCTGCCTAGGGACTAGGACCTGTCACCGTAGAGCACTAAGCTACCGTAGGGTCGAAAAGGGGGGAACGAGCCGGAGCAAGACGCGCAATCATGAATTTCATAATAAGAGTAACATTACGGCAAAAAGCGCTACATATTCTTTACATGCCCCCATGAGTTTCATCTTGACCTTTCTTAGGGAACAAAAGGAGAAGGCTATCGGAGATCACATCTACAGGCACCGCCGCCGGCGCCATCATCAACAGTGGACCAGGGGAGGCCGATGCCAACCTCATCCAGATCGACGATGACGACGAGCGGATGCCGCTGCTGCGCACCAGGCGCGACGAGAGCTTAGGGGCACGTAGCTGTCGTCGCTCGTCTCCGGAGTCTCGTCAGGCTTGGGCTACTCATGCTGGCACGACACTTGTGCTCGGGTCCGTCCCAGCAACACTAACAAATCTGAGCGGTTGAGCTCTGGCTCGTGGCACGCCCCGCGCACGTCACCTCACCAGGCCCTCAGTGCCTTCATCTTCTTGCGGAACGACCAGTGGCAGACCGGCAAGCACGGATGCAACTTGTATTCCTCCCTCGCGCTAACCTGCAGGGGTCTCCGGAGGCTGACGGCGGGCGGCACCGCGGGCTCCTTCTTTTTTCACACAATTTGCTTGCGCGTTAAAATGGGGGCTCTTGAGCATCCTGACTCAGGAGCTCCTACTGGCTCTCTAGCCCTCACCCCCTGGCCTTGACCATGGCATCGCGACCTGGCATACCAGCGGCGGCTGCGCTCACTCGAGGGCCGGGACCCGAGGACGGAGAGCACATAGAAGAGCATGAAAGGAGGGGGAAGCTCGCGCGAGCCCGACCCAGCTGACACACGGAATTAGTGTTGCGCAAGGGATCGGGTCCGGACCACTAAGATAAGCTTCGCGCTCGAATCAGCTCGGCACTGTGAGACAGGATCCCCACCTCCGGCAGCCTTACTGCGGCGACGCCGCCTTCCTTTCCTACCTTCAGGTAGTTGCTTGCACGCTAAAGGGGACCTCTTGAGCATCACGCCTCAGGAGCTCTTACTGGACCTCGGGCCGCTCACCTCCTGGCCTTGACAATGGCATCGCGACCTGGCAAACCAGCGAGGGCTCCAGCCTGCCTGGGGACTGGGACATATCATCGTAGAGCACTAAGCTACCGTTGGGTCGAAAAGGGGGGACCGAGCTGGAGCAAGACGCGCAATCACGAATTTCATAATAAGAGTAACATTACAGCAAAAAGCGCTACAAAGTCTTTACATGCCCCCGCAGGTTTCGTCTCGACCTCTCGCAGGGAACAAAAGGAGAAGGCTATCGGAGATTGACGTCTACTACACAACCTTCTTGTAGACGTTGTTGGGCCTCCAAGTGCAGAGGTTTGTAGGACAGTAGCAAATTTCCCTCAAGTGGATGACCTAAGGTTTATCAATCCGTGGGAGGCGTAGGATGAAGATGGTCTCTCTCAAACAACCCTACAACCAAATAACAACGAGTCTCTTGTGACCCCAACACACCCAATACAATGGTAAATTGTATAGGTGCACTAGTTCGGCCAAGAGATGGTGATACAAGTACAATATGGATGGTAGATATAGGTTTTTGTAATCTGAAAATATAAAAACAGCAAGGTAACTAATGATAAAAGTGAGTGAAAACGGTATTGCAATGCGTTGAAACAAGGCCTAGGGTTCATACTTTCACTAGTGCAAGTTCTCTCAAAAATAATAACATAATTGGATCATATAACTATCCCTGAACATGCAACAAAGAGTCACTCCAAAGTCACTAATAGCGGAGAACAAACAAAGAGATTATTATAGGGTACGAAAACACCTCAAAGTTATCCTTTTTGATCGATCTATTCAAGAGTCCGTAGTAAAATAACACGAAGTTATTCCTTCTGTTCAATCTATCCTAGAGTTCGTACTAGAATAACACCTTAAGACACAAATCAACCAAAACCCTAATGTCACCTAGAAACTCCAATGTCACCTCAAGTATCCGTGGGTATGATTATACGATATGCATCACACAATCTCAGATTCATCTATTCAACCAACACAAAGAACTTCAAAGAGTGCCCCAAAGTTTCTACCAGAGAGTCGAGACGAAAACGTGTGCCAACTCCTATGCATAAGTTCACGAGGTCACAGAACTCGCAAGTTGATCACCGAAACATACATCAAGTGGATCACGTGATATCCCATTGTCACCACACATAAGCACATGCAAGACATACATCAAGTGTTCTCAAATCCTTAAAGACTCAATCCGATAAGATAACTTCAAAGGGAAAACTCAATCCATTACAAGAGAGTAGAGGGGGAGAAACATCATAAGATCCGACTATAATAGCAAAGCTCATGATACATCAAGATCATGCCGAATCAAAACACGAGAGAGAGAGAGATCAAACACATAGCTACTGGTACATACCCTCAGCCCCGAGGGTGAACTACTCCCTCCTCGTCATGGAGAGCGCCGAGATGATGAAGATGGCCACCGGAGAGGGATTACCCCCCCTCCGCCAGGGTGCCGGAACGGGTCTAGATTGGTTTTCAGTGGCTACAGAGGCTTACGGCGATGGAACTCCCGATCTAAGTTATTCTGGAGGTTTTCTGTATTTATAGGAATTTTTGGCGTAGGTATCACGTCAGGGGGGTCTCCGAGTCGTCCATGAGATAGGGGCCCACGCCCAGGGGGGTAGGGCGCGCCCCTACCCTCGTGGACAGCCCAGGACTCTTCTGGCCCAACTCTTTTACTCCGGGGTCTTTTTTTGGTCCATAAAAATCATCAAAAATTGGCACGTCAATTGGACTCCGTTTGGTATTCCTTTTCTGCGATACTCAAAAACAAGGAAAAAATAGAAAGTGGCACTGGGCTCTAGGTTAATAGGTTAGTCCCAACAATCATATAAAATAGCATATAAATGCATATAAAACATCCAAGGTTGATAATATAATAGCATGGAACAATAAAAAATTATAGAAACGTTGGAGACATATCAAGCATCCCCAAGCTTAATTCCTGCTCGTCCTCGAGTAGGTAAATGATAAAAACGGAATTTTTGATGTGGAATGCTACCTAACATATTTATCCATGTAATTCTCTTTATTGTGCAAAGAATATTCAGATCTGAAAGATTCAAGACAAAAGTTTAATATTGACATAAAAATAATAATACTTCAAGCATACTAACAAAGTAATCATGCTTTCTCAAAATAACATGGCCAAATAAAGCTATCCTACAAAATCATATAGTCTGGCTATGCTCTATCTTCATCACACAAAATATTTAAATCATGCACAACCTCGATGACAAGCCAAGCAATTGTATCATACTTTTGATGTTCTCAAACTTTTTCAATCTTCACGCAATACATGAGCATGAGCCATGGACATAGCACTATAGGTGGAATAGAATGGTGGTTGTGGAGAAGACAAAAAGGAGAAGATAGTCTCACATCAACTAGGCGTATCAACGGGCTATGGAGATGCCCATCAATAGATATCAATGTGAGTGAGTAGGGATTGGCATGCCACGGATGCACTAGAGCTATAAGTGTATGAAAGCTCAAAAATAAACTAAGTGGGTGTGCATCCCAACTCGCTTGCTCACGAAGATCTAGGGCACTTTGAGGAAGCCCATCATTGGAATATACAAGCCAAGTTCTATAATGAAATATTCCCACTAGTATATGAAAGTGACAACATAGGAGACTCTCTATCATGAAGATCATGGTGCTACTTTGAAGCACAAGTGTGGTAAAAGGATAGTAGCATTGCCCCTTCTCTCTTTTTCTCTCTTTTTTGTTTTTTTTGTTTTTTTGGGCCTTCCCTTTTTTATGGCCTCTTTTTTCTCTTTTTTTTTATTTTTTGTCCGGAGTCTCATCCCGACTTGTGGGGGAATCATAGTCTCCATCGTCCTTTCCTCACTGGGACAATGCTCTAATAATGATGACCATCACACTTTTATTTACTTACAACTCAAGAATTACAATTCGATACTTAAAACAAGATATGACTCTATATGAATGCCTCTGGCGGTGTACCGAGATGTGCAATGAATCCAGAGTGACATGTATGAAAGAATTATGATCGGTGGCTTTGCCACAAATACAATGTCAACTACATGATCATGCAAAGCAATATGTCAATGATGAAGCGTGTCATAATAAATGGAACGGTGGAAAGTTGCATGGCAATATATCTCGGAATGGCTATGGAAATGCCATAATAGGTAGGTATGGTGGCTGTTTTGAGGAAGGTAAATGGTGGGTTTATGGTACCGGCGAAAGCTGCGGGGTACTAGAGAGGCTAGCAATGGTGGAAGGGTGAGAGTGTGTATAATCCATGGACTCAACATTAAGCATAAAGAACTCACATACTTATTGCAAAAATCTATTAGTCATCGAAACAAAGTACTATGCGCATGCTCCTAGGGGGATAGATTGGTAGGAAAAGACCATCGCTCGTCCCCGACCGCCACTCATAAGGAAGACAATCAAATAACATCTCATGTTTCAAATTTGTTGCATAACGTTTACCATACGTGCATGCTACGGGACTTGCAAACCTCAACACATGTATTTCTCAATTTCACAACTACTCAACTAGCATGACTTTGATATTATTACCTCCATATCTCAAAACAATCATCAAGCATCAAACTTTTCTTAGTATTCAACACACTCATAAGAAAGTTTTATTATTAATCTAGCATACCAAGCATATTAGGATTTTAAGCAAATTACCATGCTATGAAGACTCTCAAAATAACCTAAGTGAATCATGAGAGATCAATAGTTTCTATAAAACAAATCCACCACCGTGCTCTAAAAGATATAAGTGAAGCACTAGAGCAAAACTATAAAGCTCAAAAGATATAAGTGAAGCACATAGAGTATTCTATCAAATTCCAAATCATGTATGGCTCTCTCAAAAGGTGTCTACAGCAAGGATTATTGTGGTATACTAACAAGCAAAGACTCAAATCATAAAAGACGCTCCAAGCAAAACACATATCATGTGGTGAATAAAAATATAGCTCCAAGTAAAGTTACCGATAGAAGTAGACGAAAGAGGGGATGCCTTCCGGGGCATCTCCAAGCTTTGTCTTTGAGGTGTCCTTAGATTATCTTGGGGGTGCTATGGTCATCCCCAAGCTTAGGCTCTTGCCACTTCTTGTTCCATAATCCATCAAATCTTTACCCAAAACTTGAAAACTTCACAACACAAAACTTAAAGTAGAAAATCTCGTGAGCTCCGTTAGCGAAAGAAAAAAAAGACCACTTCAAGTTACTGTAATGAACTCATTATTTATTTATATGGATGTTATACCTAGTGTATTCCAACTTCTCTATGGATTATAAACTATTTTACTAGCCATAGATTCATCAAAATAAGCAAACAACACACGAAAAATAGAATCTGTTAAAAACAGAACAGTATGTAGTAATCTGTAGCTAGCGCAAAGATCTGGAACCCTAAAAATTCTAAAATAAATTGCTGTACGTGAGGAATTTATCTATTAATCATCTTCAAAAAGAATTAACTAAATAGCACTTTCCAAGCAAAACACATATCATGTGGTGAATAAAAATATAGCTCCAAGTAAAGTTACCGATGAATGAAGACAAAAGAGGGGATGCCATCCGGGGCATCCCCAAGCTTAGGCTCTTGGTTGTCCTTGAATGTTACCTTGGTGTGCCTTGGGCATCCCCAAGCTTAGGCTCTCGCCACTCCTTATTCCGTAGTCCATCGAATCTTTACCCAAAACTTGAAAACTTCACAAAACAAAACTCAACAGAAAACTTGTAAGCTCCGTTAGTATAAGAAAATAAATCGTCACTTTTGGTAATGTTGTGAACTCATTAAAATTCATATTGGTGTAATATCTACTGTATTCCAACTTCACTATGGTTCATACCCTCCGATACTACTCATAGATTCATCAAAATAAGCAAAGAACACAATGAAAATAGAATCTATCAAAAACATAACAGTCTGTAGTAATCTGTATCATTCGAATACTTCTGTCACTCCAAAAATTCTGAAATAAATTGGTGGAACTGAGGAATTTTTCTATTAATCATCTTCAAAAAGAATCACCCTAAATGCACTCTCCAGTAAAAAAATGGCAGCTAATCTCGTGAGCGCAAAAGTTTCTGTTTTTTATAGAAAGATCGCAAAGACTTCACCCAAGTCTTTCCAGAGGTTCTACTTGACACAAACACTGATTAAAACATAAAAAAACACAATCATAACAGAGGATAGATGATTTATTTATTACTAAACAGGAACAAAAAGTAAAGGACAAAAATAAAATTGGGTTGCCTCCCAACAAGCGCTATCGTTTAACGCCCCTAGCTAGGCATTATGATTTCAATGACGCTTACATAAAAGATAAGAATTGAAACATAAAGAGAGCATCATGAAGAATATTACTAGCACATTTAAGTCTAACCCACTTCCTATGCATAGGGATTTTGTGAGCAAACAATTTATGGGAACAAGAATCATCTATCATAGGAAGGCAAAACATGTGCAACATCAAGATTTTTGACACATAGAGAAGAAACTTGATATTATTGCAATATGTAAAAGCATATGTTCCTCTCTCATAATAATTTTCAGTAGCATCATGCTACCTCTTGAGCTTGCGTTGGTTTTCCCCGAAGAGGAAGGGATGATGCAGCAAAGTAGCGTAAGTATTTCCCTCAGTTTTTGAGAACCAAGGTATCAATCCAGTAGGAGGCCACGCTCAAGTCCCTCGTACCTACACAAAACGATAGCTACTCGCAACCAACGCGATTAGGGGTTTTCAATCCCTTCACGATCACTTACGAGAGTGAGATCTGATAGATATAATATTTTTGGTACTTTTGGTATAAAGATGCAAAGTAAAAAAGTAAAGGCAAAGTAAAAAAGCAAAGCAAGATTAAAGTGATGGAGATTGATATGATGAGAATAGACCCGGGGGCCATAGGTTTCACTAGTGGCTTCTCTCAAGAGCATAAGTATTCTACGATGGGTGAATAAATTACTGTTGAGCAATTGACAGAATTGAGCATAGTTATGAGAATATCTAGGCATGATCATGTATATAGGCATCACGTCTGTGACAAGTAGACCGAAACGATTCTACATCTACTACTATTACTCCACTCATCGACCGCTATCCAGCATGCATCTAGAGTATTAAGTTAAAAACAGAGTAACGCTTTAAGCAAGATGACATGATGTAGAGAGATAAATTCATGAAATATGAAATAAACCCCATCTTGTTATCCTCGATGGCAACGATGCAATACGTGCTTTGCTGCCCCTTCTGTCACTGGGAAAGGACACCGCAAGATCGAACCCAAAGCTAAGCACTTCTCCCATGGCAAGAACTACCAATCTAGTCGGCCAAACCAAACGGATAATTCGAAGAGACTTGCAAAGATAACCAATCATACATAAAAGAATTCAGAGAAGATTCAAATATTATTCATAGATAGACTTGATCATAAACCCACAATTCATCAGGCTCAACAAACACACCGCAAAAAGAATATTACATCGAATAGATCTCCACAAGAGAGGGGGAGAACTTTGTATTGAGATCCAAAAAGAGAGAAGAAGCCATCTAGCTACTAAATATGGACCCGAAGGTCTGAGGTAAACTACTCACACTTCATCGGAGAGGCTATGATGATGTAGAAGCCCTCCGTGATGACGGCCCTCTCCGGCGGAGCTCCGGAACAGGCCCCAAGATGGGATCTCATGGATACAGAAAGTTGCGGTGGTGCAATTAGGTTTTTGGCTCCGCATCTGATCGTTTGGGGGTACGTAGGTATATATAGGAGGAAGAAGTACGTTGGTGGAGCATCGAGGGGCCCACGAGGCAGGGGGCGCGCCCTAGGGGGGCGCCCCCACCCTCGTGACCACCTCTATGATGCCTTGGCATAGGGTCCAAGTCTCTTGGATCATGTTCGGTGAGAAAATCACGTTCCCGAAGGTTTCATTCCATTTGGACTCCGTTTGATATTCTGTTTCTTCGAAACACTGAAATAGGCAAAAAACAGCAATTCTGGGCTGGGCCTCCGGTTAATAGGTTAGTCCCAAAAATAATATAAAAGTGGAAAATAAAGCCCAATATAGTCCAAAACAGTAGATAATATAGCATGGAGCAATCAAAAATTATAGATACGTAGGAGACGTATCAGGCATCCCCAAGCTTAATTCCTGTTCGTCCTCGAGTAGGTAAATGATAAAAAGAGAATTTTTGATGCGGAGTGCTACTTGGCATAATTTCAATGCAAATCTTCTTAATTGTGATATGAATATTCAGATTCGAAAGATTCAAGACAAAAGTTTATATTGACATAAAAATAACAATACTTCAAGCATACTAACAAAGCAATTATGTCTTCTCAAAATAACATGGCCAAAGAAAGTTATCCCTACAAAATCATATAGTCTGGCTATGCTCTATCTTCACCACAGAAAGTATTTAAATCATGCACAACCCCGATGACAAGCCAAGCAATTGTTTCATACTCTAACTTTTTCAAAAAAAATTCAATCTTCATGCAATACATGAGCGTGAGCCATGGATATAGCACTATAGGTGGAATAGAATGGTGGTTGTGGAGAAGACAAAAAGGAGAAGATAGTCTCACATCAACTAGGCGTATCAACGGGCTATGGAGATGCCCATCAATAGATATCAATGTGAGTGAGTAGGGATTGCCATGCAACGGATGCACTAGAGCTATAAGTATATGAAAGCTCAAAAAGAAACTAAGTGGGTGTGCATCCAACTTGCTTGCTCATGAAGACCTAGGGCAATTTGAGGAAGCCCATCATTGGAATATACAAGCCAAGTTCTATAATGTAAAATTCCCACTAGTATATGAAAGTGATAACATGAGAGACTCTCTACTATGAAGATCATGGTGCTACTTTGAAGCACAAGTGTGGTAAAAGGATAGTAACATTGTCCCTTCTCTCTTTTTCTCTCATTTTTTTATTTGGGCATTTTATCTTTTTTTATGGCCTCTTTTTATTGGGGCTTCTTTGGCCTCTTTTTTATTTATTTTATTTTTTGTCCGGAGTCTCATCCCGACTTATGGGGGAATCATAGTCTCCATCATTCTTTCCTCACTGGGACAATGCTCTAATAGTGATGATCATCACACTTTTATTTTTCTTACAACTCAATACTTAGAACAAAATATGACTCTATATGAATGCCTCCGGCGGTGTACCGGGATACGCAATATGACAATGATGGAGTGTGTCATAATAAACGAAACGGTGGAAAGTTGCATGGCAATATATCTCGGAATGGCTATGGAAATGCCATAATAGGTAGGTATGGTGGCTGTTTTGAGGAAGGTATATGGTGGGTGTATGATACTGGCGAAAAGTTCGCGGTATTAGAGAGGCTAGCAAAGGTGGAAGGGTGAGAGTGCGTATAATCCATGGACTCAACATCAGTCATAAAGAACTCATATACTTATTGCAAAAATCTAGAAGTTACCAAAGCAAAGTATTACGCGCATGCTCCTAGGGGGATAGATTGGTAGGAAAATACCATCGCTCATCCCCAACCGCCACTCATAAGGAAGACAATCAATAAATAAATCATGCTCCGACTTCATCACATAACGGTTCACCATACGAGCATGCTACGAGAATCACAAACTTTAACAAAAGTATTCTTTAAATTCACAACTACTCAACTAGCATGACTTTAATATTATCACCTCCATATCTCAAAACAATTATCATGCTTCAATCTTTTCTTAGTATTCAACACACTCAAAAGAAAGTTTCACAAATCTTGAATACCAAGCATATTATTATTAAGCAAATTACCATGCTATTAAGAGACTCTCAAAATAATTTAAGTGAAGCATGAGAGATCAATAGTTTCTTTTAAAAAATCCACCACCGTTCTCTAAAACATCTTAGTGAAGCACATAGAGCAAAATTATAACGCTCAAAAGATATAAGTAAAGCACATAGAGCAAAACTACATGGCTCAAAAGATATAAGTGAAGCATATAGAGTATTCTATCAAATTTTAATTCATGTATGGCTCTCTCAAAAGGTGTGTACAGAAAGGATGATTGTGGCATACTAATACACAAAGACACAAATAATACAAGACACTCCAAGCAAAACACATATCATGTTGGTGAATAAAAATATAGCTCTGAGTAAATTACCGATGGAAGTGGACAAAAGAGGGGATGCCTTCCGGGGCATCCCCAAGCTTTGACTTTTTGGTGTCCTTGGATTATCTTGGGGGTTCCATGGGCATCCCCAAGCTTAGGCTCTTGCCACTCCTTGTTCCATAATCCATCACAAGAATTCACCCAAAACTTGAAAACTTCAGAACACAAAACTTAAAGTAGAAAACTCGTGAGCTCCGTTAGCAAAAGAAAACAAAAGACCACTTCAAGGTACTGTAATGAACTCATTCTTTATTTATATTGGTATTAAACCTACTGTATTCCAACTTCTCTATGTATTATAAACTATTTTACTAACCATAGATTCATCAAAATAAGCAAACAACACACGAAAAACAGAATCTGTCAAAAACAGAACAGTCTGTAGTAATCTGTAGCTAGCGCAATATCTGGAACCCCAAAAATTCTAAAATAAATTGATGGGCGTGAGGAATTTATATATTAATCATATGCAAAAAGAATTAACTAAATATCACTCTTAAAATAAAAATGACAGCAGTTCTAGTGAGCGCTAAAGTTTCTGTTTTTTTACAGCATGTTCAACAAGACTTTCCCCAAGTCTTCCCAACGGTTCTACTTGGCACAAACACTAATTAAACACAAAAACACAACCAAAACAGAGGATAAATAATTTATTTATTACTAAGCAGGAGCAAAAAGCAAGGAATAAAAATAAAATTGGGTTGCTTCCCAACAAGCGCTATCGTTTAACGCCCCTAGCTAGGCATAAAAGCGAGGATAGATCTAGGTATTGCCATCTTTGGTAGGCAATCCATAAGTGGCTCTAATGATAGTTTCATATGGCAATTTTATTTTCTTTCTTGGAAAGTGTTCCATGCCATTTTTTAATGGAAATTGAAATCTAATATTCCCTTCCTTCATATCAATAATCGCACCAACCGTTGAAAGGTCTACCAAGAATAATAGGGCAAGAAGGATTGCAATCTATATCAAGAACAATGAAATCTACGGGCACATAATTTCTATTTGCAACAATAAGAACATCATTAATACTTCCCATAGGTTTCTTAATAGTGGAATACGCAAGATGCAAGTTCAGAGAGCAATCATCAAAATTACGGAAATCTAGTAAATCATCACAAAGTCTTGGGAATAGTAGAGACACTAGCACCCAAATCACACAAAGCATAAAACTCATGATCTTTAATTTTAATTTTAATAGTTGGTTCCCACTCATCATAGAGTTTTCTAGGGATAGAAACTTTCAACTCAAGTTTTTCTTCATAAGAATGCATCAAAGCATCAACAATATGTTCGGTGAAGGCTTTATGTTGACTATAAGCATGTGGAGAATTTAGCACGGATTGCAACAAGAAATACAATCAATTAAATAACAACTTTCATAATTAAATTCCTTGAAATCCAATATAGTGGGTTTAGCAACATCTAGATTTTCATTTCTTTCAATCCCACTTTCATCAATTTCATCATAAAGATCTAAATACTCTGAATTTTTAGAACGCCTTCTAGGTAAAGGAAGATTATATTCAGTTTCATCAAGATTCATATTGTAAAACAAAGATTTAATAGGTGACACATCAATAACTTTTATATCTTCATCTTGATTTTCATAGGAATTGGAGGAACACGCTTTAATATAGGCATCTTTGGAAGCACGCATCCTAGCGGTTCTTTCCTTGCACTCATCAATGGAAATTCTCATGGCTTTGAGAGACTCATTGATATCATGCTTAGGAGGAATAGATCTAATCTTTAAAGAATCAATCTCAAGAGAAATTCTATCAACGTTCCTAGCCAAATCATCAACTTTAAGCAATTTCTCTTGAAGCAAAGCATTAAAATTCTTTTGTGAATTTATAAACTCTTTAACACTATTCTCAAATTCAGAGGGCATCTTATTATAATTTCCATAAGAGTTGTTGTAGGAATTCCCATAATTGTTAGAAGGATTACTAGGATTTGGCCTAGGATTAAAATTCCCTCTATAAGCGTTGTTACCAAAATTATTCCTACCAACAAAATTCACATCCATAGATTCATTGTTATTATCAATCAAAGTAGACAAAGGAATATCATTAGGATCAGAAGAAACACTCTTAGTAGCAAATAATTTCATAAGTTCATCCATCTTTCCACTCAAAACATTGATTTCTTCTATCGCATGCACTTTTTTATTAGAAGATCTTTCAGTATGCCATTGAGAATAATTAACCATAATATTATCTAAGAGTTTAGTAGCATCTCCTAAAGTGATATCCATAAAAGTGCCTCCCGCGGCCGAATCTAAAAGATTTCTAGAAGCAAAATTCAATCCGGCATAAAATTTTTGTATAATCATCCACAAATTCAAACCATGAGTAGGGCAATTACGTATCATTGATTTCATTCTCTTCCAAGCTTGTGCAACATGTTCATGATCAAGTTGCTTAAAGTTCATAATATCGTTTCTAAGAGAGATGATCTTAACGGGAGGGAAATACTTAGAGATAAAAGCATCTTTGCACTTGTTCCGAGAATCAATACTATTTTTAGGCAAAGACGAAAACCAAGCTTTAGCACGATCTCTAAGCGAAAAAGGAAATAGCTTCAATTTAACGACATCATTATCGACATCTTTTTCTTTTGTATATCACATAAATCAACGAAGCTATTTAGATGAGTAGCGGAATCTTCACTAGGAAGACCGGCAAATTGATCTTTCATAACAAGATTCAACAAAGAAGTATTAATTTCACAAGATTCAGCATCGGTAGGAGGAGCAATTGGAGTGCTAAGGAAATCATTATTATTGGTATTGGTGAAGTCACACAATTTAGTATTATCTTGAGCCATCGCGACAAACAAGCAATCTAACACACGAGCAAACAAAAAGGCAAGCAGGCAAAAGAGGCAAATAGAGAGGGAGGATAGAGAGAGGGGGAGAATAAAACAGCAAGGGTGAAGTGGGGGAGAGGAAAACGAGAGGCAAATGGCAAATAATGTAATGCGAGAGATAGGGATTGTGATGGGTACTTGGTATGTTGACTTTTTGCGTAGACTCCCCGGCAATGGCGCCAGAAATCCTTCTTGCTACCTCTTGAGCTTGCGTTGGTTTTCCCCGAAGAGGAAGGGATGATGCAGCAAAGTAGCGTAAGTATTTCCCTCAGTTTTTGAGAACCAAGGTATCAATCCAGTAGGAGGCCATGCTCAAGTCCCTCGTACCTGCACAAAATGATAGCTACTCGCAACCAACGCGATTAGGGGTTGTTAATCCCTTCATGGTCACTTACGAGAGTGAGATCTGATAGATATAATATTTTTGGTATAAAGATGCAAAGTAAAAAAGTAAAGGCAAAGTAAAAAGCAAAGCAAGATTAAAGTGATGGAGATTGATATGATGAGAATAGACCCCAGGGCCATAGGTTTCACTAGTGGCTTCTCTCAAGAGCATAAGTATTCTACGATGGGTGAATAAATTACTGTTGAGCAATTGACAGAATTGAGCATAGTTATGAGAATATCTAGGCATGATCATGTATATAGGCATCACGTCCGTGACAAGTAGACCGAAACGATTCTGCATCTACTACTATTACTCCACTCATCGACCGCTATCCAGCATGCATCTAGAGTATTAAGTTAAAAAGAGAGTAACGCTTTAAGCAAGATGACATGATGTAGAGAGATAAATTCATGCAATATGAAATAAACCCCATCTTGTTATCCTCGATGGCAACGATGCAATACGTGCCTTGCTTCCCCTTCTGTCACTGGGAAAGGACACCGCAAGATCGAACCCAAAGCTAAGCACTTCTCCAATGGCAAGAATTACCAATCTAGTTGGCCAAACCAAACGGTTAATTCGAAGAGACTTGCAAAGATAACCAATCATACATAAAAGAATTCAGAGAAGATTCAAATATTATTCATAGATAGACTTGATCATAAACCCACAATTCATCAGTCTCAACAAACACACCGCAAAAGAAGATTACATCGAATAGATCTCCACAAGAGAGGGGGAGAACTTTGTATTGAGATCCAAAAAGAGAGAAGAAGCCATCTAGCTACTAACTATGGACCCGAAGGTCTGAGGTAAACTACTCACACTTCATCGGAGAGGCTATGATGATGTAGAAGCCCTCCGTGATGACGGCCCTCTCCGGCGGAGCTCCGGAACAGGCCCCAAGATGGGATCTCGTGGATACAGAAAGTTGCGGCGGTGGAATTAGGTTTTTGGCTCCGTATCTGATCGTTTGGGGGTACGTAGGTATATATAGGAGGAAGAAGTACGTCGGTGGAGCATTGAGGGGCCCACGAGGCATGGGGGCGTGCCCCCACCGTCGTGACCGCCTCTCTGATGCCTTGGCGTATGGTCCAAGTCTCCTGGATCACATTCGGTGAGAAAATCACGTTCCCGAAGGTTTCATTCCGTTTGGACTCCGTTTGATATTCCGTTTCTTCGAAACACTGAAATAGGCAAAAACAGCAATTCTGGGCTGGGCCTCTGGTTAATAGGTTAGTCCTAAAAATAATATAAAAGTGGAAAATAAAGCCCAGTATAGTCCAAAACAGTTGATAATATAGCATGGAGCAATCAAAAATTATAGATACGTTGGAGACGTATCACATCATGAATGAATTCAACAATATGTCCATCACATAAAGCATTCTTTTCATGATCTACAAGCATAGAATTTTTATTACTCTCCACATAAGCAAATTTCTTCTCATGAATAGTAGTGGGAGCAAACTCAACAAAATAACTATCATGTGAGGCATAATCCAATTGAAAGTTAAAATCATGATGACGAGTTTCATGGATATAATTATTCTTTATAGCATACATGTCATCACAATAATCATCATAGATAGGAGGGATGCTTTCATCATAATAAATTTGCTCATCAAAACTTGGGGGACAAAAAATATCATCTTCATCAAACATAGCATCCCCAAGCTTGTGGCTTTGCATATCATTAGCATCATGGGTATTCAAAGAATTCATACTAACAACATTGCAATCGTGCTCATCATCCAAAGATTTAGTGCCAAACATTTTAATACATTCTTCTTCTAACACTTTGGCACAATTATCGGAATCCTTATTTTCATGAAAGACATTTAAAAGATGAAACATATGAGGCACCCTCAATTCCATTTTTTGTAATTTTCTTTTATAGACTAAACTACTGATAAAACAAGAAACTGAAAGATTCGATTGCAAGATCTAAAGATATACCTTCAAGCGCTAACCTCCCCGGCAACGGTGCCAGAAAAGAGCTTGATGTCTACTACACAACCTTCTTCTTGTAGACATTGTTGGGCCTCCAAGTGCAGAGGTTTGTAGGACAGTAGAAAATTTCCCTCAAGTGGATGACCTAAGGTTTATCAATCCATGGGAGGCGTAGGATGAAGATGGTCTCTGTCAAACAACCCTGCAACCAAATAACAAAGAGTCTCTTGTGTCCCCAACACACCCAATACAATGGTAAATTGTATAGGTGCACTAGTTCGGCGAAGAGATGGTGATACAAGTGCAATATGGATGATAGATATAGGTTTTTGTAATCTGAAAATATAAAACTAGCAAGGTAAATAATGATAAAAGTGAGCGAAAACGGTATTGCAATGCTTGGAAACAAGGCCTAGGGTTCATACTTTCACTAGTGCAAGTTCTCTCAACAATAATAACATAATTGGGTCATATAACTATCCCTTAACATGCAACAAAGAGCCACTTCAAAGTCACTAATAGCGGAGAACAAATGAAGAGATTATTGTAGGGTACGAAACCACCTCAAAGTTATCCTTTCTGATCAATCTATTCAAGAGTCCGTTGTAAAATAACACGAAGCTATTCTTTCCGTTCAATCTATCCTAGAGTTCATACTAGAATAACACCTTAAGACACAAATCAACCAAAACCCAAATGTCACCTAGATACTCCAATGTCACCTCAAGTATCCGTGGGTATGATTATACGATATGCATCACACAATCTTAGATTCATTTATTCAACCAACACAAAGAACTTCAAAGAGTGGCCCAAAGTTTCTATCGGAGAGTCAAGACGAAAACATGTGCCAACCCCTATGCATAACTTCACGAAGTCACGGAACTCGCAAGTTTATCACCAAAACATACATCAAGTGTATCACGTGAATATCCCATTGTCACCACAGATAAGCACATGAAAGACATACGTCAAGTGTTTTCAAATCCTTAAAGACTCAATCCGATAAGATAACTTCAAAGGGAAAACTCAATCCATTACAAGAGAGTAGAGGGGGAGAAACATCATAAGATCCAACTATAATAGCAAAGCTCACGATACATCAAGATCGAGCCGAATCAAGAACACGAGAGAGAGAGAGAGAGATCAAACACATAGCTACTGGTACATACCCTCAGCCCCGAGGGTGAACTACTCCCTCCTCGTCATGGAGAGCACTGGGATGATGAAGATGGCCACCGGAGAGGGATTCTCCCCTTCGGCAGGGTGCACGAACGGGTCAAGATTGGTTTTCGGTGGCTATAGAGGCTTGCGGCGGCGGAACTCCTGATCTAGGTTATTATCTGGAGGCTTCTGTATTTTAGGAATTTTTGTGTAGGTCTCATGTCAGGGGGTCTCAGAGTCGTCCACGAGATATGGGCCCACGCCCAGGGGGTAGGGCGTGCCCCTACCCTCGTGGACAGCCTGGGACTCTTCTGGCCCAACTCTTTTACTCCAGGGGCTTCTTTTGGTCCATAAAAAATCGTAAAAAATTGGCATGTCAATTGGACTCTGTTTGGTATTCCTTTTCTACGACACTCAAAAACAGGGAAAAAATAGAAACTGGCACTGGGCTCTAGGTTAATAGGTTAGTCCCAAAAATCATATAAAATAGCATATAAAACATCCAAGGTTGATAATATAATAGCATGGAACAATAAAAAAATAGATACGTTGAAGACGTAGCAGAGATCACATCTACAGGCGCCGCCGTCGGCGCCATAATCAAAAGTGGACCAGGGGAGGCCGACGCCAACCTCATCCAGATCGACGACAGCGACGAGCGGACGCCGTATCTGTGCCCCGGGCGCGACAAGAGCTCGGGGGCACGTAGCTGTCGTCGCTCGTCTCCGGAGTCTCATCAGGCTCGGGAGAGTCGCTGGACTCCTAGGAGCCGCCGTTGCTACTGGAGGAGTTGTGATACGTCTCCAACGTATCTATAATTTTTGATTGCTCCATGCTATATTATCTACTATTTTAGACATTATTGGGCTTTATTTTCCACTTTTATATTATTTTTGGGACTAACCTATTAACCGAAGGCCCAGCCCAGAATTGCTGTTTTTTGCCTGTTTTAGGGTTTCAAAGAAAAGGAATATCAAACGGAGTCCAAACGGAATGAAACCTTCGGAAAAGTGACTATCTCATCAGATAATATCCAGGAGACTTGGACCCTCCATCAAGAAAGCCACGAGGTGGTCACGAGGGTAGGGGCGCCCCCCCTAGGGCGCGCCCCTGCCTCATGCCCCCCTCGAAGCTCCACCGACGTACTTCTTCCTCCTATATATATATCCATGTACCCGCAAACGATCGAGGACAGAGCCAAAAACCTAATTCCATTGCCGCAACTTTCTGTATCCACGAGATCCCATCTTGGGGCCTGTTCCGGAGCTCCACCAGAGGGGGCATCGATCACGGAGGGCTTCTACATCATCATCCAAGCCCCTCCGATGAAGTGTGAGTAGTTTACTTTAGACCTACGGGTCCATAGCTAGTAGCTAGATGGCTTCTTCTCTCTTTTTGGATCTCAATACAATGTTCTCCCCCTCTCTCATGGAGATCTATTCGATTTAATCTTCTTTTTGCGGTGTGTTTGTTGAGACCGATGAATTGTGGGTTTATGATCCAGTCTATCTATGAATAATATTTGAATCTTCTCTGAATTCTTTTATGTATGATTGGTTATCTTTGCAAGTCTCTTCGAATTATCAGTTTGGTTTGGCCTACTAGATTGGTTTTTCTTGCCATGGGAGAAGTGTTTAGCTTAGGGTTCAATATTGCGGTGTCCTTTCCCAGTGACAGAAGGGGCAGCAAGGCACGTATTGTATTGTTGCCATCGAGGATAACAAGATGGGCTTTTTTATCATATTGCATGAAATTATCCCTCTACATCATGTCATCTTGCTTAAGGCGTTACTTTGTTTTTAACTTAATACTCTAGATGCATGCTGGATAGCGGTCGATGAGTGGAGTAATAGTAGTAGACGCAGAATCGTTTCGGTCTACTTGTCTCAGATGTGATGCCTATATACATGATCATACCTAGATATTCTCATAACTATGCTCAATTCTGTCAATTGCTCAACAGTAATTTGTTCACCCACCATAGAATACTTATGCTCTTGAGAGAAGCCACTAGTGAAACCTATGACCCCCGGGTCTCTTTCTCATCATATCAATCTCCATCACTTTATTATTGTTTTGCTTTTGCTTTGCTTTTACTTTATTTACTTTGCATCTCTATACCAAAAATACCAAAAATATTATTTATCATCTCTATCAGATCTCACTTTCGTAAGTGACCGTGAAGAGATTGACAACCCCTAAGCATGTTGGTTGCGTTGAGCTATTGTTTTTGTGTAGGTATGAGGGACTCGAGCATAGCCTCCTACTGGATTGATACCTTGGTTCTCAAAAACCGAGGGAAATACTTACGCTACTTTGCTGCATCATCCCTTCCTCTTCGGGGAAATCCAACGCAGTGCTGAAGAGGTAGCAAGAAGAATTTCTGGCGCCGTTGCTGGGGAGTTTTTGCAAAAGTCAACATACCAAGTGCCCATCACAATCCCTATCTCCCGCATTACATTATTTGCCATTTGCCTCTCATTTTCCTCTCCCCCCAATTCACCCTTGCCGTTTTATTCGCCCTCTCTCTCTATTTGCCTCTTTTTGCCCGTTTGCTTTTTGTTTGCTTGTGTGTTAGTTTGCTTGCTTGTCGTTATGGCTAGTCTCATATCTTCTCCATTGTCTCCCGAGAATGAAGTTCTAAATTTTAAACAAAGGGAGGGAGAAAATCTAAAAGATGCTTGGTATAGAATTTGCAATGCTCAAAATAGATCTACCAGGAAGCAATCTACTTTAGTTATTCTCCGCAAATTTTTATGTAGGTGCTAGTCCTTGGTATAGATATATCCTTGATACCATTACCGGAGGGAATTTCTTGGGTAGCCATACTTTTGATTCTTATAATGCTATGTTAGATTTATTTGGCTCACCACCTCTTTTGGTTAATGGAACTATGTTAACTTTGGATCATGTTATGCAAAGACTTGAAGATGATTAACTTTGGATCTGTAGCAGTGCTATTTAGTTAATTCTTTTTGAAGATGATTAATAGATAAATTCCTCACGTACAGCAATTTATTTTAGAATTTTTAGGGTTCCAGATCTTTGCGCTAGCTACAGATTACTACATACTGTTCTGTTTTTAACAGATTCTATTTTTCGTGTGTTGTTTGCTTATTTTGATGAATCTATGGCTAGTAAAATAGTTTATAATCCATAGAGAAGTTGGAATACACTAGGTATAACATCCATATAAATAAATAATGAGTTCATTACAGTAACTTGAAGTGGTCTTTTTTTTCTTTCGCTAACGGAGCTCACGAGATTTTCTACTTTAAGTTTTGTGTTGTGAAGTTTTCAAGTTTTGGGTAAAGATTTGATGGATTATGGAACAAGAAGTGGCAAGAGCCTAAGCTTGGGGATGACCATAGCACCCCCAAGATAATCTAAGGACACCTCAAAGACAAAGCTTGGAGATGCCCCGGAAGGCATCCCCTCTTTCGTCTACTTCTATCGGTAACTTTACTTGGAGCTATATTTTTATTCACCACATGATATGTGTTTTGCTTGGAGCGTCTTTTATGATTTGAGTCTTTGCTTGTTAGTATACCAAAATAATCCTTGCTGTAGACACCTTTTGAGAGAGCCATACATGATTTGGAATTTGATAGAATACTCTATGTGCTTCACTTATATCTTTTGAGCTTTATAGTTTTGCTCTAGTGCTTCACTTATATCTTTTAGAGCACGGTGGTGGATTTGTTTTATAGAAACTATTGATCTCTCATGATTCACTTAGGTTATTTTGAGAGTCTTCATAGCATGGTAATTTGCTTAAAATCCTAATATGCTTGGTATGCTAGATTAATAATAAAACTTTCTTATGAGTGTGTTGAATACTAAGAAAAGTTTGATGCTTGATGATTGTTTTGAGATATGGAGGTAATAATATCAAAGTCATGCTAGTTGAGTAGTTGTGAAATTGAGAAATACATGTGTTGAGGTTTGCAAGTCCCGTAGCATGCACGTATGGTAAACGTTATGCAACAAATTTGAAACATGAGATGTTATTTGATTGTCTTCCTTATGAGTGGCGGTCGGGGACGAGCGATGGTCTTTTCCTACCAATCTATCCCCCTAGGAGCATGCGCGTAGTGCCGAGGTTTTTGATGACTTGTAGATTTTTGCAATAAGTATGTGAGTTCTTTATGACTAATGTTGAGTCCATGGATTATACGCACTCTCACCCTTCCATCCTTGCTAGCCTCTTCGGTACCGTGCATTGCCCTTTCTCACATTGAGAGTTGGCGCAAACTTCGCCGGTGCATCCAAACCCCGTGATATGATACGCTCTTTCACACATAAACCTCCTTATATCATCCTCAAAACAGCCACCATACCTACCTATTATGGCATTTCCATAGCCATTCCGAGATATATTGCCATGCAACTTTCCACCATTCCGTTCATCATGACACATTCATCATTGTCATATTGCTTAGCATGATCATGTAGTCGACATAGTATTTGTGGCAAAGCCACCGTTCATAATTCTTCCATACATGTCACTCTTGGTTCATTGCATATCCCGGTACACCGCCGGAGGCATTCATATAGAGTCATCTTTGTTCTAGTATCGAGTTGTAATCATTGAGTTGTAAATAAATAGAAGTGTGATGATCATCATTCTTAGAGCATTGTCCCAAGTGAGGTATAAAAAAAGAAAGGCCATAAAAAAGGAGAAGGCCCAAAAAAAGGCCATAAAAAAGAGAAGGCCCAAAAAAATGAGAGAAAAAGAGAGAAGGGACAATGTTACTATCCTTTTACCACACTTGTGCTTCAAAGTAGCACCATGATCTTCATAGTAGAGAGTCTCTCATGTTATCACTTTCATATACTAGTGGGAATTTTTCATTATATAACTTGGCTTGTATATTCCAACAATGGGCCTCCTCAAGTGCCCTAGGTCTTCGTGAGTGATACATCTCCAACGTATCTATAATTTTTGATCGCACCATGCTAAATTATCTACTGTTTTGGACTATATTGGGCTTTATTTTCCACTTTTATATTATTTTTGGGACTAACCTATTAATCGGAGGTCCAGCCCAAAATTGCTGTTTTTTTGCCTATTTCAGTGTTTCGAAGAAACGGAATATCAAACGGAGTCCAAACAGAATGAAACCTTCAGGAACGTGATTTTATCACCGAACATGATCCAGGAGACTTGGACCCTATGCCAAGGCATCAGAGAGGCGGTCACAAGGGTGGGGGGTGCCCCCCTAGGGCACGCCCCCTGCCTCGTGGGCCCCTCGATTCTCCACCAACGTACTTCTTCCTCCTATATATACATACGTACCCCCAAACGAACAGAACAGGAGCCAAAAACCTAATTCCACCGCCGCAACTTTCTGTATCCACGAGATCCCATCTTGGGGCCTGTTCCGGAGCTCCGCCGGAGAGGGCCGTCATCACGGAGGGCTTCTACATCATCATAGCCTCTCCGATGAAGTGTGAGTAGTTTACCTCAGACCTTCGGGTCCATAGTTAGTAGCTAGATGGCTTCTTCTCTCTTTTTGGATCTCGATACAAAGTTCTCCCCCTCTCTTATGGAGATCTATTCGATGTAATCTTCTTTTTGTGGTGTGTTTGTTGAGACAGATGAATGGTGGGTTTATGATCAAGTCTATCTATGAATAATATTTGAATCTTCTCTGAATTCTTTTATGTATGATTGGTTATCTTTACAAGTCTCTTCGAATTATCCGTTTGGTTTAGCCAACTAGATTGGTAGTTCTCGCCATGGGAGAAGTGCTTAGCTTTGGGTTCGATCTTGCAGTGTCCTTTCCCAGTGACAGAAGGGGCAACAAGGCACATATTGCATCATTGCCATCGAGGATAACAAGATGGGGTTTATTTCATATTGCATGAATTTATCTCTCTACATCATGTCATCTTGCTTAAGGCGTTACTCTGTTTTGAACTTAATACTCTAGATGCATGCTGGATAGCGGTCGATGAGTGGAGTAATAGTAGTAGATGTAGAATCGTTTCGGTCTACTTGTCACGGACGTGATGCCTATATACATGATCATGCCTAGATATTCTCATAACTATGCTCAATTCTGCCAATTGCTCAATAGTAATTTGTTCACCCACTGTAGAATACTTATGCTCTTGAGAGAAGCCACTAGTGAAACCTATGGCCCCCGGGTCTATTCTCATCATATCAATCTCCATCACTTTAATCTTGCTTTGCTTTTTTACTTTGACTTTACTTTTTACTTTGCATCTTTATACCAAAAATACCAAAAATATTATATCTATCAGATCTCACTCTCGTAAGTGACCGTGAAGGGATTGACAACCCCTAATCGCGTTGGTTGCGAGTAGCTATCGTTTTGTGCATGTACGAGGGACTTGAGCATGGCCTCCTACTGGATTGATACCTTGGTTCTCAAAAACCGAGGGAAATACTTACGCTACTTTGCTGCATCATCCCTTCCTCTTCGGGGAAAACCAACGCAAGCTCAAGAGGTAGCAAGAAGGATTTCTGGCGCCGTTGCCGGGGAGTCTACGCAAAAAGTCAACATACCAAGTACCCATCACAATCCCTATCTCTCGCATTACATTATTTTCCATTTGCCTCTCGTTTTCCTCTCCCCCACTTCACCCTTGCCATTTTATTCGCCCTCTCTCTCTATCTATCATCCCTCTTTATTTGCCTCTTTTCCCATTTGCTCTTGTTTGCTCGTGTGTTAGATTGCTTGTTTGTCGCGATGGCTCAAGATAATACTAAATTGTGTGACTTCACCAATACCAATAATAATGATTTCCTTAGCACTCCGATTGCTCCTCTTACCGATGCTGAATCTTGTGAAATTAATACTGCTTTGTTGAATCTAGTTATGAAAGATCAATTCGCCGGCCTTCCTAGTGAAGATGCCACTACTCATCTGAATAGCTTCGTTGATTTATGTGATATGCAAAAGAAAAAAGATGTCGATAATGATGTCATTAAATTGAAGCTATTTCCTTTTTTGCTTAGAGATCGTGCTAAAGCTTGGTTTTCGTCTTTGCCTAAAAATAGTATTGATTCTTGGAACAAGTGCAAAGATGCTTTTATCTCTAAGTATTTCCCTCCTGCTAAGATCATCTCTCTTAGAAATGATATTATGAACTTTAAGCAACTTGATCATGAACATGTTGCACAAGCTTGGAAGAGAATAAAATTAATGATACGTAATTGCCCTACTCATGGTTTGAATTTGTGGATGATTATACAAATTTTTTATGCCGGATTGAATTTTGCTTCTAGAAATCTGTTAGATTCGGTCGCGGGAGGCACTTCTATGAAAATCACTTTAGGAGATGCTACTAAACTCCTAGATAATATTATGGTTAATTATTCTCAATGGCATACTGAAAGATCTTCTAATAAAAAGTGCATGCGAAGAAGAAATCAATGTTTTGAGTGGAACGATGGATGAACTTATGAAATTATTTGCTACTAAGAGTGTTTCTTCTGATCCTAATGATATGCCTTTGTCTACTTCGATTGAGAATAACAATGAATCTATGGATGTGAATTTTGTTGGTAGGAATAATTTTGGTAACAACGCTTATAGAGGGAATTTTAATCCTAGGCCAAATCTTAGTAATCCTTCTAATAATTATGGGAATTCCTACAACAACTCTTATGGAAATTATAATAAGATGCCCTCTGAATTTGAGAATAGTGTTAAAGAGTTTATGAATTCACAAAAGAATTTTAATGCTTTGCTTCAAGAGAAATTGCTTAAAGTTGATGATTTGGCTAGGAAAGTTGATAGAATTTCTCTTGAGATTGATTCTTTAAAGATTAGATCTATTCCTCCAAAGCATGATATCAATGAGTCTCTCAAAGCCATGAGAATTTCCATTGATGAGTCCAAGGAAAGAACCGCTAGGATGCGTGCTTCCAAACATGCCTTTATTAAAGCGTGTTCTTCCAATTCCTATGAGAATCAAGATGAAGATCTAGAAGTTATTGATGTGTCACCTATTAATCTTTGTTTTGCAATATGAATCTTGATGAAACTGAATATGATCTTCCTTTACCTAGAAGGCGTTCTAAAAATTCGGAGTATTTAGATCTTTATGATGAAATTGATGAAAGTGGGATTGAAAGAAATAGAAATCGAGATGTTGCTAAACCCACTATATTGGATTTCAAGGAATTTAATTATGAAAGTTTCTCTTTAATTGATTGTATTTCCTTGTTGCAATCTGTGCTAAATTCTCCACATGCTTATAGTCAACATAAAGCCTTCACCGAACATATTGTTGATGCCTTGATGCAATCTTATGAAGAAAAACTTGAGTTGAAAGTTTCTATCCCTAGAAAACTCTATGATGAGTGGGAACCAACTATTAAAATTAAAAGTAAATATCATGAGTTTTATGCTTTGTCTGATTTGGGTGCTAGTGTCTCTACTATTCCCAAGACTTTGTGTGATTTACTAGATTTCCGTAATTTTGATGATTGCTCTCTAAACTTGCATCTTGCGGATTCCACTATTAAGAAACCTATGGGAAGGATTAATGATGTTCTTATTGTTGCAAATAGAAATTATGTGCCCATAGATTTCATTGTTCTTGATATAGATTGAAATCCTTCTTGCCCTATTATTCTTGGTAGACCTTTCCTTAGAACGGTTGGTGCGATTATTGATATGAAGGAAGGGAATATTAGATTCCAATTTCCATTAAAAATGGTCATGGAACACTTTCCAAGAAAGAAAATAAAATTTCCATATGAAACTATCATGAGAGCCACTTATGGATTGCCTACCAAAGATGGCAATACCTAGATCTATCCTCGCTTTTATGCCTAGCTAGGGGCGTTAAACGATAGCGCTTGTTCGGAGGCAACCCAATTTTATTTTTATTCCTTGCTTTTTGCTCCTGTTTAGTAATAAATAAATTATTTAGCCTCTGTTTTGGTTGTGTTTTTTGTGTTTAATTAGTGTTTGTGCCAAGTAGAACCGTTGGGAAGACTTGGGGAAAGTCTTGTTGAACTTGCTGTAAAAAACAGAAACTTTAGCGCTCACGAGAACTTCTGTAATTTTTATTTGAAGAGTGCTATTTAGTTAATTATTTTTGCAGATGATTAATAGATAAATTCCTCACGTCCAGAAATTTATTTTAGAATTTTTGGGGTTCCATATCTTGAGCTAGCTACAGATTACTACAGACTGTTCTGTTTTTGACAGATTCTGTTTTTCGTGTGTTGTTTGCTTATTTTGATGAATCTATGGCTAGTAAAATAGTTTATAATCCATAGAGAAGTTGGAATACAGTAGGTTTAAAACCAATATAAATAAAGAATGAGTTAATTACAGTACCTTGATGTCAGGACCCCGATTCCGAGTCACATCGATCTGGCCGGTAACACCTCATATCACCTTGCGGCCTCACGCACGGTACCCCACGGGTGTCGTCTTACCATGGCCCGGGACCATTTGCGCCTTTTGGCTCACGTATAAGATAGTGTCGCTAGCATCCATATGACAGAGAACCCGGGCCGACATGGCTAGTCGTGAACCCAAAGCGGCACAGACTTATGGAGACATGCATACATGAATCACATCGAGCATGTCGGTCATCAGCGAGTGATTCCGGGCTGTAGCACTGGGCTAACAGGACTCCGGGGAACCCGGGCTGTAGCAGGCTAGGCAGGACTCCGTAAATCACCGCGTGACATTTCCCCGAAGGGACAGACATAGGGACGAAGTGAAACACATGCCGGCCAGTCAAGTGTCCTGAACAGTAGTGCTGGGCTAGCAGGACTCCGGTGAACCGGGCTGTAGCGGACTACTATGGCTCGAGGAGCACTAGACTACATTTCCCCATAAGAAAGGCTGCCAAGGATAAACAACTAGATTGTCGGATCCCACTCATACCAAGCATTTCAATCATACACACAATATGCCCGATATGAGTACATACAACATGGCATCACAACAAAACTCTACAACTCAAGTACTTTATTTAAAGGCTCCAGGGAGCCATACATAACATGTTCATACAGATAGGGTCACATGACCCGACACTCAAGTCATACAAACATACAAGCACATGCGGAAGCAACTAGTCTGAGTACAGACTCTAGAAAGAAAGAAGGCTTCTCGAAGCCTGTCTATCTACATAGGGCCCTCCATGGCCAGGATCACCACCTGGGTGGCTAGTCACTCGTCGACGTCAAGGTCTACATAGAACCCATCGGAGGGGGCGGTGTTGTCGTCTGAAAACAGTAATTAAGCAAACATGAGTACAAAGGTACTCAGCAAGTCTTACATCAGAACCTACTAAACATGCTTATTCTCAAGAAGGTGGTGGGGTTAATGCAGCAAGCCAGCTTTGACTCTTGGCTAAGCTATCCTACGGAACTTCACCAGTAAAATAGTTTTCGCACACGAGTCCACTACTCACCAACACAATACTCCACCGTGGAACCTCCCTCGTCATCCTACGAGAGGGCCATCCTCGATACTCACACTTATCTTGAGTCTTTTAGTAGTATCCATTAACTTGTCTATGAACTGTATAGGCAACCAAGTAGTCCTTTACCGCGGACGCGGCTATTCGAATAGTTTTATACCCTGCAGGGGTGTACTTCGTCATACACGCTTTCACCACTTACCGCCGTTTACACGACATGTACTCGGCAACCTTCAAGCGGAAGCCCAGCGAGGGTGTCGGCCACGGCCTACCTAAACACTTAAGTCTCTAGTCCAGGTTTATCGCCTATCCAGGTTCCATCCGCAGGGAGTCCGGCCGGGGTTTCCACATACGGCCCCGAACGATGTGAACAGGGTTCCCGGGACACCAAACGGGTGACTTGGTACACCGTGCCACGGTGTATCTACCGCAACATAGCCCACCCCTAGGGTCAGCGCTACGCACGGCCGCCAACACATAACCTACAAACACCAGAAACTATTTGCAACTCCTGGACAGAGTACTAGGGTGGTTAAGAAGCCGAGAGGGTCAATTAAGGATCCCAATGCATGGTAGTAGCTGAATCTTAAATCACACATACAGATCTCAGTTCTTAGGGACGGCCTCAATGAAACAACCCACCATGTACTCCTACATGGCCTCTCATCGATACCTTTACCAAAACATGTTCAACACATCCCTCACATTACTGGCATAAGCATTTCACTCTGGCCCATCACCCAGATGAACCAGACCTGACACAACTCTAAGCATAGTAGGCATAGCAAGGTAGGAATCACATACATGGCTCAATCAACTCCTACACATGCTAGTGGGTTTCATCTAGTTACTGTGGCAATGACAGGTCATGCAGAGGATAAGGGTTCAACTACCGTAGCACACAGCAGTTTGAATCGCGTTGTCTTAATGTAGTAAACAAGAGCAGGAGCGAGAACATGGGTTTGTATCGGAATGATCAATGGTTGCTTGCCTGATGGAGTGGTAGCGGGATACTGCCCTTTAGTTGGATACTCGTGAATATCCTCGGAGGCAGAACCTACCACGGAGAACACATCGGAACACAATCAACACATGACGATATGCAACAATATGATGCATGCCATGACATGGCAATATGATTGTGTCTTGGCCTAATGCAAGCTAAAAAAGAAAGGGATGAACTCATTTGAATCAAAGATTCAAATATTAGCTCATTAAACATGGCATTTATAGTGCCTTACCTTATTCTGCCTAAACAGCAAGGTAAACTTGTTTTGTCATGCATGAAACCATTACAGATGGATAGATTGAATTTTTCTGATAATTTTACATATATAAATTATTTCATTTGGAGTTACGGTTGAATTTCTATGAATTTTTGAAGTTTGAACTAGTTTCTGGAATTTCTTGTATAAAAATAAATCCAGAAAATGCATTACTGCATCAGCACTACGTCATGCTGACCTCAGCAGGTCAAAGGCGCCAGCCCAGGTCAAACCTGACTGGTGGGCCCCTTTTGTCAGCCTCTCAGTGCACTAACTACGTTTAGTTAGCCTAATTACTGGGTAGGGCCCACTAGTCAGTGACTATACTAATTAAACTAACTAATTTTAGTTAGAAACTAATCTAGATAATTAGCAGAGGGGGGCCCACTTGTCATTGACTCAAAGGAGTCAACCTGGGCCCACCCAGTCCATGTCAGTGGTCAAACCACCGGTCAACAGGGCTAATCCCGCCGGCGTTGAGTCGCCGGCGAGGCCGAGACGGCGGAGGGCTTTGGAAAACGCCCTCAGGCGACCAAATCGATGGCGGAGACCATCTACGGGTAGGTGGGAACGAGCCGCAGCGTTTGGTGGTGGTAGTTGGGCTTGGGGTGGCCGGAAACGTCGCCGGCGACGAGATTGGCGGTCGCCGGAGTCGGGTGAGGACGGTTTCGAGGCTACGATGCACGGGAGGAAGAGCTGGTGGTGGCTACGGGTTCCTGGTGCTGCACTGAGCACGGTGAGGCGCTCGGATGCGTGCTTGCACGGCCGTAGCCACGACGGCGACATGGCCGGCGGCGAGGAGCTCTCGGGTGCGGTGGAAACGGCGGCTACAGGGGCCAAACGAGCACGGGGGCCAGGGGGAAAGGAAGAGGAGCTCACAACGAAGTCGGAGAGGGGGTCAGCGAGCTCGGGGAGGTCCCGGCGGCGGCGAATCGACCGGAGATGGCTCGGGTGCCCAAGGTTGAAGACGAGGGCGAAGGCGGCGATGCAGGGCTTCCGGCGAAGCGTGGCTCGGTGGGGAGGACGAGGGAGTCGAGGCGGAGCTAATGGGCTCGTCGGAGGGGTGAGGGAGTGGCTGTGGTGGCAACTACGGCGATCGGCGACGAGGGACGCGCTCGGCCATCGCAGGAGAGGATGAGGGAGACGAGGGTGAGAGTGAGAGAGGATGAGAGGGAGACGCGGGGGTCGCGTGGCGTCCTCTGGGCGTCTCCCAGCGTCGGCAGAAGCAGGAGGTGGCCGGCGCGCGGCGAGCACGCACCCCTGCCTCCTGGCGCGAGGTAGGGGGTGACTGGCCGAGCCAGTAGGATGGGCCGAGCCAGGTAAGGCCCAGGTGGGCTTCTTTCTCCTTTTTTTTGATTTAGTTTCTGTTTTCTATTAAACTGCAACTGTTTAGCTTTATTTAAAATACTAGAACATTTCCAAAAATCCTGAAAATAAATGTGGCCTCTGTTTAGATTATTTCCAACAGGAAACATTTACTCCCAGAATTATTTGGGCATTTAAATTATTTTATAGCATTTAAATGCCCAAATTCAAATACTTATGATTTAATTCAATGACCTTCTGTTGACCTAGAAAATTGTGCACCAATTTTGCCAGAGGTTCTAACCTAAGACAAAGAGGGTGAACATTTTAGAAGGGCATTTCAGGTTCATTGAAATTATTTTTAGTAAACCCTAGTTGATTTCAAAAGGGGGCTGGGGGTTCTGCCTTCCCCATTTCAAGTTTCTGATGAAAAGTAAACATGATGCACACTCTAATGCATGGACTAGCTAGGGTGTGACAACTCACCCCCACTCAAAAGAATCTCGTCCCGAGATTTAGAATCCTCCGGGAAGAAGGTGGGGTTCTCGAGTCGAAGACGATCCTCCCTTTCCCAAGTGGCTTCTTCCTCGGAATGGTGTGACCATTGAACCTTGAGAAACTTGATATTCTGACGTCGAGTGGTACGCTCGGCCTGATCAAGGATGCGAACGGGATATTCCCGATAGGAAAGGTTATCTTGTAGATCAAGCGTTTCGTGGTCCACTTCACGGATAGGATCCGCGAAGCAACGCCTGAGTTGTGAAACGTGGAAGACATCGTGAACTCTGGAAAGATGCGGAGGTAGTTCCAGTTGGTAGGCAAATTCTCCTCGTTTGGCAAGAATGCGAAAGGGTCCAATGTAACGAGGGGCCAATTTGCCTTTGATACCGAAACGATGGGTTCCCTTTAACGGAGTAACCCGAAGGTAAGCCTTCTCGTCGACTTCATAAGTCATAGGCTTATGTTTACGATCATATTGACTCTTTTGACGAGATTGGGCTGTTTTCAATTTCTCACGAATAACGCGAAGCTGCTCTTCTGCTTCCTGAATCATATCTGGGCCAAAGAGTTGTCTTTCCCCGGTTTCTGACCAGTTAAGAGGCGTTCGAAATTTTTGTCCATAGAGAACTTCGAAAGGAGCCTTGCCTAAGCTGGCTTGATAACTATTGTTATAAGCAAACTCCGCGAATGGAAGGCATTTCTCCCAACTCATTCCGAACGAGATGACAGAAGCTCGGAGCATATCTTCCAGAATTTGATTGACTCCCTCTACTTGACCACTTGATTGGGGATGGAAGGCGGTGCTAAAGGAGAGACGAGTTCCCATAGCATTTTGGAAACTTTCCCAAAATCGAGAGGTGAAGAGACTCCCACGGTCTGAATTAATTTCCAATGGAACACCATGAAGAGACACTATTCGGGAGATGTATAAATCGGCTAGCTGGCTAGCGGTGATACTCTCACGAAGAGGTAGAAACTGGGCTACTTTGGAAAGTCGGTCGATCACGACGAAGATGGCATTATTCCCTCTCTTGGTCCTGGGAAACCCAGTGATGAAATCCATACTGATTTTATCCCATTTCCATTCGGGAATGGCCAAAGGTTGAAGAATGCCAGCAGGCCGTTGATGCTCTGCTTTAACACGACGACATACGTCGCAATTAGCAATGTATTGAGCGATTTCTCTCTTCATCCTAGTCCACCAAAACCTCTGGCCTAGGTCTTGATACATTTTAGTACTACCGGGATGAATGGTGAGAGGGGATTCATGAGCTTCCTTAAGGATCAACTGACGCAGATGTTGTTTCTTGGGAACCACCAAACGGTTCTCGAAGAAAACAGCACCTCGCTCATCCATGGAGAAACATTTAGCAACTCCGCTAGCGATGTTTTCCTTAATCCGGGATATGCCCTTATCATACCGCTAGGCGGTTATGATTCGATCCATAAGGGTAGGTTTCGCCACCAGGGTGGATAGGAATCCTTGAGGAACAATGTGAAGATTTAGCTTACGAAATTCCTCATGGAGAAATGGTTGACTTTGTTGTAACATCAGGTTGTTACAATAGGACTTACCGCTTAGCACATCAGCCATGACATTGGCTTTGCCCGGGGTGTAAGTTATTCCTAAGTCGTAATCCGAGATCAACTCAACCCAACGTCTTTGCCTGAGATTCAAATCTGGTTGAGTGAAGATATATTTCAGACTTTGGTGATCGGTGAAGATCTCGCAACGATTACCGAGAAGGTAATGTCGCCAGGTTTTAAGTGCATGGACTACAGCTGCAAGCTCTAGATCATGTGTGGGATAATTTTCCTCATGTGGGTGTAATTGCCGTGAAGCATAGGCAACTACTTGACGATCTTGCATGAGTATGCAACCTAGTCCTTGTCGCGAGGCGTCGCAATAGATAATAAAGTCCTTGGAGAAATCTGGTGGTACCAGTACGGGAGCAGATGTCAGGCGTCTTTTCAGTTCCTGAAAACTGAACTCGCACTGTGGAGTCCACTCAAACTTTTTATCTTTCTTGAGGAGTTCAGTTAGAGGTTTAGCAACCTTGGAGAAATTTTCGACGAAGCGGCGGCAATAGCTCGCTAAGCCAAGGAAGCTCCGAACTTGCTTAACCGTCTCAGGTGGAGTCCAATCAAGGACGGCTTGAACTCACTCGGGATTGACAGCAATACCCTTGCCAGAGATTACATGGCCTAGATAGGTCACTTCTGGCAACCAAAATTCACACTTGGAGAATTTGGCATAAAGACGATGCTCTCGAAGTTTCATCAATACCAGCCTTAGATGTACGGCATGTTCCTCTTCATTCTTGGAGTAGATGAGTATGTCATCGAGGTATACTACGAAAAATTTATCCAAGTACTCCATGAAGACTGAGTTCATTAACCAGGAGAAGGTAGCCGGGGCATTGGTTAAACCGAAGGACATGACAGTGTACTCGTATTGTCCATAACGAGTAACAAAGGCCGTTTTGGGAATGTCCCCGTTTCTGATTTTGATTTGATGGTAGCCCAACCTCAAATCCATCTTGGAGAAGACTGAGGACCCAGCGAGCTGATCATACAGATCGTTGATCCTGGGAAGCGGGTATTTGTTCTTGATGGTGACCAAATTGACAGGTCGGTAGTCCACAACCATTCGATCCGTTCCATCCTTCTTCTTAACGAAGAGGACGGGGCAAGCCCAAGGAGAGGAACTAGGACGGATGAAACCCCTTTTCAAGGACTCATCGAGTTGGTTCTTAAGCTCGGCTAGTTCTAAGGGTGGCATCTTGTAGGGTCTTCTAGAAATTGGAACGGTTCCTAGAACAAGGTCTATCACAAACTCAACATCCCTGTCAGGTGGAACACCTGGCAGTTCTTCTGGGAAGACATCCGGAAAGTCTCGGACTACCGGAACATCCTCAAGGTCTAGAAGGGGGTTGGCATTTAGGGAGTAAAGCTGGCGCTTGGCCACTCGAGTTAAGACATTGACTGTCTTGCCCGATGGGTGAGTAAGTTGAACGGTTCTAGTGGCACAATCAATCTTAGCGTAATGAGCTGACATCCAGTCCATACCCAAGATGATGTTTATGTCCGTGGACTTGAGAGCTATTAAGGATGCAAGGAAGACAAGTCTATCGACAAGAATTTCGTTCCCATGGCTTACTCTAGAGGTTTGCCATTTGGAACCCGGAGTTCGAATTACCATGGAAGTGGGCATGTCACAGAATGTCGTGTTATGCAATCGAGCATAGCTCTCGGATATGAATGAATGGGATGCTCCAGTATCGAAAAGAACAGATGCCGGATGGCAGTTAACAAGGAGCGTACCAAGGACGACGTTGGGATCCTCATGAGCCTCCTCGGCTGAAACATAGTTGACATGGCCACGTACAGTGGTGGCCGGCTTGGCGTAGAATGTTTTTCCCGCGGGCTTACCACGGCCAACGGACTTTCCAGTTTGATTGGGGTTGTTGTTCTGGGGACACTCTCGGCTATAGTGACCCGGCTCTCCACACTTGAAGCATGTCACCACATTGGGGCGTGGAGCAGCATTAGCAGTGGGGCCACCATAGGGCTTGGGCGGTGCAAATTGCTGGTTGGGACGAGGCGCCTCAAAGGATGGCCTCGGGATGAACCTGGGTGGCAGTGCCGTGCTTGGAATCCACACCCGGCGCTTCTGAGCTCCGGAGCCGGATGAAGAGCCAAAATCACGGGAGTGCTTGCGTGAAGCGTCATAATCAGTCTGGCCTGTCTCCGCACTGATGGCTTTATTGACCAACTTCTGAAAAGAGGTGCACTCGTGCAGACGGAGATCGCGGCGAAGCTCAGGGCTAAGTCCCTTGCGGAACCTTGCTTGCTTCTTAGCGTCAGTAGAAAGCTCTTCAGGGGCATAGCGTGCCAGATTCCCAAATTCATGACTATAAGCATCCACAGTGAGCCTTCCTTGGGTGAAGTTGCAGAATTCCTCCCTCTTGCGATCCATGAGACCTTCCGGAATGTGATGCTCACGGAAAGCCTCACTGAATTCAGCCCAAGTAGTGATTTGGCTGACCGGGCGCATAGCTTCGAAGTTTTCCCACCAAAGGCTAGCAGGGCCTTCGAGGTGATAGGCAGCATAGGTAACCTTGTCGGCTTCGGCTACGTTGGCAGAACGTAGCTTGTGGGTGATGCTGCGAAGCCAGTCATCCGCGTCGAGGGGCTCGATGGAATGGTTAAACTTTGGTGGCTACAGCTTGATAAATTCATTGATTGACACCAAGTCATTTCGTGGGTGGCGTGCAGTGTTCTGCTCAATCCGCTCTAGCAGGCGGTTAGTCTCACGCTTGTTTCTTTCCGCCTCCAGCATCACTTCGGCCAAAGAAGGCGGGTGAGGCAGATTTTCACCCCTAGCTGCACTGGCTTCCCCCTGCTCCGGGGCAGCAGGGTTGCTGCGGGTGTTGACCATCCTAGGAGAAAACAAGACAACGGTTTAGACAAGGATGGCTCAAACTTAACAAGGAAGTGCAGAATGTAATGGATAACACGGAATGCAGAGATGTTCATCCATATGTCATGGTAATATAAAACTGCCATATATATACCAACGGTCATACACATCATACATAGTTCAGTACAAGCCCAGGCTACAGTACAACTATGATGAAAGACATTACATCTCATCGGAGGCATTCCAAGCTCCTATACATTATTTGTCTACACCTCCGGAATTGACTACACACTAAGTCGTATTCCACAAGTCACGCAGGACAGTGGAAATACAACTACTACAATACTAGTGGTACTACTACTAACTCAGACAGCTCCGTAGTAGTTCTCATAGAAGTCACCTCCGTAGCCTGGAAGTTCAACATGACCATCCGGGAACAGACAGTCCTGATGAGCCTGTGGACCAAAGGGGCTAGGATGAGGTCTTGGACCAACAAACGATGGCCTGCAGGGACCACGGGGTGGGGTGATGCCTCCCACATCACGCCAATCCACCATGTCTGGCAGAGCTGATCTCATAGGATACAGATCCCTTGTATCCATACATCCAGCTTGCACCGCAGGTGCAAACCGAGTCAATGTGGCCCAATGATCAGCACGGGTGTTGAAAAGCTCCAGCCTCAAGGCCCGATTCTCTCGGTCCTTATCTTCGAGCAACTCGGCAATGGTACGAGTTAATGAGTCCTCCTGAGTGGAGTCAGCATAGATAGCCTGAAGATACCCTTGCGCTCCCGGAAGTGAAGCTGGCATGTAACGGAAATCGGTGTTCCGAAGCAGGCCAGTCCGGACTCGCAAGATGGTCATCATGGAATAGGCAGCATCCTGCACAGCCATCTCAACAGTAACCCCGAGTCCATAGGAACAGTGAAGGGGCTCGGTAGATCCAGGATAAGAAGGAAATATCCTGACGGTGCAGAGATATTGGCTTTGATTAAAGTCGCGGAACTGCTCTTCGACGGTGTATTCAGGATACCAACGGTAGCCCGTCTCGATCATTACCCGGACTAGCATAGCAGTATGACCGGGCACGTCGAGGCACCGGGTCAGGCGAACCACTTGGTTTTGAACATGGTTGGCCATCTAAAAGCACAACCACAATGTAAAGACATCAGAATTTCTAGGGTAAATCGGACAGCATAACAGCTGTAAATGCTCAGAAAAAGATTTGAGACATCCACAACAGTTCGCAATACCACTCAACAACATCATATCAAGGTTCTGATCCAATTAGCAACATACTAAGAATAGTAGAAACTGAGCTGAGACTTGTAACAACAATCCTATCAGCTACTACGGATTAGTAACACGTGAACCTGATAGAAGAAGAGAGCCTAATCCTTAACCCACGTTGAATCAGAAGAGAATGACTCAGATCAGAGACATAGGGTAAAGGAGTAAAAGAGCCTTACGTTCCCTCCCACAATCAATTCCCCTACATATAACTAAGCATTTCTAGACTCGACATCGACCAGTTTGGCTCAACGAACCTACAGGCAGTCCGGCTCTGATGCCAACGCTGTCAGGACCCCGATTCCGAGTCACATCGATCTAGCCGGTAACACCTCATATCACCTTGCGGCCTCACGCACGGTACCCCACGGGTGTCTCCTTACCATGGCCCGGGACCGTTTGCGCCTTTTGGCTCACGTATATGATAGTGTCGCTAGCATCCATATGACAGAGAACCTGGGCCGACCTGGCTAGTCGTGAACCCAAAGCGGCACAGACTTATGGAGACAGGCATACATGAATCACATCGAGCATGTCGGTCATCAGCGAGTGATTTCGGGCTGTAGCACTGGGCTAACAGGACTCCGGGGAACCCGGGCTGTAGCAGGCTAGGCAGGACTCCGGAAATCACCGCGTGACATTTCCCCGAAGGGACAGACGTAGGGACGAAGTGAAACACATGCCGGCCAGTCAAGTGTCCTAAACAGTAGTGCTGGGCTACCAGGACTCCGGTGAACCGGGCTGTAGCGGACTACTATGGCTCGAGGAGCACTAGACTACATTTCCCCATAAGAAAGGCTGCCAAGGATAAACAACTAGATTGTCGGATCCCACTCATACCAAGCATTTCAATCATACACACAATATGCCCGATATGAGTACATACAACATGGCATCACAACAAAACTCTACAACTCAAGTACTTTATTTAAAGGCTCCAGGGAGCCATACATAACATGTTCATACAGATAGGGTCACATGACCCAACAGTCAAGTCATACAAACATACAAGCACATGCGGAAGCAACTAGTCTGAGTACAGACTCTAGAAAGAAAGAAGGCTTCTTGAAGCCTGTCTATCTACATAGGGCCCTCCATGGCCAGGATCACCACCTGGGTGGCTAGTCACTCATCGACGTCAAGGTCTACATAGAACCCATCAGAGGGGGCGGTGTTGTCGTCTGAAAACAGTAATTAAGCAAACATGAGTACAAAGGTACTCAGCAAGTCTTACATCAGAACCTACTAAACATGCTTATTCTCAAGAAGGTGGTGGGGTTAATGCAGCAAGCCAGCTTTGACTCTTGGCTAAGCTATCCTACGGAACTTCACCAGTAAAATAGTTTTCGCACACGAGTCCACTACTCACCAACACAATACTCCACCGTGGAACCTCCCTCGTCATCCTACGAGAGGGCCATCCTCGATACTCACACTTATCTTGAGTCTTTTAGTAGTATCCATTAACTTGTCTATGAACTGTATAAGCAACCAAGTAGTCCTTTACCGCGGACGCGGCTATTCGAATAGTTTTATACCCTGCAGGGGTGTACTTCGTCATACACGCTTTCACCACTTACCGCCATTTACACGACATGTACTCGGCAACCTTCAAGCGGAAGCCCAGCGAGGGTGTCGGCCACGGCCTACCTAAACACTTAAGTCTCTAGTCTAGGTTTATCGCCTATCCAGGTTCCATCCGCAGGGAGTCCGGCCGGGGTTTCCACATACGGCCCCGAACGATGTGAACAGGGTTCCCGGGACACCAAACGGGTGACTCGGTACACCGTGCCACAGTGTATCTACCGCAACATTGCCCACCCCTAGGGTCAGCGCTACGCACGGCCGCCAACACATAACCTACAAACACCAGAAACTATTTGCAACTCCTGGACAGAGTACTAGGGTGGTTAAGAAGCCGAGAGGGTCAATTAAGGATCCCAATGCATGGTAGTAGCTGAATCTTAAATCACACATACAGATCTCAGTTCTTAGGGACGACCTCAATGAAACAACCCACCATGTACTCCTACATGGCCTCTCATCGATACCTTTACCAAAACATGTTCAACACATCCCTCACATTACTGGCATAAGCATTTCACTCTGGCCCATCACCCAGATGAACCAGACCTGACACAACTCTAAGCATAGCAGGCATAGCAAGGTAGGAATCACATACATGGCTCAATCAACTCCTACACATGTTAGTGGGTTTCATCTAGTTACTGTGGCAATGACAGGTCATGCAGATGATAAGGGTTCAACATCCGTAGCACACAGCAGTTTGAATCGCGTTGTCTTAATGAAGTAAACAAGAGCAGGAGCGAGAACATGGGTTTGTATCGGAATGATCAATGGTTGCTTGCCTGATGGAGTGGTAGCGGGATACTGCCCTTTAGTTGGATACTCGTGAATATCCTCGGAGGCAGAACCTACCACAGAGAACACATCCGAACACAATCAACACATGACGATATGCAACAATATGATGCATGCCATGACATGGCTATATGATTGTGTCTTGGCCTAATGCAAGCTAAAAAAGAAAGGGATGAACTCATTTGAATCAAAGATTCAAATATTAGCTCATTAAACATGGCATTTATAGTGCATTACATTATTCTGCCTAAACAGCAAGGTAAACTTGTTTTGTCATGCACGAAACCATTACAGATGGATAGCTTGAATTTTTCTGATAATTTTTCATATATAAATTATTTCATTTGGAGTTACGGTTGAATTTCTATGAATTTTTGAAGTTTGAACTATTTTCTGGAATTTCTTGTATAAAAATAAATCCAGAAAATGCATTACTGCGTCAGCACTGCGTCATGCTGACCTCAGCAGGTCAAAGGCGCCAGCCCAGGTCAAACCTGACTGGTGGGCCCCTTTTGTCAGCCTCTCAGTGCACTAACTACGTTTAGTTAGCCTAATTACTGGGCAGGGCCCACTAGTCAGTGACTATACTAATTAAACTAACTAATTTTAGTTATAAACTAATCTAGATAATTAGCAGAGGGGGGGCCCACTTGTCATTGACTCAAAGGAGTCAACCTGGGTCCACCCAGTCCACGTCAGTGGTCAAACCACCGGTCAACAGGGCTAATCCCGCCGGCGTTGAGTCGCCGGCGAGGCCGAGACGGCGGAGGGCTTTGGAAAACGCCCTCAGGCGACCAAATCGATGGCGGAGACCATCTACGGGTAGTTGGGAACGAGCCGCAGCGTTTGGTGGTGGTAGTTGGGCTCGGGGTGGCCGGAAACGTCGCCGGCGATGAGCTTGGCGGTCGCCGGAGTCGGGTGAGGACGGTTTCGAGGCTACGGTGCACGGGAGGAAGAGCTGGTGGTGGCTACGGGTTCTTGGTGCTTCACTGAGCACGGTGAGGCGCTCGGACGCGTGCTTGCACGGCCGTAGCCACAACGGCGACATGGCCGGCGGCGAGGAGCTCTCGGTTGCGGTGGAAACGGCGGCTACAGGGGCCAAACGAGCACGGGGGCCAGGGGGAAAGGAAGAGGAGCTCACAACGGAGTCAGAGAGGGGGTCAGCGAGCTCGGGGAGGTCCTGGCGGCGGCGAATCGACCAGAGATGGCTCGGGTGCCCGAGGTTGAAGACGAGGGCGAAGGCGGCGAAGCAGGGCTTCCGGCGAAGCATGGCTCGGTGGGGAGGACGAGGGAGTCGAGGCGGAGCTAATGGGCTCGTCGGAGGGGCGAGGGAGTGGCTGTGGTGGCAACTACGGCGATCGGCGACGAGGGACGCGCTCGGCCATCGCGGGAGAGGATGAGGGAGATGAGGGGGAGAGTGAGAGAGGATGAGAGGGAGATGTGGGGGTCGCGTGGCGTCCTCTGGGCGTCTCCCAGCGTCGGCAGAAGCAGGAGGTGGCCGGCGCGCGGCGAGCACGCACCCCTGCCTCCAGGCGCGAGGTAGGGGGTGACTGGCCGAGCCAGTAGGATGGGCCGAGCCAGGTAAGGCCCAGGTGGGCTTCTTTCTCCTTTTTTTTGATTTAGTTTCTGTTTTCTATTAAACTGCAACTGTTTATCTTTATTTAAAATACTAGAACATTTCCAAAAATCCTGAAAATAAATGTGGCCTCTGTTTAGATTATTTCCAACAGGAAACATTTACTCCCAGAATTATTTGGGCATTTAAATTATTTTATAGCATTTAAATGCCCAAATTCAAATACTTATGATTTAATTCAATGACCTTCTGTTGACCTAGAAAATTGTGCACCAATTTTGCCAGAGGTTCTAACCTAAGACAAAGAGGGTGAACATTTTAGAAGGGCATTTCAGGTTCATTGAAATTATTTTTAGTAAACCCTAGTTGATTTCAAAAGGGGGCTGGGGGTTCTGCCTTCCCCATTTCAAGTTTCTGATGAAAAGTAAACATGATGCACACTCTAATGCATGGACTAGCTAGGGTGTGACAACTCACCCCCACTCAATAGAATCTCGTCCCGAGATTTAGAATCCTCCGGGAAGAAGGTGGGGTTCTCGAGTCGAAGACGATCCTCCCTTTCCCAAGTGGCTTCTTCCTCGGAATGGTGTGACCATTGAACCTTGAGAAACTTGATATTCTGACGTCGAGTGGTACGCTCGGCCTGATCAAGGATGCGAACGGGATATTCCCGATAGGAAAGGTTATCTTGTAGATCAAGCGTTTCGTGGTCCACTTCACGGATAGGATCCGCGAAGCAACGCCTGAGTTGTGAAACGTGGAAGACATCGTGAACTCTGGAAAGATGCGGAGGTAGTTCCAGTTGGTAGGCAACTTCTCCTCGTTTGGCAAGAATGCGAAAGGGTCCAATGTAACGAGGGGCCAATTTGCCTTTGACACCGAAACGATGGGTTCCCTTTAACGGAGTAACCCGAAGGTAAGCCTTCTCGTCGACTTCATAAGTCATAGGCTTATGTTTACGATCATATTGACTCTTTTGACGAGATTGGGCTGTTTTCAATTTCTCACGAATAACGCGAAGCTGCTCTTCTGCTTCCTGAATCATATCCGGGCCAAAGAGTTGTCTTTCCCCGGTTTCTGACCAGTTAAGAGGCGTTCGACATTTTTGTCCATAGAGAACTTCGAAAGGAGCCTTGCCTAAGCTAGCTTGATAACTATTGTTATAAGCAAACTCCGCGAATGGAAGGCATTTCTCCCAACTCATTCCGAACGAGATGACAGAAGCTCGGAGCATATCTTCCAGAATTTGATTGACTCCCTCTACTTGACCACTTGATTGGGGATGGAAGGCGGTGCTAAAGGAGAGACGAGTTCCCATAGCATTTTGGAAACTTTCCCAAAATAGAGAGGTGAAGAGACTCCCATGGTCTGAATTTATTTCCAATGGAACACCATGAAGAGACACTATTCGGGAGATGTATAAATCGGCTAGCTGGCTAGCGGTGATACTCTCACGAAGAGGTAGAAACTGGGCTACTTTGGAAAGTCGGTCGATCACGACGAAGATGGCATTATTCCCTCTCTTGGTCCTGGGAAACCCAGTGATGAAATCCATACTGATTTTATCCCATTTCCATTCGGGAATAGCCAAAGGTTGAAGAATGCCAGCAGGCCATTGATGCTCTGCTTTAACACGACGACATACGTCGCAATTAGCAATCTATTGAGCGATTTCTCTCTTCATCCTAGTCCACCAAAACCTCTGGCGTAGGTCTTGATACATTTTAGTACTACCGGGATGAATGGTGAGAGGGGATTCATGAGCTTCCTTAAGGATCAACTGACGCAGATGTTGTTTCTTGGGAACCACCAAACGGTTCTCGAAGAAAACAGCACCTCGCTCATCCATGGAGAAACATTTAGCAACTCCGCTAGCGATGTTTTCCTTAATCCGGGATATGCCCTTATCATACCGCTGGGCGGTTATGATTTGATCCATAAGGGTAGGTTTCACCACCAGGGTGGATAGGAATCCTTGAGGAACAATGTGAAGATTTAGCTTACGAAATTCCTCATGGAGAAATGGTTGACTTTGTTGTAACATCAGGTTGTTACAATAGGACTTACCGCTTAGCACATCAGCCATGACATTGGCTTTGCCCGGGGTGTAAGTTATTCCTAAGTCGTAATCCGAGATCAACTCAACCCAACGTCTTTGCCTGAGATTCAAATCTGGTTGAGTGAAGATATATTTCAGACTTTGGTGATCGGTGAAGATCTCGCAACGATTACCGAGAAGGTAATGTCGCCAGGTTTTAAGTGCATGGACTACAACTGCAAGCTCTAGATCATGTGTGGGATAATTTTCCTCATGTGGGTGTAATTGCCGTGAAGCATAGGAAACTACTTGACGATCTTGCATGAGTATGCAACCTAGTCCTTGTCGCGAGGCGTCGCAATAGATAATAAAGTCCTTGGAGAAATCTGGTGGTACCAGTACGGGAGCAGATGTCAGGCGTCTTTTCAGTTCCTGAAAACTGAACTCGCACTGTGGAGTCCACTCGAACTTTTTATCTTTCTTGAGGAGTTCAGTTAGAGGTTTAGCAACCTTGGAGAAATTTTCGACGAAGCGGCGGCAATAGCTCGCTAAGCCAAGGAAGCTCCGAACTTGCTTAACCGTCTCAGGTGGAGTCCAATCAAGGACGGCTTGAACTCGCTCGGGATTGACAGCAATACCCTTGCCAGAGATTACATGGCCTAGATAGGTCACTTCTGGCAACCAAAATTCACACTTGGAGAATTTGGCATAAAGACGATGCTCTCGAAGTTTCATCAATACCAGCCTTAGATGTACGGCATGTTCCTCTTCATTCTTGGAGTAGATGAGTATGTCATCGAGATATACTACGATGAATTTATCCAAGTACTCCATGAAGACTGAGTTCATTAACCGGGAGAAGGTAGCCGGGGCATTGGTTAAACCGAAGGACATGACAGTGTACTCGTATTGGCCATAACGAGTAACAAAGGCCGTTTTGGGAATGTCCCCGTTTCTGATTTTGATTTGATGGTAGCCCAACCTCAAATCCATCTTGGAGAAGACTGAGGACCCAGCGAGCTGATCATACAGATCGTTGATCCTGGGAAGCGGGTATTTGTTCTTGATGGTGACCAAATTGACAGGTCGGTAGTCCACAACCATTCGACCCATTCCATCCTTCTTCTTAACGAAGAGGACGGGGAAAGCCCTAGGAGAGGAACTAGGACGGATGAAACCCCTTTTCAAGGACTCATCGAGTTGGTTCTTAAGCTCGGCTAGTTCTAAGGGTGGCATCTTGTAGGGTCTTCTAGAAATTGGAACGGTTCCTGGAACAAGGTCTATCACAAACTCAACATCCCTGTCAGGTGGAACACCTGGCAGTTCTTCTGGGAAGACATCCGGAAAGTCTCGGACTACCGGAACATCCTCAAGGTCTGGAAGGGGGTTGGCATTTAGGGAGTAAAGCTGGCGCTTGGCCACTCGAGTTAAGACACTGACTGTCTTGCCCGATGGGTGAGTAAGTTGAACGGTTCTAGTGGCACAATCAATCTTAGCGTAATGAGCTGACATCCAGCCCATACCCAAGTTGATGTTTATGTCCATGGACTTGAGAGCTATTAAGGATGCAAGGAAGACAAGTCTATCGACAAGAATTTCGTTCCCATGGCTTACTCTAGAGGTTTGCCATTTGGAACCCGGAGTTTGAATTACCATGGAAGTGGGCATGTCACAGAATGTCGTGTTATGCAATCGAGAATAGCTCTCGGATATGAATGAATGGGATGCTCCAGTATCGAAAAGAACAGATGCCGGATGGCAGTTAACAAGGAGCGTACCAAGGACGACGTTGGGATCCTCATGAGCCTCCTTGGCTGAAACATAGTTGACATGGCCACGTACAGTGGTGGCCGGCTTGGCGTAGAATGTTTTTCCCACAGGCTTACCACGGCCAACGGACTTTCCAGTTTGATTGGGGTTGTTGTTCTAGGGACACTCTCGGCTATAGTGACCCGGCTCTCCACACTTGAAGCATGTCACCACATTGGGGCGTGGAGCAGCATTAGCAGTGGGGCCACCATAGGGCTTGGGCGATGCAAATTGCTGGTTGGGACGAGGCGCCTCAAAGGATGGCCTCGGGATGAACCTGGGTGGCAGTTCTGTGCTTGGAATCCACACCCGGCGCTTCTGAGCTCCGGAGCCGGATGAAGAGCCAAAATCACGGGAGTGCTTGCGTGAAGCGTCATAATCAGTCTGGCCTGTCTCCGCACTGATGGCTTTATTGACCAACTTCTGAAAAGAGGTGCACTCGTGCAGACGGAGATCGCGGCGAAGCTCAGGGCTAAGTCCCTTGCGGAACCTTGCTTGCTTCTTAGCGTCAGTAGAAACCTCTTCAGGGGCATAGCGTGCCAGATTCCCAAATTCACGACTATAAGCATCCACAGTGAGCCTTCCTTGGGTGAAGTTGCAGAATTCCTCCCTCTTGCGATCCATGAGACCTTCCGGAATGTGATGCTCATGGAAAGCCTCACTGAATTCAGCCCAAGTAGTGATTTGGCCGACCGGGCGCATAGCTTCGAAGTTTTCCCACCAAAGGCTAGCAGGGCCTTCGAGGTGATAGGCAGCATAGGTAACCTTGTCGGCTTCAGCTACGTTGGCAGAACGTAGCTTGTGGGTGATGCTGCGAAGCCAGTCATCCGCGTCGAGGGGCTCGACGGAATGGTTAAACTTTGGTGGGTACAGCTTGATAAAGTCATTGATTGACACCAAGTCATTTTGTGGGTGGCGTGCAGTGTTCTGCTCAATCCTCTCTTGCAGGCGGTTAGTCTCACGCTTGTTTCTTTCCGCCTCCAGCATCACTTCGGCCAGAGAAGGCGGATGAGGCAGATTTTCACCCCTAGCTGCACTGGCTTCCCCCTGCTCCGGGGCAGCAGGGTTGCTGCGGGTGTTGACCATCCTAGGAGAAAACAAGACAACGGTTTAGACAAGGATGGCTCAAACTTAGCAAGGAAGTGCAGAATGTAATGGATAACACGGAATGCAGAGATGTTCATCCGTATGTCATGGTAATATAAAACTGCCATATATATACCAACGGTCATACACATCATACATAGTTCAGTACAAGCCCAGGCTATAGTACAACTATGATGAAAGACATTACATCTCATCGGAGGCATTCCAAGCTCCTATACATTATTTGTCTACACCTCCGGAATTGACTACACACTAAGTTGTATTCCACAAGTCACGCAGGACAGTGGAAATACAACTACTACAATACTAGTGGTACTACTACTAACTCAGACAGCTCCGTAGTAGTTCTCATAGAAGTCACCTCCGTAGCCTGGAAGTTCAACATGACCATCCGGGAACAGACAGTCCTGAGGAGCCTGTGGACCAAAGGGGCTAGGATGAGGTCTTGGACCAACAAACGGTGGCCTGCGGGGACCACGGGGTGGGGTGATGCCTCCCACATCATGCCAATCCACCATGTCTGGCAGAGCTGATCTCACAGGATACAGATCCCTTGTATCCATACATCCAGCTTGCACCGCAGGTGCAAACCGAGTCAATGTGGCCCAATGATCAGCACGGGTGTTGAAAAGCTCCAGCCTCAAGGCCCGATTCTCTCGGTCCTTATCTTCGAGCAACTCGGCAGTGGTACGAGATAATGAGTCCTCCTGAGTGGAGTTAGCATAGATAGCTTGAAGATACCCTTGCGCTCCCGGAAGTGAAGCTGGCATGTAACGGAAATCGGTGTTCCGAAGCAGGCCAGTCCGGACTCGCAAGATGGTCATCATGGAATAGGCAGCATCCTGCACAGCCATCTCAACAGTAACCCCGAGTCCATAGGAACAGTGAAGGGGCTCGGTAGATCCAGGATAAGAAGGAAATATCCTGACGGTGCAGAGATATTGGCTTTGATTAAAGTCGCGGAACTGCTCTTCGATGGTGTATTCGGGATACCAATGGTAGCCCGTCTCGATCATTACCCGGACTAGCATAGCAGTATGACCGGGCACGTCGAGGCACCGGGTCAGGCGAACCACTTGGTTTTGAACATGGTTGGCCATCTAAAAGCACAACCACAATGTAAAGACATCAGAATTTCTAGGGTAAATCGGACAGCATAACAGCTGTAAATGCTCAGAAAAAGATTTGAGACATCCACAACAGTTCGCAATACCACTCAACAACATCATATCAAGGTTCTGATCCAATTAGCAACATACTAAGAATAGTAGAAACTGAGCTAAGACTTGTAACAACAATCCTATCAGCTACTACGGATTAGTAACACGTGAACCTGATAGAATAAGAGAGCCTAATCCTTAACCCACGTTGAATGAGAAGAGAATGACTCAGATCAGAGACATAGGGTAAAGGAGTAAAAGAGCCTTACGTTCCCTCCCACAATCAATTCCCCTACATATAACTAAGCATTTCTAGACTTGACATCGACCAGTTTGGCTCAACGAACCTACAGGCAGTCCGGCTCTGATGCCAACGGTGTCAGGACCCCGATTCCGAGTCACATCGATCTAGCCGGTAACACCTCATATCACCTTGCGGCCTCACGCACGGTACCCCACGGGTGTCGCCTTACCATAGCCCGGGACCGTTTGCGCCTTTTGGCTCACGTATATGATAGTGTCGCTAGCATCCATATGACAGAGAACCCGGGCCGACATGGCTAGTCGTGAACCCAAAGCGGCACAGACTTATGGAGACAGGCATACATGAATCACATCGAGCATGTCGGTCATCAGCGAGTGATTCCGGGCTGTAGCACTGGGCTAACAGGACTCCAGGGAACCCGGGCTGTAGCAGGCTAGGCAGGACTCCGGAAATCACCACGTGACATTTCCCCGAAGGGACAGACATAGGGACGAAGTGAAACACATGCCGGCCAGTCAAGTGTCCTGAACAGTAGTGCTGGGCTAGCAGGACTCCGGTGAACCGGGCTGTAGCGGACTACTATGGCTCGAGGAGCACTAGACTACATTTCCCCATAAGAAAGGCTGCCAAGGATAAACAACTAGATTGTCGGATCCCACTCATACCAAGCATTTCAATCATACACACAATATGCCCGATATGAGTACATACAACATGGCATCACAACAAAACTCTACAACTCAAGTACTTTATTTAAAGGCTCCAGGGAGCCATACATAACATGTTCATACAGATAGGGTCACATGACCCGACACTCAAGTCATACAAACATACAAGCACATGCGGAAGAAACTAGTCTGAGTATAGACTCTAGAAAGAAAGAAGGCTTCTCGAAGCCTGTCTATCTACATAGGGCCCTCCATGGCCACGATCACCACCTGGGTGGCTAGTCACTCGTCGACGTCAAGGTCTACATAGAACCCATCGGAGGGGGCGGTGTTGTCGTCTGAAAACAGTAATTAAGCAAACATGAGTACAAAGGTACTCAGCAAGTCTTACATCAGAACCTACTAAACATGCTTATCATCAAGAAGGTGGTGGGGTTAATGCAACAAGCCAGCTTTGACTCTTGGCTAAGCTATCCTACGGAACTTCACCAGTAAAATAGTTTTCGCACACGAGTCCACTACTCACCAACACAATACTCCACCGTGGAACCTCCCTCGTCATCATACGAGAGGGCCATCCTCGATCCTCACACTTATCTTGAGTCTTTTAGTAGTATCCATTAACTTGTCTATGAACTGTATAGGCAACCAAGTAGTCCTTTACCGCGGACGCGGCTATTCGAATAGTTTTATACCCTGCAGGGGTGTACTTCGTCATACACGCTTTCACCACTTACTGCCGTTTACACGACATTTACTCGGCAACCTTCAAGCGGAAGCCCAACGAGGGTGTCGGCCACGGCCTACCTAAACACTTAAGTCTCTAGTCCAGGTTTATCGCCTATCCAGGTTCCATTCGCAGGGAGTCCGGCCAGGGTTTCCACATACGGCCCCGAACGATGTGAACAGGGTTCCCGGGACACCAAACGGGTGACTCGATACACCGTGCCATGGTGTATCTACCGCAACATTGCCCACCCCTAGGGTCAGCGCTACGCACGGCCGCCAACACATAACCTACAAACACCAGAAACTATTTGCAACTCCTGGACAGAGTACTAGGGTGGTTAAGAAGCCGAGAGGGTCAATTAAGGATCCCAATGCATGGTAGTAGCTGAATCTTAAATCACACATACAGATCTCAGTTCTTAGGGACGGCCTCAATGAAACAACCCACCATGTACTCCTACATGGCCTCTCATCGATACCTTTACCAAAACATGTTCAACACATCCCTCACATTACTGGCATAAGCATTTCACTCTGGCCCATCACCCAGATGAACCAGACCTGACACAACTCTAAGCATAGCAGGCATAGCAAGGTAGGAATCACATACATGGCTCAATCAACTCCTACACATGCTAGTGGGTTTCACCTAGTTACTGTGACAATGACAGGTCATGCAGAGGATAAGGGTTCAACTACCGTAGCACACAGCAGTTTGAATCGCGTTGTCTTAATGTAGTAAACAAGAGCAGGAGCGAGAACATGGGTTTGTATCGGAATGATCAATGGTTGCTTGCCTGATGGAGTGGTAGCGGGATACTGCCCTTCAGTTGGATACTCGTGAATATCCTCGGAGGCAGAACCTACCACGGAGAACACATCGGAACACAATCAACACATGACGATATGCAACAATATGATGCATGCTATGACATGGCAATATGATTGTGTCTTGGCCTAATGCAAGCTAAAAAAGAAAGGGATGAACTCATTTGAATCAAAGATTCAAATATTAGCTCATTAAACATGGCATTTATAGTGCATTACCTTATTCTGCCTAAACAGCAAGGTAAACTTGTTTTGTCATGCATGAAACCATTATAGATGGATAGATTGAATTTTTCTGATAATTTTTCATATATAAATTATTTCATTTGGAGTTACGGTTGAATTTCTATGAATTTTTGAAGTTTGAACTATTTTCTGGAATTTCTTGTATAAAAATAAATCCAGAAAATGCATTACTGCGTCAGCACTGCGTCATGCTGACCTCAGCGGGTCAAAGGCGCCAGCCCAGGTCGAACCTGACTGGTGGGCCCCTTCTGTCAGCCTCTCAGTGCACTAACTACGTTTAGTTAGCCTAATTACTGGGCAGGGCCCACTAGTCAGTGACTATACTAATTAAACTAACTAATTTTAGTTAGAAACTAATCTAGATAATTAGCAGAGGGGGGCCCCACTTGTCATTGACTCAAAGGAGTCAACCTGGGCCCACCCAGTCCACGTCAGTGGTCAAACCACCGGTCAATAGGGCTAATCCCGCCGGCGTTGAGTCACCGGCGAGGCCGAGACGGCGGAGGGCTTTGGAAAACACCCTCAGGCGACCAAATCGACGGCGGAGACCATCTACGGGTAGCTGGGAACGAGCCGCAGCGTTTGGTGGTGGTAGTTGGGCTCGGGGTGGCCGGAAACGTCGCCGGCGACGAGCTTGGCGGTCGCCGGAGTCGGGTGAGGACGGTTTCGAGGCTATGATGCACGGGCGGAAGAGCTGGTGGTGGCTATGGGTTCCTGGTGCTGCACTGAGCACGATGAGGCACTCGGACGCGTGCTTGTACGGCCGTAGCCACGACGGCGACATGGCCGGTGGCGAGGAGCTCTCGGGTGCGGTGGAAACGGCGGCTACAGGGGCCAAACGAGCACGGGGGCTAGGGGGAAAGGAAGAGGAGCTCACAGCGGAGTCGGAGAGGGGGTCAGCGAGCTCGGGGAGGTCCTGGCGGCGGCGAATCGACCGGAGATGGCTTGGGTGCCCGAGGTTGAAGACGAGGGCGAAGGCGGCGATGCAGGGCTTCCGGCGAAGCGTGGCTCGGTGGGGAGGACGAGGGAGTCGAGGCGGAGCTAATGGGCTCGTCGGAGGGGCGAGGGAGTGGCTGTGGTGGCAACTACGGCGATCAGCGATGAGGGACGCGCTCGGCCATCGCAGGAGAGGATGAGGGAGACGAGGGGGAGAGTGAGAGAGGATGAGAGGGAGACGTGGGGGTCGCGTGGCGTCCTCTGGGTGTCTCCCGGCGTCGGCAGAAGCAGGAGGTGGCCGGCGCGTGGCCGGCGCGCGGCGAGCACGCGCCCCTGCCTCCTGGCGCGAGGTAGGGGGTGACTGGCCGAGCCAGTAGGCTGGGCCGAGCCAGGTAAGGCCCAGGTGGGCTTCTTTCTCCTTTTTTTGATTTAGTTTCTGTTTTCTATTAAACTACAACTGTTTAGCTTTATTTAAAATACTAGAACATTTCCAAAAATCCTGAAAATAAATGTGGCCTCTGTTTAGATTATTTCCAACAGGAAACATTTACTCCCAGAATTATTTGGGCATTTAAATTATTTTATAGCATTTAAATGCCCAAATTCAAATACTTATGATTTAATTCAATGACCCTCTGTTGACCTAGAAAATTGTGCACCAATTTTGCCAGAGGTTCTAACCTAAGACAAAGAGGGTGAACATTTTAGAAGGGCATTTCAGGTTCATTGAAATTATTTTTAGTAAACCCTAGTTGATTTCAAAAGGGGGCTGGGGGTTCTGCCTTCCCCATTTCAAGTTTCTGATGAAAAGTAAACATGATTCACACTCTAATGCATGGACTAGCTAGGGTGTGACACTTGAAGTGGTCTTTTGTGTTCTTTCGCTAACGGAGCTCACGAGTTTTCTACTTTAAGTTTTGTGTTGTGAAGTTTTCAAGTTTTGGGTGAATTCTTTTGATGGATTATGGAACAAGGAGTGGCAAGAGCCTAAGCTTGGGGATGCCCATGGAACCCCCAAGATAATCCAAGTGCACCAGGAAGTCAAAGCTTGGGGATGCCCCGGAAGGCATCCCCCCTTTCGTCCACTTCCATCGGTAATTTACTTGGAGCTATATTTTTATTCACCAACATGATATGTGTTTTGCTTGGAGCGTCTTGTATTATTTGCGTCTTTGTGTCTTGGTATGCCACAATCATCCTTGCTGTACACACCTTTTGAGAGAGCCATACATGAATTAAAATTTGATAGAATACTCTATATGCTTCACTTATATCTTTTGAGCTATGTAGTTTTGCTCTATGTGCTTCACTTATATCTTTTGAGCGTTATAATTTCTCTCTATGTGCTTCACTTAGATCTTTTAGAGCACAGTGGTGGATTTGTTTTAAAGAAACTATTGATCTCTCATGCTTCACTTAAATTATTTTGAGAGTCTCTTAATAGCATGGTAATTTGCTTACTAATAATATGCTTGGTATTCAAGATTTGTGAAACTTTCTTTTGAGTGTGTCGAATACTAAGAAAAGATTGAAGCATGATAATTGTTTTGAGATATGGAGGTGATAATATTAAAGTCATGCTAGTTGAGTAGTTATGAATTTAAAGAATACTTGTGTTAAAGTTTGTGATTCCCGTAGCATGCACGTATGGTGAACCGTTATGTGATGAAGTCAAAGCATGATTTATTTATTGATTGTCTTCCTTATGAGTGGCGGTCGGGGACGAGCGATGGTCTTGTAACACCCCGGATATGATTTACCTAATATTTAATCCAACTCTTTCCGTTTCCGGCGTTAAGTTATTTTATTTTCTCGGGTTCAGGTTTTTGTCTCCGTGTGTTATTGTTGTTGTCATGCATCTCATATCATGTCATCATGTGCATTGCATTTGCATACGTGTTCGTCTCATGCATCCGAGCATTTTCCTCGTTGTCCGTTTTGCATTCCGGCGCTCCGTTCTCCTCCGGTGGTATTTCTACCTTCCTTTCGTGTGTGGGGGTTAAACATTTCTGGATTGGACCGAGACTTGCCAAGCGGCCTTGGTTTACTACCGGTAGACCGCCTGTCAAGTTTCGTAGATGCTCCAACGGTTAACCGAGGGACCGAAAAGGCCTCGTGTGTGTTGCAGCCCAACACCCCTCCAATTTGGCCCAAAACCCTCTCCATCATCTAGAGCGTTCGATCACGATCGCGTGGCCGAAAACCGCACCTTTTTTGGACACTCCTAGCTCCCTCTATGCCTATAAACACACCCCTTCCTAAATTCGCGGTTCCCCTCTCCCGAAACCCTAAAAACCTCATCCGCCGCCGCCGGACATGTCCAGATCCCGCCGGACAGCATCCGCCGCCGCCCGCGGCCACTGAGAGGCTGCCACGTGGCCCAGCCACCGCCTCCCGCCGCCGGCCCGCGAGGCCCGGGGCCGGCCCTCCCCGCCGGCCGCTCGGGCCAGATCCGCCCGCGCCCGCCGCCTCTTCTTCATTGCCACTCCGCCGTACTTCGCCGGCCGCCGCCGCCCGGCGCACCATCGCCGGCAGGAGCTCGCCGCCGCCACCGGACCTCGCCTCGCCGCCTCAAGACCCTGCCCGGCGCCGGCAAGCACCCCGGCGACCTCGCCCCGGCGCACCCCCGCCTCACCGGTCCCGGAACCGGCCCTCTCCGGTCACCTCCCGACGAACTCCGGCGAAGGTCCCCCAGCGAACCTCGATCCACGCGCTGGATCTCAGATCTGGATTCAAAACCCTAGGGTTGACTTCATCTTTTCCCTAAGTCCCCGATTTATTTTGCTATGTTCATCGTGCCGTAACTTTGCATCCGTAGATCCGTTTTGGGCATATAGCATATCAAAATGTTCGCTTCAGAGAGCACATCATTTCATCTCATTGCATCATTTCCATTTGAGTTCATCTTGATGCCCGAAATGCTGTTGGAAGAGTGATATTTGAGATAATTGTCAGATCTGCTGCTCCAAATGGCTTTTTGTCATTTTTGCCATGATTAATGTGTGCATGATATGCCCCTGAGCTCTGCATGAGTTTTGTTATATACTTTGTCATCTTTACACAGGTTCTATCCATGTATTTTTGTGATGTGTGTGGTGACTAGCACAAGCTTGCAAAGTGGTGCATTCGTTAATTTTGATTTCAGGGACTTAGCAATTCCACTAAGTCCTTGATATGTTTTTATCAATATGCCATATGTTCATGTTGTTTCCTAGTGATCCGTGCCTCTTTTGAGGATGATCAGTAAGGGTGATTTGTTAATCTTGTAGTGATCTATCCATCCATGCCTTTGTTTGCAATTATGGAGCACCCTAGCTTGAGTCAATCGAGCTCTACTTTTGCTATTTCATGAATCTGGGCAGATTGTCTACTTGTTAGCGATTTTGCCGAGGATATTGTAGTTGATCCGTGCATGCTATGTTATTGTTCTTGCCATGTCTAGCTTTTATAATGTGTATTCTTGATGGGTGTATGCTTAGATTGTCATGACATGCTCTGTAGTGAGTGCATCGAGCTCGTAAACATGCCTACTTGATATCTGTTTTGCATGCTCCAGTTTTTCGCTAAGTCTGTGATCTGATTATGTTTTTGCCATGTTCACATGCTTGCAATTGTATTTTCTGATCCCTTTTGTCTCAAGGTCACTAAGGGACTTTTTTTAAGCTCTTCGAGTAGCTCCATGCCATGCTTTACTTTGCCATGTTCAGGCCCTGTAGCATATAGATTTCTTGCTCCAAAGTGTGCTACCTGATCTGAAATTCCAGACAAGTGTTAATTTCACCAAGTCTGAGATCTGTTTACCAATTGCACTTTTGCCATGCTGGTTTGAACCTGTTAATGGATGAATTGGCTGTAGCTCAGTGTTCATCTTTTTTTATGCTTCATGAGTGAATCCCTGCCATGTATTTTGTTGCCATGTTTGGGTGCTGTAGTATGTTTAACTTGTTGCATTTAAATGGCTACTTGCTGTTTATCGCAGACCAGTGCCATATTTGAATTGCTTGCCATTTCCAAACCGTGTCTCCGATTCCGGTGTTCTTTATATCGATTTCAACCGAAATCACCTCACCTTTCCAGTGGCACACTTGGATTTCCATGTTGAGGCGAGGTTCATTCATTCCTTGCCAAATCTTGCATATGCATCACATATCGCATCCCGCATAACATACCATGTTTGCATCATGTTGTTTGAGCTTTGCATGTGGTTGATTGTGTCCTTTTTGCTTGTTTGTCTTGTTTGGGTAGAGCCGGGAGATGAGTTCGCTAATGAGGAGCCCGTTGAGTTTGCTTTCGAGGATCCAGTCAACTCTGACAACTTTGCAGGCAAGATGATCATACCCTCGAAATCACTTCTATCTTTGCTTTGCTAGATGCTCGCTCTTTTGCTATGCCTATGCTACGATGCCTACCATTTGCTTATCATGCCTCCCAAATTGCCATGTTAAACCTCTAACCCACCATGTCCTAGCAAATCGTTGATTGGCTATGTTACCGCTTTGCTCAGCCCCTCTTATAGCGTTGCTAGTTGTAGGTGAAGATTGGAGACCGTTCCTTTTTGGAACATTATTTACTTGTTGGGATATCACTATATTATCTTGTTATCTTAATGCATCTATATACTTGGTAAAGGGTGGAAGGCTCGGCCTCTCGCCTAGTGTTTTGTTCCACTCTTGCTGCCCTAGTTTCTGTCATATCGGTGTTATGTTCCCGGATTTTGCGTTCCTTACGCGGTTGGGTGATAATGGGAACCCCTTGATAGTTCGCCTTGAATAAACTTTTTCCAGCTATGCCCAACCTTGGTTTTACCATTTTCCAGCTAGCCTCTTTTTCCCTTGGGTTTCCGGAGCCCGAGGGTCATCTTATTTTAAACCCCCCCGGGCCAGTGCTCCTCTTAGTGTTGATCCAACCGAGCGATGTCCGGGGCTACCAGGGGCAACTCTGGGCTGGCCTACCCGATGTCTGGCTCATCTGAGTGTGCCCTAAGAACGAGATATGTGCAGCTCCTATCGGGATTTGTCGGCACATTCAGGCGGTGTTGCTGGATTTGTTTTAACTTGTCGAAGTGTCTTGTAGAACCGGGATACCGAGTCTGATCGGAATGTCTCGGGAGAAGGTATATCCTTCGTTGACCGTGAGAGCTTGTCATGGGCTAAGTTGGGACCCCCTACAGGGATTTGGACTTTCGAAAGCCGTGCCTGCGGTTATGGGAAGATGGGAATTTGTTAATGTCCGGTTGTAGATAACTTGAACCTTAATTTAATTAAAATGAATCAACCGTGTGTGTTACCGTGATGGTCTCTTCTCGGCGGAGTCCGGGAAGTGAACACAGTGTTGGAGTAATGCTTGCCACAGGTTGTTCTCTAGTCATCCGTTCGCGCTTTGCCTCCTCTTCTCGCTCTCTTTTGCGAATAGGTTAGCCACCATATATGCTAGGCGCTTGCTGCAGCTCCACATATTACCTTGCCTTACCTATAAGCTTAAATAGTCTTGATCGCGAGGGTGCGAGATTGCTGAGTCCCTATGGCTCACGGATTACTTCCAAACCAGATGCAGGGCCAGACGACTCCGTTCCAGATGATGCGCTTGAGCTCAAGTGGGAGTTCGACGAGGACTCACGCCGTTACTATGTGTCTTTCCCTGATGATCAGTAGTGGTGCCCAGTTGGGGCGATCGGGACCGTGTCGCATGTTGGGTTGATCTTTTATTTTGGCACCGTAGTCGAGCCATGAGTGATTGGATGATGTAATGCTATTTATGTACTTTGTTTGACGTGGCGATTGTAAGCCAACTATGTACCTTCCCCTTTTATTATCTATATTACATGGGATGTTGTGAATATTAGCTTACTTGTGACATTGCTTTCAATGCGGTTATGCCTCTAAGTCGTGCTTCGACACGTAGGGGATATAGCCGCATCGAGGGCGTTACAGGTCTTTTCCTACGAATCTATCCTCTAGGAGCATGCGCATAATACTTTGCTTTGGTAACTTCTAGATTTTTGCAATAAGTATATGAGTTCTTTATGACTAATGTTGAGTCCATGGATTATACGCACTCTCACCCTTCCACCTTTGCTAGCCTCTCTAATACCGCACACTTTTCGCTGGTATCATACACCCACCTACCTTCCTCAAAACAGCCACCATACCTACGTATTATGGCACTTCCATAGCCATTCCGAGATATATTGCCATGCAACTTTCCACCGTTCCGTTTATTATGACACACTCCATCATTGTCATATTGCATATTCCGGTACACTGCCGGAGGCATTCATATAGAGTCATATTTTGTTCTAAGTATTGAGTTGTAATTGTTGAGTTGTAAGAAAAATAAAAGTGTGATGATCATCATTATTAGAGCATTGTCCCACTGAGGAAAGAATGATGGAGACTATGATTCCCCCATAAGTCGGGATGAGACTCCGGACGAAAAAAAAGGAGGCCAAAGAAGCCCAAATAAAAAGAGGCCATAAAAAAGGATAAAAGGCCCAAATAAAAATAAAAAAATGAGAGAAAAAGAGAGAAGGGACAATGTTACTATCCTTTTAACACACTTATGCTTCAAAGTAGCACCATGATCTTTGTTAGTGTCAAAACCGGCGGATCTCGGGTAGGGGGTCCCGAACTGTGCGTCTAGGCCGGATGGTAACATGAGGCAAGGGACACGAAGTTTTACCCAGGTTTGGGCCCTCTTGATGGAGGTAAAACCCTATGTCCTGCTTGATTAATATTGATGATATGGGTAGTACAAGAGTAGATCTACCACGAGATCGGAGAGGCTAAACCCGAGAAGCTAGCCTATGGTATGATTGTTGTTCTATATGTTGTCCTACGGACTAAAACCCTCCGGTTTATGTAGACACCGGAGAGGGTTAGGGTTACACAAAGTCGGTTACAATGGTAGGAGATCTATATATCCGTATCGCCAAGCTTGCCTTCCACGCCAAGGAAAGTCCCTTCTGGACACGGGACGAAGTCTTCAATCTTGTATTTTCATAGTCCAGGAGTCCGGCTGAAGGTATAGTCCAGCCATCCGGACACCCCCTAATCCAGGACTCCCTTGTAGCCCCTGAACCAGGCTTCAATGACGACGAGTCCGGTGCGTAGATTGTCTTCGGCATTGCAAGGCGGGTTCCTCCTCCAAGTACTTCATAGAAGATTTTGAGCACAAAGATAGTGTCCGGCTCTGCAAAATAAGTTTCCACATATGTCCATAGAGAAAATAGTATTTACACAAATCTAATCTGCTGACGTATTCCATAGTGCGACATCGCACCACGGCCAAGCCTTTATTCGAATGGTTTTATTATCACACCTCAGCGCGTCATGCGAGGCGGTTTCCTTGGCATGTCTTGTTAAAGCAGAGATCGTGTCCCCTTATCTCGGGATTCTCATCAATACGGGCGTGGGTAACCCAACCGCTTCTAGGAGTCCTAGACTATAGGCAAGTCCAAACGGCCACAGAGAGGATGCTTTATATTCACCCTCTTTATAAAGGGACAAGGCTTTTATTTTTCCCTCCCGTGCTCAATGGAATCCTTCCCCCACCTCAAGCTCAAACACCCAAAGTTCAGGTCAGGTGCTCCGAACCTTCAATCATGTCCGGATCTAGCCTTCAAGGCCGATGGGTGCATTCCTCCGTCACGGAAGAAGACATCAAAAAGTTGTGGGAGGCCAGATATCTGACCGCCGAGGTTGTGCATCGGCTGCCTGCCCAAGGGTAGGCCGTCCCCTCCCCCAAACCCAACGAGGGCGTCGTGTTCGTCTCCCACTTCCTCCGAGGTCTAGGCCTTGCTCTGGATCCTTTTGTCAGGGGTTTGATGTTTTATTACGGGCTAGACTTCCATGATCTAGCTCCGGACTCCTTTCTTCATATCACGACATTTATTGTCGTGTGTGAGGCCTTCCTCCGGGTTACCCCTCACTTTGGCTTGTGGCTCAAGACCTTTGAAGTAAAGCCGAAGATGATCGAGGGGAAACATGCGACGTGTGGAGGTGCCTCAATATGCAAGATGACGGGAGCTCCATGGCCCAAAGGCTCCATTCCAGAGGTGTCTGAATTGTGGCAACAGGAGTGGTTCTACATCACGGCTCCTAGAAGTGCCAAGTGGGCGGCCGCCCCTGTTTTCCGCTCGGGCCCTCCACCACAGTTGATGTCATGGATCAGCAGAGGTCTGAGCTGGGGTCCAGCCAAGGACATGCCTATACTGCAAAGCCGCATTCGAGATCTCTTCAATGGAGATTTTAGTTTGGTTGCGGTAATACAAGTTATGCTGGTTCGTCAAGTCCAGCCTTGCAAATGGCGGCCCCTTTGCTTGTGGGAGTTCAATCCCGAGGGACCGCGTGTCATCCAAAATTTCCTCGACCTGACGCACGAGGAGATGTACAAGTCATTCTTTGGACCTTAGGTAGAGTGTTCGGAAATCACCGAGGACGTGGGCCTGAGCAGTAACCCCGCCGCCGAACAGGAAAGGAATCTTCCGGCCGAACATACTATATCTCATTTGTTACGAAGTTATTTCTGAGAGTTTGCTTTTTGACCAGGACTGGCTAACAAAGGTGAAGTTGATTCGGTGTTCGGCCCCCCCTCCCTGAGGGTTTGGACAATCCGGTATTGGAAAAGATGCTCCAGGTCGCACCTTGCCCGGAGCCCTTGAAGGAAGATACTGGGAAGGATAATACAGGCGGACACGGGCCCCCAACGCTGCCCATTCTAACCGAGGGAGCGAGCGTCTCCATGAAGGAAGACGACCGGAGGAGGAAAATGACTACGCCCGGGGATTTGGACGCCGAAGCTTCCAAACGGGAGAAGAAGTCTCCCATAGAGGGTCCTACCTTGGGGGGTGCTTTTGCCGCACAAATTCCGCGGGGGGATCAATTCTCCAGCGAGTCGTAAGTGACCCGAAATACTTTAATAGTATAGGTATGCCATCTTTTTCTTCTGAGAAAATAACCACCGCATATATCTTTGCAGTTCGGGCCTTAGCCCCTCTCAAATGAGCTCGTCTTCGGGGGATCTTCTTCCAGAGATGATGGAGAGCGAAACGCCCCCTCCGGACTCCTCCGCTCTGGAAGCGGGCGACCCCGAAGTGTCGTCGCGGAGGGCCTCGCCGGGTCCGGTGAGGCCAGAAGATAATCCCATTGACCCCCGAAGCTCCCAGTGTCCGGCTCCCGAAGAGAGCGGAAAAAAGAGTCCGACACCGTCTGGTGTGCGACCGGATGTTCTGAGAGAGTTGGTGGGGTGAGCGGCCATCTTAGATGAACACCGTGTGCTGATGAATACGGTGATGGAGAGAATCTCGTCCGCCGAAAGCGGATTGCATGAAGCTTTTATGTGTCTACTGACAGGCTTTGAGGTACGTAAAATAATGTATGATAGTCCTGCACATGCTAGGTGTGCCCTGTGTAGATAGTAGCCCCTGAGGCTCTGGTTGTTGTCGGAAACGACGACGAACAGAGGGTCATATTCCTAGGTAATAGCCATACTGCCTCTATGTGCAGGTGATGGAAGCTCCGGTGGCTAGCCGGACTAGCGAGTTTGCCCATTTAAAACGGCAGTTGGATGTGGCAGACGCCGACATCGAGCTTGTTAACAAAAGGCTTGACGAGGCACAGGGTAAGTGTCATTATCTGGTAAACGCCACATAGTAAGAGCAGCATGATGCCAGTATCTTTAATATGTTGTGACTGCAGATGGGGCTGCCACTGTTGAAGCCTTGCGGGCAGAACTTTCCCGAGCCAAGGAACAAGCGAGGTTTAGTAATGCGGCTGCTTTGAAGGCGGCCGAAGAGTTGAAAATTGAGAAGGCCGCGCATGGCGAGAGCCGAGATAAGATGGACAAGATGGCCATAGAATTAGAAGCCGCCGCCGACCGTTGCCGGGTTCTTGAAAAGGAAAACCTAGCGAAGGCATCGGGCCTTGAGAAGGCTGCTGCGACGAGAAAAGACATCCGCTCTGCTATGAGGGCGAAGAAGGAGGAGCTGCGGGAAGCTGTGGATATTGTAACTGGGAAATCCTTTATGTTGCGGAGGAAGTTCGGAGATCCACGGTATGCCTCTCTGGATCGGCTGTGGAGTTCGGAGGATGTGTATATGGATTTGGCAGCGAGCGCTGCCGATGCGGCCAAGTACTTCCAGGGTCAAACGGACCGTGAAGTGGACCAGCTGTTTTGGACACAATTCCATTCTCCCGAGCGTCCTCTTTCATTGCCTGACCAATTAGCCGAATGGGCCGAACTGAATAGGTTGTCCGGACTCGCCATGAGGTCTGTTGTGGATCAGCTATGGTCGGAAAGGCCAAAACCGAACAGCTATTTTCAGCTTGGTGCAGCAGCTCCTTGACGTGGTGCCGCACATTAATGCGATGAAGAGGTCGGTGTGCATAGAGGGCTCACGGATGGCCTTTGCCCGTGTTAAAGCATACTGGGCGGAGATGGATGCTACCACGGTTGCAGCGCGGGATTCAGCCATAGGTCGAATGGCTGCTGAGCACTACTTTGAAGAAGTTCTTGAGGGTGCTCGTTTGATAGAGACCCAGTGCTCAAAAAATATTATGTTTGAGTGATATGTAATCTCATTGTAAGCGAAATGCTTTTATAAATTTTTATAAGGCTATTTTTATACTTTTGCCTGAAAGTAATATGATGCCTCCTGGGCGGCCGTTTATGTATACATGTGTATAACCTGAAAGATTGCAGCCGTCGGCTTCAACCCCCATGCATATAATGCGGAGGTGCTCGCAAAAAACACGCGTTCACACTTAACCCAACGTCTTGGTCCTATTAAGGAGGTGATAGCGGAGCAAGCGAGGCAACCGGACTATAATGCTTTAGCACTTTCACTTAGCCATAGGAGTTTGACAGTGGGGCTACTAGATAGCCCCTGGTGGCTCCGCACTCTCCCGATCCCGAGGTGCGCACATGCCTGGCCAGAAAACGGCCCTTCGTTAAGGCGGAGGAATTCTAACATTCCAATAGGTCATCGAGTGGTTGACCAGTCTCACGCTATATCATGACAGTCAGTTTTCGGCTTTCTCTACTGAGGTGCTCGTCCGGATGAACCAGGGCACAATCGTAGTAGTTCTCCTGGTGCTACCTTAGCCGGTAAAGCGGAACGTAAGGCACCAAAACACAGGAACCGGGCAAACCCAACATTTGACCAAAGACAATGATTCGGAGCTGATGCATATAAGGCCAAACTCACGACGCTGAACACTCCCTAAGGTATTCGGTCTTTGTGGTATAAACCAGGCCTAAATAATGGCCTTTGTAAGAAGCCCCTTGTGTCCAGGTACGTGCATTGTTCTGGCGTGGCCACATGCCAAGACGTCAGCATCCTTCTCGACGGTGGATATGTATCAACAAGAGATAGTAAAAAAGGTTTACGCAGGGTCTTAATCTAAAAAGAATCCTTGGAGCGAGTCCCTGCTGCACGTCTGCGCCTGTGTCTCCGTTGTGTCGTATCCTGGACGGGTGTAGCACGATGATCGTCTGTAAAAGAGAGGGATTTAGGTGAAAAAGTTGTCGTGCAAAAAGATAGTTTTTAAAGAAACCATGTATAATTCAAGATGAGAAAAAATTGCCACTTGTCTGCGCACATTGAGCCCCTTGTACAAATAGGGGTGTGACCACTTATTCGGTATAAATAGCGGCGCCGGACTTGATTAGTCGTGTCTGAGGTCTTGACGACCTATTGGATACTTTCGCTGGTCCGGGCGCCTTTAGTGTGCGGCTGCCAGGGCAGCCGCACTCTCTTCGGCGCGCAGAGAGCGCTTGATATTTCCGTTCACTGAAATGATGCCATGTGGACCGGGCATCTTGAGTGTGAGGGAGGCGTAGTGTGGTATTGCATTAAGCGAGCGAAAGCTTCGCATCCGAGTAGTGCTTGATAGCCACTTTGGAACGGAGCGATGTGGAAGGTTAAATGCTCGCGACGGAAGTTATCGGGGGAGCCGAATATAACTTGTAGTAGGAGGGAGCCCGTACAACGAGCCCCTGGGCGTGGCGTTACTCCTTTAAAGGTATATTGCTATGGCGAATTTTTGTTGGGTCTAACCCCATCCCGCGGATTGTATCCTGATATATTAGGTTTAGATTGCTGCCACCATCCATCAAGACTCGTGTGAAGTGATATCCGCCAATTACTGGGTCTAATACCAGGGCAGCCCATCCTGCGCGTCGGATACTTGTTGAGTAATCGCGATGGTCGAAAGTGATCGGTTGAGACGACCAGTGGCAGGACTTCACGGTGACAGGAACTTGGGTATATTTTCCTGGGAGTGCCGCGTTGTTTTTTCCCTTGATTACGTGTAACACGTTTACTGTTTTGACTTCTGGTGGAAATTTCTTTTGTTCCCCAGTGTCTTGCTTGGGAGGCTTGTCCTTGTCTTCACTTGGTGTATCCTCCCCCTCGTGTACGACGTTGAGCTTGCCGGACTGCTTGAAGACCCATCATTCTCTGTGGGTATGATTAGCAGGTTTACTAGGGGTACTATGGATCTGACATACTTGGTCCAGAATTTTGTTGAGGCTGGACAGTTCATCCCTGGTGCCTTTAGAGGGCGGCTTTTGCTGACCTGGCCGAGAGCTTTTGAATCCGGCGTTTACTGCCGAGCCCTTCATGCTGTCTTCTTTATTCCGGCGTTTGTTATTGCTGTTGCACCGTGATTTCCCGTTTCCATCTCTAACTTCAGATGTACTGGGGTCGCTGGTGCTGCATCTGGCTTACCAGCTGTCCTCACCCGCGCAAAAGCGGGTCATGAGGCTTGTTAATGCGGCCATCATTCTCGGCTTATTTTGGCCAAGGTATCTGGCGAGCCATTCGTCACAGACGCTATGCTTAAAAGCTGCCAAGGCTTCGCTGTCCGGACAGTTGACAATCTGGTTCTTTTTAGTGAGAAACCTGTTCCAAAGCTTTCGGGCTGACTCTCCAGGCTGTTGAGTTATATGACTCAAATCGTCCGCATCCGGGGGTCGGACATAAGTCCCTTGAAAATTTGCCCGAAAGGCGTCTTCGAGCTCTTCACAACTTCCAATGGAGCTTTCGGGGAGGCCTTTAAGCCAGTGACGGGCTGGCCCTTTGAGCTTGAGGGGTAAGTACTTGATGGTGTGGAGATCATCTCCTCGAGCCATATGGATATGAAGGATGTAGTCCTCAATCCAGACCCCGGGGCCTGTTGTTCCGTCGTATGTCTCTATGTTTACGGGTTTGAATCCCTCTGGAAATTCATGGTCCAGCACCTCATCGGTGAAACATAGGGGATGTGCGGCACCCCTGTAGCTGGGTGTACCGCATTGTTCGGATGTTTGTTGTGTTGCATTGTATGCTGGGGCGCGCTTGCGTGGTCTATAGATGGATCTTGTTGGGTCGTCCTTTGGGTGCAAGCCCTCGCATGGGTCGCGCGTTGTATTGTGAGTGGCGTTGTATGCCGCTCTGTGTTGGTAGAGGGGTCGTCTATCCGGCCAGGTGGCTGCTTTAATATTTGGTTGTGGGGGGGGGTCTGAGGCCTCCTCATCGAATTCAGGTAGCAGCTTCCGCTTTGGGTAGCTCTTGGAGGGGCGATTGTCGCCGTACCTCGCTGCTGTGTTGAGTATTTTACTCCATCTGATTTGGAGTGTGTCTTGCACAGCCTTGAGCTTTTGCTTCTGCTTTTTAAGACTCCTCGCGGTGGCAACAAGCCTTTTACGGGCGTCCTGCTGCTCCGGGAGCCTGTCCGGCATTATGTCGTCCGGACCATTATCCTTGATAGAATTTGTTTGTTCGGTTTGATTATCCGGATTGCCATTGTCCGGCAGCAGTTCGCCCTGCTCCAGCGCTGGGTCTGTGTGATCGTTATTTCTGTCGAGGCGGGATTTCGGGCGGCGCTTGCGTCGCCGCTTTGACTGCTTCTCGAGGGAACAAGCCTTCGGTGCGTCCTTCCGCTCCTCGTCGTCATCTTTTGGTGCGTCCACCATGTATACATCATATGATGAGGTGGCTTTCCAGGGCCCAACAGGCGCTGGTTCTTCATCGTCTCCTTCATCGGCGTCCATACCGTCGATGTCTTCGGAGTCGAAGTCGAGCATGTCGGTTAAATTGTCGACAGTGGCTACAAAGTGGGTGGTGGGTTGGCTTTGAATTTCTTCATCATCCGTATCCCAACCTTGCTGACCGTAGTCCAGCCAGGGCTCTCCAGATAAAGAGAGAGACTTTAGTGTCTTCAGAATATCGCCGAAAGGCGAGTGCTAAAAGATGTCCGCGGTCGTAAACTCCATGATCGGTGCCCGATCGGATTTGATCGGAAGGTGCGCGGAGGGTTCGGAGTCCGGAGAGGAGTCCGACTCCTTTGAGTCACGAGTCTCGCGGAATGCGAGGCTGGTGTTTGGCTCGATCGCCGTTGGGATCGCAGCCCCCGAGGCGGCGTCCAACCACCCATCCTCGATCGGCGCAGTTGGCTCCGAATTAAGGGTCGAAGCCGATGCGGGTGCGGCCTCCATGGCACTGTTCGGCGGCAGAGCTAGATCATTTTCGTCGTGACAATGCGGCGCGCTCGGCAGTGGCTCGGATCCTCGAAGATCAAGTCCCCGCGGATGTCAGCCGTGTAGTTTAAACTTCCAAATCTGGCCTGACGGCCAGGGGCATAGCTTTCGATCTGCTCCAGATGGCCAAGTGAATTGGCCCGCAGTGCGAAGCCGCCGAAGACGAAGATCTGTCCGGGGAGGAAGGTCTCACCCTGGACTGCGACGCTATTGATGATCGTAGGAGCCATCAAGCCTAACGGCGATGACACAGAGGAACTCTCAATGAAAGCACCAATGTCGGTGTCAAAACCGGCGGATCTCGGGTAGGGGGTCCCGAATTGTGCGTCTAGGCCGGATGGTAACAGGAGGCAAGGGACACGAAGTTTTACCCAAGTTCGGGCCCTCTTGATGGAGGTAAAACCCTACGTCCTGCTTGATTAATATTGATGATATGGGTAGTACAAGAGTAGATCTACCACGAGATCGGAGAGGCTAAACCCTAGAAGCTAGCCTATGGTATGATTGTTGTTCTGTATGTTGTCCTACGGACTAAAACCCTCCGGTTTATATAGACACCGGAGAGGGTTAGGGTTACACAAAGTCGGTTACAATGGTAGGAGATCTATATATCCGTATCACCAAGCTTGCCTTCCACGCCAAGGAAAGTCCCTTCCGGACACGGGACGAAGTCTTCAATCTTGTATCTTCATAGTCCAGGAGTCCGGCTGAAGGTATAGTCCGGCCATCCGGACACCCCCTAATCCAGGACTCCCTCAATCTTCATAGTAGAGAGTCTCTCATGTTATCACTTCATATACTAGTGGGAATTTTACATTATAGAACTTGGCTTGTATATTCCAATGATGGGCTTCCTCAAATTGCCCTAGGTCTTCATGAGCAAGCAAGTTGGATGCACACCCACTTAGTTTCTTTTTGAGCTTTCATATACTTATAGCTCTAGTGCATCTGTTGCATGGCAATCCCTACTCACTCACATTGATATCTATTGATGGGCATCTCCATAGCCCGTTGATACGCCTAGTTGATGTGAGACTATCTTCTCCTTTTTGTCTTCTCCACAACCACCATTCTATTCCACCTATAGTGCTATATCCATGGCTCACGCTCATGTATGGCGTGAAGATTGAAAAAGTTAGAGTATGAAACAATTGCTTGGCTTGTCATCGGGGTTGTGCATGATTTAAATACTTTGTGTGGTGAAGATACAGCATAGCCAGACTATATGATTTTGTAGGGATAACTTTCTTTGGCCATGTTATTTTGAGAAGACATAATTGCTTAGTTAGTATGCTTGAAGTATTATCATTTTTATGTCAATATGAAATTTTGTCTTGAATCTTTCGGATCTGAATATTCATACCACAATTAAGAATAATTACATTAAAATTATGCCAAGTAGCACTCCGCATCAAAAATTCTGTTTTTATCATTTACCTACTCGGGGACGAGCAGGAATTAAGCTTGGGGATGCTTGATACGTCTCCAACGTATCTATAATTTTTGATTGCTCCATGCTATATTATCTACTGTTTTAGACATTATTGGGCTTTATTTTCCACTTTTATATTATTTTTGGGACTAACCTATTAACTAGAGGCCCAACCCAGAATTGCTGTTTTTTGCCTGTTTTAGGGTTTTGAAGAAAAGGAATATCAAACGGAGTCCAAACAGAATGAAACCTTCGAAAACGTGATTTTCTCATCAGATAAGATCCAGGAGACTTGGACCCTCCGTCAAGAAAGCCGCAAGGTGGTCACGAGGGTAGGGGCGCCCCCCTAGGGCGCGCACCCTGCCTCGTGGGCCCCTTGAAGCTCCACCGACGTACTTCTTCCTCCTATATATATCCACGTACCCCCAAACGATCGGGGACGGAGCCAAAAACCTAATTCCACCGCCGCAACTTTCTGTATCCATGAGATCCCATCTTGGGGCCTGTTCCGGAGCTCTGCCGGAGGGGGCATTGATCACGGAGGGCTTCTACATCATCATCCAAGCCGCTCCGATGAAGTGTGAGTAGTTTACTTCAGACCTACCGGTCCATAGCTAGTGGCTAGATGGCTTCTTCTCTCTTTTTGGATCTCAATACAATGTTCTCCCCCTCTCTCGTGGAGATCTATTCGATGTAATCGTCTTTTTGCGGTGTGTTTGTTGAGACCGATGAATTGTGGGTTTATGATCCAGTCTATCTATGAATAATATTTGAATCTTCTCTGCATTCTTTTATGTATGATTGGTTATCTTTGCAAGTCTCTTCGAATTATCAGTTTGGTTTGGCCTACTAGATTGGTTTTTCTTGCCATGGGAGAAGTGTTTAGCTTTGGGTTCAATCTTGCGGTGTCCATTCCCAGTGACAGAAGGGGCAGCAAGGCACGTATTGTATTGTTGCCACTGAGGATAACAAGATGGGGTTTTTATCATATTGCATGAAATTATCCCTCTACATCATGTCATCTTGCTTAAGGCGTTACTCTGTTTTTAACTTAATACTCTAGATGCATGCTGGATAGCGGTCGATGAGTGGAGTAATAGTAGTAGATGCAGAATCGTTTCGGTCTACTTGTCTCGGATGTGATGCCTATATACATGATCATACCTAGATATTCTCATAACTATGCTCAATTCTGTCAATTGCTCATCAGTAATTTGTTCACCCACCGTAGAATACTTATGCTCTTGAGAGAAGCCACTAGGGAAACCTATCGCCCCCGGGTCTCTTTCTCATCATATCAATCTCCATCACTTTATTATTGCTTTGCTTTTACTTTATTTACTTTGCATCTCTATACCAAAAATACCAAAAATATTATTTATCATCTCTATCAGATCTCACTTTTGTAAGTGACCGTGAAGGGATTGACAACCCCTAAGCGCGTTGGTTGCGTTGAGCTATTGTTTTTGTGTAGGTACGAGGGACTCGAGCGTAGCCTCCTACTGGATTGATACCTTGGTTCTCAAAAACTGAGGGAAATACTTACGCTACTTTGCTGCATCATCCCTTCCTCTTTGGGGAAATCCAACGCAGTGCTCAAGAGGTAGCAAGCCGTTGGCAGGTCCAAGGGCGGGCTGAGCACCTGCCGCCGCACCATCCTGACGGCCCCCTCAAGGGCAGCATTCCAGGCGATTGCCTTCCTCGTCAATGACCTTGAAGAACAGCATGGAGGCACCGTCGTACTCGAAATGGATGGCGACCGCCCCCTCCGTGCGGCAGACGCGAGCGACCTCACCCCATCTGCGGGTCATGAAGATCTTGCCTGGGGAGACGGCCTCGACCTCCGCTCCTGTCGCTAGGGTGTCGCACCTGGTGTGCTGCAGCCACAACTCTAGTGGCCCCCTCGCCGGCATCTCTTCGGCGAAGAACGATGGAAACCAGATCCACGTGCACGGTGGCATCGCCGGCCACACCACGAGTTCTCGTGAGGAGCCCTCGACATGGGTTCGTGGGACGATGGCGCGCGCCACCACTGCACGGCCACTCTGGCCATGGCGCAAGGGGCGTCGGCCCCTGCCTCCTCCTCCGGAGCCATCCTCCTGAGCATACAAGCGCGGTGGGTAGCCCGGGGGAGGCCGCTCATGCCAGGGCCTTGTCACCTCCGGTCTCGCGACGATGTCGCTGGAGCGGACTGGTCTCTTCTTCGCTGGGAGTGGCCCTAGTTCTTCACGGCGGGTTTTCCCCTTTTCAGCGGCGGAGAACCTCCGTATCGGCGCCATGGGCGTTGCAGCAAGGAAGGGGAAGAAGCAGGCGGAACGGAGGAAGAGATGAGTGACGGGGGCTCTGCCCCTCTCCTCATTCATAGCCAGAGGAAGGCCAACCGCCGGCCTCCATGGTCTAAGGTAATGATGACTTTCTTCTGCATGCAACAGGTTCTCGTCAAGTCGGGTAGTTGCCGAGGCGGCATGGGGAAGCGGAGACGCCCACGACCCGTCAATCGCCACACATCAATTGAGGCCGCACGCTATTGGGGCCTACAGCGCTCCGCACTTGACCCTTGGCTTCGTCGCGAAGCCAAGTACGAGAGCGCCTTGGGCCAGGGGGATACTGTCGGCGTCCTGGGAATGGGGGTACCCAGACTTGCCTGCCTGCGGCCCAGGGCGTGGCTCCACCAGGGTCCTGGTTCGGCCCATCTTCACCAGCAACCACTCAAGACCCTCGCGAGGGGCCAAGCCTTGCGAGGCGGACGACACCAAGACCTCCTCTGGGGCGGCCTCCCTAGGCTAGCTCCTGAGGAGCGGAGATATCTATGCAAGGGGCACCTCGCGAGGAGCGCGTGACGTGAGCCATGACGACCAAGGCCAGGCGGGCGCCAGCGGGCGCAGAGTGCCAGTTTCCTCTTTGGTGCTAAAGAGGCAAGCGCAGGCGAGGAGTCCCGAGGCATCAGGCAAAGGTTTCCATATCGGTGCAACAAGACCAAGACCAACAGGACGGCAGGACGGAGGTCACCGCGGAGCCCACGACGACGTCACCACCAGAGCCTTTCGCAGGCGAAGACCACTTTTTGTCAGGATAGCTTGTACTAGTTGTCCCCCTTCAAACTGGCCGTTGTGGGATCCCTTCCCGCCTAATATTTGGGAAAAGGACCAGGGCCTCTATAAATAGGACTAGACACCACCATATGGGAAGAGGATCGACCATACCACCCACACACACACAAGCTCATCAAGGTCAAGAACACCTCTCCTCAGGAGGCTGTTCATTCCTTATACTTGTTCATCCTCAGCCTACAAGGCAATCCACCACACCACACTGGAGTAGGGTATTACACCATAACGGTGGCCCGAATGAGTATAAACCCTTGTGTCCCTTGCTCTTCGGTTTCGGCGAGCTAGGCTTTGAGACCGTTGCGAGAGTGGGCTCGCAGGGGAGAGAGATATTCATGCGCACCCCAGTGTTTGAGCCTCAAGGGTTTGCCAGAACCCGTAATCCGACAGTCATATTGGTGTAAAGCGCATGAATAAACTCCTTGCGGATGGACTTTTGGAATCACTTGATTATGAATCATTTGATGCTTGCGAACCATGCCTCATGAGAAAGATGACTAAGACTCCGTTCTTCGGAACAATGGAGCGAGCCACTGAGTTATTGGAAATAATACATACCGATGTATGTGGTCCGATGAGTGTTGAGGCTCGCGGCGGGTATCCTTATTTTCGAACCTTCACAGATTATTTGAGCAGATATGGGTATATCTACTTAATGAAACACAAGTCTGAAACATTTGAAAAGTTTAAAGAATTTCAGAGTGAAGTTGAGAATCATCGTAACAAGAAAATAAAGTTTCTATGATCTAATCACGGAGGCGAATATTTGAGTTACGAGTTTGGCCTTCATTCAAAACAATTTGGAATAGTTTCACAACTCACGCCACCTGGAACACCACAGCCTAATGGTGTGTCCGAACGATGTAACCGTACTTTATTAGATATATATGGTGCGATCTATGATGTCTCTTACCGATTTACCACTATCATTTTGGGGTTATGCATTAGAGACAACTGCATTCACGTTAAATAGGGCACCATCTAGATCCATTGAGACGACACCGTATGAACTGTGGTTTGGCAAGAAACCTAAGCTATCGTTTCTTAAAGTTTGGGGTTGTGATGTGATACGTCTCCAACGTATCTATAATTTTTTATTGCTCCATGCTATATTATCTTCTGTTTTGGACATTATTGAGCTTTATTATTCACTTTTATATTATTTTTGGGACTAACCTATTAGCCAGAGGCCCAGCCCAGAATTGTTGTTTTTTTCCTATTTCAGAGTTTCGCAGAAAAAGAATATCAAACGGAGTCCAAACGGAATGAAACCTTCGGGAGCGTGATTTTTGGAACGAACAAGATCTAGGAGACTTGGACCCTACGTCAAGCAACCAACAGTGAAGCCACGAGTTAGGGGGCGCGCCTACCCCCCAGGCGCGCTCTCCACCCTTGTGGGCCCCCTGTTGCTCCACCGATGTACTCCTTCCTCCTATATATACCTATGTACCCCCAAACGGTCGGATATGGAGCCAAAACCCTAATTCCACCGCCGTAACTTTCTGTATCCACGAGATACCATCTTGGGGCCTGTTCCGGAGCTCCGCCAGAGGGGGAATCGATCACGAAGGGCTTCTACCTTAACACCATAGCCTCTCCGATGAAGTGTGAGTAGTTTACCTCAAACCTTCGGGTCCATAGTTATTAGCTAGATGGCTTCTTCTCTCTTTTTGGATCTCAATACAAAGTTCTCCCCCTCTCTTGTCGAGATCTATTCGATGTAATCTTCTTTTGCGGTGTGTTTGTTGAGACCGATGAATTGTGGGTTTATGATCAAGTTTATCTATGAACAATATTTGAATCTTCTCTGAATTCTTTTATGTATGATTGGTTATCTTTGCAAGTCTCTTCGAACTATCAGTTTTGTTTGGCCTACTAGATTGATCTTTCTTGCAATGGGAGAAGTGCTTAGCTTTGGGTTCAATCTTGCGGTGTCCTTTCCCAGTGATAGTAGGGGCAGCAAGGCACATATTGTATTGTTGCCATCGAGGATAACAAGATGGGGTTTTTATCATATTGCATGAATTTATCCCTCTACATCATGTCATCTTGCTTAAAGTGTTACTCTGTTCTTATGAACTTAATACTCTAGATGCATGCTGGATAGTTGTCGATGTGTGGAGTAATAGTAGTAGATGCAGGCAGGAGTCGGTCTACTTGTCTTGGACGTGATGCCTATATACATGATCATACCTAGATATTCTCATAACTATGCTCAATTCTGTCAATTGCTCAACAGTAATTTGTTCACCCACCGTAAAATACTTATGCTCTTGAGAGAAGCCACTAGTGAAACCTATGGCCCCCGGGTCTATCTTCATCATATTAATCTTCCAATACTTAGTTATTTTCATTGCCTTTTATTTTAGTTTGCATCTTTATCATAAAAATACCAAAAATATTATCTTATCATATCTATCAGATCTCACTCTCGTAAGTGATCGTGTAGGGATTGAAAACCCCTTATCGCGTTGGTTGCGAGGATTTATTTGTTTTGTGTAAGTGCGAGGGACTCGCGCGTAGCCTCCTACTGGATTGATACCTTGGTTCTCAAAAACTGAGGGAAATACTTACGCTACTTTGCTGCATCACCCTTTCCTCTTCAAGGGAAAACCAACGCAGTGCTCAAGAGGTAGCAAGAAGGATTTCTGGCACCGTTGCCGGGGAGGTCTACGCAAAAGTCAACATACCAAGTACCCATCACAAAACCTTATCTCCCGCATTACATTATTTGCCATTTGCCTCTCGTTTTCCTCTCCCCCACTTCACCCTTTCCGTTTTATTCGCCCTCTCTCTCTATCATCCCTCTCTTTCTCTATTTGCCTCTTTTTCGCTTGCTCCTCTATTGCTTGTGTGTTGGATTGCTTGCTTGTCACGATGGCTCAAGATAACACTAAATTGCATGACTTTACCAATACCAACAACATTGATTTTATTAGTACTCCGATTGCTCCTCTTACCGATGTTGAATCTTGTGAAATTAATGTTGCCTTGCTGAATCTTGTCATGAAAGATCCGTTTTCTGGCCTTCCTAGTGAAGATGCCGCTACCCATCTAAATAGCTTCTTTGATTTGTGTGATATGCAAAATAAGAAAGATGTGGACAATGATATTGTTAAATTGAAGCTATTTCCTTTTTCTCTTAGAGATCGTGCTAAAGCTTGGTTTTCGTCTTTGCCTAAAAATAGTATTGATTCTTGGAATAAGTGCAAAGATGCTTTTATCTCTAAGTATTTTCCTCCCGCTAAGATTATCTCTCTTAGAAACGATATTATGAATTTTAAGCAACTTGATCATGAACATGTTGCACAAGCTTGGGAGAGGATGAAATTAATGATACGTAATTGCCCTACTCATGGTTTGAATTTGTGGATGATTATACAAAACTTTTATGCCGGATTGAATTTTTCTTCTAGAAATCTTTTAGATTCGGCCGCGGGAGGCACTATTATGGAAATCACTTTAGGAGAAGCTACTAAACTCCTAGATAATATTATGGTTAATTATTCTCAATGGCACACTGAAAGCTCTACTAATAAGAAAGTGCATGCAATAGAAGAAATTAATGTTAATGTTTTGAGTGGAAAGATGGATGAACTTATGAAATTATTTGCTAATAAAAGTGTTTCTTCTGATCCTAATGATATGCCTTTGTCTACTTTGATTGAGAATAATAACGAATCTATGGATGTGAATTTTGTTGGTAGGAATAATTTTGGTAACAATGCGTATAGAGGAAACTTTAATCCTCGGCCTTATCCTAGTAATTCCTCTAATAATTATGGTGATTCCTACAAAAATTCTTATGGAAATTTTAATAAGATGCCCTCTGAATTTGAGACTAGTGTTAAGGAATTGATGAATTCACAAAAGAATTTCAATGCTTTGCTTGAAGAGAAATTGCTTAAAGTTGATGATTTGGCTAGGAACGTTGATAGAATGTCTCTTGATGTTGATTCTTTAAGACTTAGATATATTCCTCCTAAGCATGATATCAATGAGTCTCTCAAAGCCATGATAATTTCCATTGATGAGTGCAAAGAAAGAACCGCTAGGATGCGTGCTAAGAAAGATTCCTTTATAAAAGTGTGTTCTTCTAGTTTCCATGATAATAAACATGAAGATCTAAAAGTTATTGATGTGTCCCCTATTAAATATATTCTTTGCAATATGAATCTTGATAATTATGGGACTGGATATGATCCACCTTTACCTAGAAGGCGTTCCAAAAATTCGGAGTTTTTAGATCTTGATGCTAAATTTGATAAAAGTGGGATTGAAGAGATCAAAACTCTAGATGCTAATGAACCTACTATTTTGGATTTCAAGGAAGTTAATTATGATAGCTGCTCTTTGATAGATTGTATCTCCTTGTTGCAATCCGTGCTAAATTCTCCTCATGCTTATAGCCAAAATAAAGCTTTTACTAAACATATCGTTGATGCTTCGATGCAATCTTATGAAGAAAAACTTGAGTTGGAAGTTTCTATCCCTAGAAAACTTTATGATGAGTGGGGACCAACTATTAAAATTAAAATTAAAGATCACGAATGTATGCTTTGTGTGATTTGGGTGCTAGTGTTTCCATGATTCCAAAGACTTTGTGTGATTTGTTAGGTTTCCGTGATTTTGATGATTGCTCTTTAAAATTGCACCTTGCGGATTCCACTATTAAGAAACCTATGGGAAGAATTAATGATGTTCTTATTGTTGCAAATAGGAATTATGTGCACCTAGATTTTATTGTTCTTGACATAGATTGCAGTCCTTCATGTCCTATTATTCTCGATAGACCTTTCCTTAGAACGATTGGTGCAATTATTGATATGAAGGAAGGAAATATTAGATTACAATTTCCGTTAAGGAAAGGCATTGAACACTTTCCTAGAGAGAAAATTAAATCACCTTATGAATCTGTTATGAGAGCCACTTATGGGTTGCCTACCAAAGATGGCAATACCTAGATCTATCATTGCTTTTTATGCCTAGCTAGGGGCATTAAACGATAGCGCTTGTTGGGAGGCAACCCAATTTTATTTTTATTCCTTGATTTTTGCTCCTATTTTTAGTAATAAATAATTTACCTAGCCTCTGATTTGGTTGTGTTTTTTGTGTTTAATTAGTGTTTGTTCCAAGTAGAACCATTGGGAAGACTTGGGGAAAGTCTTGTTAATCTTGCTGTAAAAAACAGAAACTTTAGCGCTCACGAGAACTGCTTCCATTTTTATTTGGAAAGTGCTATTTAGTTAATTATTTTTGAAGATAATTAATAGATAAATTCCTCGCGTCCAGAAATTTATTTTAGAATTTTTGGGGTTCCAGATCTTGCGCTAGCTACAGATTACTACAGACTGTTCTGTTTTTGACAGATTCTGTTTTTCGTGTGTTGTTTGCTTATTTTGATGAATCTATGGCTAGTAAAATAGTTTATAAACCATAGATAAGTTGGATTACAGTAGTTTTAACACCAATATAAATGAATAATGATTTAATTACAGTACCTTGAAGTGGTGTTTTGTTTTCTTTCGCTAACGGAGCTCACGAGATTTTCTACTTTAAGTTATGTGTTGTGAAGTTTTCAAGTTTTGGGTAAAGATTTGATGGATTATGGAACAAGGAGTGGCAAGCACCTAAGCATGGGTATGCCCATTGTTGGAAATATGCCCTAGAGGCAATAATAAAATGGTTATTATTATTTTTCCTTGTTCATGATAATTGTCTATTGTTCATGCTATAATTGTGTTATCCGGAAATCGTAATACATGTGTGAATACATAGACCACAACACGTCCCTAGTGAGCCTCTAGTTGACTAGCTCGTTGATCAAAACATAGTCATGGTTTCCTGACTATGGTCATTGGATGTCATTGATAACGGGATCACATCATTAGGAGAATGATGTGATGGACAAGACCCAATCCTAAGCATAGCTTAAAGATCGTGTAGTTCGTTTGCTATAGCTTTTCCAAATGTCAATTATCATTTCCTTAGACCATGAGATTGTGCAACTCCCTGATACCGTAGGAGTGCTTTGGGTGTGCCAAACGTCACAACGTAACTGGGTGACTATAAAGGTACACTACGGGTATCTCCGAAAGTGTCTGTTGGGTTGGCACGAATCGAGATTGGGATTTGTCACTCTGTATGACAGAGAGGTATCTCTGGGCCCACTCGGTAATGCATCATCATAATGAGCTCAATGTGACCAAGTGGTTGATCACGGGATCATGAATTACGGTACGAGTAAAGTGACTTGCCGGTAACGTGATTGAACAAGGTATTGGGATACCGACGATCGAGTCTCGGGCAAGTAACGTACCGATTGACAAAGGGAATTGTATACGGGATTGATTGAATCCTTGACATCGTGGTTCATCCGATGAGATCATCGAGGAGCATGTGGGAGCCAACATGGGTATCCAGATCCCGCTGTTGGTTATTGACCGGAGAGTCGTCTCGGTCATGTCTGCGTGTCTCCCGAACCCGTAGGGTCTACACACTTAAGGTTCGGTGACGCTAGGGTTGTTGAGATATTAGTATACGGTAACCCGAAAGTTGTTCGGAGTCCCGAATGAGATCCCGGACGTCACGAGGAGTTCCGGAATGGTCCAGAGGTGAAGATTTATATATAGGAAGTCAAGTTTCGGCCATCGGGAAAGTTTCGGGGGTAATCGGTATTGTACCGGGACCACCGGAAGGGTCCCGGGGGTCAACCGGGTGGGGCCACCTATCCCGGAGGGCCCCATGGGCTGAAGTGGGAGGGGAACCAGCCCCTAGTGGGCTGGTGCGCCCCCATGGGCCTCCCCCTGCGCCTAGGGTTGGAAACCCTAGGGGTGGGGGCGCCCCACTTGGCTTGGGGGGCACTCCACCCCCCTTGGCCGCCGCCCCCCTTGGAGATTGCATCTCCTAGGGCCGCCCCCCTAGGGGTCCTATATATAGTGGGCGGGAGGGAGGGCAGCCGCACCCTAGCCCCTAGCGCCTTCCTCTTGAAGGAAATATGCCCTAGAGGCAATAATAAAGTTATTATTTATTTCCTTATAATCATGATAATGTTTATTATTCATGCTAGAATTGTATTAACCGGAAACATAATACATGTGTGAATACGTAGACAAACAAAGTGTCACTAGTATGCCTCTACTTGACTAGCTCATTAATCAAAGATGGTTGTGTTTCCTAACCATGAACAATGGGTTGTTATTTGATTAACGGGATCACATCATTAAGTGAATGATCTGATTGACATGACCCATTCCATTAGCTTAGCACCCGATCGTTTAGTATGTTGCTATTGCTTTCTTCATGACTTATACATGTTCCTATAACTATGAGATTATGCAACTCCCGTTTACCGGAGGAACACTTTGGGTGCTACCAAACGTCACAACGTAACTGGGTGATTATAAAGGAGTACTACAGGTGTCTCCAAAGGTACATGTTGGGTTGGCGTATTTCGGGATTAGGTTTTGTCACTCTGATTGTCGGAGAGGTATCTCTGGGCCCTCTCGGTAATGCACATCACTTAAGCCTTGCAAGCATTGCAACTAATGAATTAGTTGCGGGATGATTTATTACAAAACGAGTAAAGAGACTTACCGGCAACGAGATTGCACTAGGTATTGGAATACCGACGATCGAATCTCGGGCAAGTAACATACCGATGACAAAGGGAACGACGTATGTTGTTATGCGGTCTGACCGATAAAGATCTTCGTAGAATATGTAGGAGCCAGTATGGGCATCCAGGTCCCGCTATTGGTTATTGACCGGAGACGTGTCTCGGTCATGTCTACATTGTTCTCGAACCCGTAGGGTCCGCACGCTTAAGGTTACGATGACAGTTATATTATGAGTTTATGCATTTTGATGTACCGAAGGTTGTTCGGAGTCCCGGATGTGATCACGGACATGATGAGGAGTCTCGAAATGGTCGAGACATAAAGATTGATATATTGGAAGCCTATGTTTGGATATCGGAAGTCTTCCAGGTGAAATCGGGATTTTACCGGAGTACCGGGAGGTTAACGGAACCCCCCGGGAGCTATATGGGCCATGATGGGCCTTAGTGGAAAAGAGAAGAGGCAGCCCCTCATGGGCCGCGCGCCCCTCCCCTCCCTTGGTCCGAATAAGACAAGGAGAGGGGGCTGGCCCCTCTCTCTCTTTTACCCCCTCCGCGAATCCTATTCCAACTAGGATTGGGGGGGGGGATCCTACTCCCAGAGTAGGACTCTCCTGGCGCGTCCTCCTTGGCCGGCCAGCCTCCCCCCTTTAGTCCTTTATATACGGAGGCAGGGGCACCCCAGAGACACACAAGTTGATCCACGTGATCTATTCCTTAGCCGTGTGCGGCGCCCCCAGCCACCATAGTCCTCGATAATATTGTAGCGGTGCTTAGGCGAAGCCCTGCAGCAGTAGTACATCAAGATCGTCACCACGCCGTCGTGCTGACGGAACTCTTCCCCGACACTTTGCTGGATCGGAGTCCGGGGATCGTCATCGAGCTGAACGTGTGCTAGAACTCGGAGGTGCCGTAGTTTCGGTGCTTGATCGGTCGGATCGTGGAGACGTACGACTACATCAACCAAACGCTTCCGTTGTCGATCTACTAGGTATGTAGATAATACTCCCCCTCTCGTTGCTATGCATCACCATGATCTTGCGTGTGCGTAGGAAATTTTTTGAAATTACTACGAAACCCAACAGTGGTATCAGAGCCTAGGTTTTATATGTTGATGTTATATGCACGAGTAGAACACAAGTAAGTTGTGGGCGATATAAGTCATACTGCTTACCAGCATGTCATACTTTGGTTCGGCGGTATTGTTGGATGAAGCGGCCCAGAGCGACATTACGCGTACGCTTACGCGAGACCGGTTCTCCCGACGTGCTTTGCACAGAGGTGGCTTGTGGGTGACAGTTTCTCCAACTTTAGTTGAACCAAGTGTGGCTACGCCCGGTCCTTGCGAAGGTTAAAACAACACCAACTTGACAAACTATCGTTGTGGTTCTGATGCGTAGGTAAGATTAGTTCTTGCTTAATCCCATAGCAGCCACGTAAAACTTGCAACAACAAAGTAGAGGACGTCTAACTTGTTTTTGCAGGGCATGTTGTGATGTGATATGGTCAAGACATGATGCTGAATTTTATTGTATGAGATGATCATGTTTTGTAACCGAGTTATCGGCAACTGGCAGGAGCCATATGGTTGTCGCTTTATTGTATGCAATGCAATCGCGATGTAATGCTTTACTTTATCACTAAACGGTAGCGATAGTCATGGAAGCACAAGCTTGGCGAGACGACAACGATGCTACGATGGAGATCAAGGTGTCACGCCGGTGATGATGGTGATCACGACGGTGCTTCGGAGATGAAGATCACAAGCACAAGATGATGATGGCCATATCATATCACTTATATTGATTGCATGTGATGTTTATCTTTTATGCATCTTATCTTGCTTTGATTGACGGTAGCATTATAAGATGATCTCTCACTAATTATCAAGAAGTGTTCTCCCTGAGTATGCACCGTTGCGAAAGTTCTTCGTGCTGAGACACCACGTGATGATCGGGTGTGATAGGTTCTACGTTCAAATACAACGGGTGCAAAACAGTTGCACACGCGGAATATTCAGGTTATACTTGACGAGCCAAGCATATACAGATATGGCCTCGGAACACGGAGACCGAAAGGTCGAGCGTGAATCATATAGTAGATATGATCAACATAATGATGTTCACCAATGAAACTACTCCATCTCACGTGATGATCGGACATGGTTTAGTTAATTTGGATCACGTAATCACTTAGAGGATTAGAGGGATGTCTATCTAAGTGGGAGTTCTTTAAGTAAATTAACTGAACTTAAATTTATCATGAAACTTAGTACCTGATTAGTATCTTGCTTGTTTATGTTTGATTGTAGATAGATGGCTCGTGCTGTTGTTTCGTTGAATTTTAATGCGTTCCTTGAGAAAGCAAAGTTGAAAGATGATGGTAGCAATTACACGGACTGGGTCCGTAACTTGAGGATTATCCTCATTGCTGCACAGAAGAATTACGTCCTGGAAGCACCGCTGGGTGCCAGGCCTGCTGCAGGAGCAACGCCAGATGTTATGAACGTCTGGCAGAGCAAAGCTGATGACTACTCGATAGTTCAGTGTGCCATGCTTTACGGCTTAGAATCGGGACTTCAACGACGTTTTGAACGTCATGGAGCATATGAGATGTTCCAGGAGTTGAAGTTAATATTTCAAGCAAATGCCCGGATTGAGAGATATGAAGTCTCCAATAAGTTCTATAGCTGCAAGATGGAGGAGAACAGTTCTGTTAGTGAGCATATACTCAAAATGTGTGGGTATAATAATCACTTGATTCAATTGGGAGTTAATCTTCCAGATGATTGCGTCATTGACAGAATTCTCCAATCACTGCCACCAAGCTACAAGAGCTTCGTGATGAACTATAATATGCAAGGGATGAAAAAGACTATTCCCGAGCTCTTCGCGATGCTGAAAGCTGCGGAGGTAGAAATCAAGAAGGAGCATCAAGTGTTGATGGTCAACAAGACCACTAGTTTCAAGAAAAAGGGCAAAGGAAAGAAGAAGGGGAACTTCAAAAGAATGGCAAGCAAGTTGCTACTCAAGAGAAGAAACCCAAACCTGGACCTAAGCCTGAAACTGAGTGCTTCTATTGCAAGCAGACTGGTCACTGGAAGCGGAACTGCCCCAAGTATTTGGCGGATAAGAAGGATGGCAAGGTGAACAAAGGTATATGTGATATACATGTTATTGATGTGTACCTTACTAATGCTCGCAGTAGCACCTGGGTATTTGATACTGGTTCTGTTGCTAATATTTGCAACTCGAAACAGGGACTACGGATTAAGCGAAGATTGGCTAAGGACGAGGTGACGATGCGCGTGGGAAACGGTTCCAAAGTCGATGTGATCGCAGTCGGCACGCTACCTCTACATCTACCTTCGGGATTAATATTAGACCTAAATAATTGTTATTTGGTCCCAGCGTTAAGCATGAACATTATATCTGGATCTTGTTTGATGCGAGACGGTTATTCATTTAAATCAGAGAATAATGGTTGTTCTATTTATATGAGTAATATCTTTTATGGTCATGCACCCTTGAAGAGTGGTCTATTCTTGTTAAATCTCGATAGTAGTAATACACATATTCATAATGTTGAAACCAAAAGATGCAGAGTTGATAATGATAGTGCAACTTATTTGTGGCACTGCCGTTTAGGTCATATCGGTGTAAAGCGCATGAAGAAACTCCATACTGATGGACTTTTGGAACCACTTGATTATGAATCACTTGGTACTTGCGAACCGTGCCTCATGGGCAAGATGACTAAAACACCGTTCTCCGGTACTATGGAGAGAGCAACAGATTTGTTGGAAATCATACATACAGATGTATGTGGTCCGATGAATATTGAGGCTCTTGGCGGATATCGTTATTTTCTCACCTTCACAGATGATTTAAGCAGATATGGGTATATCTACTTAATGAAACATAAGTCTGAAACGTTTGAAAATTTCAACGAATTTCAGAGTGAAGTTGAAAATCATCGTAACAAGAAAATAAAGTTTCTACGATCTGATCGTGGAGGAGAATATTTGAGTTACGAGTTTGGTGTACATTTGAAAAATTGTGGAATAGTTTCGCAACTCACGCCACCCGGAACACCACAGCGTAATGGTGTGTCCGAACGTCGTAATCGTACTTTACTGGATATGGTGCGATCTATGATGTCTCTTACTGATTTACCGCTATCGTTTTGGGGATACACTCTAGAGACGGCCACATTCACGTTAAATAGGGCACCATCAAAATCCGTTGAGACGACGCCTTATGAACTATGGTTTGGCAAGAAACCAAAGTTGTCGTTTCTAAAAGTTTGGGGCTGCGATGCTTATGTGAAAAAGCTTCAACCTGATAAGCTCGAACCCAAATCGGAGAAATGTGTCTTCATAGGATATCCAAAGGAGACTATTAGATACACCTTCTATCACAGATCCGAAGGCAAGACTTCTGTTGCTAAATTCGGAAAATTTCTAGAGAAGGAGTTTCTCTCGAAAGAAGTGAGTGGGAGGAAAGTAGAACTTGACGAGGTAACTGTACCTACTCCCTTATTGGAAAGTAGTACATCACAGAAAACTGTTTCTGTGACACCTACACCAGTTAGTGAGGAAGCTAATGATGATGATCATGAAACTTCAGAACAAGATACTATTGAACCTCGTAGATCAACCAGAGTAAGATCCGCACCAGAGTGGTACGGTAATCCCGTTCTGGAAGTCATGCTACTAGATCATGATGAACCTACGAACTATGAAGAAGCGATGGTGAGCCCAGATTCCGCAAAGTGTCTTGAAGCCATGAAATCTGAGATGGGATCCATGTATGAGAACAAAGTATGGACTTTGGTTGACTTGCCCGATGATCGGCAAGCAATTGAGAATAAATGGATCTTCAAGAAGAAGACTGACGCTGACGGTAATATTACTGTCTACAAAGCTCGACTTGTAGCAAAAGGTTTTCGGCAAGTTCAAGGGATTGACTACGATGAGACCTTCTCACCCGTAGCGATGCTTAAGTCTGTCCGAATCATGTTAGCAATTGCCACATTTTATGATTATGAAATTTGGCAGATGGATGTCAAAACTGCATTCCTGAATGGATTTCTGGAAGAAGAGTTGTATATGATGCAACCAGAAGGTTTTGTCGATCCAAAGGGAGCTAACAAAGTGTGCAAGCTCCAGTGATCCATTTATGGACTGGTGCAAGCCTCTCGGAGTTGGAATAAATGTTTTGATAGTGTGATCAAAGCATTTGGTTTTATACAGACTTTTGGAGAAGCCTGTATTTAAAAGAAAGTGAGTGGGAGCTCTGTAGCATTTCTGATATTATATGTGGATGACATATTAATAATTGGAAATGATGTAGAATTTCTGGATAGCATAAAGGGATACTTGAATAAAAGTTTTCCAATGAAAGACCTCGGTGAAGCTGCTTACATATTAGGCATTAAGATCTATAGAGATAGATCAAGACGCTTAATTGGACTTTCACAAACCACATACCTTGACAAAGTTTTGAAGAAGTTCAAAATGGATCAAGCAAAGAAAGGGTTCTTGCCTGTGTTACAAGGTGTGAAGTTGAGTAAGACTCAATGCCCGACCACTGCAGAAGATAGAGAGAATATGAAAGATGTTCCCTATGCATCAGCCATAGGATCTATCATGTATGCAATGCTGTGTACCAGACCTGATGTGTGCCTTGCTATAAGTCTAGCAGGGAGGTACCAAAGTAATCCAGGAGTGGATCACTGGACAGCGGTCAAGAACATCCTGAAATACCTGAAAAGGACTAAGGATATGCTTCTCGTATATGGAGGTGACAAAGAGCTCATCGTAAGAGGTTACGTTGATGCAAGCTTTGACACTGATCCGGACGATTCTAAATCGCAAACCGGATACATGTTTACATTAAACAGTGGGGCTGTAAGTTGGTGCAGTTCTAAACAAAGCATTGTAGCGGGATCTACATGTGAAGCGGAGTACATAGCTGCTTCGGAAGCAGCAAATGAAGGAGTCTGGATGAAGGAATTCATATCCGATCTAGGTGTCATACCTAGTGCATCGGGTCCAATGAAAATCTTTTGTGACAATACTGGTGCAATTGCCTTGGCAAAGGAATCCAGATTTCACAAGAGAACCAAGCACATCAAGAGACGCTTCAATTCCATCCGGGATCTAGTCTAGGTGGGAGACATAGAGATTTGCAAGATACATACGGATCTGAATGTTGCAGACCCGTTGACTAAGCCTCTTCCACGAGCAAAACATGATCAGCACCAAGGGTCCATGGGTGTGAGAATCATTACTATGTAATCTAGATTATTGACTCTAGTGCAAGTGAGAGACTGAAGGAAATATGCCCTAGAGGCAATAATAAAGTTATTATTTATTTCCTTATAATCATGATAAATGTTTATTATCCATGCTAGAATTGTATTAACCGGAAACATAATACATGTGTGAATACATAGACAAACAAAGTGTCACTAGTATGCGTCTACTTGACTAGCTCGTTAATCAAAGATGGTTGGGTTTCCTTACCATGAACAATGGGTTGTTATTTGATTAACGGGATCACATCATTAAGTGAATGATCTGATTGACATGACCCATTCCATTAGCTTAGCACCCGATCGTTTAGTATGTTGCTATTGCTTTCTTCATGACTTATACATGTTCCTATAACTATGAGATTATGCAACTCCCGTTTACCGGAGGAACACTTTGGGTGCTACCAAACGTCACAACGTAACTGGGTGATTATAAAGGAGTACTACAGGTGTCTCCAAAGGTACATGTTGGGTTGGCGTATTTCGAGATTAGGTTTTGTCACTCCGATTGTCGGAGAGGTATCTCTGGGCCCTCTTGGTAATGCACATCACTTAAGCCTTGCAAGCATTGCAACTAATGAATTAGTTGCGGGATGATGTATTACAGAACAAGAAAAGAGACTTACTGGCAACGAGATTGAACTAGGTATTGGAATACCGACGATAGAATCTCGGGCAAGTAACATACCGATGACAAAGGGAACGACGTATGTTGTTATGCGGTCTGACCGATAAAGATCTTCGTAGAATATGTAGGAGCCAGTATGGGCATCCAGGTCCCGCTATTGGTTATTGACCGGAGACGTGTCTCGGTCATGTCTACATTGTTCTCGAACCCGCAGGGTCCACACGCTTAAGGTTACGATGACAGTTATATTATGAGTTTATGAATTTTGATGTACCGAAGGTTGTTCGGAGTCCCGGATGTGATCACGGACATGACGAGGAGTCTCGAAATGGTCGAGACATAAAGATTGATATATTGGAAGCCTATGTTTGGATATCGGAAGTGTTCCGGGTGAAATCGGGATTTTACCGGAGTACCGGGAGGTTACCGGAACCCCCCGGGAGCTATATGGGCCATGATGGGCCTTAGTGGAAAAGAGAAGAGGCAGCACCTCATGGGCCGTGCGCCCCTCCCCTCCCTTGGTCCAAATAGGACAAGGAGAGGGGGCCGGCCCCTCTCTCTCTTTTACCCCCTCCGTGAATCTTATTCCAACTAGGATTGGGGGGAATCCTACTCCCAGAGGGAGTAGGACTCTCCTGGCGCGCCCTCCTTGGCCGGCCAGCCTCCCCCCTTTAGTCCTTTATATACGGAGGCAGGGGAACCCCAGAGACACACAAGTTGATCCACGTGATCTATTCCTTAGCCGTGTGCGGCGCCCCCAGCCACCATAGTCCTCGATAATATTGTAGCGGTGCTTAGGCGAAGCCCTGCAGCAGTAGTACATCAAGATCGTCACCACGCCGTCGTGCTGACAGAACTCTTCCCTGACACTTTGCTGGATCGGAGTCCGGGGATCGTCATCGAGCTGAATGTGTGCTAGAACTCGTAGGTGCCGTAGTTTCGGTGCTTGATCGGTCGGATCGTGGAGACGTACGACTACATCAACCAAACGCTTCCGTTGTCGATCTACTAGGTATGTAGATAATACTCCCCCTCTCGTTGCTATGCATCACCATGATCTTGCGTGTGCGTAGGAATTTTTTTGAAATTACTACGAAACCCAACACCTCTCCCTCCCGTGACACTTCTCCCTCTCCCTAAGCTTGGCGAAGCCCTACCGAGATCACTGTTGCTTCCACCACCACGCCGTCCTGCTGCTGGATCTCCATCAACCTCTCCTTCCCCCTTGCTGGATCAAATTGGAGGAGACGTCTTCCCAACCATACGTGTGTTGAATGCGGAGGTGCCGTCCGTTCGGCGCTAGGTAATCGGTGATTTGGATCACGACGAGTACGACTCCATCAACCCCGTTCTCTTGAACGCTTCCGCTCACGATCTACAAGGGTATGTAGATGCACTCCTCTCTCCCTCGTTGCTAGATGACTCCATAGATTGATCTTGGTGATGTGTCGAGAATTTTAAAATTCTGCTACGTTCCCCAACAGTGGCATCATGAGCCAGGTTTATGCGTAGTTTCTATGCACGAGTAGAACACAAAGCAGTTGTGGGCGTCGATATTGTCAATTTACTTGCCGTTACTAGTCTTATCTTGATTCGGCGGCATCGTGGGATGAAGCGGCCCGGACCGACCTTACACGTACGCTTACATGAGACAGGTTCCACCGACTGACATGCACTAGTTGCATAAGGTGGCTAGTGGGTGTCTGTCTCTCCCACTTTAGTCAGATCGGATTCGATGAAAAGGGTCCTTATGAAGGGTAAATAGAAATTGGCATATCATGTTGTGGTTTTGGCGTAGGTAAGAAACGTTCTTGCTAGAAACCTATAGCAGCCACGTAAAAACTTGCAACAACAATTAGAGGACGTCTAACTTGTTTTTGCAGCATGTGCCGTGTGATGTGATATGGCCAAAAGGATGTGATGAATGATATATGTGATGTATGAGATTGATCATGTTCTGGTAATAGGAATCACGACTTGCATGTCAATGAGTATGACAACTGGCAGGAGCCATAGGAGTTGTCTTGATTTATTTATGACCTGCGTGTCAACATAAACATCATGTAATTACTTTACTCTATTGCTAAAGCGTTAGCCATAGTAGTAGAAGTAATAGATGACGAGACAACTTCAAGAAGACACGATGATGGAGATCATGGTGTCATGCCGGTGACAACGATGATCATGGAGCCCCGAAGATGGAGATCAAAAGGAGCAAATGATATTGGCCATATCATGTCACTATTTGATTGCATGTGATGTTTATCATGTTTTACATCTTATTTGCTTAGAACGACGGTAGCTTAAATAAGATGATCCCTCGTAATAATTTCAAGAAAGTGTTCCCCCTAACTGTGCACCATTGCGAAGGTTCGTTGTTTCGAAGCACCACATGATGATCGGGTGTGATAGATTCTAACGTTCGAATACAACGGGTGTAAGCCAGATTTACACATGCAATACACTTAGGTTGACTTGACGAGCCTAGCATGTACAGACATGGCCTCGGAACACGGAAGACTGAAAGGTCGAGCATGAGTCGTATAGAAGATACAATCAACATGAAGATGTTCACCGATGTTGACTAGTCCGTCTCACGTGATGATCGGACACGGCCTAGTTGACTCGGATCGTGTTTCACTTAGATGACTAGAGGGATGTCTATCTAAGTGGGAGTTCATTGAATAATTTGATTAGATGAACTTAATTATCATGAACTTAATCTAAAATCTTTACACTATGTCTTGTAGATCAAATGGCCCACGCTAATGTTGCCCTCAACTTCAACGTGTTCCTAGAGAAAACCAAGCTGAAAGACGATGGCAGCAACTATACGGACTGGGTCCGGAACCTGAGGATCGTCCTCATAGCTGCCAAGAAAGATTATGTCCTAGAAGCACCGCTAGGTGACGCACTGCCGGGGGACTAATCCACGAGCACCTATGGGACTGGCGGACCGAGTCCCTTTCGGTTCGGCGGGGGCGAGGGTCGCACGAAGAGCGGATCGAGGCGAAGCACACGAGCGGTTTACCCAGGTTCGGGCCGCACGGATGCGTAAAACCCTACTCCTGCTTTGTGGTTTGTATTGAGTTCTTGCTCGGGAGCACGGAGTGCTACAGTACACCCCAGCAGCTAACGAAACCGAGCCTGAGTGTTCTCTTCCTCCCTTCCCCCCTCTACGTTGCGCATGGGCCTCCTTTTATATGCTCAAGGGGTCACCGACAGGTGGCAACGTAGACAAGGGTAAAAATGGAAAGGTGTTGCGGTAGGTACAGCTACCTGACATCTGACTGTTGGTTTGTCTAGGAGCAGAGCAGCCCCACCAGGAGCGCCCGGAGGCCGCTCCCGAAATGCCAAGGGAGAGTCCTCCGGCAAGGGAGAGTTCTCCGACAAGGGAGAAGTCTCCGGCAAGGGAGAGTTCTCCAGCAAGGGACACCACCGGCGTCCCCCCGGCGGCGGAGACTACGACTGCAGAACCTGGTACAGGTAATCCTCTCGCTTCAAAACTTCCCTTGGGTTCTTCTTCTTTTGATCTTCTTTTTTTTGGATATTTGCTTGACTTTTCTCACTTTTCCGGCCATCAGACCCATCTGCTGCGGAGTCGACGGAGACCGAGGTTGCTGCCGACGACGCCGCTGCCACTGAAGAAGCAGCCGGCGCTGATGATCTCGCCGGCGACGAGGCCGCCAAAGCTGCCGCCGCAGTGGCTGGCGAGGGGTCTGGCGATCGCACTGACGGCCCTGAGGCCGCAGGAGCGCCAGGCGCTACGTCGACCGCCGACCCGTCCGCCGCTGCCGCAGCGCCCGGCTCCGAAGAGCCCCAGCCAGGCGTCTACTTGAAGGCCGGCGATGGCATCTTCATCAACCTCCCCTGGGCGTCGAGCTCCAGGGCGCCGGTCGAAGGAGAGAGCTTCGACTGAGAGGTGCTCGCCTTCGCTCGGCTGACGCTGGTTGACGCGCCGAGCAGCAGCAGCGGCGAGCCTGAGGAGGAGCGGCTGCTGCGGAAGCTGTTGTCGCTCTACCGCGCGCGGCAAGCCAAGCTGGAATCCCGCGAGGCGCTTGTCGCGAAGGCGGGAGCGGACATCGAGAAGCGCGCGGAGGAGCTTCGGGGTCTCAACCAGGAAGCTCTCCGGTCCCTGGCAGAGGAGCGGGAGCAACTCGCCGAAGAGCAGAAGGCCTTCTTCTTCGAGAAGGCCGAAGTTGAAGAGCAACAGCGGCTTGCCGCTGAGAAGCTGTCTGCGCAGGAGGGAGAGCTGGTGCAGCGGAAGGTCAACCTTGACGCCCACGAGGAGGAGCTTGCCGCGCGCGAGCGAACATTCGGCGGAGCCCTCAAGCAAGCGGAGGATGCTGCCGCAGCCGCGGAGGCCGCCAAGAAGGAGCTGGAGACGAAGGTGGCGCAGCTGGAGGCCGATCTGAAGGCGAGCGGTGAGGAGCTTGCCGCGCTCAAGCGTGAGCGGGAGAAGGACGCCTACAGCCACTCAGAGCTGCAGGCTCGTCCCGCCGAGAAGGGCAAGGAGCTCAGCGCCGCCAAGGACTCCAACGCAGATCTTGAGTTGAAGCTGACCACTTTGACCAAGATGCTGGACGGCGCTAGGGAGCAGGAGGTGGCCTTGAAGGAGGAGATCAAGGCCGACAAGGCGCTGCTGGCGAGTGCTGCCGCTGCCCAGAATGCTCTTAGGGAGAATGTGGAGCACTGGACGGAGGGTCTCATGAATGTTGCCGCAGACATTGAAAGGGAGCTAGCGCAGCTGGGGATGGAGGATCTCGGGTATCCCTTCGACGAGAACCTCCAACCCAGCGCCAAGCTCATCTTGTTCTTCAAAGGCGTGGCGACGGCCCTCCAGCGGCTCCGGGAGAAGATCCCAAAGCAGCTGGCCGACGAGTCGCGCAAGATCTGCGCGGGAGCTCTTCAAAAGGTGTTGGTGAAGGTGGTCTTCCGCAACTCGGGCCTCAACCTCACCAACGTCCTCAAGACCCTGCCGCCGGATGCTGATCTGGAGGCGCTCAAGACCCTTGTCGCACCCATTGTGGACAAGGTGAGCGGGATCAAGAGGATTGAGGGCGATCGCGTAGACTAGGCCGCCCGTTTTCTTCTTTTCTTGTCGCTGCTGGTCATGTTATGAGAACAATCTGTTAGAGCCGCGACAAGCTACCTTGTAATATAACTCTATTCCGGGTAACGATTGCAATGTTATTCCCTTTACTTGATTCCTCCCTTTGTATGTTTTTGCCCTATGCTTTTAGGGAACTTGCCGGTGCAGGCACTTTAGCCGCGAGCGCTGAGTGCGGGACGTCAGCAGCCTGCTGGCGGTGCCGCTACCGACAAGAAACCTTGTCGCAACTAGTCGCAGCTCACTTAAGTTGTTGAGCGGACTCGAAACAAAGTAAGGGCGCAACTAGCCACGAGTTGGTTCCTCCGCGCACAGGTTTTCCATACAAAGTGCGGTCGTTCAAGGGAGATAACTTAGAAATTTAAAAAATCTGATTGCTCAAACTTTGGCAACTTAGCTTTTCTGTTGTTTGCTTCCCGGTAAGGCGAAACTTTCTTGAACGACGCCTGGTCCATACCATTATCTTCTCCTTTCCCCCCCCGGCAAACTTGTGGGCGAGGGAACCTTCCTTTCCTTGAGAAAAAAGAAAGAGGACAAAATAAAGATATGGAGCCTTATGGCTCGTTATTGCTTACCGGGGAGTAGGTGCTGCACAAAGTGTCAGATCACATATGCAAAAAATAGAAAGCATGAAATTGACAAGATGTGCGGAGCATATGAGCTTTACTTATGCACGGGGTCTGCGCCCGGCTTTGTACAAAGGATTACATGCAACAGCGGCAAGACTTGTACAAAAGGTGGTTGCCGGAACAGGTTCCGGCAACCACGCCTTACGGGTAAAACTTATGAAGATGCTCAATGTTCCAGGAATTGCTCACCGGAATGCTATCTTCGGTCTCAAGGCGGACAGCGCCAGGCCTAGTGACTCGTTTCACCCGGTAAGGGCCTTCCCACTTCGGCGTCAACTTGTTGGAATTCTTGGCGGACTGAACATGCCGAAGAACAAGGTCGCCTTCCTCGAGACTTCTGGCGTTAACTTTGCGGCTATGGTAGCGACGCAAAGCTTGCTGGTAGCGAGCAGCTCGTACAGCAGCCTGAAGACGGTCTTCCTCAAGGAGTAGCGCGTCATCTTGTCGCAGCTGCTCTTGCTCAAGCTCATCATAAGCGAGCACTCGAGGTGACCCGTATACGAGTTCCGTGGGGAGAACTGCCTCTGCTCCATAGACTAGAGCGAAAGGTGTCTGGCCAGTGGCTCGATTTGGCGTCGTCCTGATCGACCAAAGAACCACCGGCAGCTCCTCGATCCGGTTTCTTCCGCACTTGTGCAGCCTGTCGAAAGTCCTGGTTTGAGCCCACGCAGCACTTCAGCATTTGCCCTCTCCGCTTGACCGTTGCTTCTCGGGTGAGCAACAGAAGCGAAGCAGACCTTGGCGCCAAGATCTTGGACGTACTGCATGAAGGTGCGGCTCGTGAATCGCGTACCATTGTCGGTGATTATCCTGTTAGGGATCCCGAAGCGGCAAACAATCGACCTGAAGAACTTGACTGCTGACTGTGCTGTCACCTTCCTCACTGGTTCCACTTCCGGCCACTTTGTGAACTTGTCGATTGCAACGTACAAGTACTCAAAGCCCCCGAATGCTCGGGGAAAGGGGCCGAGGATGTCGAGCTCCTAGACCGAAAATGGCCAGGATAAAGGGATCGTCTGGAGAGCCTGAGCTGGTTGGTGTATCTGCTTGGAATGGAACTGGCACGCTTCACACTTGGTTACTTGTGCAGTTGCATCCTGGAGGGCTGTCGGCCAAAAGAAACCTTGCCGGAATGCTTTGCCGGCAAGTGCTCTTGCGCCAATGTGGTGACCACATATGCCTCCATGTATCTCTGCCAACAGCTTTTGTCCGTCTTCCCGGTGAATACACTTCAATTTCACACCGTTGAGTCTTCTTCTGTACAGTGTGTTGTCGACAAACTGGTACATACTTGACTGCCGGGCTACTCTTTCCGCTTCTTCTTGCTCTTCGGGAAGTTCTCCTGTTTGAAGGAAACGGACAATCTGCTGTGCCCATGCTGGAGCTTGTGGCTCGACAACAAGGACTAAAGGCAAATCTGTTGCTGCGGGAACATCCGCTTCTACAGCGAGAACCTGCGGCTCTGCCGGAGCTTGACGTTCCCGGCAAGCTTGCCGGAGCAAAACTTGTCGGGAGCTTCTGCTTCAACGGAACAAACCCTAGGGCTTGCCGGAGCAGACTGCTCCTCAGCGCTCTTGGCGTTGATCTTGGGGACCTTCTTGGCGGCGGCTTCGGGAAGCTCTGCCGGAAAATAGTCACCAGAAATCAACTTCCTCTTCTTGCTCTGTCCAGTTGATGGCGTTACAGACGGTTGAGTCAGCTTGAGCACAAAGATCCCTGGTTCCACAGGTAACTTAAGTGCAGCGCACTTTGATAGGCCATCGGCAATGGCGTTCTGAGCTCTTGGAACATGCTCCATCTGCAGGCCGTCAAAGTGCTCTTCTAGCTTCCTCACTTCGTCGACGTAGGCTTCCATCAACGGACTCTAATAGCTCTTGTTCACTTGGCGGACGACAAGCTGCGAGTCACCCCTGACAATGAGCTTCTTGATCCCAAGGTTTGCCGCGATCCTGAGACCGGCAAGCAAGCCTTCATACTCTGCAGTATTGTTTGTTTCTTGCTCCTTGGGAAAGTGCATCTGGACTACGTACTTGAGGTGCTCTCCGGTGGGTGCGACAAGCAGCACGCCAGCGCCGGCGCCTTGCAGCGAAAAGGCACCATCAAAGTACATCAGCCACTCTTTGCTTGCTTCCTCGACGGGGATGCTCGTTTCTGGAATTTCTTCATCTGGTGTTGGCGTCCATTCTGCTATGAATTCTGCCAATGCTCTGCTTTGGATAGTTGAAGTACTCTCAAACTTGAGGCCAAAGCTTGACAGTTCAAGTGCCCACTCAACAATCCTGCCTGTCGCTTCTGGATTCTGTAGTATCCTGTTCAGCGGAAAACGAGTGACAACTGTAATTTCATGTGCTTGGAAGTAATGGCGGAGCTTTCTCGAGGCCATGAGAAGGCCGAAAAGCAATTTCTGCATGCCAGAGTACCTTGACCTAGCCCCCTGTAGAAGGGAACTGACAAAGTAAACTGGGCGCTGTACCATTCTCTTCTGTATCTCCTCGCGCGTCTGCGCAGATCCATCCTTGTCGGGACCAGAGCTTGTCGGGGAAGCCCCCTGCTTGTCGCTGGATGCGCCTGCTGTGGTTGCTGGCTCGTCATCTGCCTCCCTCTCCGCTACTAACGCGGCACTAACCACTTGATTGGTTGCCGCTATATACAGCAGCAACTTCTCTTGTGGTTTAGGTGCGACAAGTGTTGGAGTGGAGGACAGGTATCTCTTCAAGTCTTGCAGCGCAGCCTCCGCTTCCAGAGTCCATTTCATTGGACCTGCCTTTTTCAATATTTTGAAAACGGCAGGGTGCGCTCAACAGACCTAGAGATAAACCTGCTGAGAGCAGCCACGCAACCGGCAAGTCTTTGTACATCCTTGAGGCGCTTTGGTGCTTCAATCTGCTCAATGGCCTTGATCTTATCGGGATTGGCTTCGATTCCCCGCTGAGACACGAAGAACCCGAGAAGCTTGCCGGAGGGGACTCCAAACACACACTTCTCGGGGTTGAGCTTGAGGCTGATCTTGCGCAGATTTGCAAAGGTCTCGTCTAAATCTTGAATCAGAGTTGCCTTGTCCTTGCTCTTGACCACTATGTCATCCATGTAGGCTTCCACATTTCTGTGTATTTGTGGCTCAAGAGCGACATGGACTACCCTTGCAAATGTTGAACCAGCATTTTTTAAACCGAAAGGCATCCGTATGAAACAGTACGTGCCACATGGAGTGATGAATGCGGTCTTCTCCTCATCCTCTTCTGCCATGAAGGTCTGATGGTATCCTGAGTATGCGTCAAGAAATGAAAGCAAGTCACATCCGGCCGTGGAGTCAACAATCTGGTCAATGCGCGGCAAAGGAAATGGGTCTTTGGGACAAGCTTTGTTAACATCGGTAAAGTCGATACAAAGTCTCCATTTCCCGTTCGCCTTGCGCACGACTATAGGATTGGCCAACCACGTAGGATGGAGCACTCCTTTGACAAGGCCTGCTGCTTCCAACTTCTTGATCTCTTCTGCGATGAATTCTTGGCGCTCCACTTCTTGCTTCCTGACCTTCTGCTTGACGGGCCGCGCATGAGGACAAACGGCAAGATGGTGCTCAATTACTTTCCTGGGAACATCGGGGATGTCAGACGATTGCCACGCAAACACGTCGACGTTCGCCCGCAGGAAAGCAATGAGCGCGCTTTCCTATTTAGGGTCGAGAGTGGCACTGATGGTGAAGGTACCACCAGTGCCGTCCTCCTTGGCGGACACCTTCTTGGTCTCTGGTGGAGCTGCCATTGTCTTCTTACACTTGCCGGTGGAGCTCGATGGTGCATCCTCGACGGCAGCGCAGCACTCCGAAGAGGTGCGCTTGCCGGAGTGGGCATCAGAACTCTTGCTGGACTTGGTCTTCTTATTCCCCCCGGGAGCTTCAACGGCAGGTGACTTGCGATCTGTTGCAGCTGCCGCTTCCCGGTAGATCTTGTCGGCGCAGATAAGAGCATCCTTCTTGTCGCCAGGGACAGAGATGACGCTTATCGGGCCTGGCATCTTCAGCATGTTGTATGCGTAGTGAGAGGCTGCCATGAACTTGGCGAGTGCTGGACGGCCGAGTATCCCATTGTAAGGGAATGGAAAATCGGCAACGTCAAAAGTGACCCTCTCAGTCCTGAAGTTCACCTCGCTGCCAAATGTTACTGGCAACGTGACCTTCCCCTTCGGCTTGCTCCTTCCCGGGTTGATTCCTTGGAATGTGCCGGTCTCTTCGAGCTCGCTGTCAGGGATCTGGAGTTTCCGGAGTACAGCGGAGGATATCAGGTTCAAGCCGGCCCCGCCGTCAACTAGCATCTTAGTGACCTTGAGGTTGCGGATAGTTGGTGAAACCAACATCGGCAAGCACCCGACCGCAGTTGTGCGATCAGGGTGGTCCTCAATATCAAAGATGATAGGCGTGCTGGACCATTTTAGAAGCTTGCGTGACTCGACAGGTGGTTCCGCCGCATTGACTTCCCGCACCCACTGCTTGAGTTGGTGGTGCGAAGTATGCAGAGAAGCACCGCCGTCAATGCACAAGACCTCGGTGGCTTTCTGGAACTCCTGCTCACTGGTCTCGACATCATCCATGTCTTCGTCGTCGTCGTCATCTTCATCCTTGTCACGGCCGCGGGGAGGTCTGTCTCCTTGCCGCTACTTGGCCTTGCCGCGGCGTCCTCCCCGGCCGGCGCGCTTCTTGCCGGATTCTCTAGCGCCTCCTTGGGCCCTCTCCTTGTCGCGTCGCTCGTATTCAGCCTTTTGCTGCTGGACAAGCTGCTCGACCTTCTTGCAACTCTGGAGGTCATGGCCCTTGGTGCGGTGGATCTTGCAGTACTACTTGTCGGTGCTGTCCTGCTTGTCGGCGACGGCCACAGCCTGGCAGTTGGTGCATGCGGCAATCTCCTTGCCAGAGCTACCAGCTTTGGCTTTCTTGGCGCCACCTTCGTTGCCGGACTGCTCAATGACTAGCACATCTTTGCCTTTCTTCTTCCTGTTGTTCCGCCGCCGCTTTTTCTTTGCCGGGGCAGCATCCTCGCTGTCAGATCCTCCTGCTCCTGTATTCTCTCCGGGGAGTTTCCTCCCTTCCTCAGCACGTGCACACTTGTCGGCAAGGGCATACAGCTCACTGACGTCTGTGATCTTGCACATCACCATCTCCTCCCGCATCCTGTGGTTACGCACGTTCTGATGGAACGCGCTGATGACCGCGGCAGGGTGGACATCTGGGATGTTGTGCTGTACACGGCTGAATCTCTAAATGTACTTGCGCAGGGGCTCTCCTTCCTTCTGGGCGAGCAGATGAAGGTCACTCTCTTGGCCATGAGGTTTGTGGCCGCCTGTAAAGGCGCCGACAAACTGATGGCATAGGTCTGCCCAGGAGGATATGGACTTGTCCGGCAAGTGCATGAGCCAGGACCTGACATTGGGCTTGAGCACCAGCGGGAAGTAGTTGGCAAGGATCTTGTCGTCCCGCCCCCCGGCAGCCTGCACCGCGATGGTGTAGATGCTGAGGAACTCCGACGGATGCGACTTGCTGTCGTACTTCTCTGGTACGTCTGGCTTGAAATTCTTCGTGTTGGGCCACTGGACTTGCCGCAGCTCACGAGTAAACGCAGGGCAACCTACCGCGTACGGCAAGTCGCCTGGTTCCCCTGGCGCATGCATGTCGACAGAGGGCCCAGTGCGCTGGTCCGATTGACATCGCGCTTCCCTTCGGCGCTCGATGCGAGTACGAGCGTCTTCTTGCTGTCGTTCGTGAAGAACTTGGCGCTGATCGCGACGAGCTCGTGGATCTGATGACGCGGTGGAGTCGCTGTCGAGGTGGATCCAGCGAGTCGGCGATCTTGGCCTTCGAGGCGGAGAGTGCACAGTGGTTGCGCCCCCACCGGTCTTGTCGCCACCGGCTCGTGCCTGGCTGACTTGCCGCGGCTGCGACGTGCTCGGCGCCGTTGAGTGTCGCCGTTGGCGAAGCCGATGAGACTCTGAATGGTGGCCCTCCAGTCGTCGATCTTGTCTGCCGTTGGAGGGTAGTCCAGGAGCAGTTGAGCTCGCGCCAAAGCTTCTGCTGTAGTGGCGGGTGGCGGTGGCGAACGGTGCGAGGAGCGGGATATGCTCGGACTTCTAACTATGTTAGAAGGAGCAGTATCCCGTCCAGGCGACCGTGCCTCGCTCGTGCCAGCATGTTGGCGTGCATGCTGGTCTTGAGCACTCCGAGATCCACCAGCTCGATCTTGGTCCGGCAAACGCATGGTACCGTGAGTACCATGACGCTGCCGGTCCCGCGCCTCCTGAGATGGGTGCGGTGCATGTACGGACGCCGAGGTCTTGGAGTGCGCCCGGTCGTTGTGGGAGCCGGCTACGTCGCCGATGGGCAGCGCAGCCTTGTCCTTGGACCTGGTAGCACCGTGAGCTCCCTCGTCGACGCCCGTTCTTCCGCCGGCGTCTGCCCCATCAGCCGTTTGCTCCGGCGGTGGTGGGTTCGGCGCGGACGGAGCAGCCGCCTCCGAAGCCTTCTTCTTCGGCGGCATGTCGATGAAGATGATGAAGATCTAGCTCGTGTGAACGCCGGATCTGGTTCACACAACCTCGACGCCCCTACCTGGCACGCCAAAGATGCCGGGGGACTAATCCACGAGCACCTATGGGACCGGCGGACCGAGTCCCTTTCGGTTCGGCGGGGGCGAGGGTCGCACGAAGAGCGGATCGAGGCGAAGCACACGAGCGGTTTACCCAGGTTCGGGCCGCACGGATGCGTAAAACCCTACTCCTGCTTTGTGGTTTGTATTGAGTTCTTGCTCGGGAGCGCGGAGTGCTACAGTACACCCCAGCAGCTAACGAAACCGAGCCTGAGTGTTCTCTTCCTCCCTTCCCCCCTCTACGTTGCGCATGGGCCTCCTTTTATATGCTCAAGGGGTCACCGATAGGTGGCAACGTAGACAAGGGTAAAAATGGAAAGGTGTTGCAGTAGGTACAGCTACCTGCTACAGTGTATCATACCTAACCCTGACGGCAGGGGACAAGGGCATTAAATGCCCGTCTGCGTCGCCTAAATAGTGCAAAAGGGACCGTCAGGGACACCACCGCTCGCCACGAAGGCAATCTTGTCAGCGCCGCTTGCCACCGCGCACCGCTGGCTGCACAGCCTCCCGCCACGTACGCCTGGAAGGGTCCCAGAGCGACACGTTGGTGGATGTGCTAGAGCGCGGGCACAGAGTGGTGGCTTGCCGCGGCAAGCGCCTTGCCGCAGTCGTTGTCTTGTCGCGTCCGGGAGCTTGTCGCTCATCGGGCCTTGCCGGGACGCGTGGCGCGTCGCGGCAAGTTCCTTGAGATGCCTTGGTTGGCCTTCCTGGCAAGCTCCTCTTGCCGGGGTCTTGTCTCCTTGGCTTGGATACTTTGTCCTTGAATGGCTCCAAAGGAACCATGGAGGACCTTGGCGGTCACCCGGCAAGCCTTGCCGCGGGATGCTGCGACTGCCCGTGCACAAGTTCGGGATACTAGGGTACCCCTACTCTAGTACACCGACACGCACCTATCCCAGAGAACCAAGACGTTATGAACGCTTGGCAGTCATGTGCTGATGATTACTCCCTCGTTCAGTGCGGCATGCTTTACAGCTTAGAACCCGGGGCTCCAAAAGCGTTTTGAGAGACACGGAGCATATGAGATGTTCGAAGAGCTGAAAATGGTTTTCCAAGCTGATGCCCGGGTCGAGAGATATGAAGTCTCCGATAAGTTCTTCATTTGTAAGATGGAGGAAAATAGTTCTGTCAGTGAGCACATACTCAAAATGTCTGGGTTGCATAACTGCTTGACTCAGCTGGGAGTTAATCTTTCGGATGACGCAGTCATTGACAGAATCCTTTAGTCGCTTCCACCAAGCTACAAGAGCTTTCTGATGAACTTCAATATGCAGGGGATGGAAAAGACCATTCCTGAGGTATATTCAATGCTTAAATCAGTGGAGGTGGAAATCAAAAAGGAACATCAAGTGTTGATGGTGAATAAAACCACTAAGTTCAAGAAAGGCAAGGGTAAGAAGAACTTCAAGAAGGACGGCAAGGGGGTTGCCGCGCCCGGTAAGCAAGCTGCCGAGAAGAAGTCAAAGAATGGACCCAAGCCTGAGACTGAGTGTTTTTATTGCAAGGGAAGTGGTCACTGGAAGCGGAACTGCCCGAAATACTTAGCGGACAAGAAGGCCGGCAACACTAAAGGTATATGTGATATACATGTAATTGATGTGTACCTTACCAGTACTCGTAGTAGCTCCTGGGTATTTGATACCGGTGCGGTTGCTCACATTTGTAACTCAAAGCAGGAGCTGCGGAATAAGCAGAGACTGGCGAAGGACGAGGTGACGATGCACGTCGGGAATGGTTCCAAGGTCGATGTGATCACCGTCGGCACGCTACCTCTACATTTACCTACGGGATTAGTTTTAAACCTCAATAATTGTTATTTAGTGCCAGCTTTGAGCATGAACATTGTATCAGGATCTCGTTTAATTCGAGATGGCTACTCATTTAAATTCGAGAATAATGGTTGTTCTATTTATATGAGAGATATGTTTTATGGTCATGCCCCGCTGGTGAATGGTTTATTCTTAATGAATCTCGAGCGTAATGTTACACATAATCATAGTGTGAATACCAAAAGATGTAAGGTTGATAATGATAGTCCCACATACTTGTGGCACTGCCGCCTTGGTCACATAGGTGTCAAACGCATGAAGAAGCTCCATGCAGATGGACTTTTGGAGTCTCTTGATTACGAATCATTTGACACGTGCGAACCATGCCTCATGGGTAAAATGACCAAGACTCCGTTCAAAGGAACAATGGAGCGAGCAACCAACTTATTGGAAATCATACATACTGATGTGTGTGGTCCAATGAGTGTTGAGGCTCACGGTGGCTATTGATATGTTCTCACCCTCACTGATGACTTGAGTAGATATGGGTATGTCTACTTAATGAAACACAAGTCTAAGAACTTTGAAAAGTTCAAGGAATTTCAGAGTGAGGTTGAGAATCAACGTGACAGGAAAATCAAGTTCTTGCGATCAGATCGTGGGGGAGAATACTTGAGTCACGAATTTGGCACACACTTAGGGAAATGTGGAATAGTTTCACAACTCACGCCGCCTGGAACACCTCAGTGTAATGGTGTGTCCGAACATCATAATCGCACTCTATTGGATATGGTGCGATCTATGATGTCTCTTACCGATCTACCGCTGTCATTTTGGGGCTATGCTTTAGAGACTGCCGCATTCACTTTAAATAGGGCTCCGTCGAAATCCATTGAGATGAAACCATATGAATTATGGTTTGGGAAGAAACCTAAGCTGTCGTTTCTAAAAGTTTGGGGCTGCGATGCTTATGTCAAGAAACTTCAACCTGAAAAGCTCGAACCCAAGTCGGAAAATGCGTCTTCATAGGATACCCTAAAGAAACTATTGGGTATACCTTCTACCTCAGATCCGAAGGCAAGATCTTTGTTGCCAAGAATGGATCCTTTCTAGAGAAAGAGTTTCTCTCGAAAGAAGTAAGTGGGAGGAAAGTAGAACTCGATGAAGTATTACCTCTTGAACCGGTAAGTGGCACAGCTCAAGAAAATGTTCCTGAGGTGCCTGCACTGACTAGAGAGGAAGTTAATGATGATGATCATGAAACTTCAGATCAAGTTGCTACTGAACTTCGTAGGTCCACAAGGACATGTTCCGCACCAGAGTGGTACGGCAACCCTGTCCTGGAAATCATGTTGTTAGACAACGGTGAACCTTCGAACTATGAGGAAGCGATGGCGGGCCCAGATTCCAACAAATGGCTGGAAGCCATGAAATCCGAGATAGGATCCATGTATGAAAATGAAGTATGGACTTTGACTGACTTGCCCGATGATCGGCGAGCCATAGAAAATAAATGGATCTTTAAGAAGAAGACAGATGCGGATGGTAATGTAACTATGTATAAAGCTTGGCTTGTCGCTAAGGGTTATCGACAAGTTCAAGGGGTTGACTACGATGAGACTTTCTCACCCGTAGCGAAGCTGAAGTCCGTCCGAATCATGTTAGCAATTGCCGCATTCTATGATTATGAGATATGGCAAATGGACATCAAAACGACATTCCTTAATGGTTTCCTTAAGGAAGAATTGTATATGATGCAGCCGGAAGGTTTTGTCGATCCTAAGAATGCTGACAAGGTGTGCAAGCTCCAACGCTCGATCTATGGGCTGGTGCAAGCATCTCGGAGTTGGAACATTCGTTTTGATGAGATGATCAAAGCGTTTGGGTTTATGCAGACTTATGGAGAAGCCTGCATTTACAAGAAAGTGAGTGGGAGCTCTGTAGCATTTCTCATATTGTATGTGGATGACATATTGTTGATGGGAAATGATATAGAATTCTTGGAAAGCATAAAGGCCTACTTGAACAAGTGTTTTTCAATGAAGGATCTTGGAGAAGCTGCTTACATATTAGGTATCAAGATCTATAGAGATAGATCGAGACGCCTCAT